>NW_027645870.1:0-600000 GCF_951394435.1 Stenella coeruleoalba
AGCTTGCTTGGTTGGCCAAAAAGTTCGTATGCGTTTTTTCCTGAATATATTCAGGAAAAAACGCATACGCCCTTTTTGGCCAAGTGCATCATTGTGGACGTTCTGCCTCTTTTCCTATGCTTTCAATGCAATTCCAGTCTACCTCCTAAAATCGGTTTCCTGCAATTCTGCCCCGCTTTCAAGTCCTCTTGGCAGCCTTACTTCAGTCTATTTTTGGACGATAGCTGTCATTTATAACTCTGCAGGTTTGTGAATTACAGTGCCCCTGAGCTCCTTTCTTCAACTCGCTTTCTTTTGAGCTGGCCGCAACACCGCAGGATGGCTTCAGGCCCTAATCTGGTTCCGGTACGGCACGCTGAGCCTTTGGTTATTTCCTCTTCCTGTTGGGAAATGAGAGTTAAATTTGCCCGTCCAGACACCTCCAGCTAGTCTCTCATTGGTTCTCGCTATTCCTGTTCATCTTCCGCAGAAATTGCAAACTGGGCCAAACAGGAGGTTAAAGGCGCTGACTCTCCAAGTCGGGAGAGTGTTAGTAAAGCGTCTGGAATGTTGCACCCGAGTACCAGGGGAGGAAAACTGAGACATATTTGAACACGTCTCCCGTTCACATGGTTGATCATACTTGGGTTCCACATGCATGTTTTAGCTGAAGGAAGAATACCTTAAACCTGGAGAGATCAGACCCGTGTAATGGGTACCATGCAATATGACTTCAAAGGGTCTTCATTTGCTCACCGAACCTCTCCAATACTATCACTGCTGCGTTTATGCCCCTGTACACACGCTTGATTCTCTTTTGGAAACATAGCAATCCATAGGTTTTAAGATACTTACTAGTCAGGTACATTCTTAGGCGTTTAATATGGGGTGTTGAGTCCATTTCGTTGAGCAAGGAGTAGCTCTTGTCTATTCCATATTTGGCTTAAGGAACTTTATCTGTGCTCATTTCAATCTCTGGTTTTATGCAGCACCCCAACTCACCTTTCCCCTTAAACAAGCATAAGTTGGTTTTCTAAATTTGAGACCCTGTTCTGTTCTGTAATTCAGTTCCTGTGTAGCCAAGTTTACATTCCGTGTATTACTGATATCTTATGATGTTTCTTTTCTGTGTGACTTATTTCAGTTAGAATCATCATACCTGAATCCACTCATTGTGCTGTTACGGGCCTGATGACACAGATTTCATTGCTGAGTGATATTGCTTTGTAAGTAAATACCACAACTTCTTTATCCATTTTTCACTTTCTGCGATGTTGAACTTGTACTGTAAACGAGGTTCTTGTAAACAGAGCCGTTCCAAACTTTGGGGTGGCTGTGTCTTTTTGATTTTAATTTCCCTAAGCTATAGGACCATAAGTGGCAGTGCCCTAGGCTCTGTTGCTTTGTTTTTTAGATGTTTCAGGAAACACCATACACTTCTCCCGAGTGTCTGTTGGCAATTTACATCCCGCCCATCAGCATAACAAGGCTCCCAGTTCTCCATGGCCTGTCCTGCCTTTCTGGATTTTACACTTTTTTCAGATGGCCCTTTTGACCGGGGGGAAGTGAGACTTCATTGTAGTGCAGATTTCCTTTGCAAGCTTGCTTGGTTGGCCAAAAAGGGCGTATGCGTTTTTTCCTGAATATATTCAGGAAAAAACGCATACGCCCTTTTTGGCCAAGTGCATCATTGTGGATGTTCTGCCTCTTTTCCTATGCTTTCAATGCAATTCCAGTCGACCTCCTGAAATCGGTTTCCTGCAATTCTGCCCCGCTTTCAAGTCCTCTTGGCAGCCTTACTTCAGTCTATTTTTGGACGATAGCTGTCATTTATAACTCTGCAGGTTTGTGAATTACAGTGCCCCTGAGCTCCTTTCTTCAACTCGCTTTCTTGTGACCTGGCCGCAACACCGCAGGATGGCTTCAGGCCCTAATCTGGTTCCGGCACGGCACGCTGAGCCTTTGGTTAATTCCTCTTCCTGGTGGGAAATGAGAGTTAAATTTGCCCGTCCAGACACCTCCAGCTAGTCTCTCATTGGTTCTCGCTATTCCTGTTAATCTTCCGCAGAAATTGCAAACTGGGCCAAACAGGAGGTTAAAGGGACTGACTCTCCAAGTCGGAAGAGTGTTAGTAAAGCGTCTGGAATGTTGCACCCGAGTACCAGGGAAGGAAAACTGAGACATATTTGAACACGTCTCCCATTCACATGGTTGATCATACTCTGGGTTCCACATGCATGTTTTAGCTGAAGGAAGAATACCTTAAACCTGGAGAGTTGAGACCCGTGGAATGGGTACCATGCAATATGACTTCAAAGGGTCTTCATTTGCTCACCGAACCTCTCCAATCCTATCACTGCTGCGTTTATGCCCCTGTACACACGCTTGATTCTCTTTCGGAGACATAGCAATCCATAGGTTTTAAGATACTTACTAGTCAGGTACATTCTTAGGCGTTTAATATGCGGTGTTGAGTCCATTTCTTTGAGCAAGGAGTAGCTCTTGTCTATTCCATATTTGACTTAAGGAACTTTATCTGTGCTCATTTCAATCTCTGGTTTTATGCAGCACCCCAACTCACCTTTACCCTTAAGCAAGCATAAGTTGGTTTTCTAAATTTGAGACCCTGTTCTGTTCTGTAATTCAGTTCCTGTGTAGCCAAGTTTACATTCCGTGTATTAATGATATCTTATGATGTTTCTTTTCTGTGTGACTTATTTCAGTTAGAATCATCATACCTGAATCCACTCATTGTGCTGCTACGGGCCTGATGACACAGATTTCATTGCTGAGTGATATTGCTTTGTAAGTAAATACCACAACTTCTTTATCCATTTTTCACTTTCTGCGATGTTGAACTTGTACTGTAAACGAGGTTCTTGTAAACAGAGCCATTCGAAAGTTTGGGGTGGCTGTGTCTTTTTGATTTTAATTTCCCTAAGCTATAGGACCATAAGTGGCAGTGCCCTAGGCTCTGTTGCTTTGTTTTTTAGATGTTTCAGGAAACACCATACACTTCTCCCGAGTGGTTGTTGGCAATTTACATCCCGCCCATCAGCATAACAAGGCTCCCAGTTCTCCATGGCCTGTCCTGCCTTTCTGGATTTTACACTTTTTTCAGATGGCCCTTTTGACCGGGGGGAAGTGAGACTTCATTGTAGTGCAGATTTCCTTTGCAAGCTTGCTTGGTTGGCCAAAAAGGGCGTATGCGTTTTTTCCTGAATATATTCAGGAAAAAACGCATATGCCCTTTTTGGCCAGGTGCATCATTGTGGACGTTCTGCCTCTTTTCCTATGCTTTCAATGCAATTCCAGTCTACCTCCTGAAATCGGTTTCCTGCAATTCTGCCCCGCTTTCAAGTCCTCTTGGCAGCCTTACTTCAGTCTATTTTTGGACGATAGCTGTCATTTATAACTCTGCAGGTTTGTGAATTACAGTGCCCCTGAGCTCCTTTCTTCAACTCGCTTTCTTGTGACCTGGCCGCAACACCGCAGGATGGCTTCAGGCCCTAATCTGGTTCCGGCACGGCACGCTGAGCCTTTGGTTAATTCCTCTTCCTGGTGGGAAATGAGAGTTAAATTTGCCCGTCCAGACACCTCCAGCTAGCCTCTCATTGGTTCTCGCTATTCCTGTTCATCTTCCGTAGAAATTACAAACTGGGCCAAACAGGAGGTTAAAGGGACTGACTCTCCAAGTGGGGAGAGTGTTAGTAAAGCGTCTGGAATGTTGCACCCGAGTACCAGGGAAGGAAAACTGAGACATATTTGAACACGTCTCCCGTTCACATGGTTGATCATACTTGGGTTCCACATGCATGTTTTAGCTGAAGGAAGAATACCTTAAACCTGGAGAGTTCAGACCCGTGTAATGGGTACCATGCAATATGACTTCAAAGGGTCTTCATTTGCTCACCGAACCTCTCCAATCCTATCACTGCTGCGTTTATGCCCCTGTACACATGCTTGATTCTCTTTCGGAGACATAGCAATCCATAGGTTTTAAGATACTTACTAGTCAGGTACATTCTTAGGCGTTTAATATGCGGTGTTGAGTCCATTTCGTTGAGCAAGGAGTAGCTCTTGTCTATTCCATATTTGACTTAAGGAACTTTATCTGTGCTCATTTCAATCTCTGGTTTTATGCAGCACCCCAACTCACCTTTACCCTTAAGCAAGCATAAGTTGGTTTTCTAAATTTGAGACCCTGTTCTGTTCTGTAATTCAGTTCCTGTGTAGCCAAGTTTACATTCCGTGTATTACTGATATCTTATGATGTTTCTTTTTCTGTGTGACTTACTTCAGTTAGAATCATCATACCTGAATCCACTCATTGTGCTGCTAAGGGCCTGATGACACAGATTTCATTGCTGAGTGATATTGCTTTGTAAGTAAATACCACAACTTCTTTATCCATTTTTCACTTTCTGCGATGTTGAACTTGTACTGTAAACGAGGTTCTTGTAAACAGAGCCGTTCCAAACTTTGGGGTGGCTGTGTCTTTTTGATTTTAATTTCCCTAAGCTATAGGACCATAAGTGGAAGTGCCCTAGGTTCTGTTGCTTTGTTTTTTAGATGTTTCAGGAAACACCATACACGTCTCCCGAGTGGTTGTTGGCAATTTACATCCCGCCCATCAGCATAACAAGGCTCCCAGTTCTCCATGGCCTGTCTTGTCTTTCTGGATTTTACACTTTTACCAGATGGCCCTTTTGACCGGGGGGAAGTGAGACTTCATTGTAGTGCAGATTTCCTTTGCAAGCTTGCTTGGTTGGCCAAAAAGGGCGTATGCGTTTTTTCCTGAATATATTCAGGAAAAAACGCATACGCCCTTTTTGGCCAAGTGCATCATTGTGGACGTTCTGCCTCTTTTCCTATGCTTTCAATGCAATTCCAGTCTACCTCCTGAAATCGGTTTCCTGCAATTCTGCCCCGCTTTCAAGTCCTCTTGGCAGCCTTACTTCAGTCTATTTTTGGACGATAGCTGTCATTTATAACTCTGCAGGTTTGTGAATTACAGTGCCCCTGAGCTCCTTTCTTCAACTCGCTTTCTTGTGACCTGGCCGCAACACCGCAGGATGGCTTCAGGCCCTAATCTGGTTCTGGCACGGCACGCTGAGCCTTTGGTTAATTCCTCTTCCTGGTGAGAAATGAGAGTTAAATTTGCCCGTCCAGACACCTCCAGCTAGTCTCTCATTGGTTCTCGCTACTCCTGTTCATCTTCCGCAGAAATTGCAAACTGGGCCAAACAGGAGGTTAAAGGGACTGACTCTCCAAGTCGGGAGAGTGTTAGTAAAGCGTCTGGAATGTTGCACCCGAGTACCAGGGGAGGAAAACTGAGACATATTTGAACACGTCTCCCGATCACATGGTTGATCATACTCTAGGTTCCACATGCATGTTTTAGCTGAAGGAAGAATACCTTAAACCTGGAGAGTTGAGACCCGTGTAATGCGTACCATGCAATATGACTTCAAAGGGTTTTCATTTGCTCACCGAACCTCTCCAATCCTATCACTGCTGCGTTTATGCCACTGTACACATGCTTGATTCTCTTTTGGAGACATAGCAATCCATAGGTTTTCCGATACTTACTAGTCAGGTACATTCTTAGGCGTTCAATATGCGGTGTTGAGTCCATTTCTTTGAGCAAGGAGTAGCTCTTGTCTATTCCATATTTGACTTAAGGAACTTTATCTGTGCTCATTTCAATCTCTGGTTTTATGCAGCACCCCAACTCACCTTTACCCTTAAGCAAGCATAAGTTGGTTTTCTAAATTTGAGACCCTGTTCTGTTCTGTAATTCAGTTCCTGTGTAGCCAAGTTTACATTCCGTGTATTACTGATATCTTATGATGTTTCTTTTCTGTGTGACTTATTTCAGTTAGAATCATCATACCTGAATCCACTCATTGTGCTGCTACGGGCCTGATGACACAGATTTCATTGCTGAGTGATATTGCTTTGTAAGTAAATACCACAACTTCTTTATCCATTTTTCACTTTCTGCGATGTTGAACTTGTACTGTAAACGAGGTTCTTGTAAACAGAGCCGTTCGAAAGTTTGGGGTGGCTGTGTCTTTTTGATTTTAATTTCCCTAAGCTATAGGACCATAAGTGGCAGTGCCCTAGGCTCTGTTGCTTTGTTTTTTAGATGTTTCAGGAAACACCATACACTTCTCCCGAGTGTCTGTTGGCAACTTACATCCCGCCCATCAGCATAACAAGGCTCCCAGTTGTCCATGGCCTGTCCTGCCTTTCCGGATTTTACACTTTTTTCAGATGGCCCTTTTGACCGGGGGGAAGTGAGACTTCATTGTAGTGCAGATTTCCTTTGCAAGCTTGCTTGGTTGGCCAAAAAGGTCGTATGCGTTTTTTCCTGAATATATTCAGGAAAAAACGCATATGCCCTTTTGGCAAAGTGCATCATTGTGGACGTTCTGCCTCTTTTCCTACGCTTTCAATGCAATTCCAGTCTACCTCCTGAAATCGGTAACCTGCAATTCTGCCCCGCTTTCAAGTCCTCTTGGCAGCCTTACTTCAGTCTATTTTTGGACGATAGCTGTCATTTATAACTCTGCAGGTTTGTGAATTACAGTGCCCCTGAGCTCCTTTCTTCAACTCGCTTTCTTTTGAGCTGGCCGCAACACCGCAGGATGGCTTTAGGTCCTAATCTGGTTCCAGTACAGCACGCTGAGCCTTTGGTTATTTCCTCTTCCTGGTGGGAAATGAGAGTTAAATTTGCCCGTCCAGACACCTCCAGCTAGTCTCTCATTGGTTCTCGCTATTCCTGTTCATCTTCCGCAGAAATTGCAAACTGGGCCAAACAGGAGGTTAAAGGGACTGACTCTCCAAGTCGGGAGAGTGTTAGTAAAGCGTCTGGAATGTTGCACCCGAGTACCAGGGTACGAAAACTGAGACATATTTGAACACGTCTCCCGATCACATGGTTGATCATACTCTAGGTTCCACATGCATGTTTTAGCTGAAGGAAGAATACCTTAAACCTGGGTAGTTGAAACCCGTTGAATGGGTACCATGCAATATGACTTCAAAGGGTCTTCATTTGCTCACCGAACCTCTCCAATCCTATCACTGCTGCGTTTATGCCCCTGTACACATGTTTGATTCTCTTTCGGAGACATAGCAATCCATAGGTTTTAAGATACTTACTAGTCAGGTACATTCTTAGGCGTTTAATATGCGGTGTTGAGTCCATTTCGTTGAGCAAGGAGTAGTTCTTGTCTATTCCATATTTGACTTAAGGAACTTTATCTGTGCTCATTTCAATCTCTGGTTTTATGCAGCACCCCAACTCACCTTTCCCCTTAAGCAAGCATAAGTTGGTTTTCTAAATTTGAGTCCCTGTTCTGTTCTGTAATTCAGTTCCTGTGTAGCCAAGTTTACATTCCGTGTACTACTGATATCTTATGATGTTTCTTTTTCTGTGTGACTTACTTCAGTTAGAATCATCATACCTGAATCCACTCATTGTGCTGCTAAGGGCCTGATGACACAGATTTCATTGCTGAGTGATATTGCTTTGTAAGTAAATACCACAACTTCTTTATCCATTTTTCACTTTCTGCGATGTTGAACTTGTACTGTAAACGAGGTTCTTGTAAACAGAGCCGTTCCAAACTTTGGGGTGGCTGTGTCTTTTTG
Organism: Stenella coeruleoalba; assembly: GCF_951394435.1. Taxonomy (NCBI): domain Eukaryota; kingdom Metazoa; phylum Chordata; class Mammalia; order Artiodactyla; family Delphinidae; genus Stenella; species Stenella coeruleoalba. The sequence continues at coordinate 7,642 of NW_027645870.1, forward strand.
ATTTTAATTTCCCTAAGCTATAGGACCATAAGTGGCAGTGCCCTAGGCTCTGTTGCTTTGTTTTTTAGATGTTTCAGGAAACACCATACACTTCTCCCGAGTGTCTGTTGGCAATTTACATCCCGCCCATCAGCATAACAAGGCTCCCAGTTCTCAATGGCCTGTTGCCTTTCTGGATTTTACACTTTTTTCAGATGGCCCTTTTGACCGGGGGGAAGTTAGACTTCATTGTAGTGCAGATTTCCTTTGCAAGCTTGCTTGGTTGGCCAAAAAGGTCGTATGCGTTTTTTCCTGAATATATTCAGGAAAAAACGCATACGCCCTTTTTGGCCAAGTGCATCATTGTGGACGTTCTGCCTCTTTTCCTATGCTTTCAATGCAATTCCAGTCTACCTCCTGAAATCGGTTTCCTGCAATTCTGCCCCGCTTTCAAGTCCTCTTGGCAGCCTTACTTCAGTCTATTTTTGGACGATAGCTGTCATTTATAACTCTGCAGGTTTGTGAATTACAGTGCCCCTGAGCTCCTTTCTTCAACTCGCTTTCTTTTGAGCTGGCCGCAACACCGCAGGATGGCTTCAGGCCCTAATCTGGTTCCGGTACGGCACGCTGAGCCTTTGGTTATTTCCTCTTCCTGTTGGGAAATGAGAGTTAAATTTGCCCGTCCAGACACCTCCAGCTAGTGTCTCATTGGTTCTCGCTATTCCTGTTCATCTTCCGCAGAAATTGCAAACTGGGCCAAACAGGAGGTTAAAGGCGCTGACTCTCCAAGTCGGGAGAGTGTTAGTAAAGCGTCTGGAATGTTGCACCCGAGTACCAGGGTACGAAAACTGAGACATATTTGAACACGTCTCCCGTTCACATGGTTGATCATACTTGGGTTCCACATGCATGTTTTAGCTGAAGGAAGAATACCTTAAACCTGGAGAGATCAGACCCGTGTAATGGGTACCATGCAATATGACTTCAAAGGGTCTTCATTTGCTCACCGAACCTCTCCAATCCTATCACTGCTGCGTTTATGCCCCTGTACACACGCTTGATTCTCTTTTGGAAACATAGCAATCCATAGGTTTTAAGATACTTACTAGTCAGGTACATTCTTAGGCATTTAATATGGGGTGTTGAGTCCATTTCGTTGAGCAAGGAGTAGCTCTTGTCTATTCCATATTTGGCTTAAGGAACTTTATCTGTGCTCATTTCAATCTCTGGTTTTATGCAGCACCCCAACTCACCTTTACCCTTAAGCAAGCATAAGTTGGTTTTCTAAATTTGAGACCCTGTTCTGTTCTGTAATTCAGTTCCTGTGTAGCCAAGTTTACATTCCGTGTATTACTGATATCTTGTGATGTTTCTTTTCTGTGTGACTTATTTCAGTTAGAATCATCATACCTGAATCCACTCATTGTGCTGTTACGGGCCTGATGACACAGATTTCATTGCTGAGTGATATTGCTTTGTAAGTAAATACCACAACTTCTTTATCCATTTTTCACTTTCTGCGATGTTGAACTTGTACTGTAAACGAGGTTCTTGTAAACAGAGCCGTTCCAAACTTTGGGGTGGCTGTGTCTTTTTGATTTTAATTTCCCTAAGCTATAGGACCATAAGTGGCAGTGCCCTAGGCTCTGTTGCTTTGTTTTTTAGATGTTTCAGGAAACACCATACACTCCTCCCGAGTGTCTGTTGGCAATTTACATCCCGCCCATCAGCATAACAAGGCTCCCAGTTCTCCATGGCCTGTCCTGCCTTTCTGGATTTTACACTTTTTTCAGATGGCCCTTTTGACCGGGGGGAAGTGAGACTTCATTGTAGTGCAGATTTCCTTTGCAAGCTTGCTTGGTTGGCCAAAAAGGGCGTATGCGTTTTTTCCTGAATATATTCAGGAAAAAACGCATACGCCCTTTTTGGCCAAGTGCATCATTGTGGATGTTCTGCCTCTTTTCCTATGCTTTCAATGCAATTCCAGTCTACCTCCTGAAATCGGTTTCCTGCAATTCTGCCCCGCTTTCAAGTCCTCTTGGCAGCCTTACTTCAGTCTATTTTTGGACGATAGCTGTCATTTATAACTCTGCAGGTTTGTGAATTACAGTGCCCCTGAGCTCCTTTCTTCAACTCGCTTTCTTGTGACCTGGCCGCAACACCGCAGGATGGCTTCAGGCCCTAATCTGGTTCCGGCACGGCACGCTGAGCCTTTGGTTAATTCCTCTTCCTGGTGGGAAATGAGAGTTAAATTTGCCCGTCCAGACACCTCCAGCTAGTCTCTCATTGGTTCTCGCTATTCCTGTTAATCTTCCGCAGAAATTGCAAACTGGGCCAAACAGGAGGTTAAAGGGACTGACTCTCCAAGTCGGAAGAGTGTTAGTAAAGCGTCTGGAATGTTGCACCCGAGTACCAGGGAAGGAAAACTGAGACATATTTGAACACGTCTCCCATTCACATGGTTGATCATACTCTGGGTTCCACATGCATGTTTTAGCTGAAGGAAGAATACCTTAAACCTGGAGAGTTGAGACCCGTGGAATGGGTACCATGCAATATGACTTCAAAGGGTCTTCATTTGCTCACCGAACCTCTCCAATCCTATCACTGCTGCTTTTATGCCCCTGTACACACGCTTGATTCTCTTTCGGAGACATAGCAATCCATAGGTTTTAAGATACTTACTAGTCAGGTACATTCTTAGGCGTTTAATATGGGGTGTTGAGTCCATTTCGTTGAGCAAGGAGTAGCTCTTGTCTATTCCATATTTGACTTAAGGAACTTTATCTGTGCTCATTTCAATCTCTGGTTTTATGCAGCACCCCAACTCACCTTTACCCTTAAGCAAGCATAAGTTGGTTTTCTAAATTTGAGACCCTGTTCTGTTCTGTAATTCAGTTCCTGTGTAGCCAAGTTTACATTCCGTGTATTAATGATATCTTATGATGTTTCTTTTCTGTGTGACTTATTTCAGTTAGAATCATCATACCTGAATCCACTCATTGTGCTGCTACGGGCCTGATGACACAGATTTCATTGCTGAGTGATATTGCTTTGTAAGTAAATACCACAACTTCTTTATCCATTTTTCACTTTCTGCGATGTTGAACTTGTACTGTAAACGAGGTTCTTGTAAACAGAGCCATTCGAAAGTTTGGGGTGGCTGTGTCTTTTTTATTTTAATTTCCCTAAGCTATAGGACCATAAGTGGCAGTGCCCTAGGCTCTGTTGCTTTGTTTTTTAGATGTTTCAGGAAACACCATACACTTCTCCCGAGTGGTTGTTGGCAATTTACATCCCGCCCATCAGCATAACAAGGCTCCCAGTTCTCCATGGCCTGTCCTGCCTTTCTGGATTTTACACTTTTTTCAGATGGCCCTTTTGACCGGGGGGAAGTGAGACTTCATTGTAGTGCAGATTTCCTTTGCAAGCTTGCTTGGTTGGCCAAAAAGGGCGTATGCGTTTTTTCCTGAATATATTCAGGAAAAAACGCATATGCCCTTTTTGGCCAGGTGCATCATTGTGGACGTTCTGCCTCTTTTCCTATGCTTTCAATGCAATTCCAGTCTACCTCCTGAAATCGGTTTCCTGCAATTCTGCCCCGCTTTCAAGTCCTCTTGGCAGCCTTACTTCAGTCTATTTTTGGACGATAGCTGTCATTTATAACTCTGCAGGTTTGTGAATTACAGTGCCCCTGAGCTCCTTTCTTCAACTCGCTTTCTTGTGACCTGGCCGCAACACCGCATGATGGCTTCAGGCCCTAATCTGGTTCCGGCACGGCACGCTGAGCCTTTGGTTAATTCCTCTTCCTGGTGGGAAATGAGAGTTAAATTTGCCCGTCCAGACACCTCCAGCTAGTCTCTCATTGGTTCTCCCTATTGCTGTTCATCTTCCGCAGAAATTGCAAACTGGGCCAAACAGGAGGTTAAAGGGACTGACTCTCCAAGTCGGAAGAGTGTTAGTAAAGCGTCTGGAATGTTGCACCCGAGTACCAGGGGAGGAAAACTGAGACATATTTGAACACGTCTCCCATTCACATGGTTGATCATACTCTGGGTTCCACATGCATGTTTTAGCTGAAGGAAGAATACCTTAAACCTGGAGAGTTGAGACCCGTGGAATGGGTACCATGCAATATGACTTCAAAGGGTCTTCATTTGCTCACCGAACCTCTCCAATCCTATCACTGCTGCGTTTATTCCCCTGTACACACGCTTGATTCTCTTTTGGAGACATAGCAATCCATAGGTTTTAAGATACTTACTAGTCAGGTACATTCTTAGGCGTTTAATATGGGGTGTTGAGTCCATTTCGTTGAGCAAGGAGTAGCTCTTGTCTATTCCATATTTGGCTTAAGGAACTTTATCTGTGCTCATTTCAATCTCTGGTTTTATGCAGCACCCCAACTCACCTTTCCCCTTAAGCAAGCATAAGTTGGTTTTCTAAATTTGAGACCCTGTTCTGTTCTGTAATTCAGTTCCTGTGTAGCCAAATTTCCATTCCGTGTATTACTGATATCTTATGATGTTTCTCTTTCTGTGTGACTTATTTCAGTTAGAATCATCATACCTGAATCCACTCATTGTGATGCTAAGGGCCTGATGACATAGATTTCATTGCTGAGTGATATTGCTTTGTAAGTAAATACCACAACTTCTTTATCCATTTTTCACTTTCTGCGATGTTGAACTTGTACTGTAAACGAGGTTCTTGTAAACAGAGGCGTCCCAAACTTTGGGGTGGCTGTGTCTTTTTGATTTTAATTTCCCTAAGCTATAGGACCATAAGTGGCAGTGCCCTAGGCTCTGTTGCTTTGTTTTTTAGATGTTTCAGGAAACACCATACACTTCTCCCAAGTGTCTGTTGGCAATTTACATCCCGCCCATCAGCATAACAAGGCTCCCAGTTCTCCATGGCCTGTCCTGCCTTTCTGGATTTTACACTTTTTTCAGATGGCCCTTTTGACCGGGGGGAAGTGAGACTTCATTGTAGTGCAGATTTCCTTTGCAAGCTTGCTTGGTTGGCCAAAAAGGGCGTATGCGTTTTTTCCTGAATATATTCAGGAAAAAACGCATACGCCCTTTTTGGCCAAGTGCATCATTGTGGACGTTCTGCCTCTTTTCCTATGCTTTCAATGCAATTCCAGTCTATCTCCTGAAATCGGTTTCCTGCAATTCTGCCCCGCTTTCAAGTCCTCTTGGCAGCCTTACTTCAGTCTATTTTTGGACGATAGCTGTCATTTATAACTCTGCAGGTTTGTGAATTACAGTGCCCCTGAGCTCCTTTCTTCAACTCGCTTTCTTGTGACCTGGCCGCAACACCGCAGGATGGCTTCAGGCCCTAATCTGGTTCCGGCCCGGCATGCTGAGCCTTTGGTTAATTCCTCTTCCTGGTGGGAAATGAGAGTTAAATTTGCCCGTCCAGACACCTCCAGCTAGCCTCTCATTGGTTCTCGCTATTCCTGTTCATCTTCCGTAGAAATTACAAACTGGGCCAAACAGGAGGTTAAAGGGACTGACTCTCCAAGTGGGGAGAGTGTTAGTAAAGCGTCTGGAATGTTGCACCCGAGTACCAGGGAAGGAAAACTGAGACATATTTGAACACGTCTCCCGTTCACATGGTTGATCATACTTGGGTTCCACATGCATGTTTTAGCTGAAGGAAGAATACCTTAAACCTGGAGAGTTGAGACCCGTGGAATGGGTACCATGCAATATGACTTCAAAGGGTCTTCATTTGCTCACCGAACCTCTCCAATCCTATCACTGCTGCGTTTATGCCCCTGTACACATGCTTGATTCTCTTTCGGAGACATAGCAATCCATAGGTTTTAAGATACTTACTAGTCAGGTACATTCTTAGGCGTTTAATATGCGGTGTTGAGTCCATTTCGTTGAGCAAGGAGTAGCTCTTGTCTATTCCATATTTGACTTAAGGAACTTTATCTGTGCTCATTTCAATCTCTGGTTTTATGCAGCACCCCAACTCACCTTTACCCTTAAGCAAGCATAAGTTGGTTTTCTAAATTTGAGACCCTGTTCTGTTCTGTAATTCAGTTCCTGTGTAGCCAAGTTTACATTCCGTGTATTACTGATATCTTATGATGTTTCTTTTTCTGTGTGACTTACTTCAGTTAGAATCATCATACCTGAATCCACTCATTGTGCTGCTACGGGCCTGATGACACAGATTTCATTGCTGAGTGATATTGCTTTGTAAGTAAATACCACAACTTCTTTATCCATTTTTCACTTTCTGCGATGTTGAACTTGTACTGTAAACGAGGTTCTTGTAAACAGAGCCGTTCCAAACTTTGGGGTGGCTGTGTCTTTTTGATTTTAATTTCCCTAAGCTATAGGACCATAAGTGGAAGTGCCCTAGGTTCTGTTGCTTTGTTTTTTAGATGTTTCAGGAAACACCATACACGTCTCCCGAGTGGTTGTTGGCAATTTACATCCCGCCCATCAGCATAACAAGGCTCCCAGTTCTCCATGGCCTGTCTTGTCTTTCTGGATTTTACACTTTTATCAGATGGCCCTTTTGACCGGGGGGAAGTGAGACTTCATTGTAGTGCAGATTTCCTTTGCAAGCTTGCTTGGTTGGCCAAAAAGGGCGTATACGTTTTTTCCTGAATATATTCAGGAAAAAACGCATAGGCCCTTTTTGGCCAAGTGCATCATTGTGGACGTTCTGCCTCTTTTCCTATGCTTTCAATGCAATTCCAGTCTACCTCCTGAAATCGGTTTCCTGCAATTCTGCCCCAATTTCAAGTCCTCTTGGCAGCCTGACTTCAGTCTATTTTTGGACGATAGCTGTCATTTATAAGTCTGCAGGTTTGTGAATTACAGTGCCCCTGAGCTCCTTTCTTCAACTCGCTTTCTTGTGACCTGGCCGCAACACCGCAGGATGGCTTCAGGCCCTAATCTGGTTCTGGCACGGCACGCTGAGCCTTTGGTTAATTCCTCTTCCTGGTGAGAAATGAGAGTTAAATTTGCCCGTCCAGACACCTCCAGCTAGTCTCTCATTGGTTCTCGCTACTCCTGTTCATCTTCCGCAGAAATTGCAAACTGGGCCAAACAGGAGGTTAAAGGGACTGACTCTCCAAGTCGGGAGAGTGTTAGTAAAGCGTCTGGAATGTTGCACCCGAGTACCAGGGGAGGAAAACTGAGACATATTTGAACACGTCTCCCGATCACATGGTTGATCATACTCTAGGTTCCACATGCATGTTTTAGCTGAAGGAAGAATACCTTAAACCTGGAGAGTTGAGACCCATGTAATGCGTACCATGCAATATGACTTCAAAGGGTTTTCATTTGCTCACCGAACCTCTCCAATCCTATCACTGCTGCGTTTATGCCCCTGTACACATGCTTGATTCTCTTTTGGAGACATAGCAATCCATAGGTTTTCCGATACTTACTAGTCAGGTACATTCTTAGGCGTTCAATATGCGGTGTTGAGTCCATTTCTTTGAGCAAGGAGTAGCTCTTGTCTATTCCATATTTGACTTAAGGAACTTTATCTGTGCTCATTTCAATCTCTGGTTTTATGCAGCACCCCAACTCACCTTTACCCTTAAGCAAGCATAAGTTGGTTTTCTAAATTTGAGACCCTGTTCTGTTCTGTAATTCAGTTCCTGTGTAGCCAAGTTTACATTCCGTGTATTACTGATATCTTATGATGTTTCTTTTCTGTGTGACTTATTTCAGTTAGAATCATCATACCTGAATCCACTCATTGTGCTGCTACGGGCCTGATGACACAGATTTCATTGCTGAGTGATATTGCTTTGTAAGTAAATACCACAACTTCTTTATCCATTTTTCACTTTCTGCGATGTTGAACTTGTACTGTAAACGAGGTTCTTGTAAACAGAGCCATTCGAAAGTTTGGGGTGGCTGTGTCTTTTTGATTTTAATTTCCCTAAGCTATAGGACCATAAGTGGCAGTGCCCTAGGCTCTGTTGCTTTGTTTTTTAGATGTTTCAGGAAACACCATACACTTCTCCCGAGTGTCTGTTGGCAACTTACATCCCGCCCATCAGCATAACAAGGCTCCCAGTTGTCCATGGCCTGTCCTGCCTTTCTGGATTTTACACTTTTTTCAGATGGCCCTTTTGACCGGGGGGAAGTGAGACTTCATTGTAGTGCAGATTTCCTTTGCAAGCTTGCTTGGTTGGCCAAAAAGGGCGTATGCGTTTTTTCCTGAATATATTCAGGAAAAAACGCATACGCCCTTTTTGGCCAAGTGCATCATTGTGGATGTTCTGCCTCTTTTCCTATGCTTTCAATGCAATTCCAGTCGAACTCCTGAAATCGGTTTCCTGCAATTCTGCCCCGCTTTCAAGTCCTCTTGGCAGCCTTACTTCAGTCTATTTTTGGACGATAGCTGTCATTTATAACTCTGCAGGTTTGTGAATTACAGTGCCCCTGAGCTCCTTTCTTCAACTCGCTTTCTTGTGACCTGGCCGCAACACCGCAGGATGGCTTCAGGCCCTAATCTGGTTCCGGCACGGCACGCTGAGCCTTTGGTTAATTCCTCTTCCTGGTGGGAAATGAGAGTTAAATTTGCCCGTCCAGACACCTCCAGCTAGTCTCTCATTGGTTCTCGCTATTCCTGTTCATCTTCCGCAGAAATTGCAAACTGGGCCAAACAGGAGGTTAAAGGGACTGACTCTCCAAGTCGGAAGAGTGTTAGTAAAGCGTCTGGAATGTTGCACCCGAGTACCAGGGGAGGAAAACTGAGACATATTTGAACACGTCTCCCGTTCACATGGTTGATCATACTCTGGGTTCCACATGCATGTTTTAGCTGAAGGAAGAATACCTTAAACCTGGAGAGTTGAGACCCGTGGAATGGGTACCATGCAATATGACTTCAAAGGGTCTTCATTTGCTCACCGAACCTCTCCAATCCTATCACTGCTGCTTTTATGCCCCTGTACACACGCTTGATTCTCTTTCGGAGACATAGCAATCCATAGGTTTTAAGATACTTACTAGTCAGGTACATTCTTAGGCGTTTAATATGCGGTGTTGAGTCCATTTCTTTGAGCAAGGAGTAGCTCTTGTCTATTCCATATTTGACTTAAGGAACTTTATCTGTGCTCATTTCAATCTCTGGTTTTATGCAGCACCCCAACTCACCTTTACCCTTAAGCAAGCATAAGTTGGTTTTCTAAATTTGAGACCCTGTTCTGTTCTGTAATTCAGTTCCTGTGTAGCCAAGTTTACATTCCGTGTATTAATGATATCTTATGATGTTTCTTTTCTGTGTGACTTATTTCAGTTAGAATCATCATACCTGAATCCACTCATTGTGCTGCTACGGGCCTGATGACACAGATTTCATTGCTGAGTGATATTGCTTTGTAAGTAAATACCACAACTTCTTTATCCATTTTTCACTTTCTGCGATGTTGAACTTGTACTGTAAACGAGGTTCTTGTAAACAGAGCCGTTCGAAAGTTTGGGGTGGCTGTGTCTTTTTGATTTTAATTTCCCTAAGCTATAGGACCATAAGTGGCAGTGCCCTAGGCTCTGTTGCTTTGTTTTTTAGATGTTTCAGGAAACACCATACACTTCTCCCGAGTGGTTGTTGGCAATTTACATCCCGCCCATCAGCATAACAAGGCTCCCAGTTCTCCATGGCCTGTCCTGCCTTTCTGGATTTTACACTTTTTTCAGATGGCCCTTTTGACCGGGGGGAAGTGAGACTTCATTGTAGTGCAGATTTCCTTTGCAAGCTTGCTTGGTTGGCCAAAAAGGGCGTATGCGTTTTTTCCTGAATATATTCAGGAAAAAACGCATACGCCCTTTTTGGCCAAGTGCATCATTGTGGATGTTCTGCCTCTTTTCCTATGCTTTCAATGCAATTCCAGTCGAACTCCTGAAATCGGTTTCCTGCAATTCTGCCCCGCTTTCAAGTCCTCTTGGCAGCCTTACTTCAGTCTATTTTTGGACGATAGCTGTCATTTATAACTCTGCAGGTTTGTGAATTACAGTGCCCCTGAGCTCCTTTCTTCAACTCGCTTTCTTGTGACCTGGCCGCAACACCGCAGGATGGCTTCAGGCCCTAATCTGGTTCCGGCACGGCACGCTGAGCCTTTGGTTAATTCCTCTTCCTGGTGGGAAATGAGAGTTAAATTTGCCCGTCCAGACACCTCCAGCTAGTCTCTCATTGGTTCTCGCTATTCCTGTTCATCTTCCGCAGAAATTGCAAACTGGGCCAAACAGGAGGTTAAAGGGACTGACTCTCCAAGTCGGAAGAGTGTTAGTAAAGCGTCTGGAATGTTGCACCCGAGTACCAGGGGAGGAAAACTGAGACATATTTGAACACGTCTCCCGTTCACATGGTTGATCATACTCTGGGTTCCACATGCATGTTTTAGCTGAAGGAAGAATACCTTAAACCTGGAGAGTTGAGACCCGTGGAATGGGTACCATGCAATATGACTTCAAAGGGTCTTCATTTGCTCACCGAACCTCTCCAATCCTATCACTGCTGCTTTTATGCCCCTGTACACACGCTTGATTCTCTTTCGGAGACATAGCAATCCATAGGTTTTAAGATACTTACTAGTCAGGTACATTCTTAGGCGTTTAATATGCGGTGTTGAGTCCATTTCTTTGAGCAAGGAGTAGCTCTTGTCTATTCCATATTTGACTTAAGGAACTTTATCTGTGCTCATTTCAATCTCTGGTTTTATGCAGCACCCCAACTCACCTTTACCCTTAAGCAAGCATAAGTTGGTTTTCTAAATTTGAGACCCTGTTCTGTTCTGTAATTCAGTTCCTGTGTAGCCAAGTTTACATTCCGTGTATTAATGATATCTTATGATGTTTCTTTTCTGTGTGACTTATTTCAGTTAGAATCATCATACCTGAATCCACTCATTGTGCTGCTACGGGCCTGATGACACAGATTTCATTGCTGAGTGATATTGCTTTGTAAGTAAATACCACAACTTCTTTATCCATTTTTCACTTTCTGCGATGTTGAACTTGTACTGTAAACGAGGTTCTTGTAAACAGAGCCGTTCGAAAGTTTGGGGTGGCTGTGTCTTTTTGATTTTAATTTCCCTAAGCTATAGGACCATAAGTGGCAGTGCCCTAGGCTCTGTTGCTTTGTTTTTTAGATGTTTCAGGAAACACCATACACTTCTCCCGAGTGGTTGTTGGCAATTTACATCCCGCCCATCAGCATAACAAGGCTCCCAGTTCTCCATGGCCTGTCCTGCCTTTCTGGATTTTACACTTTTTTCAGATGGCCCTTTTGACCGGGGGGAAGTGAGACTTCATTGTAGTGCAGATTTCCTTTGCAAGCTTGCTTGGTTGGCCAAAAAGGGCGTATGCGTTTTTTCCTGAATATATTCAGGAAAAAACGCATACGCCCTTTTTGGCCAAGTGCATCATTGTGGACGTTCTGCCTCTTTTCCTATGCTTTCAATGCAATTCCAGTCTACCTCCTGAAATCGGTTTCCTGCAATTCTGCCCCGCTTTCAAGTCCTCTTGGCAGCCTTACTTCAGTCTATTTTTGGACGATAGCTGTCATTTATAACTCTGCAGGTTTGTGAATTACAGTGCCCCTGAGCTCCTTTCTTCAACTCGCTTTCTTGTGACCTGGCCGCAACACCGCAGGATGGCTTCAGGCCCTAATCTGGTTCCGGCACGGCACGCTGAGCCTTTGGTTAATTCCTCTTCCTGGTGGGAAATGAGAGTTAAATTTGCCCGTCCAGACACCTCCAGCTAGTCTCTCATTGGTTCTCGCTATTCCTGTTCATCTTCCGCAGAAATTGCAAACTGGGCCAAACAGGAGGTTAAAGGGACTGACTCTCCAAGTCGGAAGAGTGTTAGTAAAGCGTCTGGAATGTTGCACCCGAGTACCAGGGGAGGAAAACTGAGACATATTTGAACACGTCTCCCGTTCACATGGTTGATCATACTCTGGGTTCCACATGCATGTTTTAGCTGAAGGAAGAATACCTTAAACCTGGAGAGTTGAGACCCGTGGAATGGGTACCATGCAATATGACTTCAAAGGGTCTTCATTTGCTCACCGAACCTCTCCAATCCTATCACTGCTGCTTTTATGCCCCTGTACACACGCTTGATTCTCTTTCGGAGACATAGCAATCCATAGGTTTTAAGATACTTACTAGTCAGGTACATTCTTAGGCGTTTAATATGCGGTGTTGAGTCCATTTCTTTGAGCAAGGAGTAGCTCTTGTCTATTCCATATTTGACTTAAGGAACTTTATCTGTGCTCATTTCAATCTCTGGTTTTATGCAGCACCCCAACTCACCTTTACCCTTAAGCAAGCATAAGTTGGTTTTCTAAATTTGAGACCCTGTTCTGTTCTGTAATTCAGTTCCTGTGTAGCCAAGTTTACATTCCGTGTATTAATGATATCTTATGATGTTTCTTTTCTGTGTGACTTATTTCAGTTAGAATCATCATACCTGAATCCACTCATTGTGCTGCTACGGGCCTGATGACACAGATTTCATTGCTGAGTGATATTGCTTTGTAAGTAAATACCACAACTTCTTTATCCATTTTTCACTTTCTGCGATGTTGAACTTGTACTGTAAACGAGGTTCTTGTAAACAGAGCCGTTCGAAAGTTTGGGGTGGCTGTGTCTTTTTGATTTTAATTTCCCTAAGCTATAGGACCATAAGTGGCAGTGCCCTAGGCTCTGTTGCTTTGTTTTTTAGATGTTTCAGGAAACACCATACACTTCTCCCGAGTGGTTGTTGGCAATTTACATCCCGCCCATCAGCATAACAAGGCTCCCAGTTCTCCATGGCCTGTCCTGCCTTTCTGGATTTTACACTTTTTTCAGATGGCCCTTTTGACCGGGGGGAAGTGAGACTTCATTGTAGTGCAGATTTCCTTTGCAAGCTTGCTTGGTTGGCCAAAAAGGGCGTATGCGTTTTTTCCTGAATATATTCAGGAAAAAACGCATACGCCCTTTTTGGCCAAGTGCATCATTGTGGACGTTCTGCCTCTTTTCCTATGCTTTCAATGCAATTCCAGTCTACCTCCTGAAATCGGTTTCCTGCAATTCTGCCCCGCTTTCAAGTCCTCTTGGCAGCCTTACTTCAGTCTATTTTTGGACGATAGCTGTCATTTATAACTCTGCAGGTTTGTGAATTACAGTGCCCCTGAGCTCCTTTCTTCAACTCGCTTTCTTGTGACCTGGCCGCAACACCGCAGGATGGCTTCAGGCCCTAATCTGGTTCCGGCACGGCACGCTGAGCCTTTGGTTAATTCCTCTTCCTGGTGGGAAATGAGAGTTAAATTTGCCCGTCCAGACACCTCCAGCTAGTCTCTCATTGGTTCTCGCTATTCCTGTTCATCTTCCGCAGAAATTGCAAACTGGGCCAAACAGGAGGTTAAAGGGACTGACTCTCCAAGTCGGAAGAGTGTTAGTAAAGCGTCTGGAATGTTGCACCCGAGTACCAGGGGAGGAAAACTGAGACATATTTGAACACGTCTCCCATTCACATGGTTGATCATACTCTGGGTTCCACATGCATGTTTTAGCTGAAGGAAGAATACCTTAAACCTGGAGAGTTGAGACCCGTGGAATGGGTACCATGCAATATGACTTCAAAGGGTCTTCATTTGCTCACCGAACCTCTCCAATCCTATCACTGCTGCGTTTATTCCCCTGTACACACGCTTGATTCTCTTTTGGAGACATAGCAATCCATAGGTTTTAAGATACTTACTAGTCAGGTACATTCATAGGCGTTTAATATGCGGTGTTGAGTCCATTTCGTTGAGCAAGGAGTAGCTCTTGTCTATTCCATATTTGGCTTAAGGAACTTTATCTGTGCTCATTTCAATCTCTGGTTTTATGCAGCAACCCAACTCACCTTTCCCCTTAAGCAAGCATAAGTTGGTTTTCTAAATTTGAGACCCTGTTCTGTTTTGGAATTCAGTTCCTGTGTAGCCAAGTTTACATTCCGTGTATTAGTGATATCTTATGATGTTTCTTTTTCTGTGTGACTTATTTCAGTTAGAATCATCATACCTGAATCCACTCATTGTGATGCTAAGGGCCTGATGACACAGATTTCATTGCTGAGTGATATTGCTTTGTAAGTAAATACCACAACTTCTTTATCCATTTTTCACTTTCTGCGATGTTGAACTTGTACTGTAAACGAGGTTCTTGTAAACAGAGCCGTTCCAAACTTTGGGGTGGCTGTGTCTTTTTGATTTTAATTTCCCTAAGCTATAGGACCATAAGTGGAAGTGCCCTAGGTTCTGTTGCTTTGTTTTTTAGATGTTTCAGGAAACACCATACACTTCTCCCGAGTGGTTGTTGGCAATTTACATCCCACCCATCAGCATAACAAGGCTCCCAGTTCTCCATGGCCTGTCCTGCCTTTCTGGATTTTACACTTTTTTCAGATGGCCCTTTTGACCGGGGGGAAGTGAGACTTCATTGTAGTGCAGATTTCCTTTGCAAGCTTGCTTGGTTGGCCAAAAAGGGCGTATGCGTTTTTTCCTGAATATATTCAGGAAAAAACGCATACGCCCTTTTTGGCCAAGTGCATCATTGTGGACGTTCTGCCTCTTTTCCTATGCTTTCAATGCAATTCCAGTCTACCTCCTGAAATCGGTTTCCTGCAATTCTGCCCCAATTTCAAGTCCTCTTGGCAGCCTTACTTCAGTCTATTTTTGGACGATAGCTGTCATTTATAACTCTGCAGGTTTGTGAATTACAGTGCCCCTGAGCTCCTTTCTTCAACTCGCTTTCTTGTGACCTGGCCGCAACACCGGAGTATGGCTTCAGGCCCTAATCTGGTTCGGGCCCGGCATGCTGAGCCTTTGGTTAATTCCTCTTCCTGGTGGGAAATGAGAGTTAAATTTGCCCGTCCAGACACCTCCAGCTAGCCTCTCATTGGTTCTCGCTATTCCTGTTCATCTTCCGCAGAAATTGCAAACTGGGCCAAACAGGAGGTTAAAGGGACTGACTCTCCAAGTCGGGAGAGTGTTAGTAAAGCGTCTGGAATGTTGCACCCGAGTACCAGGGGAGGAAAACTGAGACATATTTGAACACGTCTCCCGATCACATGGTTGATCATACTCTGGGTTCCACATGCATGTTTTAGCTGAAGGAAGAATACCTTAAACCTGCAGAGTTGAGACCCGTGTAATGGGTACCATGCAATATGACTTCAAAGGGTCTTCATTTGCTCACCGAACCTCTCCAATCCTATCACTGCTGCGTTTATTCCCCTGTACACACGCTTGATTCTCTTTTGGAGACATAGCAATCCATAGGTTTTAAGATACTTACTAGTCAGGTACATTCTTAGGGGTGTAATATGGGGTTTTGAGTCCATTTCGATGAGCAAGGAGTAGCTCTTGTCTATTCCATATTTGGCTTAAGGAACTTTATCTGTGCTCATTTCAATCTCTGGTTTTATGCAGCACCCCAACTCACCTTTACCCTTAAGCAAGCATAAGTTGGTTTTCTAAATTTGAGACCCTGTTCTGTTCTGTAATTCAGTTCCTGTGTAGCCAAGTTTACATTCCATGTATTACTGATATCTTATGATGTTTCTTTTTCTGTGTGACTTATTTCAGTTAGAATCATCATACCTGAATCCACTCATTGTGATGCTAAGTGTCTGATGACATAGAATTCATTGCTGAGTGATATTGCTTTCTAAGTAAATACCACAACTTCTTTATCCATTTTTCACTTTCTGCGATGTTGAACTTGTACTGTAAACGAGGTTCTTGTAAACAGAGGCGTCCCAAACTTTGGGGTGGCTGTGTCTTTTTGATTTTAATTTCCCTAAGCTATAGGACCATAAGTGGAAGTGCCCTAGGTTCTGTTGCTTTGTTTTTTAGATGTTTCAGGAAACACCATACACTTCTCCCGAGTGGTTGTTGGCAATTTACATCCCGCCCATCAGCATAACAAGGCTCCCAGTTCTCCATGGCCTGTCCTGCCTTTCTGGATTTTACACTTTTTTCAGATGGCCCTTTTGACCGGGGGGAAGTGAGACTTCATTGTAGTGCAGATTTCCTTTGCAAGCTTGCTTGGTTGGCCAAAAAGGGCGTATGCGTTTTTTCCTGAATATATTCAGGAAAAAACGCATACGCCCTTTTTGGCCAAGTGCATCATTGTGGACGTTCTGCCTCTTTTCCTATGCTTTCAATGCAATTCCAGTCTACCTCCTGAAATCGGTTTCCTGCAATTCTGCCCCGCTTTCAAGTCCTCTTGGCAGCCTTACTTCAGTCTATTTTTGGACGATAGCTGTCATTTATAACTCTGCAGGTTTGTGAATTACAGTGCCCCTGAGCTCCTTTCTTCAACTAGCTTTCTTGTGACCTGGCCGCAACACCGCAGGATGGCTTCAGGCCCTAATCTGGTTCCGGCACGGCATGCTGAGCCTTTGGTTATTTCCTCTTCCTGGTGGGAAATGAGAGTTAAATTTGCCCGTCCAGACACCTCCAGCTAGTCTCTCATTGGTTCTCGCTATTCCTGTTCATCTTCTGCAGAACTTGCAAACTGGGCCAAACAGGAGGTTAAAGGGACTGACTCTCCAAGTCGGGAGAGTGTTAGTAAAGCGTCTGGAATGTTGCACCCGAGTACCAGGGTACGAAAACTGAGACATATTTGAACACGTCTCCCGATCACATGGTTGATCATACTCTAGGTTCCACATGCATGTTTTAGCTGAAGGAAGAATACCTTAAACCTGGGTAGTTGAAACCCGTTGTATGGGTACCATGCAATATGACTTCAAAGGGTCTTCATTTGCTCACCGAACCTCTCCAATCCTATCACTGCTGCGTTTATGCCCCTGTACACATGTTTGATTCTCTTTCGGAGACATAGCAATCCATAGGTTTTAAGATACTTACTAGTCAGGTACATTCTTAGGCGTTTAATATGCGGTGTTGAGTCCATTTCGTTGAGCAAGGAGTAGTTCTTGTCTATTCCATATTTGACTTAAGGAACTTTATCTGTGCTCATTTCAATCTCTGGTTTTATGCAGCACCCCAACTCACCTTTCCCCTTAAGCAAGCATAAGTTGGTTTTCTAAATTTGAGTCCCTGTTCTGTTCTGTAATTCAGTTCCTGTGTAGCCAAGTTTACATTCCGTGTACTACTGATATCTTATGATGTTTCTTTTTCTGTGTGACTTACTTCAGTTAGAATCATCATACCTGAATCCACTCATTGTGCTGCTAAGGGCCTGATGACACAGATTTCATTGCTGAGTGATATTGCTTTGTAAGTAAATACCACAACTTCTTTATCCATTTTTCACTTTCTGCGATGTTGAACTTGTACTGTAAACGAGGTTCTTGTAAACAGAGCCGTTCCAAACTTTGGGGTGGCTGTGTCTTTTTGATTTTAATTTCCCTAAGCTATAGGACCATAAGTGGAAGTGCCCTAGGCTCTGTTGCTTTGTTTTTTAGATGTTTCAGGAAACACCATACACTTCTCCCAAGTGTCTGTTGGCAATTTACATCCCGCCCATCAGCATAACAAGGCTCCGAGTTCTCAATGGCCTGTTGCCTTTCTGGATTTTACACTTTTTTCAGATGGCCCTTTTGACCGGGGGGAAGTGAGACTTCATTGTAGTGCAGATTTCCTTTGCAAGCTTGCTTGGTTGGCCAAAAAGGGCGTATGCGTTTTTTCCTGAATATATTCAGGAAAAAACGCATACGCCCTTTTTGGCCAAGTGCATCATTGTGGACGTTCTGCCTCTTTTCCTATGCTTTCAATGCAATTCCAGTCTACCTCCTGAAATCGGTTTCCTGCAATTCTGCCCCGCTTTCAAGTCCTCTTGGCAGCCTTACTTCAGTCTATTTTTGGACGATAGCTGTCATTTATAACTCTGCAGGTTTGTGAATTACAGTGCCCCTGAGCTCCTTTCTTCAACTCGCTTTCTTGTGACCTGGCCGCAACACCGCAGGATGGCTTCAGGCCCTAATCTGGTTCCGGCACGGCACGCTGAGCCTTTGGTTATTTCCTCTTCCTGGTGGGAAATGAGAGTTAAATTTGCCCGTCCAGACACCTCCAGCTAGTCTCTCATTGGTTCTCGCTATTCCTGTTCATCTTCCGCAGAAATTGCAAACTGGGCCAAACAGGAGGTTAAAGGGACTGACTCTCCAAGTCGGGAGAGTGTTAGTAAAGCGTCTGGAATGTTGCACCCGAGTACCAGGGTACGAAAACTGAGACATATTTGAACACGTCTCCCGATCACATGGTTGATCATACTCTAGGTTCCACATGCATGTTTTAGCTGAAGGAAGAATACCTTAAACCTGGGTAGTTGAAACCCGTTGAATGGGTACCATGCAATATGACTTCAAAGGGTCTTCATTTGCTCACCGAACCTCTCCAATCCTATCACTGCTGCGTTTATGCCCCTGTACACATGTTTGATTCTCTTTCGGAGACATAGCAATCCATAGGTTTTAAGATACTTACTAGTCAGGTACATTCTTAGGCGTTTAATATGCGGTGTTGTGTCCATTTCGTTGAGCAAGGACTAGTTCTTGTCTATTCCATATTTGACTTAAGGAACTTTATCTGTGCTCATTTCAATCTCTGGTTTTATGCAGCACCCCAACTCACCTTTCCCCTTAAGCAAGCATAAGTTGGTTTTCTAAATTTGAGTCCCTGTTCTGTTCTGTAATTCAGTTCCTGTGTAGCCAAGTTTACATTCCGTGTACTACTGATATCTTATGATGTTTCTTTTTCTGTGTGACTTACTTCAGTTAGAATCATCATACCTGAATCCACTCATTGTGCTGCTAAGGGCCTGATGACACAGATTTCATTGCTGAGTGATATTGCTTTGTAAGTAAATACCACAACTTCTTTATCCATTTTTCACTTTCTGCGATGTTGAACTTGTACTGTAAACGAGGTTCTTGTAAACAGAGCCGTTCCAAACTTTGGGGTGGCTGTGTCTTTTTGATTTTAATTTCCCTAAGCTATAGGACCATAAGTGGAAGTGCCCTAGGCTCTGTTGCTTTGTTTTTTAGATGTTTCAGGAAACACCATACACTTCTCCCAAGTGTCTGTTGGCAATTTACATCCCGCCCATCAGCATAACAAGGCTCCCAGTTCTCAATGGCCTGTTGCCTTTCTGGATTTTACACTTTTTTCAGATGGCCCTTTTGACCGGGGGGAAGTGAGACTTCATTGTAGTGCAGATTTCCTTTGCAAGCTTGCTTGGTTGGCCAAAAAGGGCGTATGCGTTTTTTCCTGAATATATTCAGGAAAAAACGCATACGCCCTTTTTGGCCAAGTGCATCATTGTGGACGTTCTGCCTCTTTTCCTATGCTTTCAATGCAATTCCAGTCTACCTCCTGAAATCGGTTTCCTGCAATTCTGCCCCGCTTTCAAGTCCTCTTGGCAGCCTTACTTCAGTCTATTTTTGGACGATAGCTGTCATTTATAACTCTGCAGGTTTGTGAATTACAGTGCCCCTGAGCTCCTTTCTTCAACTCGCTTTCTTGTGACCTGGCCGCAACACCGCAGGATGGCTTCAGGCCCTAATCTGGTTCCGGCACGGCATGCTGAGCCTTTGGTTATTTCCTCTTCCTGGTGGGAAATGAGAGTTAAATTTGCCCGTCCAGACACCTCCAGCTAGTCTCTCATTGGTTCTCGCTATTCCTGTTCATCTTCCGCAGAAATTGCAAACTGGGCCAAACAGGAGGTTAAAGGGACTGACTCTCCAAGTCGGGAGAGTGTTAGTAAAGCGTCTGGAATGTTGCACCCGAGTACCAGGGTACGAAAACTGAGACATATTTGAACACGTCTCCCGATCACATGGTTGATCATACTCTAGGTTCCACATGCATGTTTTAGCTGAAGGAAGAATACCTTAAACCTGGGTAGTTGAAACCCGTTGAATGGGTACCATGCAATATGACTTCAAAGGGTCTTCATTTGCTCACCGAACCTCTCCAATCCTATCACTGCTGCGTTTATGCCCCTGTACACATGTTTGATTCTCTTTCGGAGACATAGCAATCCATAGGTTTTAAGATACTTACTAGTCAGGTACATTCTTAGGCGTTTAATATACGGTGTTGAGTCCATTTCGTTGAGCAAGGACTAGTTCTTGTCTATTCCATATTTGACTTAAGGAACTTTATCTGTGCTCATTTCAATCTCTGGTTTTATGCAGCACCCCAACTCACCTTTCCCCTTAAGCAAGCATAAGTTGGTTTTCTAAATTTGAGTCCCTGTTCTGTTCTGTAATTCAGTTCCTGTGTAGCCAAGTTTACATTCCGTGTACTACTGATATCTTATGATGTTTCTTTTTCTGTGTGACTTACTTCAGTTAGAATCATCATACCTGAATCCACTCATTGTGCTGCTACGGGCCTGATGACATAGATTTCATTGCTGAGTGATATTGTTTTGTAACTGAATACCACAACTTTTTTATCCATTTTTCACTTTCTGCGATGTTGAACTTGTACTGTAAACGAGGTTCTTGTAAACAGAGCCGTTCCAAACTTTGGGGTGGCTGTGTCTTTTTGATTTTAATTTCCCTAAGCTATAGGACCATAAGTGGAAGTGCCCTAGGCTCTGTTGCTTTGTTTTTTAGATGTTTCAGGAAACACCATACACTTCTCCCAAGTGTCTGTTGGCAATTTACATCCCACCCATCAGCATAACAAGGCTCCCAGTTCTCCATGGCCTGTCCTGCCTTTCTGGATTTTACACTTTTTTCAGATGGCCCTTTTGACCGGGGGGAAGTGAGACTTCATTGTAGTGCAGATTTCCTTTGCAAGCTTGCTTGGTTGGCCAAAAAGGGCGTATGCGTTTTTTCCTGAATATATTCAGGAAAAAACGCATACGCCCTTTTTGGCCAAGTGCATCATTGTGGACGTTCTGCCTCTTTTCCTATGCTTTCAATGCAATTCCAGTCTACCTCCTGAAATCGGTTTCCTGCAATTCTGCCCCGCTTTCAAGTCCTCTTGGCAGCCTTACTTCAGTCTATTTTTGGACGATAGCTGTCATTTATAACTCTGCAGGTTTGTGAATTACAGTGCCCCTGAGCTCCTTTCTTCAACTCGCTTTCTTTTGAGCTGGCCGCAACACCGCAGGATGGCTTCAGGCCCTAATCTGGTTCCGGTACGGCATGCTGAGCCTTTGGTTATTTCCTCTTCCTGGTGGGAAATGAGAGTTAAATTTGCCCGTCCAGACACCTCCAGCTAGTCTCTCATTGGTTCTCGCTATTCCTGTTCATCTTCCGCAGAAATTGCAAACTGGGCCAAACAGGAGGTTAAAGGCGCTGACTCTCCAAGTCGGGAGAGTGTTAGTAAAGCGTCTGGAATGTTGCACCCGAGTACCAGGGGAGGAAAACTGAGACATATTTGAACACGTCTCCCGTTCACATGGTTGATCATACTCTGGGTTCCACATGCATGTTTTAGCTGAAGGAAGAATACCTTAAACCTGGAGAGTTGAGACCCGTGGAATGGGTACCATGCAATATGACTTCAAAGGGTCTTCATTTGCTCACCGAACCTCTCCAATCCTATCACTGCTGCGTTTATGCCCCTGTACACACGCTTGATTCTCTTTTGGAAACATAGCAATCCATAGGTTTTAAGATACTTACTAGTCAGGTACATTCTTAGGCGTTTAATATGGGGTGTTGAGTCCATTTCGTTGAGCAAGGAGTAGCTCTTGTCTATTCCATATTTGGCTTAAGGAACTTTATCTGTGCTCATTTCAATCTCTGCTTTTATGCAGCACCCCAACTCACCTTTCCCCTTAAGCAAGCATAAGTTGGTTTTCTAAATTTGAGACCCTGTTCTGTTCTGTAATTCAGTTCCTGTGTAGCCAAGTTTACATTCCGTGTATTACTGATATCTTATGATGTTTCTTTTCTGTGTGACTTATTTCAGTTAGAATCATCATACCTGAATCCACTCATTGTGCTGCTACGGGCCTGATGACACAGATTTCATTGCTGAGTGATATTGCTTTGTAAGTAAATACCACAACTTCTTTATCCATTTTTCACTTTCTGCGATGTTGAACTTGTACTGTAAACGAGGTTCTTGTAAACAGAGCCGTTCCAAACTTTGGGGTGGCTGTGTCTTTTTGATTTTAATTTCCCTAAGCTATAGGACCATAAGTGGCAGTGCCCTAGTCTCTGTTGCTTTGTTTTTTAGATGTTTCAGGAAACACCATACACTTCTCCCCAGTGTCTGTTGGCAATTTACATCCCGCCCATCAGCATAACAAGGCTCCCAGTTCTCCATGGCCTGTCCTGCCTTTCTGGATTTTACACTTTTTTCAGATGGCCCTTTTGACCGGGGGGAAGTGAGACTTCATTGTAGTGCAGATTTCCTTTGCAAGCTTGCTTGGTTGGCCAAAAAGGGCGTATGCGTTTTTTCCTGAATATATTCAGGAAAAAACGCATATGTCCTTTTTGGCCAAGTGCATCATTGTGGACGTTCTGCCTCTTTTCCTATGCTTTCAATGCAATTCCAGTCTATCTCCTGAAATCGGTTTCCTGCAATTCTGCCCCGCATTCAAGTCCTCTTGGCAGCCTTACTTCAGTCTATTTTTGGACGATAGCTGTCATTTATAACTCTGCAGGTTTGTGAATTACAGTGCCCCTGAGCTCCTTTCTTCAACTCGCTTTCTTGTGACCTGGCCGCAACACCGCAGGATGGCTTCAGGCCCTAATCTGGTTCCGGCCCGGCATGCTGAGCCTTTGGTTAATTCCTCTTCCTGGTGGGAAATGAGAGTTAAATTTGCCCGTCCAGACACCTCCAGCTAGCCTCTCATTGGTTCTCGCTATTCCTGTTCATCTTCCGCAGAAATTACAAACTGGGCCAAACAGGAGGTTAAAGGGACTGACTCTCCAAGTGGGGAGAGTGTTAGTAAAGCGTCTGGAATGTTGCACCCGAGTACCAGGGAAGGAAAACTGAGACATATTTGAACACGTCTCCCGTTCACATGGTTGATCATACTTGGGTTCCACATGCATGTTTTAGCTGAAGGAAGAATACCTTAAACCTGGAGAGTTGAGACCCGTGGAATGGGTACCATGCAATATGACTTCAAAGGGTCTTCATTTGCTCACCGAACCTCTCCAATCCTATCACTGCTGCGTTTATGCCCCTGTACACACGCTTGATTCTCTTTTGGAAACATAGCAATCCATAGGTTTTAAGATACTTACTAGTCAGGTACATTCTTAGGCGTTTAATATGGGGTGTTGAGTCCATTTCGTTGAGCAAGGAGTAGCTCTTGTCTATTCCATATTTGGCTTAAGGAACTTTATCTGTGCTCATTTCAATCTCTGCTTTTATGCAGCACCCCAACTCACCTTTCCCCTTAAGCAAGCATAAGTTGGTTTTCTAAATTTGAGACCCTGTTCTGTTCTGTAATTCAGTTCCTGTGTAGCCAAGTTTACATTCCGTGTATTACTGATATCTTATGATGTTTCTTTTCTGTGTGACTTATTTCAGTTAGAATCATCATACCTGAATCCACTCATTGTGCTGCTACGGGCCTGATGACACAGATTTCATTGCTGAGTGATATTGCTTTGTAAGTAAATACCACAACTTCTTTATCCATTTTTCACTTTCTGCGATGTTGAACTTGTACTGTAAACGAGGTTCTTGTAAACAGAGCCGTTCCAAACTTTGGGGTGGCTGTGTCTTTTTGATTTTAATTTCCCTAAGCTATAGGACCATAAGTGGCAGTGCCCTAGTCTCTGTTGCTTTGTTTTTTAGATGTTTCAGGAAACACCATACACTTCTCCCCAGTGTCTGTTGGCAATTTACATCCCGCCCATCAGCATAACAAGGCTCCCAGTTCTCCATGGCCTGTCCTGCCTTTCTGGATTTTACACTTTTTTCAGATGGCCCTTTTGACCGGGGGGAAGTGAGACTTCATTGTAGTGCAGATTTCCTTTGCAAGCTTGCTTGGTTGGCCAAAAAGGGCGTATGCGTTTTTTCCTGAATATATTCAGGAAAAAACGCATATGCCCTTTTTGGCCAAGTGCATCATTGTGGACGTTCTGCCTCTTTTCCTATGCTTTCAGTGCAATTCCAGTCTATCTCCTGAAATCGGTTTCCTGCAATTCTGCCCCGCATTCAAGTCCTCTTGGCAGCCTTACTTCAGTCTATTTTTGGACGATAGCTGTCATTTATAACTCTGCAGGTTTGTGAATTACAGTGCCCCTGAGCTCCTTTCTTCAACTCGCTTTCTTGTGACCTGGCCGCAACACCGCAGGATGGCTTCAGGCCCTAATCTGGTTCCGGCCCGGCATGCTGAGCCTTTGGTTAATTCCTCTTCCTGGTGGGAAATGAGAGTTAAATTTGCCCGTCCAGACACCTCCAGCTAGCCTCTCATTGGTTCTCGCTATTCCTGTTCATCTTCCGCAGAAATTACAAACTGGGCCAAACAGGAGGTTAAAGGGACTGACTCTCCAAGTGGGGAGAGTGTTAGTAAAGCGTCTGGAATGTTGCACCCGAGTACCAGGGAAGGAAAACTGAGACATATTTGAACACGTCTCCCGTTCACATGGTTGATCATACTTGGGTTCCACATGCATGTTTTAGCTGAAGGAAGAATACCTTAAACCTGGAGAGTTCAGACCCGTGTAATGGGTACCATGCAATATGACTTCAAAGGGTCTTCATTTGCTCACCAAACCTCTCCAATCCTATCACTGCTGCGTTTATGCCCCTGTACACATGCTTGATTCTCTTTCGGAGTCATAGCAATCCATAGGTTTTAAGATACTTACTAGTCAGGTACATTCTTAGGCGTTTAATATGCGGTGTTGAGTCCATTTCGTTGAGCAAGGAGTAGCTCTTGTCTATTCCATATTTGACTTAAGGAACTTTATCTGTGGTCATTTCAATCTCTGGTTTTATGCAGCACCCCAACTCACCTTTACCCTTAAGCAAGCATAAGTTGGTTTTCTAAATTTGAGACCCTGTTCTGTTCTGTAATTCAGTTCCTGTGTAGCCAAGTTTACATTCCGTGTATTACTGATATCTTATGATGGTTCTTTTTCTGTGTGACTTACTTCAGTTAGAATCATCATACCTGAATCCACTCATTGTGCTGCTAAGGGCCTGATGACACAGATTTCATTGCTGAGTGATATTGCTTTGTAAGTAAATACCACAACTTCTTTATCCATTTTTCACTTTCTGCGATGTTGAACTTGTACTGTAAACGAGGTTCTTGTAAACAGAGCCGTTCCAAACTTTGGGGTGGCTGTGTCTTTTTGATTTTAATTTCCCTAAGCTATAGGACCATAAGTGGAAGTGCCCTAGGTTCTGTTGCTTTGTTTTTTAGATGTTTCAGGAAACACCATACACTTCTCCCGAGTGTCTGTTGGCAATTTACATCCCGCCCATCAGCATAACAAGGCTCCCAGTTCTCCATGGCCTGTCCTGCCTTTCTGGATTTTACACTTTTTTCAGATGGCCCTTTTGACCGGGGGGAAGTGAGACTTCATTGTAGTGCAGATTTCCTTTGCAAGCTTGCTTGGTTGGCCAAAAAGGGCGTATGCATTTTTTCCTGAATATATTCAGGAAAAAACGCATACGCCCTTTTTGGCCAAGTGCATCATTGTGGACGTTCTGCCTCTTTTCCTATGCTTTCAATGCAATTCCAGTCTACCTCCTGAAATCGGTTTCCTGCAATTCTGCCCCGCTTTCAAGTCCTCTTGGCAGCCTTACTTCAGTCTATTTTTGGACGATAGCTGTCATTTATAACTCTGCAGGTTTGTGAATTACAGTGCCCCTGAGCTCCTTTCTTCAACTCGCTTTCTTTTGAGCTGGCCGCAACACCGCAGGATGGCTTCAGGCCCTAATCTGGTTCCGGCACGGCACGCTGAGCCTTTGGTTAATTCCTCTTCCTGGTGGGAAATGAGAGTTAAATTTGCCCGTCCAGACACCTCCAGCTAGCCTCTCATTGGTTCTCGCTATTCCTGTTCATCTTCTGCAGAAATTGCAAACTGGGCCAAACAGGAGGTTAAAGGGACTGACTCTCCAAGTGGGGAGAGTGTTAGTAAAGCGTCTGGAATGTTGCACCCGAGTACCAGGGGAGGAAAACTGAGACATATTTGAACACGTCTCCCGATCACATGGTTGATCATACTCTAGGTTCCACATGCATGTTTTAGCTGAAGGAAGAATACCTTAAACCTTGGTAGTTGAAACCCGTGGAATGGGTACCATGCAATATGACTTCAAAGGGTCTTCATTTGCTCACCGAACCTCTCCAATCCTATCACTGCTGCGTTTATGCCCCTGTACACATGCTTGATTCTCTTTCGGAGACATAGCAATCCATAGGTTTGAAGATACTTACTAGTCAGGTACATTCTTAGGCGTTTAATATGCGGTGTTGAGTCCATTTCGTTGAGCAAGGAGTAGCTCTTGTCTATTCCATATTTGGCTTAAGGAACTTTATCTGTGCTCATTTCAATCCCTGGTTTTATGCAGCAACCCAACTCACCTTTCCCCTTAAGCAAGCATAAGTTGGTTTTCTAAATTTGAGACCCTGTTCTGTTTTGGAATTCAGTTCCTGTGTAGCCAAGTTTACATTCCGTGTATTAGTGATATCTTATGATGTTTCTTTTTCTGTGTGACTTATTTCAGTTAGAATCATCATACCTGAATCCACTCATTGTGATGCTAAGGGCCTGATGACACAGATTTCATTGCTGAGTGATATTGCTTTGTAAGTAAATACCACAACTTCTTTATCCATTTTTCACTTTCTGCGATGTTGAACTTGTACTGTAAACGAGGTTCTTGTAAACAGAGCCGTTCCAAACTTTGGGGTGGCTGTGTCTTTTTGATTTTAATTTCCCTAAGCTATAGGACCATAAGTGGAAGTGCCCTAGGCTCTGTTGCTTTGTTTTTTAGATGTTTCAGGAAACAGCATACACTTCTCCCGAGTGGTTGTTGGCAATTTACATCCCGCCCATCAGCATAACAAGGCTCCCAGTTCTCCATGGCCTGTCCTGCCTTTCTGGATTTTACACTTTTTTCAGATGGCCCTTTTGACCGGGGGGAAGTGAGACTTCATTGTAGTGCAGATTTCCTTTGCAAGCTTGCTTGGTTGGCCAAAAAGGGCGTATGCGTTTTTTCCTGAATATATTCAGGAAAAAACGCATACGCCCTTTTTGGCCAAGTGCATCATTGTGGACGTTCTGCCTCTTTTCCTATGCTTTCAGTGCAATTCCAGTCTACCTCCTGAAATCGGTTTCCTGCAATTCTGCCCCGCTTTCAAGTCCTCTTGGCAGCCTTACTTCAGTCTATTTTTGGACGATAGCTGTCATTTATAACTCTGCAGGTTTGTGAATTACAGTGCCCCTGAGCTCCTTTGTTCAACTCGCTTTCTTTTGAGCTGGCCGCAACACCGCAGGATGGCTTCAGGCCCTAATCTGGTTCCGGCACGGCACGCTGAGCCTTTGGTTATTTCCTCTTCCTGGTGGGAAATGAGAGTTAAATTTGCCCGTCCAGACACCTCCAGCTAGTCTCTCATTGGTTCTCGCTATTCCTGTTCATCTTCCGCAGAAATTGCAAACTGGGCCAAACAGGAGGTTAAAGGCGCTGACTCTCCAAGTGGGGAGAGTGTTAGTAAAGCGTCTGGAATGTTGCACCCGAGTACCAGGGTACGAAAACTGAGACATATTTGAACACGTCTCCCGATCACATGGTTGATCATACTCTAGGTTCCACATGCATGTTTTAGCTGAAGGAAGAATACCTTAAACCTGGGTAGTTGAAACCCGTTGAATGGGTACCATGCAATATGACTTCAAAGGGTCTTCATTTGCTCACCGAACATCTCCAATCCTATCACTGCTGCGTTTATGCCCCTGTACACATGTTTGATTCTCTTTCGGAGACATAGCAATCCATAGGTTTTAAGATACTTACTAGTCAGGTACATTCTTAGGCGTTTAATATGCGGTGTTGAGTCCATTTCGTTGAGCAAGGAGTAGTTCTTGTCTATTCCATATTTGACTTAAGGAACTTTATCTGTGCTCATTTCAATCTCTGGTTTTATGCAGCACCCCAACTCACCTTTCCCCTTAAGCAAGCATAAGTTGGTTTTCTAAATTTGAGTCCCTGTTCTGTTCTGTAATTCAGTTCCTGTGTAGCCAAGTTTACATTCCGTGTACTACTGATATCTTATGATGTTTCTTTTTCTGTGTGACTTACTTCAGTTAGAATCATCATACCTGAATCCACTCATTGTGCTGCTAAGGGCCTGATGACACAGATTTCATTGCTGAGTGATATTGCTTTGTAAGTAAATACCACAACTTCTTTATCCATTTTTCACTTTCTGCGATGTTGAACTTGTACTGTAAACGAGGTTCTTGTAAACAGAGCCGTTCCAAACTTTGGGGTGGCTGTGTCTTTTTGATTTTAATTTCCCTAAGCTATAGGACCCATAAGTGGAAGTGCCCTAGGCTCTGTTGCTTTGTTTTTTAGATGTTTCAGGAAACACCATACACTTCTCCCGAGTGTCTGTTGGCAATTTACATCCCACCCATCAGCATAACAAGGCTCCCCAGTTCTCAATGGCCTGTTGCCTTTCTGGATTTTACACTTTTTTCAGATGGCCCTTTTGACCGGGGGAAGTGAGACTTCATTGTAGTGCAGATTTCCTTTGCAAGCTTGCTTGGTTGGCCAAAAAGGGCGTATGCGTTTTTTCCTGAATATATTCAGGAAAAAACGCATACGCCCTTTTTAGCCAAGTGCATCATTGTGGACGTTCTGCCTCTTTTCCTATGCTTTCAGTGCAATTCCAGTCTACCTCCTGAAATCGGTTTGCTGCAATTCTGCCCCGCTTTCAAGTCCTCTTGGCAGCCTTACTTCAGTCTATTTTTGGACGATAGCTGTCATTTATAACTCTGCAGGTTTGTGAATTACAGTGCCCCTGAGCTCCTTTCTTCAACTCGCTTTCTTTTGAGCTGGCCGCAACACCGCAGGATGGCTTCAGGCCCTAATCTGGTTCCGGTACGGCACGCTGAGGCCTTTGGTTATTTCCTCTTCCTGGTGGGAAATGAGAGTTAAATTTGCCCGTCCAGACACCTCCAGCTAGTCTCTCATTGGTTCTCGCTATTCCTGTTCATCTTCCGCAGAAATTGCAAACTGGGCCAAACAGGAGGTTAAAGGCGCTGACTCTCCAAGTCGGGAGAGTGTTAGTAAAGCGTCTGGAATGTTGCATCCCGAGTACCAGGGGAGGAAAACTGAGACATATTTGAACACGTCTCCCGTTCACATGGTTGATCATACTTGGGTTCCACATGCATGTTTTAGCTGAAGGAAGAATACCTTAAACCTGGAGAGTTAAGACCCGTGTAATGGGTACCATGCAATATGACTTCAAAGGGTCTTCATTTGCTCACCCGAACCTCTCCAATCCTATCACTGTTGCGTTTATGCCCCTGTACACACGCTTGATTCTCTTTTGGAGACATAGCAATCCATAGGTTTTAAGATACTTACTAGTCAGGTACATTCTTAGGCGTTTAATATGGGGTGTAGAGTCCATTTCGTTGAGCAAGGAGTAGCTCTTGTCTATTCCATATTTGGCTTAAGGAACTTTATCTGTGCTCATTTCAATCTCTGCTTTTATGCAGCACCCCAACTCACCTTTCCCCTTAAGCAAGCATAAGTTGGTTTTCTAAATTTGAGACCCTGTTCTGTTCTGTAATTCAGTTCCTGTGTAGCCAAGTTTACATTCCGTGTATTACTGATATCTTATGATGTTTCTTTTCTGTGTGACTTATTTCAGTTAGAATCATCATACCTGAATCCACTCATTGTGCTGCTACGTGCCTGATGACACAGATTTCATTGCTGAGTGATATTGCTTTGTAAGTAAATACCACAAATTCTTTATCCATTTTTCACTTTCTGCGATGTTGAACTTGTACTGTAAACGAGGTTCTTGTAAACAGAGCCGTTCCAAACTTTGGGGTGGCTGTGTCTTTTTGATTTTAATTTCCCTAAGCTATAGGACCATAAGTGGCAGTGCCCTAGGCTCTGTTGCTTTGTTTTTTAGATGTTTCAGGAAACACCATACACTTCTCCCGAGTGTCTGTTGGCAATTTACATCCCGCCCATCAGCATAACAAGGCTCCCAGTTCTCCATGGGCCTGTCCTGCCTTTCTGGATTTTACACTTTTTTCAGATGGCCCTTTTGACCGGGGGGAAGTGAGACTTCATTGTAGTGCAGATTTCCTTTGCAAGCTTGCTTGGTTGGCCAAAAAGGACGTATGCGTTTTTTCCTGAATATATTCAGGAAAAAACGCATACGCCCTTTTTGGCCAAGTGCATCATTGTGGACGTTCTGCCTCTTTTCCTATGCTTTCAATGCAATTCCAGTCTACCTCCTGAAATCGGTTTCCTGCAATTCTGCCCCGCTTTCAAGTCCTCTTGGCAGCCTTACTTCAGTCTATTTTTGGACGATAGCTGTCATTTATAACTCTGCAGGTTTGTGAATTACAGTGCCCCTGAGCTCCTGTCTTCAACTCGCTTTCTTTTGAGCTGGCCGCAACACCGCAGGATGGCTTCAGGCCCTAATCTGGTTCCGGTACGGCACGCTGAGCCTTTGGTTATTTCCTCTTCCTGGTGGGAAATGAGAGTTAAATTTGCCCTTCCAGACACCTCCAGCTAGTCTCTCATTGGTTCTCGCTATTCCTGTTCATCTTCCGCAGAAATTGCAAACCTGGGCCAAACAGGAGGTTAAAGGCGCTGACTCTCCAAGTCGGGAGAGTGTTAGTAAAGCGTCTGGAATGTTGCACCCGAGTACCAGGGGAGGAAAACTGAGACATATTTGAACACGTCTCCCGTTCACATGGTTGATTATACTTGGGTTCCACATGCATGTTTTAGCTGAAGGAAGAATACCTTAAACCTGGAGAGTTCAGACCCGTGTAATGGGTACCATGCAATATGACTTCAAAGGGTCTTCATTTGCTCACCGAACCTCTCCAATCCTATCACTGCTGCGTTTATGCCCCTGTACACACGCTTGATTCTCTTTTGGAAACATAGCAATCCATAGGTTTTAAGATACTTACTAGTCAGGTACATTCTTAGGCGTTTAATATGGGGTGTTGAGTCCATTTCGTTGAGCAAGGAGTAGCTCTTGTCTATTCCATATTGGCTTAAGGAACTTTATCTGTGCTCATTTCAATCTCTGCTTTTATGCAGCACCCCAACTCACCTTTCCCCTTAAGCAAGCATATGTTGGTTTTCTAAATTTGAGACCCTGTTCTGTTCTGTAATTCAGTTCCTGTGTGAGCCAAGTTTACATTCCGTTGTATTACTGATATCTTATGATGTTTCTTTTCTGTGTGACTTATTTCAGTTAGAATCATCATACCTGAATCCACTCATTGTGCTGCTACCGGGCCCTGATGACACAGATTTCATTGCTGAGTGATATTGCTTTGTAAGTAAATACCACAACTTCTTTAATCCATTTTTCACTTTCTGCGATGTACTGTAAACGAGGTTCTTGTAAATAGAGCCGTTCCAAACTTTGGGGTGGCTGTGTCTTTCTGATTTTAATTTCCCTAAGCTATAGGACCATAAGTGGCAGTGCCCTAGGCTCTGTTGCTTTGTTTTTTAGATGTTTCAGGAAACACCATACACTTCTCCCCAGTGTCTGTTGGCAATTTACATCCCGCCCATCAGCATAACAAGGCTCCCAGTTCTCCATGGCCTGTCCTGCCTTTCTGGATTTTACACTTTTTTCAGATGGCCCTTTTGACCGGGGGGAAGTGAGACTTCATTGTAGTGCAGATTTCCTTTGCAAGCTTGCTTGGTTGGCCAAAAAGGGCGTATGCGTTTTTTCCTGAATATATTCAGGAAAAAACGCATACGCCCTTTTTGGCCAAGTGCATCATTGTGGACGTTCTGCCTCTTTTCCTATGCTTTCAATGCAATTCCAGTCTACCTCCTGAAATCGGTTTCCTGCAATTCTGCCCCGCTTTCAAGTCCTCTTGGCAGCCTTACTTCAGTCTATTTTTGGACGATAGCTGTCATTTATAACTCTGCAGGTTTGTGAATTACAGTGCCCCTGAGCTCCTTTCTTCAACTCGCTTTCTTGTGACCTGGCCGCAACACCGCAGGATGGCTTCAGGCCCTAATCTGGTTCTGGCACGGCACGCTGAGCCTTTGGTTAATTCCTCTTCCTGGTGGGAAATGAGAGTTAAATTTGCCCGTCCAGACACCTCCAGCTAGTCTCTCATTGGTTCTCGCTATTCCTGTTCATCTTCCGCAGAAATTGCAAACTGGGCCAAACAGGAGGTTAAAGGGACTGACTCTCCAAGTCGGGAGAGTGTTAGTAAAGCGTCTGGAATGTTGGACCCGAGTACCAGGGGAGGAAAACTGAGACATATTTGAACACGTCTCCCGTTCACATGGTTGATCATACTCTGGGTTCCACATGCATGTTTTAGCTGAAGGAAGAATACCTTAAACCTGGAGAGTTGAGACCCGTGGAATGGGTACCATGCAATATGACTTCAAAGGGTCTTCATTTGCTCACCGAACCTCTCCAATCCTATCACTGCTGCGTTTATGCCCCTGTACACACGCTTGATTCTCTTTTGGACACATAGCAATCCATAGGTTTTAAGATACTTACTAGTCAGGTACATTCTTAGGCATTTAATATGGGGTGTTGAGTCCATTTCGTTGAGCAAGGAGTAGCTCTTGTCTATTCCATATTTGGCTTAAGGAATTTTATCTGTGCTCATTTCAATCTCTGGTTTTATGCAGCACCCCAACTCACCTTTCCCCTTAAGCAAGCATAAGTTGGTTTTCTAAATTTGAGACCCTGTTCTGTTTTGGAATTCAGTTCCTGTGTAGCCAAGTTTACATTCCGTGTATTACTGATATCTTATGATGTTTCTTTTTCTGTGTGACTTACTTCAGTTAGAATCATCATACCTGAATCCACTCATTGTGCTGCTAAGGGCCTGATGACATAGATTTCATTGCTGAGTGATATTGCTTTGTAAGTAAATACCACAACTTCTTTATCCATTTTTCACTTTCTGCGATGTTGAACTTGTACTGTAAACGAGGTTCTTGTAAACAGAGGCGTCCCAAACTTTGGGGTGGCTGTGTCTTTTTGATTTTAATTTCCCTAAGTTATAGGACCATAAGTGGCAGTGCCCTAGGCGTTGTTGCTTTGTTTTTTAGATGTTTCAGGAAACACCATACACTTCTCCCCAGTGTCTGTTGGCAATTTACATCCCACCCATCAGCATAACAAGGCTCCCAGTTCTCCATGGCCTGTCCTGCCTTTCTGGATTTTACACTTTTTTCAGATGGCCCTTTTGACCGGGGGGAAGTGAGACTTCATTGTAGTGCAGATTTCCTTTGCAAGCTTGCTTGGTTGGCCAAAAAGGGCGTATGCGTTTTTTCCTGAATATATTCAGGAAAAAACGCATACGCCCTTTTTGGCCAAGTGCATCATTGTGGACGTTCTGCCTCTTTTCCTATGCTTTCAATGCAATTCCAGTCTACCTCCTGAAATCGGTTTCCTGCAATTCTGCCCCGCTTTCAAGTCCTCTTGGCAGCCTTACTTCAGTCTATTTTTGGACGATAGCTGTCATTTATAACTCTGCAGGTTTGTGAATTACAGTGCCCCTGAGCTCCTTTCTTCAACTCGCTTTCTTTTGAGCTGGCCGCAACACCGCAGGATGGCTTCAGGCCCTAATCTGGTTCCGGTACGGCACGCTGAGCCTTTGGTTATTTCCTCTTCCTGGTGGGAAATGAGAGTTAAATTTGCCCGTCCAGACACCTCCAGCTAGTCTCTCATTGGTTCTCGCTATTCCTGTTCATCTTCCGCAGAAATTGCAAACTGGGCCAAACAGGAGGTTAAAGGCGCTGACTCTCCAAGTCGGGAGAGTGTTAGTAAAGCGTCTGGAATGTTGCACCCGAGTACCAGGGGAGGAAAACTGAGACATATTTGAACACGTCTCCCGTTCACATGGTTGATCATACTTGGGTTCCACATGCATGTTTTAGCTGAAGGAAGAATACCTTAAACCTGGAGAGTTCAGACCCGTGTAATGGGTACCATGCAATATGACTTCAAAGGGTCTTCATTTGCTCACCGAACCTCTCCAATCCTATCACTGCTGCATTTATGCCCCTGTACACACGCTTGATTCTCTTTTGGAAACATAGCAATCCATAGGTTTTAAGATACTTACTAGTCAGGTACATTCTTAGGCGTTTAATATGGGGTGTTGAGTCCATTTCGTTGAGCAAGGAGTAGCTCTTGTCTATTCCATATTTGGCTTAAGGAACTTTATCTGTGCTCATTTCAATCTCTGCTTTTATGCAGCACCCCAACTCACCTTTCCCCTTAAGCAAGCATAAGTTGGTTTTCTAAATTTGAGACCCTGTTCTGTTCTGTAATTCAGTTCCTGTGTAGCCAAGTTTACATTCCGTGTATTACTGATATCTTATGATGTTTCTTTTCTGTGTGACTTATTTCAGTTAGAATCATCATACCTGAATCCACTCATTGTGCTGCTACGGGCCTGATGACACAGATTTCATTGCTGAGTGATATTGCTTTGTAAGTAAATACCACAACTTCTTTATCCATTTTTCACTTTCTGCGATGTTGAACTTGTACTGTAAACGAGGTTCTTGTAAACAGAGCCGTTCCAAACTTTGGGGTGGCTGTGTCTTTTTGATTTTAATTTCCCTAAGCTATAGGACCATAAGTGGCAGTGCCCTAGGCTCTGTTGCTTTGTTTTTTAGATGTTTCAGGAAACACCATACACTTCTCCCCAGTGTCTGTTGGCAATTTACATCCCGCCCATCAGCATAACAAGGCTCCCAGTTCTCCATGGCCTGTCCTGCCTTTCTGGATTTTACACTTTTTTCAGATGGCCCTTTTGACCGGGGGGAAGTGAGACTTCATTGTAGTGCAGATTTCCTTTGCAAGCTTGCTTGGTTGGCCAAAAAGGGCGTATGCGTTTTTTCCTGAATATATTCAGGAAAAAACGCATACGCCCTTTTTGGCCAAGTGCATCATTGTGGACGTTCTGCCTCTTTTCCTATGCTTTCAATGCAATTCCAGTCTACCTCCTGAAATCGGTTTCCTGCAATTCTGCCCCGCTTTCAAGTCCTCTTGGCAGCCTTACTTCAGTCTATTTTTGGACGATAGCTGTCATTTATAACTCTGCAGGTTTGTGAATTACAGTGCCCCTGAGCTCCTTTCTTCAACTCGCTTTCTTGTGACCTGGCCGCAACACCGCAGGATGGCTTCAGGCCCTAATCTGGTTCCGGCACGGCACGCTGAGCCTTTGGTTAATTCCTCTTCCTGGTGGGAAATGAGAGTTAAATTTGCCCGTCCAGACACCTCCAGCTAGTCTCTCATTGGTTCTCGCTATTCCTGTTCATCTTCCGCAGAAATTGCAAACTGGGCCAAACAGGAGGTTAAAGGGACTGACTCTCCAAGTCGGGAGAGTGTTAGTAAAGCGTCTGGAATGTTGGACCCGAGTACCAGGGGAGGAAAACTGAGACATATTTGAACACGTCTCCCGTTCACATGGTTGATCATACTCTGGGTTCCACATGCATGTTTTAGCTGAAGGAAGAATACCTTAAACCTGGAGAGTTGAGACCCGTGGAATGGGTACCATGCAATATGACTTCAAAGGGTCTTCATTTGCTCACCGAACCTCTCCAATCCTATCACTGCTGCGTTTATGCCCCTGTACACACGCTTGATTCTCTTTTGGACACATAGCAATCCATAGGTTTTAAGATACTTACTAGTCAGGTACATTCTTAGGCATTTAATATGGGGTGTTGAGTCCATTTCGTTGAGCAAGGAGTAGCTCTTGTCTATTCCATATTTGGCTTAAGGAATTTTATCTGTGCTCATTTCAATCTCTGGTTTTATGCAGCACCCCAACTCACCTTTCCCCTTAAGCAAGCATAAGTTGGTTTTCTAAATTTGAGACCCTGTTCTGTTTTGGAATTCAGTTCCTGTGTAGCCAAGTTTACATTCCGTGTATTACTGATATCTTATGATGTTTCTTTTTCTGTGTGACTTACTTCAGTTAGAATCATCATACCTGAATCCACTCATTGTGCTGCTAAGGGCCTGATGACATAGATTTCATTGCTGAGTGATATTGCTTTGTAAGTAAATACCACAACTTCTTTATCCATTTTTCACTTTCTGCGATGTTGAACTTGTACTGTAAACGAGGTTCTTGTAAACAGAGGCGTCCCAAACTTTGGGGTGGCTGTGTCTTTTTGATTTTAATTTCCCTAAGTTATAGGACCATAAGTGGCAGTGCCCTAGGCGTTGTTGCTTTGTTTTTTAGATGTTTCAGGAAACACCATACACTTCTCCCGAGTGTCTGTTGGCAATTTACATCCCACCCATCAGCATAACAAGGCTCCCAGTTCTCCATGGCCTGTCCTGCCTTTCTGGATTTTACACTTTTTTCAGATGGCCCTTTTGACCGGGGGGAAGTGAGACTTCATTGTAGTGCAGATTTCCTTTGCAAGCTTGCTTGGTTGGCCAAAAAGGGCGTATGCGTTTTTTCCTGAATATATTCAGGAAAAAACGCATACGCCCTTTTTGGCCAAGTGCATCATT
Source organism: Stenella coeruleoalba (assembly GCF_951394435.1). Classification (NCBI taxonomy): domain Eukaryota; kingdom Metazoa; phylum Chordata; class Mammalia; order Artiodactyla; family Delphinidae; genus Stenella; species Stenella coeruleoalba. Next base: position 44,303 of record NW_027645870.1, read on the forward strand.
GTGGACGTTCTGCCTCTTTTCCTATGCTTTCAATGCAATTCCAGTCTACCTCCTGAAATCGGTTTCCTGCAATTCTGCCCCGCTTTCAAGTCCTCTTGGCAGCCTTACTTCAGTCTATTTTTGGACGATAGCTGTCATTTATAACTCTGCAGGTTTGTGAATTACAGTGCCCCTGAGCTCCTTTCTTCAACTCGCTTTCTTTTGAGCTGGCCGCAACACCGCAGGATGGCTTCAGGCCCTAATCTGGTTCCGGTACGGCACGCTGAGCCTTTGGTTATTTCCTCTTCCTGGTGGGAAATGAGAGTTAAATTTGCCCGTCCAGACACCTCCAGCTAGTCTCTCATTGGTTCTCGCTATTCCTGTTCATCTTCCGCAGAAATTGCAAACTGGGCCAAACAGGAGGTTAAAGGCGCTGACTCTCCAAGTCGGGAGAGTGTTAGTAAAGCGTCTGGAATGTTGCACCCGAGTACCAGGGGAGGAAAACTGAGACATATTTGAACACGTCTCCCGTTCACATGGTTGATCATACTTGGGTTCCACATGCATGTTTTAGCTGAAGGAAGAATACCTTAAACCTGGACAGTTCAGACCCGTGTAATGGGTACCATGCAATATGACTTCAAAGGGTCTTCATTTGCTCACCGAACCTCTCCAATCCTATCACTGCTGCGTTTATGCCCCTGTACACACGCTTGATTCTCTTTTGGAAACATAGCAATCCATAGGTTTTAAGATACTTACTAGTCAGGTACATTCTTAGGCGTTTAATATGGGGTGTTGAGTCCATTTCGTTGAGCAAGGAGTAGCTCTTGTCTATTCCATATTTGGCTTAAGGAACTTTATCTGTGCTCATTTCAATCTCTGCTTTTATGCAGCACCCCAACTCACCTTTCCCCTTAAGCAAGCATAAGTTGGTTTTCTAAATTTGAGACCCTGTTCTGTTCTGTAATTCAGTTCCTGTGTAGCCAAGTTTACATTCCGTGTATTACTGATATCTTATGATGTTTCTTTTCTGTGTGACTTATTTCAGTTAGAATCATCATACCTGAATCCACTCATTGTGCTGCTACGGGCCTGATGACACAGATTTCATTGCTGAGTGATATTGCTTTGTAAGTAAATACCACAACTTCTTTATCCATTTTTCACTTTCTGCGATGTTGAACTTGTACTGTAAACGAGGTTCTTGTAAACAGAGCCGTTCCAAACTTTGGGGTGGCTGTGTCTTTTTGATTTTAATTTCCCTAAGCTATAGGACCATAAGTGGCAGTGCCCTAGGCTCTGTTGCTTTGTTTTTTAGATGTTTCAGGAAACACCATACACTTCTCCCCAGTGTCTGTTGGCAATTTACATCCCGCCCATCAGCATAACAAGGCTCCCAGTTCTCCATGGCCTGTCCTGCCTTTCTGGATTTTACACTTTTTTCAGATGGCCCTTTTGACCGGGGGGAAGTGAGACTTCATTGTAGTGCAGATTTCCTTTGCAAGCTTGCTTGGTTGGCCAAAAAGGGCGTATGCGTTTTTTCCTGAATATATTCAGGAAAAAACGCATACGCCCTTTTTGGCCAAGTGCATCATTGTGGACGTTCTGCCTCTTTTCCTATGCTTTCAATGCAATTCCAGTCTACCTCCTGAAATCGGTTTCCTGCAATTCTGCCCCGCTTTCAAGTCCACTTGGCAGCCTTACTTCAGTCTATTTTTGGACGATAGCTGTCATTTATAACTCTGCAGGTTTGTGAATTACAGTGCCCCTGAGCTCCTTTCTTCAACTCGCTTTCTTGTGACCTGGCCGCAACACCGCAGGATGGCTTCAGGCCCTAATCTGGTTCCGGCACGGCACGCTGAGCCTTTGGTTAATTCCTCTTCCTGGTGGGAAATGAGAGTTAAATTTGCCCGTCCAGACACCTCCAGCTAGCCTCTCATTGGTTCTCGCTATTCCTGTTCATCTTCCGCAGAAATTGCAAACTGGGCCAAACAGGAGGTTAAAGGGACTGACTCTCCAAGTCGGGAGAGTGTTAGTAAAGCGTCTGGAATGTTGGACCCGAGTACCAGGGGAGGAAAACTGAGACATATTTGAACACGTCTCCCGTTCACATGGTTGATCATACTCTGGGTTCCACATGCATGTTTTAGCTGAAGGAAGAATACCTTAAACCTGGAGAGTTGAGACCCGTGGAATGGGTACCATGCAATATGACTTCAAAGGGTCTTCATTTGCTCACCGAACCTCTCCAATCCTATCACTGCTGCGTTTATGCCCCTGTACACATGCTTGATTCTCTTTTGGACACATAGCAATCCATAGGTTTTAAGATACTTACTAGTCAGGTACATTCTTAGGCATTTAATATGGGGTGTTGAGTCCATTTCGTTGAGCAAGGAGTAGCTCTTGTCTATTCCATATTTGGCTTAAGGAATTTTATCTGTGCTCATTTCAATCTCTGGTTTTATGCAGCACCCCAACTCACCTTTCCCCTTAAGCAAGCATAAGTTGGTTTTCTAAATTTGAGACCCTGTTCTGTTTTGGAATTCAGTTCCTGTGTAGCCAAGTTTACATTCCGTGTATTACTGATATCTTATGATGTTTCTTTTTCTGTGTGACTTACTTCAGTTAGAATCATCATACCTGAATCCACTCATTGTGCTGCTAAGGGCCTGATGACATAGATTTCATTGCTGAGTGATATTGCTTTGTAAGTAAATACCACAACTTCTTTATCCATTTTTCACTTTCTGCGATGTTGAACTTGTACTGTAAACGAGGTTCTTGTAAACAGAGCCGTTCCAAACTTTGGGGTGGCTGTGTCTTTTTGATTTTAATTTCCCTAAGCTATAGGACCATAAGTGGCAGTGCCCTAGGCTCTGTTGCTTTGTTTTTTAGATGTTTCAGGAAACACCATACACTTCTCCCCAGTGTCTGTTGGCAATTTACATCCCGCCCATCAGCATAACAAGGCTCCCAGTTCTCCATGGCCTGTCCTGCCTTTCTGGATTTTACACTTTTTTCAGATGGCCCTTTTGACCGGGGGGAAGTGAGACTTCATTGTAGTGCAGATTTCCTTTGCAAGCTTGCTTGGTTGGCCAAAAAGGGCGTATGCGTTTTTTCCTGAATATATTCAGGAAAAAACGCATATGCCCTTTTTGGCCAAGTGCATCATTGTGGACGTTCTGCCTCTTTTCCTATGCTTTCAATGCAATTCCAGTCTACCTCCTGAAATCGGTTTCCTGCAATTCTGCCCCGCTTTCAAGTCCTCTTGGCAGCCTTACTTCAGTCTATTTTTGGACGATAGCTGTCATTTATAACTCTGCAGGTTTGTGAATTACAGTGCCCCTGAGCTCCTTTCTTCAACTCGCTTTCTTGTGACCTGGCCGCAACACCGCAGGATGGCTTCAGGCCCTAATCTGGTTCCGGCACGGCACGCTGAGCCTTTGGTTAATTCCTCTTCCTGGTGGGAAATGAGAGTTAAATTTGCCCGTCCAGACACCTCCAGCTAGTCTCTCATTGGTTCTCGCTATTCCTGTTCATCTTCCGCAGAAATTGCAAACTGGGCCAAACAGGAGGTTAAAGGGACTGACTCTCCAAGTCGGGAGAGTGTTAGTAAAGCGTCTGGAATGTTGGACCCGAGTACCAGGGGAGGAAAACTGAGACATATTTGAACACGTCTCCCGTTCACATGGTTGATCATACTCTGGGTTCCACATGCATGTTTTAGCTGAAGGAAGAATACCTTAAACCTGGAGAGTTGAGACCCGTGGAATGGGTACCATGCAATATGACTTCAAAGGGTCTTCATTTGCTCACCGAACCTCTCCAATCCTATCACTGCTGCGTTTATGCCCCTGTACACACGCTTGATTCTCTTTTGGACACATAGCAATCCATAGGTTTTAAGATACTTACTAGTCAGGTACATTCTTAGGCATTTAATATGGGGTGTTGAGTCCATTTCGTTGAGCAAGGAGTAGCTCTTGTCTATTCCATATTTGGCTTAAGGAATTTTATCTGTGCTCATTTCAATCTCTGGTTTTATGCAGCACCCCAACTCACCTTTCCCCTTAAGCAAGCATAAGTTGGGTTTCTAAATTTGAGACCCTGTTCTGTTTTGGAATTCAGTTCCTGTGTAGCCAAGTTTACATTCCGTGTATTACTGATATCTTATGATGTTTCTTTTTCTGTGTGACTTACTTCAGTTAGAATCATCATACCTGAATCCACTCATTGTGCTGCTAAGGGCCTGATGACATAGATTTCATTGCTGAGTGATATTGCTTTGTAAGTAAATACCACAACTTCTTTATCCATTTTTCACTTTCTGCGATGTTGAACTTGTACTGTAAACGAGGTTCTTGTAAACAGAGGCGTCCCAAACTTTGGGGTGGCTGTGTCTTTTTGATTTTAATTTCCCTAAGTTATAGGACCATAAGTGGCAGTGCCCTAGGCGTTGTTGCTTTGTTTTTTAGATGTTTCAGGAAACACCATACACTTCTCCCGAGTGTCTGTTGGCAATTTACATCCCACCCATCAGCATAACAAGGCTCCCAGTTCTCCATGGCCTGTCCTGCCTTTCTGGATTTTACACTTTTTTCAGATGGCCCTTTTGACCGGGGGGAAGTGAGACTTCATTGTAGTGCAGATTTCCTTTGCAAGCTTGCTTGGTTGGCCAAAAAGGGCGTATGCGTTTTTTCCTGAATATATTCAGGAAAAAACGCATACGCCCTTTTTGGCCAAGTGCATCATTGTGGACGTTCTGCCTCTTTTCCTATGCTTTCAATGCAATTCCAGTCTACCTCCTGAAATCGGTTTCCTGCAATTCTGCCCCGCTTTCAAGTCCTCTTGGCAGCCTTACTTCAGTCTATTTTTGGACGATAGCTGTCATTTATAACTCTGCAGGTTTGTGAATTACAGTGCCCCTGAGCTCCTTTCTTCAACTCGCTTTCTTTTGAGCTGGCCGCAACACCGCAGGATGGCTTCAGGCCCTAATCTGGTTCCGGTACGGCACGCTGAGCCTTTGGTTATTTCCTCTTCCTGGTGGGAAATGAGAGTTAAATTTGCCCGTCCAGACACCTCCAGCTAGTCTCTCATTGGTTCTCGCTATTCCTGTTCATCTTCCGCAGAAATTGCAAACTGGGCCAAACAGGAGGTTAAAGGCGCTGACTCTCCAAGTCGGGAGAGTGTTAGTAAAGCGTCTGGAATGTTGCACCCGAGTACCAGGGGAGGAAAACTGAGACATATTTGAACACGTCTCCCGTTCACATGGTTGATCATACTTGGGTTCCACATGCATGTTTTAGCTGAAGGAAGAATACCTTAAACCTGGAGAGTTCAGACCCGTGTAATGGGTACCATGCAATATGACTTCAAAGGGTCTTCATTTGCTCACCGAACCTCTCCAATCCTATCACTGCTGCGTTTATGCCCCTGTACACACGCTTGATTCTCTTTTGGAAACATAGCAATCCATAGGTTTTAAGATACTTACTAGTCAGGTACATTCTTAGGCGTTTAATATGGGGTGTTGAGTCCATTTCGTTGAGCAAGGAGTAGCTCTTGTCTATTCCATATTTGGCTTAAGGAACTTTATCTGTGCTCATTTCAATCTCTGCTTTTATGCAGCACCCCAACTCACCTTTCCCCTTAAGCAAGCATAAGTTGGTTTTCTAAATTTGAGACCCTGTTCTGTTCTGTAATTCAGTTCCTGTGTAGCCAAGTTTACATTCCGTGTATTACTGATATCTTATGATGTTTCTTTTCTGTGTGACTTATTTCAGTTAGAATCATCATACCTGAATCCACTCATTGTGCTGCTACGGGCCTGATGACACAGATTTCATTGCTGAGTGATATTGCTTTGTAAGTAAATACCACAACTTCTTTATCCATTTTTCACTTTCTGCGATGTTGAACTTGTACTGTAAACGAGGTTCTTGTAAACAGAGCCGTTCCAAACTTTGGGGTGGCTGTGTCTTTTTGATTTTAATTTCCCTAAGCTATAGGACCATAAGTGGCAGTGCCCTAGGCTCTGTTGCTTTGTTTTTTAGATGTTTCAGGAAACACCATACACTTCTCCCCAGTGTCTGTTGGCAATTTACATCCCGCCCATCAGCATAACAAGGCTCCCAGTTCTCCATGGCCTGTCCTGCCTTTCTGGATTTTACACTTTTTTCAGATGGCCCTTTTGACCGGGGGGAAGTGAGACTTCATTGTAGTGCAGATTTCCTTTGCAAGCTTGCTTGGTTGGACAAAAAGGGCGTATGCGTTTTTTCCTGAATATATTCAGGAAAAAACGCATACGCCCTTTTTGGCCAAGTGCATCATTGTGGACGTTCTGCCTCTTTTCCTATGCTTTCAATGCAATTCCAGTCTACCTCCTGAAATCGGTTTCCTGCAATTCTGCCCCGCTTTCAAGTCCTCTTGGCAGCCTTACTTCAGTCTATTTTTGGACGATAGCTGTCATTTATAACTCTGCAGGTTTGTGAATTACAGTGCCCCTGAGCTCCTTTCTTCAACTCGCTTTCTTGTGACCTGGCCGCAACACCGCAGGATGGCTTCAGGCCCTAATCTGGTTCCGGCACGGCACGCTGAGCCTTTGGTTAATTCCTCTTCCTGGTGGGAAATGAGAGTTAAATTTGCCCGTCCAGACACCTCCAGCTAGCCTCTCATTGGTTCTCGCTATTCCTGTTCATCTTCCGCAGAAATTGCAAACTGGGCCAAACAGGAGGTTAAAGGGACTGACTCTCCAAGTCGGGAGAGTGTTAGTAAAGCGTCTGGAATGTTGCACCCGAGTACCAGGGGAGGAAAACTGAGACATATTTGAACACGTCTCCCGTTCACATGGTTGATCATACTCTGGGTTCCACATGCATGTTTTAGCTGAAGGAAGAATACCTTAAACCTGGAGAGTTGAGACCCGTGGAATGGGTACCATGCAATATGACTTCAAAGGGTCTTCATTTGCTCACCGAACCTCTCCAATCCTATCACTGCTGCGTTTATGCCCCTGTACACATGCTTGATTCTCTTTTGGACACATAGCAATCCATAGGTTTTAAGATACTTACTAGTCAGGTACATTCTTAGGCATTTAATATGGGGTGTTGAGTCCATTTCGTTGAGCAAGGAGTAGCTCTTGTCTATTCCATATTTGGCTTAAGGAATTTTATCTGTGCTCATTTCAATCTCTGGTTTTATGCAGCACCCCAACTCACCTTTCCCCTTAAGCAAGCATAAGTTGGTTTTCTAAATTTGAGACCCTGTTCTGTTTTGGAATTCAGTTCCTGTGTAGCCAAGTTTACATTCCGTGTATTACTGATATCTTATGATGTTTCTTTTTCTGTGTGACTTACTTCAGTTAGAATCATCATACCTGAATCCACTCATTGTGCTGCTAAGGGCCTGATGACATAGATTTCATTGCTGAGTGATATTGCTTTGTAAGTAAATACCACAACTTCTTTATCCATTTTTCACTTTCTGCGATGTTGAACTTGTACTGTAAACGAGGTTCTTGTAAACAGAGGCGTCCCAAACTTTGGGGTGGCTGTGTCTTTTTGATTTTAATTTCCCTAAGTTATAGGACCATAAGTGGCAGTGCCCTAGGCGTTGTTGCTTTGTTTTTTAGATGTTTCAGGAAACACCATACACTTCTCCCGAGTGTCTGTTGGCAATTTACATCCCACCCATCAGCATAACAAGGCTCCCAGTTCTCCATGGCCTGTCCTGCCTTTCTGGATTTTACACTTTTTTCAGATGGCCCTTTTGACCGGGGGGAAGTGAGACTTCATTGTAGTGCAGATTTCCTTTGCAAGCTTGCTTGGTTGGCCAAAAAGGGCGTATGCGTTTTTTCCTGAATATATTCAGGAAAAAACGCATACGCCCTTTTTGGCCAAGTGCATCATTGTGGACGTTCTGCCTCTTTTCCTATGCTTTCAATGCAATTCCAGTCTACCTCCTGAAATCGGTTTCCTGCAATTCTGCCCCGCTTTCAAGTCCTCTTGGCAGCCTTACTTCAGTCTATTTTTGGACGATAGCTGTCATTTATAACTCTGCAGGTTTGTGAATTACAGTGCCCCTGAGCTCCTTTCTTCAACTCGCTTTCTTTTGAGCTGGCCGCAACACCGCAGGATGGCTTCAGGCCCTAATCTGGTTCCGGCACGGCACGCTGAGCCTTTGGTTAATTCCTCTTCCTGGTGGGAAATGAGAGTTAAATTTGCCCGTCCAGACACCTCCAGCTAGCCTCTCATTGGTTCTCGCTATTCCTGTTCATCTTCTGCAGAAATTGCAAACTGGGCCAAACAGGAGGTTAAAGGGACTGACTCTCCAAGTGGGGAGAGTGTTAGTAAAGCGTCTGGAATGTTGCACCCGAGTACCAGGGGAGAAAACTGAGACATATTTGAACACGTCTCCCGATCACATGGTTGATCATACTCTAGGTTCCACATGCATGTTTTAGCTGAAGGAAGAATACCTTAAACCTGGGTAGTTGAAACCCGTGGAATGGGTACCATGCAATATGACTTCAAAGGGTCTTCATTTGCTCACCGAACCTCTCCAATCCTATCACTGCTGCGTTTATGCCCCTGTACACATGCTTGATTCTCTTTCGGAGACATAGCAATCCATAGGTTTGAAGATACTTACTAGTCAGGTACATTCTTAGGCGTTTAATATGCGGTGTTGAGTCCATTTCGTTGAGCAAGGAGTAGCTCTTGTCTATTCCATATTTGACTTAAGGAACTTTATCTGTGCTCATTTCAATCTCTGGTTTTATGCAGCACCCCAACTCACCTTTACACTTAAGCAAGCATAAGTTGGTTTTCTAAATTTGAGACCCTGTTCTGTTTTGGAATTCAGTTCCTGTGTAGCCAAGTTTACATTCCGTGTATTAGTGATATCTTATGATGTTTCTTTTTCTGTGTGACTTATTTCAGTTAGAATCATCATACCTGAATCCACTCATTGTGCTGCTAAGGGCCTGATGACATAGATTTCATTGCTGAGTGATATTGCTTTGTAAGTAAATACCACAACTTCTTTATCCATTTTTCACTTTCTGCGATGTTGAACTTGTACTGTAAACGAGGTTCTTGTAAACAGAGGCGTCCCAAACTTTGGGGTGGCTGTGTCTTTTTGATTTTAATTTCCCTAAGCTATAGGACCATAAGTGGCAGTGCCCTAGGCTCTGTTGCTTTGTTTTTTAGATGTTTCAGGAAACACCATACACTTCTCCCGAGTGTCTGTTGGCAATTTACATCCCGCCCATCAGCATAACAAGGCTCCCAGTTCTCCATGGCCTGTCCTGCCTTTCTGGATTTTACACTTTTTTCAGATGGCCCTTTTGACCGGGGGGAAGTGAGACTTCATTGTAGTGCAGATTTCCTTTGCAAGCTTGCTTGGTTGGCCAAAAAGGGCGTATGCGTTTTTTCCTGAATATATTCAGGAAAAAACAAATACGCCCTTTTTGGCCAAGTGCATCATTGTGGACGTTCCGCCTCTTTTCCTATGCTTTCAGTGCAATTCCAGTCTACCTCCTGAAATCGGTTTCCTGCAATTCTGCCCCGCTTTCAAGTCCTCTTGGCAGCCTTACTTCAGTCTATTTTTGGACGATAGCTGTCATTTATAACTCTGCAGGTTTGTGAATTACAGTGCCCCTGAGCTCCTTTGTTCAACTCGCTTTCTTTTGAGCTGGCCGCAACACCGCAGGATGGCTTCAGGCCCTAATCTGGTTCCGGCACGGCACGCTGAGCCTTTGGTTATTTCCTCTTCCTGGTGGGAAATGAGAGTTAAATTTGCCCGTCCAGACACCTCCAGCTAGTCTCTCATTGGTTCTCGCTATTCCTGTTCATCTTCCGCAGAAATTGCAAACTGGGCCAAACAGGAGGTTAAAGGCGCTGACTCTCCAAGTGGGGAGAGTGTTAGTAAAGCGTCTGGAATGTTGCACCCGAGTACCAGGGGAGGAAAACTGAGACATATTTGAACACGTCTCCCGTTCACATGGTTGATCATACTTGGGTTCCACATGCATGTTTTAGCTGAAGGAAGAATACCTTAAACCTGGAGAGTTAAGACCCGTGTAATGGGTACCATGCAATATGACTTCAAAGGGTCTTCATTTGCTCACCGAACCTCTCCAATCCTATCACTGCTGCGTTTATGCCCCTGTACACATGCTTGATTCTCTTTTGGAAACATAGCAATCCATAGGTTTTCCGATACTTACTAGTCAGGTACATTCTTAGGCGTTTAATATGCGGTGTTGAGTCCATTTCGTTGAGCAAGGAGTAGCTCTTGTCTATTCCATATTTGACTTAAGGAACTTTATCTGTGCTCATTTCAATCTCTGGTTTTATGCAGCACCCCAACTCACCTTTACCCTTAAGCAAGCATAAGTTGGTTTTCTAAATTTGAGACCCTGTTCTGTTCTGTAATTCAGTTCCTGTGTAGCCAAGTTTACATTCCGTGTATTACTGATATCTTATGATGTTTCTTTTTCTGTGTGACTTATTTCAGTTAGAATCATCATACCTGAATCCACTCATTGTGATGCTAAGGGCCTGATGACATAGATTTCATTGCTGAGTGATATTGCTTTGTAAGTAAATACCACAACTTCTTTATCCATTTTTCACTTTCTGCGATGTTGAACTTGTACTGTAAACGAGGTTCTTGTAAACAGAGGCGTCCCAAACTTTGGGGTGGCTGTGTCTTTTTGATTTTAATTTCCCTAAGCTATAGGACCATAAGTGGCAGTGCCCTAGGCTCTGTTGCTTTGTTTTTTAGATGTTTCAGGAAACACCATACACTTCTCCCGAGTGTCTGTTGGCAATTTACATCCCGCCCATCAGCATAACAAGGCTCCCAGTTCTCCATGGCCTGTCCTGCCTTTCTGGATTTTACACTTTTTTCAGATGGCCCTTTTGACCGGGGGGAAGTGAGACTTCATTGTAGTGCAGATTTCCTTTGCAAGCTTGCTTGGTTGGCCAAAAAGGGCGTATGCGTTTTTTCCTGAATATATTCAGGAAAAAACGCATACGCCCTTTTTGGCCAAGTGCATCATTGTGGACGTTCTGCCTCTTTTCCTATGCTTTCAGTGCAATTCCAGTCTACCTCCTGAAATCGGTTTGCTGCAATTGTGCCCCGCTTTCAAGTCCTCTTGGCAGCCTTACTTCAGTCTATTTTTGGACGATAGCTGTCATTTATAACTCTGCAGGTTTGTGAATTACAGTGCCCCTGAGCTCCTTTCTTCAACTCGCTTTCTTTTGAGCTGGCCGCAACACCACAGGATGGCTTCAGGCCCTAATCTGGTTCCGGCACGGCATGCTGAGCCTTTGGTTAATTCCTCTTCCTGGTGGGAAATGAGAGTTAAATTTGCCCGTCCAGACACCTCCAGCTAGCCTCTCATTGGTTCTCGCTATTCCTGTTCATCTTCCGCAGAAATTGCAAACTGGGCCAAACAGGAGGTTAAAGGGACTGACTCTCCAAGTGGGGAGAGTGTTAGTAAAGCGTCTGGAATGTTGTACCCGAGTACCAGGGGAGGAAAACTGAGACATATTTGAACACGTCTCCCGATCACATGGTTGATCATACTCTAGGTTCCACATGCATGTTTTAGCTGAAAGAAGAATACCTTAAACCTGGGTAGTTGAAACCCGTGGAATGGGTACCATGCAATATGACTTCAAAGGGTCTTCATTTGCTCACCGAACCTCTCCAATCCTATCAGTGCCGCGTTTATGCCCCTGTACACATGCTTGATTCTCTTTCGGAGACATAGCAATCCATAGGTTTTAAGATACTTACTAGTCAGGTACATTCTTAGGCGTTTAATATGCAGTGTTGAGTCCATTTCGTTGAGCAAGGAGTAGCTCTTGTCTATTCCATATTTGACTTAAGGAACTTTATCTGTGCTCATTTCAATCTCTGGTTTTATGCAGCACCCCAACTCACCTTTACACTTAAGCAAGCATAAGTTGGTTTTCTAAATTTGAGACCCTGTTCTGTTTTGGAATTCAGTTCCTGTGTAGCCAAGTTTACATTCCGTGTATTAGTGATATCTTATGATGTTTCTTTTTCTGTGTGACTTATTTCAGTTAGAATCATCATACCTGAATCCACTCATTGTGCTGCTAAGGGCCTGATGACATAGATTTCATTGCTGAGTGATATTGCTTTGTAAGTAAATACCACAACTTCTTTATCCATTTTTCACTTTCTGCGATGTTGAACTTGTACTGTAAACGAGGTTCTTGTAAACAGAGCCGTTCCAAACTTTGGGGTGGCTGTGTCTTTTTGATTTTAATTTCCCTAAGCTATAGGACCATAAGTGGAAGTGCCCTAGGTTCTGTTGCTTTGTTTTTTAGATGTTTCAGGAAACACCATATACTTCTCCCGACTGGTTGTTCGCAATTTACATCCCGCCCATCAGATTAACAAGGCTCCCAGTTCTCCATGGCCTGTCCTGCCTTTCTGGATTTTACACTTTTTTCAGATGGCCCTTTTGACCGGGGGGAAGTGAGACTTCATTGTAGTGCAGATTTCCTTTGCAAGCTTGCTTGGTTGGCCAAAAAGGGCGTATGCGTTTTTTCCTGAATATATTCAGGAAAAAACGCATACGCCCTTTTTGGCCAAGTGCATCATTGTGGACGTTCTGCCTCTTTTCCTATGCTTTCAGTGCAATTCCAGTCTACCTCCTGAAATCGGTTTCCTGCAATTCTGCCCCGCTTTCAAGTCCTCTTGGCAGCCTTACTTCAGTCTATTTTTGGACAATAGCTGTCATTTATAACTCTACAGGTTTGTGAATTACAGTGCCCCTGAGCTCCTTTCTTCAACTTGCTTTCTTGTGACCTGGCCGCAACACCGCAGGATGGCTTCAGGCCCTAATCTGGTTCCGGTACGGCACGCTGAGCCTTTGGTTATTTCCTCTTCCTGGTGGGAAATGAGAGTTAAATTTGCCCGTCCAGACTCCTCCAGCTAGTCTCTCATTGGTTCTCGGTATTCCTGTTCATCTTCCGCAGAAATTGCAAACTGGGCCAAACAGGAGGTTAAAGGCGCTGACTCTCCAAGTGGGGAGAGTGTTAGTAAAGCGTCTGGAATGTTGCACCCGAGTACCAGGGGAGGAAAACTGAGACATATTTGAACACGTCTCCCGTTCACATGGTTGATCATACTTGGGTTCCACATGCATGTTTTAGCTGAAGGAAGAATACCTTAAACCTGGAGAGTTAAAACCCGTGTAATGGGTACCATGCAATATGACTTCAAAGGGTCTTCATTTGCTCACCGAACCTCTCCAATCCTATCACTGCTGCGTTTATGCCCCTGTACACATGCTTGATTCTCTTTCGGAGACATAGCAATCCATAGGTTTGAAGATACTTACTAGTCAGGTACATTCTTAGGCGTTTAATATGCGGTGTTGAGTCCATTTCGTTGAGCAAGGAGTAGCTCTTGTCTATTCCATATTTGACTTAAGGAACTTTATCTGTGCTCATTTCAATCTCTGGTTTTATGCAGCACCCCAACTCACCTTTCCCCTTAAGCAAGCATATGTTGGTTTTCTAAATTTGAGACCCTGTTCTGTTCTGTAATTCAGTTCCTGTGTAGCCAAGTTTACATTCTGTGTATTACTGATATCTTATGATGTTTCTTTTCTGTGTGACTTATTTCAGTTAGAATCATCATACCTGAATCCACTCATTGTGCTGCTACGGGCCTGATGACACAGATTTCATTGCTGAGTGATATTGCTTTGTAAGTAAATACCACAACTTCTTTATCCATTTTTCACTTTCTGCGATGTTGAACTTGTACTGTAAACGAGGTTCTTGTAAACAGAGCCGTTCCAAACTTTGGGGTGGCTGTGTCTTTTTGATTTTAATTTCCCTAAGCTATAGGACCATAAGTGGAAGTGCCCTAGGTTCTGTTGCTTTGTTTTTTAGATATTTCAGGAAACACCATACACTTCTCCCGAGTGGTTGTTGGAAATTTACATCCCGCCCATCAGCATAACAAGGCTCCCAGTTCTCCATGGCCTGTCCTGCCTTTCTGGATTTTACACTTTTTTCAGATGGCCCTTTTGACCGGGGGAAAGTGAGACTTCATTGTAGTGCAGATTTCCTTTGCAAGCTTGCTTGGTTGGCCAAAAAGGGCGTATGCGTTTTTTCCTGAATATATTCAGGAAAAAACGCATACGCCCTTTTTGGCCAAGTGCATCATTGTGGACGTTCTGCCTCTTTTCCTATGCTTTCAATGCAATTCCAGTCTACCTCCTGAAATCGGTTTCCTGCAATTCTGCCCCGCTTTCAAGTCCTCTTGGCAGCCTTACTTCAGTCTATTTTTGGACGATAGCTGTCATTTATAACTCTGCAGGTTTGTGAATTACAGTGCCCCTGAGCTCCTTTGTTCAACTCGCTTTGTTTTGAGCTGGCCGCAACACCGCAGGATGGCTTCAGGCCCTAATCTGGTTCCGGTACGGCACGCTGAGCCTTTGGTTATTTCCTGTTCCTGGTGGGAAATGAGAGTTAAATTTGCCCGTCCAGACACCTCCAGCTAGCCTCTCATTGGTTCTCGCTATTCCTGTTCATCTTCCGCAGAAATTGCAAACTGGGCCAAACAGGAGGTTAAAGGGACTGACTCTCCAAGTGGGGAGAGTGTTAGTAAAGCGTCTGGAATGTTGTACCCGAGTACCAGGGGAGGAAAACTGAGACATATTTGAACACGTCTCCCAATCACATGGTTGATCATACTCTAGGTTCCACATGCATGTTTTAGCTGAAGGAAGAATACCTTAAACCTGGGTAGTTGAAACCCGTGGAATGGGTACCATGCAATATGACTTCAAAGGGTCTTCATTTGCTCACCGAACCTCTCCAATCCTATCACTGCTGCGTTTATGCCCCTGTACACATGCTTGATTCTCTTTCGGAGACATAGCAATCCATAGGTTTTAAGATACTTACTAGTCAGGTACATTCTTAGGCGTTTAATATGCGGTGTTGAGTCCATTTCGTTGAGCAAGGAGTAGCTCTTGTCTATTCCATATTTGACTTAAGGAACTTTATCTGTGCTCATTTCAATCTCTGGTTTTATGCAGCACCCCAACTCACCTTTACACTTAAGCAAGCATAAGTTGGTTTTCTAAATTTGAGACCCTGTTCTGTTTTGGAATTCAGTTCCTGTGTAGCCAAGTTTACATTCCGTGTATTAGTGATATCTTATGATGTTTCTTTTTCTGTGTGACTTATTTCAGTTAGAATCATCATACCTGAATCCACTCATTGTGCTGCTAAGGGCCTGATGACATAGATTTCATTGCTGAGTGATATTGCTTTGTAAGTAAATACCACAACTTCTTTATCCATTTTTCACTTTCTGCGATGTTGAACTTGTACTGTAAACGAGGTTCTTGTAAACAGAGCCGTTCTAAACTTTGGGGTGGCTGTGTCTTTTTGATTTTAATTTCCCTAAGCTATAGGACCATAAGTGGAAGTGCCCTAGGTTCTGTTGCTTTGTTTTTTAGATGTTTCAGGAAACACCATATACTTCTCCCGACTGGTTGTTGGCAATTTACATCCCGCCCATCAGATTAACAAGGCTCCCAGTTCTCCATGGCCTGTCCTGCCTTTCTGGATTTTACACTTTTTTCAGATGGCCCTTTTGACCGGGGGGAAGTGAGACTTCATTGTAGTGCAGATTTCCTTTGCAAGCTTGCTTGGTTGGCCAAAAAGGGCGTATGCGTTTTTTCCTGAATATATTCAGGAAAAAACGCATACGCCCTTTTTGGCCAAGTGCATCATTGTGGACGTTCTGCCTCTTTTCCTATGCTTTCAGTGCAATTCCAGTCTACCTCCTGAAATCGGTTTCCTGCAATTCTGCCCCGCTTTCAAGTCCTCTTGGCAGCCTTACTTCAGTCTATTTTTGGACGATAGCTGTCATTTATAACTCTGCAGGTTTGTGAATTACAGTGCCCCTGAGCTCCTTTCTTCAACTTGCTTTCTTGTGACCTGGCCGCAACACCGCAGGATGGCTTCAGGCCCTAATCTGGTTCCGGTACTGCACGCTGAGCCTTTGGTTATTTCCTGTTCCTGGTGGGAAATGAGAGTTAAATTTGCCCGTCCAGACACCTCCAGCTAGCCTCTCATTGGTTCTCGCTATTCCTGTTCATCTTCCGCAGAAATTGCAAACTGGGCCAAACAGGAGGTTAAAGGCGCTGACTCTCCAAGTGGGGAGAGTGTTAGTAAAGCGTCTGGAATGTTGCACCCGAGTACCAGGGGAGGAAAACTGAGACATATTTGAACACGTCTCCCGTTCACATGGTTGATCATACTTGGGTTCCACATGCATGTTTTAGCTGAAGGAAGAATACCTTAAACCTGGAGAGTTGAGACCCGTGTAATGGGTACCATGCAATATGACTTCAAAGGGTCTTCATTTGCTCACCGAACCTCTCCAATCCTATCACTGCTGCGTTTATGCCCCTGTTCACATGCTTGATTCTCTTTTGGAGACATAGCAATCCATAGGTTTTACGATACTTACTAGTCAGGTACATTCTTAGGCGTTTAATATGCGGTGTTGAGTCCATTTCGTTGAGCAAGGAGTAGCTCTTGTCTATTCCATATTTGACTTAAGGAACTTTATCTGTGCTCATTTCAATCTCTGGTTTTATGTAGCACCCCAACTCACCTTTCCCCTTAAGCAAGCATAAGTTGGTTTTCTAAATTTGAGACTCTGTTCTGTTCTGTAATTCAGTTCCTGTGTAGCCAAGTTTACATTCCGTGTATTACTGATATCTTATGATGTTTCTTTTTCTGTGTGACTTATTTCAGTTAGAATCATCATACCTGAATCCACTCATTGTGATGCTAAGGGCCTGATGACATAGATTTCATTGTTGAGTGATATTGCTTTGTAAGTAAATACCACAACTTCTTTATCCATTTTTCACTTTCTGCGATGTTGAACTTGTACTGTAAACGAGGTTCTTGTAAACAGAGCCGTTCCAAACTTTGGGGTGGCTGTGTCTTTTTGATTTTAATTTCCCTAAGCTATAGGACCATAAGTGGCAGTGCCCTAGGCTCTGTTGCTTTGTTTTTTAGATGTTTCAGGAAACACCATACACTTCTCCCGAGTGTCTGTTGGCAATTTACATCCCGCCCATCAGCATAACAAGGCTCCCAGTTCTCCATGGCCTGTCCTGCCTTTCTGGATTTTACACTTTTTTCAGATGGCCCTTTTGACCGGGGGGAAGTGAGACTTCATTGTAGTGCAGATTTCCTTTGCAAGCTTGCTTGGTTGGCCAAAAAGGGCGTATGCGTTTTTTCCTGAATATATTCAGGAAAAAACGCATACGCCCTTTTTGGCCAAGTGCATCATTGTGGACGTTCTGCCTCTTTTCCTATGCTTTCAATGCAATTCCAGTCTACCTCCTGAAATCGGTTTCCTGCAATTCTGCCCCGCTTTCAAGTCCTCTTGGCAGCCTTACTTCAGTGTATTTTTGGACGATAACTGTCATTTATAACTCTGCAGGTTTGTGAATTACAGTGCCCCTGGGCTCCTTTCTTCAACTCGCTTTCTTTTGAGCTGGCCGCAACACCGCAGGATGGCTTCAGGCCCTAATCTGGTTCCGGTACGGCACGCTGAGCCTTTGGTTATTTCCTCTTCCTGGTGGGAAATGAGAGTTAAATTTGCCCGTCCAGACACCTCCAGCTAGCCTCTCATTGGTTCTCGCTATTCCTGTTCATCTTCCGCAGAAATTGCAAACTGGGCCAAACAGGAGGTTAAAGGGACTGACTCTCCAAGTCGGGAGAGTGTTAGTAAAGCGTCTGGAATGTTGCACCCGAGTACCAGGGGAGGAAAACTGAGACATATTTGAACACGTCTCCCGTTCACATGGTTGATCATACTCTGGGTTCCACATGCATGTTTTAGCTGAAGGAAGAATACCTTAAACATGGAGAGTTGAGACCCGTGGAATGGGTACCATGCAATATGACTTCAAAGGGTCTTCATTTGCTCACCGAACCTCTCCAATCCTATCACTGCTGCGTTTATTCCCCTGTACACACGCTTGATTCTCTTTTGGAGACATAGCAATCCATAGGTTTTAAGATACTTACTAGTCAGGTACATTCTTAGGTGTTTAATATGGGGTGTTGAGTCCATTTCGTTGAGCAAGGAGTAGCTCTTGTCTATTTCATATTTGGCTTAAAGAACTTTATCTGTGCTCATTTCAATCTCTGGTTTTATGCAGCACCCCAACTCACCTTTACCCTTCAGCAAGCATAAGTTGGTTTTCTAAATTTGAGAACCTGTTCTGTTTTGGAATTCAGTTCCTGTGTAGCCAAGTTTACATTCCGTGTATTAGTGATATCTTATGATGTTTCTTTTTCTGTGTGACTTATTTCAGTTAGAATCATCGTACCTGAATCCACTCATTGTGCTGCTAAGGGCCTGATGACACAGATTTCATTGCTGAGTGATATTGCTTTGTAAGTAAATACCACAACTTCTTTATCCATTTTTCACTTTCTGCGATGTTGAACTTGTACTGTAAACGAGGTTCTTGTAAACAGAGCCGTTCCAAACTTTGGGGTGGCTGTGTCTTTTTGATTTTAATTTCCCTAAGCTATAGGACCATAAGTGGCAGTGCCCTAGGCTCTGTTGCTTTGTTTTTTAGATGTTTCAGGAAACACCATACACTTCTCCCGAGTGTCTGTTGGCAATTTACATCCCGCCCATCAGCATAACAAGGCTCCCAGTTCTCCATGGCCTGTCCTGCCTTTCTGGATTTTACACTTTTTTCAGATGGCCCTTTTGACCGGGGGGAAGTGAGACTTCATTGTAGTGCAGATTTCCTTTGCAAGCTTGCTTGGTTGGCCAAAAAGGGCGTATGCGTTTTTTCCTGAATATATTCAGGAAAAAACGCATACGCCCTTTTTGGCCAAGTGCATCATTGTGGACGTTCTGCCTCTTTTCCTATGCTTTCAGTGCAATTCCAGTCTACCTCCTGAAATCGGTTTCCTGCAATTCTGCCCCGCTTTCAAGTCCTCTTGGCAGCCTTACTTCAGTCTATTTTTGGATGATAGCTGTCATTTATAACTCTGCAGGTTTGTGAATTACAGTGCCCCTGAGCTCCTTTCTTCAACTCGCTTTCTTGTGACCTGGCCGCAACACTGCAGGATATCTTCAGGCCCTAATCTGGTTCCGGTACGGCACGCTGAGCCTTTGGTTATTTCCTCTTCCTGGTGGGAAATGAGAGTTAAATTTGCCCGTCCAGACACCTCCAGCTAGCCTCTCATTGGTTCTCGCTATTCCTGTTCATCTTCCGCAGAAATTGCAAACTGGGCCAAACAGGAGGTTAAAGGCGCTGACTCTCCAAGTGGGGAGAGTGTTAGTAAAGCGTCTGGAATGTTGCACCCGAGTACCAGGGGAGGAAAACTGAGACATATTTGAACACGTCTCCCGTTCACATGGTTGATCATACTTGGGTTCCACATGCATGTTTTAGCTGAAGGAAGAATACCTAAAACCTGGGTAGTTGAAACCCGTGGAATGGGTACCATGCAATATGACTTCAAAGGGTCTTCATTTGCTCACCGAACCTCTCCAATCCTATCACTGCTGCGTTTATGCCCCTGTACACATGCTTGATTCTCTTTCGGAGACATAGCAATCCATAGGTTTTAAGATACTTACTAGTCAGGTACATTCTTAGGCGTTTAATATGCGGTGTTGAGTCCATTTCGTTGAGCAAGGAGTAGCTCTTGTCTATTCCATATTTGGCTTAAGGAACTTTATCTGTGCTCATTTCAATCTCTGGTTTTATGCAGCACCCCACCTCACCTTTACCCTTAAGCAAGCATAAGTTGGTTTTCTAAATTTGAGACCCTGTTCTGTTCTGTAATTCAGTTCCTGTGTAGCCAAGTTTCCATTCCGTGTATTATTGATATCTTATGATGTTTCTTTTTCTGTGTGACTTACTTCACTTAGAATCATCATACCTTAATCCACTCATTGTGCTGCTAAGGGCCTGATGACACAGATTTCATTGCTGAGTGATATTGCTTTGTAAGTAAATACCACAACTTCTTTATCCATTTTTCACTTTCTGCGATGTTGAACTTGTACTGTAAACGAGGTTCTTGTAAACGGAGCCGTTCCAAACTTTGGGGTGGCTGTGTCTTTTTGATTTTAATTTCCCTAAGCTATAGGACCATAAGTGGAAGTGCCCTAGGTTCTGTTGCTTTGTTTTTTAGATGTTTCAGGAAACACCATACACTTCTCCCGAGTGGTTGTTGGCATTTTACATCCCGCCCATCAGCATAACAAGGCTCCCAGTTCTCCATGGCCTGTCCTGCCTTTCTGGATTTTACACTTTTTTCAGATGGCCCTTTTGACCGGGGGGAAGTGAGACTTCATTGTAGTGCAGATTTCCTTTGCAAGCTTGCTTGGTTGGCCAAAAAGGGCGTATGCGTTTTTTCCTGAATATATTCAGGAAAAAACGCATACGCCCTTTTTGGCCAAGTGCATCATTGTGGACGTTCTGCCTCTTTTCCTATGCTTTCAATGCAATTCCAGTCTACCTCCTGAAATCGGTTTCCTGCAATTCTGCCCCGCTTTCAAGTCCTCTTGGCAGCCTTACTTCAGTCTATTTTTGGACGATAGCTGTCATTTATAACTCTGCAGGTTTGTGCATTACAGTGCCCCTGAGCTCCTTTCTTCAACTTCCTTTCTTGTGACCTGGCCGCAACACCACATGATGGCTTCAGGCCCTAATCTGGTTCCGGCACGGCACGCTGAGCCTTTGGTTATTTCCTTTTCCTGGTGGGAAATGAGAGTTAAATTTGCCCGTCCAGACACCTCCAGCTAGCCTCTCATTGGTTCTCACTATTCCTGTTCATCTTCCGCAGAAATTGCAAACTGGGCCAAACAGGAGGTTAAAGGCGCTGACTCTCCAAGTGGGGAGAGTGTTAGTAAAGCGTCTGGAATGTTGCACCCGAGTACCAGGGGAGGAAAACTGAGACATATTTGAACACGTCTCCCGTTCACATGGTTGATCATACTTGGGTTCCACATGCATGTTTTAGCTGAAGGAAGAATACCTTAAACCTGGGTAGTTGAAACCCGTGTAATGGGTACCATGCAATATGACTTCAAAGGGTCTTCATTTGCTCACCGAACCTCTCCAATCCTATCACTGCTGCGTTTATGCCCCTGTACACATGCTTGATTCTCTTTCGGAGACATAGCAATCCATAGGTTTTTAAGATACTTACTAGTCAGGTACATTCTTAGGCGTTTAATATGCGGTGTTGAGTCCATTTCGTAGAGCAAGGAGTAGCTCTTGTCTATTCCATATTTGACTTAAGGAACTTTATCTGTGCTCATTTCAATCTCTGGTTTTATGCAGCACCCCAACTCACCTTTCCCCTTAAGCAAGCATAAGTTGGTTTTCTAAATTTGAGTCCCTGTTCTGTTCTGTAATTCAGTTCCTGTGTAGCCAAGTTTACATTCCGTGTATTACTGATATCTTATGATGTTTCTTTTTCTGTGTGACTTACTTCAGTTAGAATCATCATACCTGAATCCACTCATTGTGCTGCTACGGGCCTGATGACACAGATTTCATTGCTGAGTGATATTGCTTTGTAAGTAAATACCACAACTTCTTTATCCATTTTTCACTTTCTGCGATGTTGAACTTGTACTGTAAACGAGGTTCTTGTAAACAGAGGCGTCCCAAACTTTGGGGTGGCTGTGTCTTATTGATTTTAATTTCCCTAAGCTATAGGACCATAAGTGGAAGTGCCCTAGGTTCTGTTGCTTTGTTTTTTAGATGTTTCAGGAAACACCATACACTTCTCCCGAGTGGTTGTTGGCAATTTACATCCCGCCCATCAGCATAACAAGGCTCCCAGTTCTCCATGGCCTGTCCAGCCTTTCTGGATTTTACACTTTTTTCAGATGGCCCTTTTGACCGGGGGGAAGTGAGACTTCATTGTAGTGCAGATTTCCTTTGCAAGCTTGCTTGGTTGGCCAAAAAGTGCGTATGCGTTTTTTCCTGAATATATTCAGGAAAAAACGCATACGCCCTTTTTGGCCAAGTGCATCATTGTGGACGTTCTGCCTCTTTTCCTATGCTTTCAATGCAATTCCAGTCTACCTCCTGAAATCGGTTTCCTGCAATTCTGCCCCGCTTTCAAGTCCTCTTGGCAGCCTTACTTCAGTCTATTTTTGGACGATAGCTGTCATTTATAACTCTGCAGGTTTGTGAATTACAGTGCCCCTGAGCTCCTTTGTTCAACTCGCTTTCTTGTGACCTGGCCGCAACACCGCAGGATGGCTTCAGGCCCTAATCTGGTTCCGGTCGGCACACTGAGCCTTTGGTTATTTCCTCTTCCTGGTGGGAAATGAGAGTTAAATTTGCCCGTCCAGACACCTCCAGCTAGCCTCTCATTGGTTCTCGCTATTCCTGTTCATCTTCCGCAGAAATTGCAAACTGGGCCAAACAGGAGGTTAAAGGCGCTGACTCTCCAAGTGGGGAGAGTGTTAGTAAAGCGTCTGGAATGTTGCACCCGAGTACCAGGGGAGGAAAACTGAGACATATTTGAACACGTCTCCCGTTCACATGGTTGATCATACTTGGGTTCCACATGCATGTTTTAGCTGAAGGAAGAATACCTAAAACCTGGGTAGTTGAAACCCTTGGAATGGGTACCATGCAATATGACTTCAAAGGGTCTTCATTTGCTCACCGAACCTCTCCAATCCTATCACTGCTGCGTTTATGCCCCTGTACACATGCTTGATTCTCTTTCGGAGACATAGCAATCCATAGGTTTGAAGATACTTACTAGTCAGGTACATTCTTAGGCGTTTAATATGCGGTGTTGAGTCCATTTCGTTGAGCAAGGAGTAGCTCTTGTCTATTCCATATTTGGCTTAAGGAACTTTATCTGTGCTCATTTCAATCTCTGGTTTTATGCAGCACCCCACCTCACCTTTACCCTTAAGCAAGCATAAGTTGGTTTTCTAAATTTGAGACCCTGTTCTGTTCTGTAATTCAGTTCCTGTGTAGCCAAGTTTACATTCCGTGTATTACTGATATCTTATGATGTTTCTTTTTCTGTGTGACTTACTTCACTTAGAATCATCATACCTGAATCCACTCATTGTGCTGCTAAGGGCCTGATGACACAGATTTCATTGCTGAGTGATATTGCTTTGTAAGTAAATACCACAACTTCTTTATCCATTTTTCACTTTCTGCGATGTTGAACTTGTACTGTAAACGAGGTTCTTGTAAACGGAGCCGTTCCAAACTTTGGGGTGGCTGTGTCTTTTTGATTTTAATTTCCCTAAGCTATAGGACCATAAGTGGAAGTGCCCTAGGTTCTGTTGCTTTGTTTTTTAGATGTTTCAGGAAACACCATACACTTCTCCCGAGTGGTTGTTGGCATTTTACATCCCGCCCATCAGCATAACAAGGCTCCCAGTTCTCCATGGCCTGTCCTGCCTTTCTGGATTTTACACTTTTTTCAGATGGCCCTTTTGACCGGGGGGAAGTGAGACTTCATTGTAGTGCAGATTTCCTTTGCAAGCTTGCTTGGTTGGCCAAAAAGGGCGTATGCGTTTTTTCCTGAATATATTCAGGAAAAAACGCATACGCCCTTTTTGGCCAAGTGCATCATTGTGGACGTTCTGCCTCTTTTCCTATGCTTTCAATGCAATTCCAGTCTACCTCCTGAAATCGGTTTCCTGCAATTCTGCCCCGCTTTCAAGTCCTCTTGGCAGCCTTACTTCAGTCTATTTTTGGACGATAGCTGTCATTTATAACTCTGCAGGTTTGTGCATTACAGTGCCCCTGAGCTCCTTTCTTCAACTTCCTTTCTTGTGACCTGGCCGCAACACCACAGGATGGCTTCAGGCCCTAATCTGGTTCCGGCACGGCACGCTGAGCCTTTGGTTATTTCCTTTTCCTGGTGGGAAATGAGAGTTAAATTTGCCCGTCCAGACACCTCCAGCTAGCCTCTCATTGGTTCTCACTATTCCTGTTCATCTTCCGC
This sequence comes from Stenella coeruleoalba, assembly GCF_951394435.1. Lineage (NCBI taxonomy): Eukaryota > Metazoa > Chordata > Mammalia > Artiodactyla > Delphinidae > Stenella > Stenella coeruleoalba. Next base: position 68,365 of record NW_027645870.1, read on the forward strand.
AGAAATTGCAAACGGGGCCAAACAGGAGGTTAAAGGCGCTGACTCTCCAAGTGGGGAGAGTGTTAGTAAAGCGTCTGGAATGTTGCACCCGAGTACCAGGGGAGGAAAACTGAGACATATTTGAACACGTCTCCCGTTCACATGGTTGATCATACTTGGGTTCCACATGCATGATTTAGCTGAAGGAAGAATACCTTAAACCTGGGTAGTTGAAACCCGTGTAATGGGTACCATGCAATATGACTTCAAAGGGTCTTCATTTGCTCACCGAACCTCTCCAATCCTATCACTGCTGCGTTTATGCCCCTGTACACATGCTTGATTCTCTTTCGGAGACATAGCAATCCATAGGTTTTTAAGATACTTACTAGTCAGGTACATTCTTAGGCGTTTAATATGCGGTGTTGAGTCCATTTCGTAGAGCAAGGAGTAGCTCTTGTCTATTCCATATTTGACTTAAGGAACTTTATCTGTGCTCATTTCAATCTCTGGTTTTATGCAGCACCCCAACTCACCTTTCCCCTTAAGCAAGCATAAGTTGGTTTTCTAAATTTGAGTCCCTGTTCTGTTCTGTAATTCAGGTCCTGTGTAGCCAAGTTTACATTCCGTGTATTACTGATATCTTATGATGTTTCTTTTTCTGTGTGACTTACTTCAGTTAGAATCATCATACCTGAATCCACTCATTGTGCTGCTACGGGCCTGATGACACAGATTTCATTGCTGAGTGATACTGCATTGTACGTAAGTACCACAAGTTCTTTATCCATTTTTCACTTTCTGCGATGTTGAACCTGTACTGTAAACGAGGTTCTTGTAAACAGAGGCGTCCCAAACTTTGGGGTGGCTGTGTCTTATTGATTTTAATTTCCCTAAGCTATAGGACCATAAGTGGAAGTGCCCTAGGTTCTGTTGCTTTGTTTTTTAGATGTTTCAGGAAACACCATACACTTCTCCCGAGTGGTTGTTGGCAATTTACATCCCGCCCATCAGCATAAGAAGGCTCCCAGTTCTCCATGGCCTGTCCTGCCTTTCTGGATTTTACACTTTTTTCAGATGGCCCTTTTGACCGGGGGGAAGTGAGACTTCATTGTAGTGCAGATTTCCTTTGCAAGCTTGCTTGGTTGGCCAAAAAGTGCGTATGCGTTTTTTCCTGAATATATTCAGGAAAAAACGCATACGCCCTTTTTGGCCAAGTGCATCATTGTGGACGTTCTGCCTCTTTTCCTATGCTTTCAATGCAATTCCAGTCTACCTCCTGAAATCGGTTTCCTGCAATTCTGCCCCGCTTTCAAATCCTCTTGGCAGCCTTACTTCAGTCTATTTTTGGACGATAGCTGTCATTTATAACTCTGCAGGTTTGTGAATTACAGTGCCCCTGAGCTCCTTTGTTCAACTCGCTTTCTTGTGACCTGGCCGCAACACCGCAGGATGGCTTCAGGCCCTAATCTGGTTCCGGTCGGCACACTGAGCCTTTGGTTATTTCCTCTTCCTGGTGGGAAATGAGAGTTAAATTTGCCCGTCCAGACACCTCCAGCTAGCCTCTCATTGGTTCTCGCTATTCCTGTTCATCTTCCGCAGAAATTGCAAACTGGGCCAAACAGGAGGTTAAAGGCGCTGACTCTCCAAGTGGGGAGAGTGTTAGTAAAGCGTCTGGAATGTTGCACCCGAGTACCAGGGGAGGAAAACTGAGACATATTTGAACACGTCTCCCGTTCACATGGTTGATCATACTTGGGTTCCACATGCATGTTTTAGCTGAAGGAAGAATACCTTAAACCTGGAGAGTTGAAACCCGTGGAATGGGTACCATGCAATATGACTTCAAAGGGTCTTCATTTGCTCACCGAACCTCTCCAATCCTATCACTGCTGCGTTTATGCCCCTGTACACATGCTTGATTCTCTTTCGGAGACATAGCAATCCATAGGTTTTTAAGATACTTACTAGTCAGGTACATTCTTAGGCGTTTAATATGCGGTGTTGAGTCCATTTCGTTGAGCAAGGAGTAGCTCTTGTCTATTCCATATTTGACTTAAGGAATTTTATCTGTGCTCATTTCAATCTCTGGTTTTATGCAGCACCCCAACTCACCTTTACCCTTAAGCAAGCATAAGTTGGTTTTCTAAATTTGAGACCCTGTTCTGTTCTGTAATTCAGTTCCTGTGTAGCCAAGTTTACATTCCGTGTATTACTGATATCTTATGATGTTTCTTTTTCTGTGTGACTTACTTCAGTTAGAATCATCATACCTGAATCCACTCATTGTGCTGCTAAGGGCCTGATGACACAGATTTCATTGCTGAGTGATATTGCTTTGTAAGTAAATACCACAACTTCTTTATCCATTTTTCACTTTCTGCGATGTTGAACTTGTACTGTAAACGAGGTTCTTGTAAACAGAGCCGTTCCAAACTTTGGGGTGGCTGTGTCTTTTTGATTTTAATTTCCCTAAGCTATAGGACCATAAGTGGAAGTGCCCTAGGTTCTGTTGCTTTGTTTTTTAGATGTTTCAGGAAACACCATACACTTCTCCCGAGTGGTTGTTGGCAATTTACATCCCGCCCATCAGCATAACAAGGCTCCCAGTTCTCCATGGCCTGTCCTGCCTTTCTGGATTTTACAGTTTTTTCAGATGGCCCTTTTGACCGGGGGGAAGTGAGACTTCATTGTAGTGCAGATTTCCTTTGCAAGCTTGCTTGGTTGGCCAAAAAGGGCGTATGCGTTTTTTCCTGAATATATTCAGGAAAAAACGCATACGCCCTTTTTGGCCAGGTGCATCATTGTGGACGTTCTGCCTCTTTTCCTATGCTTTCAATGCAATTCCAGTCTACCTCCTGAAATCGGTTTCCTGCAATTCTGCCCCGCTTTCAAGTCCTCTTGGCAGCCTTACTTCAGTATATTTTTGGACGATAGCTGTCATTTATAACTCTGCAGGTTTGTGAATTACAGTGCCCCTGAGCTCCTTTGTTCAACTCGCTTTCTTTTGAGCTGGCCGCAACACCGCAGGATGGCTTCAGGCCCTAATCTGGTTCCGGTACGGCACGCTGAGCCTTTGGTTATTTCCTCTTCCTGGTGGGAAATGAGAGTTAAATTTGCCCGTCCAGACACCTCCAGCTAGCCTCTCATTGGTTCTCGCTATTCCTGTTCATCTTCCGCAGAAATTGCAAACTGGGCCAAACAGGAGGTTAAAGGCGCTGACTCTCCAAGTGGGGAGAGTGTTAGTAAAGCGTCTGGAATGTTGCACCCGAGTACTAGGGGAGGAAAACTGAGACATATTTGAACACGTCTCCCGTTCACATGGTTGATCATACTTGGGTTCCACATGCATGTTTTAGCTGAAGGAAGAATACCTAAAACCTGGGTAGTTGAAACCCGTGGAATGGGTACCATGCAATATGACTTCAAAGGGTCTTCATTTGCTCACCGAACCTCTCCAATCCTATCACTGCTGCGTTTATGCCCCTGTACACATGCTTGATTCTCTTTTGGAGACATAGCAATCCATAGGTTTTAAGATACTTACTAGTCAGGTACATTCTTAGGCGTTTAATATGCGGTGTTGAGTCCATTTCGTTGAGCAAGGAGTAGCTCTTGTCTATTCCATATTTGGCTTAAGGAACTTTATCTGTGCTCATTTCAATCTCTGGTTTTATGCAGCAACCCAACTCACCTTTACCCTTAAGCAAGCATAAGTTGGTTTTCTAAATTTGAGACCCTGTTCTGTTTAGGAATTCAGTTCCTGTGTAGCCAAGTTTACATTCCGTGTATTACTGATATCTTATGATGTTTCTTTTTCTGTGTGACTTATTTCAGTTAGAATCATCGTACCTGAATCTACTCATTATGCTGCTACGGGCCTGATGACATAGATTTCATTGCTGAGTGATACTGCATTGTACGTAAGTACCACAAGTTCTTTATCCATTTTTCACTTTCTGCGATGTTGAACTTGTACTGTAAACGAGGTTCTTGTAAACAGAGCCGTTCCAAACTTTGGGGTGGCTGTGTCTTTTTGATTTTAATTTCCCTAAGCTATAGTACCATAAGTGGAAGTGCCCTAGTTCTGTTGCTTTGTTTTTTAGATGTTTCAGGAAACACCATACACTTCTCCCGAGTGGTTGTTGGCAATTTACATCCCGCCCATCAGCATAACAAGGCTCCCAGTTCTCCATGGCCTGTCCTGCCTTTCTGGATTTTACACTTTTTTCAGATGGCCCTTTTGACCGGGGGGAAGTGAGACTTCATTGTAGTGCAGATTTCCTTTGCAAGCTTGCTTGGTTGGCCAAAAAGGGCGTATGCGTTTTTTCCTGAATATATTCAGGAAAAAACGCATACGCCCTTTTTGGCCAAGTGCATCATTGTGGACGTTCTGCCTCTTTTCCTATGCTTTCAATGCAATTCCAGTCTACCTCCTGAAATCGGTTTCCTGCAATTCTGCCCCGCTTTCAAGTCCTCTTGGCAGCCTTACTTCAGTCTATTTTTGGACGATAGCTGTCATTTATAACTCTGCAGGTTTGTGAATTACAGTGCCCCTGAGCTCCTTTCTTCAACTCGCTTTCTTGTGACCTGGCCGCAACACCGCAGGATGGCTTCAGGCCCTAATCTGGTTCCGGCACGGCACGCTGAGCCTTTGGTTATTTCCTCTTCCTGTTGGGAAATGAGAGTTAAATTTGCCCGTCCAGACACCTCCAGCTAGCCTCTCATTGGTTCTCGCTATTCCTGTTCATCTTCCGCAGAAATTGCAAACTGGGCCAAACAGGAGGTTAAAGGCACTGACTCTCCAAGTGGGGAGAGTGTTAGTAAAGCGTCTGGAATGTTGCACCCGAGTACCAGGGGAGGAAAACTGAGACATATTTGAACACGTCTCCCGTTCACATGGTTGATCATACTTGGGTTCCACATGCATGTTTTAGCTGAAGGAAGAATACCTTAAACCTGGAGAGTTGAAACCCGTGGAATGGGTACCATGCAATATGACTTCAAAGGGTCTTCATTTGCTCACCGAACCTCTCCAATCCTATCACTGCTGCGTTTATGCCCCTGTACACATGCTTGATTCTCTTTCGGAGACATAGCAATCCATAGGTTTTTAAGATACTTACTAGTCAGGTACATTCTTAGGCGTTTAATATGCGGTGTTGAGTCCATTTCGTTGAGCAAGGAGTAGCTCTTGTCTATTCCATATTTGACTTAAGGAATTTTATCTGTGCTCATTTCAATCTCTGGTTTTATGCAGCACCCCAACTCAACTTTACCCTTAAGCAAGCATAAGTTGGTTTTCTAAATTTGAGACCCTGTTCTGTTCTGTAATTCAGTTCCTGTGTAGCCAAGTTTACATTCCGTGTATTACTGATATCTTATGATGTTTCTTTTTCTGTGTGACTTACTTCAGTTAGAATCATCATACCTGAATCCACTCATTGTGCTGCTAAGGGCCTGATGACACAGATTTCATTGCTGAGTGATATTGCTTTGTAAGTAAATACCACAACTTCTTTATCCATTTTTCACTTTCTGCGATGTTGAACTTGTACTGTAAACGAGGTTCTTGTAAACAGAGCCGTTCCAAACTTTGGGGTGGCTGTGTCTTTTTGATTTTAATTTCCCTAAGCTATAGGACCATAAGTGGAAGTGCCCTAGGTTCTGTTGCTTTGTTTTTTAGATGTTTCAGGAAACACCATACACTTCTCCCGAGTGGTTGTTGGCAATTTACATCCCGCCCATCAGCATAACAAGGCTCCCAGTTCTCCATGGCCTGTCCTGCCTTTCTGGATTTTACAGTTTTTTCAGATGGCCCTTTTGACCGGGGGGAAGTGAGACTTCATTGTAGTGCAGATTTCCTTTGCAAGCTTGCTTGGTTGGCCAAAAAGGGCGTATGCGTTTTTTCCTGAATATATTCAGGAAAAAACGCATACGCCCTTTTTGGCCAAGTGCATCATTGTGGACGTTCTGCCTCTTTTCCTATGCTTTCAATGCAATTCCAGTCTACCTCCTGAAATCGGTTTCCTGCAATTCTGCCCCGCTTTCAAGTCCTCTTGGCAGCCTTACTTCAGTCTATTTTTGGACGATAGCTGTCATTTATAACTCTGCAGGTTTGTGAATTACAGTGCCCCTGAGCTCCTTTGTTCAACTCGCTTTCTTTTGAGCTGGCCGCAACACCGCAGGATGGCTTCAGGCCCTAATCTGGTTCCGGTACGGCACGCTGAGCCTTTGGTTATTTCCTCTTCCTGGTGGGAAATGAGAGTTAAATTTGCCCGTCCAGACACCTCCAGCTAGCCTCTCATTGGTTCTCGCTATTCCTGTTCATCTTCCGCAGAAATTGCAAACTGGGCCAAACAGGAGGTTAAAGGAGCTGACTCTCCAAGTGGGGAGAGTGTTAGTAAAGCGTCTGGAATGTTGCACCCGAGTACTAGGGGAGGAAAACTGAGACATATTTGAACACGTCTCCCGTTCACATGGTTGATCATACTTGGGTTCCACATGCATGTTTTAGCTGAAGGAAGAATACCTAAAACCTGGGTAGTTGAAACCCGTGGAATGGGTACCATGCAAAATGACTTCAAAGGGTCTTCATTTGCTCACCGAACCTCTCCAATCCTATCACTGCTGCGTTTATGCCCCTGTACACATGCTTGATTCTCTTTTGGAGACATAGCAATCCATAGGTTTTAAGATACTTACTAGTCAGGTACATTCTTAGGCGTTTAATATGCGGTGTTGAGTCCATTTCGTTGAGCAAGGAGTAGCTCTTGTCTATTCCATATTTGGCTTAAGGAACTTTATCTGTGCTCATTTCAATCTCTGGTTTTATGCAGCACTGCAACTCACCTTTACCCTTAAGCAAGCATAAGTTGGTTTTCTAAATTTGAGACCCTGTTCTGTTTAGGAATTCAGTTCCTGTGTAGCCAAGTTTACATTCCGTGTATTACTGATATCTTATGATGTTTCTTTTTCTGTGTGACTTATTTCAGTTAGAATCATCGTACCTGAATCTACTCATTATGCTGCTACGGGCCTGATGACATAGATTTCATTGCTGAGTGATACTGCATTGTACGTAAGTACCACAAGTTCTTTATCCATTTTTCACTTTCTGCGATGTTGAACTTGTACTGTAAACGAGGTTCTTGTAAACAGAGCCGTTCCAAACTTTGGGGTGGCTGTGTCTTTTTGATTTTAATTTCCCTAAGCTATAGTACCATAAGTGGAAGTGCCCTAGGCTCTGTTGCTTTGTTTTTTAGATGTTTCAGGAAACACCATACACTTCTCCCGAGTGGTTGTTGGCAATTTACATCCCGCCCATCAGCATAACAAGGCTCCCAGTTCTCCATGGCCTGTCCTGCCTTTCTGGATTTTACACTTTTTTCAGATGGCCCTTTTGACCGGGGGGAAGTGAGACTTCATTGTAGTGCAGATTTCCTTTGCAAGCTTGCTTGGTTGGCCAAAAAGGGCGTATGCGTTTTTTCCTGAATATATTCAGGAAAAAACGCATACGCCCTTTTTGGCCAAGTGCATCATTGTGGACGTTCTGCCTCTTTTCCTATGCTTTCAATGCAATTCCAGTCTACCTCCTGAAATCGGTTTCCTGCAATTCTGCCCCGCTTTCAAGTCCTCTTGGCAGCCTTACTTCAGTCTATTTTTGGACGATAGCTGTCATTTATAACTCTGCAGGTTTGTGAATTACAGTGCCCCTGAGCTCCTTTCTTCAACTCGCTTTCTTGTGACCTGGCCGCAACACTGCAGATTGGCTTCAGGACCTAATCTGGTTCCGGCACGGCACGCTGAGCCTTTGGTTAATTCCTCTTCCTGGTGGGAAATGAGAGTTAAATTTGCCCGTCCAGACACCTCCAGCTAGCCTCTCATTGGTTCTCGCTATTCCTGTTCATCTTCCGCAGAAATTGCAAACTGGGCCAAACAGGAGGTTAAAGGGACTGACTCTCCAAGTCGGGAGAGTGTTAGTAAAGCGTCTGGAATGTTGCACCCAAGTACCAGGGTACGAAAACTGAGACATATTTGAACACGTCTCCCGATCACATGGTTGATCATACTCTAGGTTCCACATGCATGTTTTAGCTGAAGGAAGAATACCTTAAACCTGGGTAGTTGAAACCCGTGGAATGGGTACCATGCAATATGACTTCAAAGGGTCTTCATTTGCTCACCGAACCTCTCCAATCCTATCACTGCTGCGTTTATGCCCCTGTACACATGCTTGATTCTCTTTTGGAGACATAGCAATCCATAGGTTTTAAGATACTTACTAGTCAGGAACATTCTTAGGCGTTTAATATGGGGTGTTGTGTCCATTTCGTTGAGCAAGGAGTAGCTCTTGTCTATTCCATATTTGGCTTAAGGAACTTTATCTGTGCTCATTTCAATCTCTGGTTTTATGCAGCACCCCAACTCACCTTTACCCTTAAGCAAGCATAAGTTGGTTTTCTAAATTTGAGACCCTGTTCTGTTCTGTAATTCAGTTCCTGTGTAGGCAAGTTTACATTCCGTGTATTAGTGATATCTTATGATGTTTCTTTTTCTGTGTGACTTATTTCAGTTAGAATCATCATACCTGAATCCACTCATTGCGATGCTAAGGGCCTGATGACATAGATTTCATTGCTGAGTGATATTGCTTTGTAAGTGAATACCACAACTTCTTTATCCATTTTTCACTTTCTGCGATGTTGAACTTGTACTGTAAACGAGGTTCTTGTAAACAGAGCCGTTCCAAACTTTGGGGTGGCTGTGTCTTTTTGATTTTAATTTCCCTAAGCTATACGACCATAAGTGGAAGTGCCCTAGGCTCTGTTGCTTTGTTTTTTAGATGTTTCAGGAAACACCATACACTTCTCCCAAGTGTCTGTTGGCAATTTACATCCCGCCCATCAGCATAACAAGGCTCCCAGTTCTCAATGGCCTGTTGCCTTTCTGGATTTTACACTTTTTTCAGATGGCCCTTTTGACCGGGGGGAAGTGAGACTTCATTGTAGTGCAGATTTCCTTTGCAAGCTTGCTTGGTTGGCCAAAAAGGGCGTATGCGTTTTTCCCTGAATATATTCAGGAAAAAACGCATACGCCCTTTTTGGCCAAGTGCATCATTGTGGACGTTCTGCCTCTTTTCCTATGCTTTCAATGCAATTCCAGTCTACCTCCTGAAATCGGTTTCCTGCAATTCTGCCCCGCTTTCAAGTCCTCTTGGCAGCCTTACTTCAGTCTATTTTTGGACGATAGCTGTCATTTATAACTCTGCAGGTTTGTGAATTACAGTGCCCCTGAGCTCCTTTCTTCAACTCGCTCTCTTGTGACCTGGCCGCAACACCGCAGGATGGCTTCAGGCCCTAATCTGGTTCCGGCACGGCACGCTGAGCCTTTGGTTATTTCCTCTTCCTGGTGGGAAATGAGAGTTAAATTTGCCCGTCCAGACACCTCCAGCTAGCCTCTCATTGGTTCTCGCTATTCCTGTTCATCTTCCGCAGAAATTGCAAACTGGGCCAAACAGGAGGTTAAAGGCACTGACTCTCCAAGTGGGGAGAGTGTTAGTAAAGCGTCTGGAATGTTGCACCCGAGTACCAGGGGAGGAAAACTGAGACATATTTGAACACGTCTCCCGTTCACATGGTTGATCATACTTGGGTTCCACATGCATGTTTTAGCTGAAGGAAGAATACCTTAAACCTGGAGAGTTAAGACCCGTGTAATGGGTACCATGCAATATGACTTCAAAGGGTCTTCATTTGCTCACCGAACCTCTCCAATCCTATCACTGTTGCGTTTATGCCCCTGTACACATGCTTGATTCTCTTTCGGAGACATAGCAATCCATAGGTTTTTAAGATACTTACTAGTCAGGTACATTCTTAGGCGTTTAATATGCGGTGTTGAGTCCATTTCGTTGAGCAAGGAGTAGCTCTTGTCTATTCCATATTTGACTTAAGGAACTTTATCTGTGCTCATTTCAATCTCTGGTTTTATGCAGCAACCCAACTCACCTTTACCCTTAAGCAAGCATAAGTTGGTTTTCTAAATTTGAGTCCCTATTCTGTTCTGTAATTCAGTTCCTGTGTAGCCAAGTTTACATTCCGTGTATTACTGATATCTTATGATGTTTCTTTTTCTGTGTGACTTACTTCAGTTAGAATCATCATACCTGAATCCACTCATTGTGCTGCTACGGGCCTGATGACACAGATTTCATTGCTGAGTGATATTGCTTTGTAAGTAAATACCACAACTTCTTTATCCATTTTTCACTTTCTGCAATGTTGAACTTGTACTGTAAACGAGGTTCTTGTAAACAGAGCCGTTCCAAACTTTGGGGTGGCTGTGTCTTTTTGATTTTAATTTCCCTAAGCTATAGGACCATAAGTGGCAGTGCCCTAGGCTCTGTTGCTTTGTTTTTTAGATGTTTCAGGAAACACCATACACTTCTCCCGAGTGGTTCTTGGCAATTTACATCCCGCCCATCAGCATAACAAGGCTCCCAGTTCTCCATGGCCTGTCCTGCCTTTCTGGATTTTACACTTTTTTCAGATGGCCCTTTTGACCGGGGGGAAGTGAGACTTCATTGTAGTGCAGATTTCCTTTGCAAGCTTGCTTGGTTGGACAAAAAGGGCGTATGCGTTTTTTCCTGAATATATTCAGGAAAAAACGCATACGCCCTTTTTGGCCAAGTGCATCATTGTGGACGTTCTGCCTCTTTTCCTATGCTTTCAATGCAATTCCAGTCTACCTCCTGAAATCAGTTTCCTGCAATTCTGCCCCGCTTTCAAGTCCTCTTGGCAGCCTTACTTCAGTCTATTTTTGGACGATAGCTGTCATTTATAACTCTGCAGGTTTGTGAATTACAGTGCCCCTGAGCTCCTTTCTTCAACTCGCTTTCTTGTGACCTGGCCGCAACACCGCAGGATGGCTTCAGGCCCTAATCTGGTTCCGGCACGGCACGCTGAGCCTTTGGTTATTTCCTCTTCCTGGTGGGAAATGAGAGTTAAATTTGCCCGTCCAGACACCTCCAGCTAGCCTCTCATTGGTTCTCGCTATTCCTGTTCATCTTCCGCAGAAATTGCAAACTGGGTCAAACAGGAGGTTAAAGGCGCTGACTCTCCAAGTGGGGAGAGTGTTAGTAAAGCGTCTGGAATGTTGCACCCGAGTACCAGGGTACGAAAACTGAGACATATTTGAACACGTCTCCCGTTCACGTGGTTGATCATACTTGGGTTCCACATGCATGTTTTAGCTGAAGGAAGAATACCTTAAACCTGGAGAGTTAAGACCCGTGTAATGGGTACCATGCAATATGACTTCAAAGGGTCTTCATTTGCTCACCGAACCTCTCCAATCCTATCACTGCTGCGTTTATGCCCCTGTACACATGCTTGATTCTCTTTTGGAGACATAGCAATCCATAGGTTTTAAGATACTTACTAGTCAGGAACATTCTTAGGCGTTTAATATGGGGTGTTGTGTCCATTTCGTTGAGCAAGGAGTAGCTCTTGTCTATTCCATATTTGGCTTAAGGAACTTTATCTGTGCTCATTTCAATCTCTGGTTTTATGCAGCACCCCAACTCACCTTTACCCTTAAGCAAGCATAAGTTGGTTTTCTAAATTTGAGACCCTGTTCTGTTCTGTAATTCAGTTCCTGTGTAGGCAAGTTTACATTCCGTGTATTAGTGATATCTTATGATGTTTCTTTTTCTGTGTGACTTATTTCAGTTAGAATCATCATACCTGAATCCACTCATTGCGATGCTAAGGGCCTGATGACATAGATTTCATTGCTGAGTGATATTGCTTTGTAAGTGAATACCACAACTTCTTTATCCATTTTTCACTTTCTGCGATGTTGAACTTGTACTGTAAACGAGGTTCTTGTAAACAGAGCCGTTCCAAACTTTGGGGTGGCTGTGTCTTTTTGATTTTAATTTCCCTAAGCTATAGGACCATAAGTGGAAGTGCCCTAGGCTCTGTTGCTTTGTTTTTTAGATGTTTCAGGAAACACCATACACTTCTCCCAAGTGTCTGTTGGCAATTTACATCCCGCCCATCAGCATAACAAGGCTCCCAGTTCTCAATGGCCTGTTGCCTTTCTGGATTTTACACTTTTTTCAGATGGCCCTTTTGACCGGGGGGAAGTGAGACTTCATTGTAGTGCAGATTTCCTTTGCAAGCTTGCTTGGTTGGCCAAAAAGGGCGTATGCGTTTTTCCCTGAATATATTCAGGAAAAAACGCATACGCCCTTTTTGGCCAAGTGCATCATTGTGGACGTTCTGCCTCTTTTCCTATGCTTTCAATGCAATTCCAGTCTACCTCCTGAAATCGGTTTCCTGCAATTCTGCCCCGCTTTCAAGTCCTCTTGGCAGCCTTACTTCAGTCTATTTTTGGACGATAGCTGTCATTTATAACTCTGCAGGTTTGTGAATTACAGTGCCCCTGAGCTCCTTTCTTCAACTCGCTTTCTTGTGACCTGGCCGCAACACCGCAGGATGGCTTCAGGCCCTAATCTGGTTCCGGCACGGCACGCTGAGCCTTTGGTTATTTCCTCTTCCTGGTGGGAAATGAGAGTTAAATTTGCCCGTCCAGACACCTCCAGCTAGCCTCTCATTGGTTCTCGCTATTCCTGTTCATCTTCCGCAGAAATTGCAAACTGGGCCAAACAGGAGGTTAAAGGCACTGACTCTCCAAGTGGGGAGAGTGTTAGTAAAGCGTCTGGAATGTTGCACCCGAGTACCAGGGGAGGAAAACTGAGACATATTTGAACACGTCTCCCGTTCACATGGTTGATCATACTTGGGTTCCACATGCATGTTTTAGCTGAAGGAAGAATACCTTAAACCTGGAGAGTTAAGACCCGTGTAATGGGTACCATGCAATATGACTTCAAAGGGTCTTCATTTGCTCACCGAACCTCTCCAATCCTATCACTGTTGCGTTTATGCCCCTGTACACATGCTTGATTCTCTTTCGGAGACATAGCAATCCATAGGTTTTTAAGATACTTACTAGTCAGGTACATTCTTAGGCGTTTAATATGCGGTGTTGAGTCCATTTCGTTGAGCAAGGAGTAGCTCTTGTCTATTCCATATTTGACTTAAGGAACTTTATCTGTGCTCATTTCAATCTCTGGTTTTATGCAGCAACCCAACTCACCTTTACCCTTAAGCAAGCATAAGTTGGTTTTCTAAATTTGAGTCCCTATTCTGTTCTGTAATTCAGTTCCTGTGTAGCCAAGTTTACATTCCGTGTATTACTGATATCTTATGATGTTTCTTTTTCTGTGTGACTTACTTCAGTTAGAATCATCATACCTGAATCCACTCATTGTGCTGCTACGGGCCTGATGACACAGATTTCATTGCTGAGTGATATTGCTTTGTAAGTAAATACCACAACTTCTTTATCCATTTTTCACTTTCTGCAATGTTGAACTTGTACTGTAAACGAGGTTCTTGTAAACAGAGCCGTTCCAAACTTTGGGGTGGCTGTGTCTTTTTGATTTTAATTTCCCTAAGCTATAGGACCATAAGTGGCAGTGCCCTAGGCTCTGTTGCTTTGTTTTTTAGATGTTTCAGGAAACACCATACACTTCTCCCGAGTGGTTCTTGGCAATTTACATCCCGCCCATCAGCATAACAAGGCTCCCAGTTCTCCATGGCCTGTCCTGCCTTTCTGGATTTTACACTTTTTTCAGATGGCCCTTTTGACCGGGGGGAAGTGAGACTTCATTGTAGTGCAGATTTCCTTTGCAAGCTTGCTTGGTTGGACAAAAAGGGCGTATGCGTTTTTTCCTGAATATATTCAGGAAAAAACGCATACGCCCTTTTTGGCCAAGTGCATCATTGTGGACGTTCTGCCTCTTTTCCTATGCTTTCAATGCAATTCCAGTCTACCTCCTGAAATCGGTTTCCTGCAATTCTGCCCCGCTTTCAAGTCCTCTTGGCAGCCTTACTTCAGTCTATTTTTGGACGATAGCTGTCATTTATAACTCTGCAGGTTTGTGAATTACAGTGCCCCTGAGCTCCTTTCTTCAACTCGCTTTCTTGTGACCTGGCCGCAACACCGCAGGATGGCTTCAGGCCCTAATCTGGTTCCGGCACGGCACGCTGAGCCTTTGGTTATTTCCTCTTCCTGGTGGGAAATGAGAGTTAAATTTGCCCGTCCAGACACCTCCAGCTAGCCTCTCATTGGTTCTCGCTATTCCTGTTCATCTTCCGCAGAAATTGCAAACTGGGTCAAACAGGAGGTTAAAGGCGCTGACTCTCCAAGTGGGGAGAGTGTTAGTAAAGCGTCTGGAATGTTGCACCCGAGTACCAGGGTACGAAAACTGAGACATATTTGAACACGTCTCCCGTTCACGTGGTTGATCATACTTGGGTTCCACATGCATGTTTTAGCTGAAGGAAGAATACCTTAAACCTGGAGAGTTAAGACCCGTGTAATGGGTACCATGCAATATGACTTCAAAGGGTCTTCATTTGCTCACCAAACCTCTCCAATCCTATCACTGCTGCGTTTATGCCCCTGTACACATGCTTGATTCTCTTTCGGAGACATAGCAATCCATAGGTTTTTAAGATACTTACTAGTCAGGTACATTCTTAGGCGTTTAATATGCGGTGTTGAGTCCATTTCATTGAGCAAGGAGTAGCTCTTGTCTATTCCATATTTGACTTAAGGAACTTTATCTGTGCTCATTTCAATCTCTGGTTTTATGCAGCACCCCAACTCACCTTTACCCTTAAGCAAGCATAAGTTGGTTTTCTAAATTTGATACCCTGTTCTGTTCTGTAATTCAGTTCCTGTGTAGCCAAGTTTACATTCCGTGTATTACTGATATCTTATGATGTTTCTTTTTCTGTGTGACTTACTTCAGTTAGAATCATCATACCTGAATCCACTCATTGTGCTGCTAAGGGCCTGATGACACAGATTTCATTGCTGAGTGATATTGCTTTGTAAGTAAATACCACAACTTCTTTATCCATTTTTCACTTTCTGCGATGTTGAACTTGTACTGTAAACGAGGTTCTTGTAAACAGAGCCGTTCCAAACTTTGGGGTGGCTGTGTCTTTTTGATTTTAATTTCCCTAAGCTATAGGACCATAAGTGGAAGTGCCCTAGGTTCTGTTGCTTTGTTTTTTAGATGTTTCAGGAAACACCATACACTTCTCCCGAGTGGTTGTTGGCAATTTACATCCCGCCCATCAGCATAACAAGGCTCCCAGTTCTCCATGGCCTGTCCTGCCTTTCTGGATTTTACACTTTTTTCAGATGGCCCTTTTGACCGGGGGGAAGTGAGACTTCATTGTAGTGCAGATTTCCTTTGCAAGCTTGCTTGGTTGGCCAAAAAGGGCGTATGCGTTTTTTCCTGAATATATTCAGGAAAATACGCATACGCCCTTTTTGGCCAAGTGCATCATTGTGGACGTTCTGCCTCTTTTCCTATGCTTTCAATGCAATTCCAGTCTACCTTCTGAAATCGGTTTCCTGCAATTCTGCCCCGCTTTCAAGTCCTCTTGGCAGCCTTACTTCAGTCTATTTTTGGACGATAGCTGTCATTTATAACTCTGCAGGTTTGTGAATTACAGTGCCCCTGAGCTCCTTTGTTCAACTCGCTTTCTTTTGAGCTGGCCGCAACACCGCAGGATGGCTTCAGGCCCTAATCTGGTTCCGGTACGGCACGCTGAGCCTTTGGTAATTTCCTCTTCCTGGTGGGAAATGAGAGTTAAATTTGCCCGTCCAGACACCTCCAGCTAGCCGCTCATTGGTTCTCGCTATTCCTGTTCATCTTCCGCAGAAATTGCAAACTGGGCCAAACAGGAGGTTAAAGGCGCTGACTCTCCAAGTGGGGAGAGTGTTAGTAAAGCGTCTGGAATGTTGCACCCGAGTACCAGGGGAGGAAAACTGAGACATATTTGAACACGTCTCCCGATCACATGGTTGATCATACTTGGGTTCCACATGCATGTTTTAGCTGAAGGAAGAATACCTTAAACCTGGGTAGTTGAAACCCGTGGAATGGGTACCATGCAATATGACTTCAAAGTGTCTTCATTTGCTCACCGAACCTCTCCAATCCTATCACTGCTGTGTTTATTCCCCTGTACACACGCTTGATTCTCTTTTGGAGACATAGCAATCCATAGGTTTTAAGATACTTACTAGTCAGGTACATTCTTAGGCGTTTAATATGGGGTTTTGAGTCCATTTCGTTGAGCAAGGAGTAGCTCTTGTCTATTCCATATTTGGCTTAAGGAACTTTATCTGTGCTCATTTCAATCTCTGGTTTTATGTAGCACCCCAACTCTCCTTTACCCTTAAGCAAGCATAAGTTGGTTTTCTAAATTTGAGACCCTGTTCTGTTCTGTAATTCAGTTCCTGTGTAGCCAAGTTTACATTCCGTGTATTACTGATATCTTATGATGTTTCTTTTTCTGTGTGACTTATTTCAGTTAGAATCATCATACCTGAATCCACTCATTGTGATGCTAAGGGCCTGATGACATAGAATTCATTGCTGAGTGATATTGCTTTGTAAGTAAATACCACAACTTCTTTATCCATTTTTCACTTTCTGCGATGTTGAACTTGTACTGTAAACGAGGTTCTTGTAAACAGAGGCGTCCCAAACTTTGGGGTGGCTGTGTCTTTTTGATTTTAATTTCCCTAAGCTATAGGACCATAAGTGGCAGTGCCCTAGGCTCTGTTGCTTTGTTTTTTAGATGTTTCAGGAAACACCATACACTTCTCCCGAGTGGTTCTTGGCAATTTACATCCCGCCCATCAGCATAACAAGGCTCCCAGTTCTCCAGTGCCTGTCCTGCCTTTCTGGATTTTACACTTTTTTCAGATGGCCCTTTTGACCGGGGGGAAGTGAGACTTCATTGTAGTGCAGATTTCCTTTGCAAGCTTGCTTGGTTGGCCAAAAAGGGCGTATGCGTTTTTTCCTGAATATATTCAGGAAAAAACGCATATGCCCTTTTTGGCCAAGTGCATCATTGTGGACGTTCTGCCTCTTTTCCTATGCTTTCAATGCAATTCCAGTCTACCTCCTGAAATCGGTTTCCTGCAATTCTGCCCCGCTTTCAAGTCCTCTTGGCAGCCTTACTTCAGTCTATTTTTGGACGATAGCTGTCATTTATAACTCTGCAGGTTTGTGAATTACAGTGCCCCTGAGCTCCTTTCTTCAACTCGCTTTCTTGTGACCTGGCCGCAACACCGCAGGATGGCTTCAGGCCCTAATCTGGTTCCGGCACGGCACGCTGAGCCTTTGGTTATTTCCTCTTCCTGGTGGGAAATGAGAGTTAAATTTGCCCGTCCAGACACCTCCAGCTAGCCTCTCATTGGTTCTCGCTATTCCTGTTCATCTTCCGCAGAAATTGCAAACTGGGTCAAACAGGAGGTTAAAGGCGCTGACTCTCCAAGTGGGGAGAGTGTTAGTAAAGCGTCTGGAATGTTGCACCCGAGTACCAGGGTACGAAAACTGAGACATATTTGAACACGTCTCCCGTTCACGTGGTTGATCATACTTGGGTTCCACATGCATGTTTTAGCTGAAGGAAGAATACCTTAAACCTGGAGAGTTAAGACCCGTGTAATGGGTACCATGCAATATGACTTCAAAGGGTCTTCATTTGCTCACCGAACCTCTCCAATCCTATCACTGCTGCGTTTATGCCCCTGTACACATGCTTGATTCTCTTTTGGAGACATAGCAATCCATAGGTTTTAAGATACTTACTAGTCAGGAACATTCTTAGGCGTTTAATATGGGGTGTTGTGTCCATTTCGTTGAGCAAGGAGTAGCTCTTGTCTATTCCATATTTGGCTTAAGGAACTTTATCTGTGCTCATTTCAATCTCTGGTTTTATGCAGCACCCCAACTCACCTTTACCCTTAAGCAAGCATAAGTTGGTTTTCTAAATTTGAGACCCTGTTCTGTTCTGTAATTCAGTTCCTGTGTAGGCAAGTTTACATTCCGTGTATTAGTGATATCTTATGATGTTTCTTTTTCTGTGTGACTTATTTCAGTTAGAATCATCATACCTGAATCCACTCATTGCGATGCTAAGGGCCTGATGACATAGATTTCATTGCTGAGTGATATTGCTTTGTAAGTGAATACCACAACTTCTTTATCCATTTTTCACTTTCTGCGATGTTGAACTTGTACTGTAAACGAGGTTCTTGTAAACAGAGCCGTTCCAAACTTTGGGGTGGCTGTGTCTTTTTGATTTTAATTTCCCTAAGCTATAGGACCATAAGTGGCAGTGCCCTAGGCTCTGTTGCTTTGTTTTTTAGATGTTTCAGGAAACACCATACACTTCTCCCGAGTGTCTGTTGGCAATTTACATCCCGCCCATCAGCATAAGAAGGCTCCCAGTTCTCCATGGCCTGTCCTGCCTTTCTGGATTTTACACTTTTTTCAGATGGCCCTTTTGACCGGGGGGAAGTGAGACTTCATTGTAGTGCAGATTTCCTTTGCAAGCTTGCTTGGTTGGCCAAAAAGGGCGTATGCGTTTTTTCCTGAATATATTCAGGAAAAAACGCATACGCCCTTTTTGGCCAAGTGCATCATTGTGGACGTTCTGCCTCTTTTCCTATGCTTTCAATGCAATTCCAGTCTACCTCCTGAAATCGGTTTCCTGCAATTCTGCCCCGCTTTCAAGTCCTCTTGGCAGCCTTACTTCAGTCTATTTTTGGACGATAGCTGTCATTTATAACTCTGCAGGTTTGTGAATTACAGTGCCCCTGAGCTCCTTTCTTCAACTCGCTTTCTTGTGACCTGGCCGCAACACCGCAGGATGGCTTCAGGCCCTAATCTGGTTCCGGCACGGCACGCTGAGCCTTTGGTTATTTCCTCTTCCTGGTGGGAAATGAGAGTTAAATTTGCCCGTCCAGACACCTCCAGCTAGCCTCTCATTGGTTCTCGCTATTCCTGTTCATCTTCCGCAGAAATTGCAAACTGGGCCAAACAGGAGGTTAAAGGCACTGACTCTCCAAGTGGGGAGAGTGTTAGTAAAGCGTCTGGAATGTTGCACCCGAGTACCAGGGGAGGAAAACTGAGACATATTTGAACACGTCTCCCGTTCACATGGTTGATCATACTTGGGTTCCACATGCATGTTTTAGCTGAAGGAAGAATACCTTAAACCTGGAGAGTTAAGACCCGTGTAATGGGTACCATGCAATATGACTTCAAAGGGTCTTCATTTGCTCACCGAACCTCTCCAATCCTATCACTGTTGCGTTTATGCCCCTGTACACATGCTTGATTCTCTTTCAGAGACATAGCAATCCATAGGTTTTTAAGATACTTACTAGTCAGGTACATTCTTAGGCGTTTAATATGCGGTGTTGAGTCCATTTCGTTGAGCAAGGAGTAGCTCTTGTCTATTCCATATTTGACTTAAGGAACTTTATCTGTGCTCATTTCAATCTCTGGTTTTATGCAGCAACCCAACTCACCTTTACCCTTAAGCAAGCATAAGTTGGTTTTCTAAATTTGAGTCCCTATTCTGTTCTGTAATTCAGTTCCTGTGTAGCCAAGTTTACATTCCGTGTATTACTGATATCTTATGATGTTTCTTTTTCTGTGTGACTTACTTCAGTTAGAATCATCATACCTGAATCCACTCATTGTGCTGCTACGGGCCTGATGACACAGATTTCATTGCTGAGTGATATTGCTTTGTAAGTAAATACCACAACTTCTTTATCCATTTTTCACTTTCTGCAATGTTGAACTTGTACTGTAAACGAGGTTCTTGTAAACAGAGCCGTTCCAAACTTTGGGGTGGCTGTGTCTTTTTGATTTTAATTTCCCTAAGCTATAGGACCATAAGTGGCAGTGCCCTAGGCTCTGTTGCTTTGTTTTTTAGATGTTTCAGGAAACACCATACACTTCTCCCGAGTGGTTCTTGGCAATTTACATCCCGCCCATCAGCATAACAAGGCTCCCAGTTCTCCATGGCCTGTCCTGCCTTTCTGGATTTTACACTTTTTTCAGATGGCCCTTTTGACCGGGGGGAAGTGAGACTTCATTGTAGTGCAGATTTCCTTTGCAAGCTTGCTTGGTTGGACAAAAAGGGCGTATGCGTTTTTTCCTGAATATATTCAGGAAAAAACGCATACGCCCTTTTTGGCCAAGTGCATCATTGTGGACGTTCTGCCTCTTTTCCTATGCTTTCAATGCAATTCCAGTCTACCTCCTGAAATCGGTTTCCTGCAATTCTGCCCCGCTTTCAAGTCCTCTTGGCAGCCTTACTTCAGTCTATTTTTGGACGATAGCTGTCATTTATAACTCTGCAGGTTTGTGAATTACAGTGCCCCTGAGCTCCTTTCTTCAACTCGCTTTCTTGTGACCTGGCCGCAACACCGCAGGATGGCTTCAGGCCCTAATCTGGTTCCGGCACGGCACGCTGAGCCTTTGGTTATTTCCTCTTCCTGGTGGGAAATGAGAGTTAAATTTGCCCGTCCAGACACCTCCAGCTAGCCTCTCATTGGTTCTCGCTATTCCTGTTCATCTTCCGCAGAAATTGCAAACTGGGTCAAACAGGAGGTTAAAGGCGCTGACTCTCCAAGTGGGGAGAGTGTTAGTAAAGCGTCTGGAATGTTGCACCCGAGTACCAGGGTACGAAAACTGAGACATATTTGAACACGTCTCCCGTTCACGTGGTTGATCATACTTGGGTTCCACATGCATGTTTTAGCTGAAGGAAGAATACCTTAAACCTGGAGAGTTAAGACCCGTGTAATGGGTACCATGCAATATGACTTCAAAGGGTCTTCATTTGCTCACCAAACCTCTCCAATCCTATCACTGCTGCGTTTATGCCCCTGTACACATGCTTGATTCTCTTTCGGAGACATAGCAATCCATAGGTTTTTAAGATACTTACTAGTCAGGTACATTCTTAGGCGTTTAATATGCGGTGTTGAGTCCATTTCATTGAGCAAGGAGTAGCTCTTGTCTATTCCATATTTGACTTAAGGAACTTTATCTGTGCTCATTTCAATCTCTGGTTTTATGCAGCACCCCAACTCACCTTTACCCTTAAGCAAGCATAAGTTGGTTTTCTAAATTTGAGACCCTGTTCTGTTCTGTAATTCAGTTCCTGTGTAGCCAAGTTTACATTCCGTGTATTACTGATATCTTATGATGTTTCTTTTTCTGTGTGACTTACTTCAGTTAGAATCATCATACCTGAATCCACTCATTGTGCTGCTAAGGGCCTGATGACACAGATTTCATTGCTGAGTGATATTGCTTTGTAAGTAAATACCACAACTTCTTTATCCATTTTTCACTTTCTGCGATGTTGAACTTGTACTGTAAACGAGGTTCTTGTAAACAGAGCCGTTCCAAACTTTGGGGTGGCTGTGTCTTTTTGATTTTAATTTCCCTAAGCTATAGGACCATAAGTGGAAGTGCCCTAGGTTCTGTTGCTTTGTTTTTTAGATGTTTCAGGAAACACCATACACTTCTCCCGAGTGGTTGTTGGCAATTTACATCCCGCCCATCAGCATAACAAGGCTCCCAGTTCTCCATGGCCTGTCCTGCCTTTCTGGATTTTACACTTTTTTCAGATGGCCCTTTTGACCGGGGGGAAGTGAGACTTCATTGTAGTGCAGATTTCCTTTGCAAGCTTGCTTGGTTGGCCAAAAAGGGCGTATGCGTTTTTTCCTGAATATATTCAGGAAAATACGCATACGCCCTTTTTGGCCAAGTGCATCATTGTGGACGTTCTGCCTCTTTTCCTATGCTTTCAATGCAATTCCAGTCTACCTTCTGAAATCGGTTTCCTGCAATTCTGCCCCGCTTTCAAGTCCTCTTGGCAGCCTTACTTCAGTCTATTTTTGGACGATAGCTGTCATTTATAACTCTGCAGGTTTGTGAATTACAGTGCCCCTGAGCTCCTTTGTTCAACTCGCTTTCTTTTGAGCTGGCCGCAACACCGCAGGATGGCTTCAGGCCCTAATCTGGTTCCGGTACGGCACGCTGAGCCTTTGGTAATTTCCTCTTCCTGGTGGGAAATGAGAGTTAAATTTGCCCGTCCAGACACCTCCAGCTAGCCGCTCATTGGTTCTCGCTATTCCTGTTCATCTTCCGCAGAAATTGCACACTGGGCCAAACAGGAGGTTAAAGGCGCTGACTCTCCAAGTGGGGAGAGTGTTAGTAAAGCGTCTGGAATGTTGCACCCGAGTACCAGGGGAGGAAAACTGAGACATATTTGAACACGTCTCCCGATCACATGGTTGATCATACTTGGGTTCCACATGCATGTTTTAGCTGAAGGAAGAATACCTTAAACCTGGGTAGTTGAAACCCGTGGAATGGGTACCATGCAATATGACTTCAAAGTGTCTTCATTTGCTCACCGAACCTCTCCAATCCTATCACTGCTGTGTTTATTCCCCTGTACACACGCTTGATTCTCTTTTGGAGACATAGCAATCCATAGGTTTTAAGATACTTACTAGTCAGGTACATTCTTAGGCGTTTAATATGGGGTTTTGAGTCCATTTCGTTGAGCAAGGAGTAGCTCTTGTCTATTCCATATTTGGCTTAAGGAACTTTATCTGTGCTCATTTCAATCTCTGGTTTTATGTAGCACCCCAACTCTCCTTTACCCTTAAGCAAGCATAAGTTGGTTTTCTAAATTTGAGACCCTGTTCTGTTCTGTAATTCAGTTCCTGTGTAGCCAAGTTTACATTCCGTGTATTACTGATATCTTATGATGTTTCTTTTTCTGTGTGACTTATTTCAGTTAGAATCATCATACCTGAATCCACTCATTGTGATGCTAAGGGCCTGATGACATAGAATTCATTGCTGAGTGATATTGCTTTGTAAGTAAATACCACAACTTCTTTATCCATTTTTCACTTTCTGCGATGTTGAACTTGTACTGTAAACGAGGTTCTTGTAAACAGAGGCGTCCCAAACTTTGGGGTGGCTGTGTCTTTTTGATTTTAATTTCCCTAAGCTATAGGACCATAAGTGGCAGTGCCCTAGGC
Source organism: Stenella coeruleoalba (assembly GCF_951394435.1). Classification (NCBI taxonomy): domain Eukaryota; kingdom Metazoa; phylum Chordata; class Mammalia; order Artiodactyla; family Delphinidae; genus Stenella; species Stenella coeruleoalba. The sequence continues at coordinate 91,381 of NW_027645870.1, forward strand.
TCTGTTGCTTTGTTTTTTAGATGTTTCAGGAAACACCATACACTTCTCCCGAGTGGTTGTTGGCAATTTACATCCCGCCCATCAGCATAACAAGGCTCCCAGTTCTCCACGGCCTGTCCTGCCTTTCTGGATTTTACACTTTTTTCAGATGGCCCTTTTGACCGGGGGGACGTGAGACTTCATTGTAGTGCAGATTTCCTATGCAAGCTTGCTTGGTTGGCCAAAAAGGGCGTATGTGTTTTTTCCTGAATATATTCAGGAAAAAACGCATACGCCCTTTTTGGCCAAGTGCATCATTGTGGACGTTCTGCCTCTTTTCCTATGCTGTCAATGCAATTCCAGTCTACCTCCTGAAATCGGTTTCCTGCAATTCTGCCCCGCTTTCAAGTCCTCTTGGCAGCCTTACTTCAGTCTATTTTTGGACGATAGCTGTCATTTATAACTCTGCAGGTTTGTGAATTACAGTGCCCCTGAGCTCCTTTGTTCAACTCGCTTTCTTTTGAGCTGGCCGCAACACCGCAGGATGGCTTCAGGCCCTAATCTGGTTCCGGTACGGCACGCTGAGCCTTTGGTAATTTCCTCTTCCTGGTGGGAAATGAGAGTTAAATTTGCCCGTCCAGACACCTCCAGCTAGCCGCTCATTGGTTCTCGCTATTCCTGTTCATCTTCCGCAGAAATTGCAAACTGGGCCAAACAGGAGGTTAAAGGCGCTGACTCTCCAAGTGGGGAGAGTGTTAGTAAAGCGTCTGGAATGTTGCACCCGAGTACCAGGGGAGGAAAACTGAGACATATTTGAACACGTCTCCCGATCACATGGTTGATCATACTTGGGTTCCACATGCATGTTTTAGCTGAAGGAAGAATACCTTAAACCTGGGTAGTTGAAACCCGTGGAATGGGTACCATGCAATATGACTTCAAAGTGTCTTCATTTGCTCACCGAACCTCTCCAATCCTATCACTGCTGTGTTTATTCCCCTGTACACACGCTTGATTCTCTTTTGGAGACATAGCAATCCATAGGTTTTAAGATACTTACTAGTCAGGTACATTCTTAGGCGTTTAATATGGGGTTTTGAGTCCATTTCGTTGAGCAAGGAGTAGCTCTTGTCTATTCCATATTTGGCTTAAGGAACTTTATCTGTGCTCATTTCAATCTCTGGTTTTATGTAGCACCCCAACTCTCCTTTACCCTTAAGCAAGCATAAGTTGGTTTTCTAAATTTGAGACCCTGTTCTGTTCTGTAATTCAGTTCCTGTGTAGCCAAGTTTACATTCCGTGTATTACTGATATCTTATGATGTTTCTTTTTCTGTGTGACTTATTTCAGTTAGAATCATCATACCTGAATCCACTCATTGTGATGCTAAGGGCCTGATGACATAGAATTCATTGCTGAGTGATATTGCTTTGTAAGTAAATACCACAACTTCTTTATCCATTTTTCACTTTCTGCGATGTTGAACTTGTACTGTAAACGAGGTTCTTGTAAACAGAGGCGTCCCAAACTTTGGGGTGGCTGTGTCTTTTTGATTTTAATTTCCCTAAGCTATAGGACCATAAGTGGCAGTGCCCTAGGCTCTGTTGCTTTGTTTTTTAGATGTTTCAGGAAACACCATACACTTCTCCCGAGTGGTTGTTGGCAATTTACATCCCGCCCATCAGCATAACAAGGCTCCCAGTTCTCCATGGCCTGTCCTGCCTTTCTGGATTTTACACTTTTTTCAGATGGCCCTTTTGACCGGGGGGACGTGAGACTTCATTGTAGTGCAGATTTCCTTTGCAAGCTTGCTTGGTTGGCCAAAAAGGGCGTATGTGTTTTTTCCTGAATATATTCAGGAAAAAACGCATACGCCCTTTTTGGCCAAGTGCATCATTGTGGACGTTCTGCCTCTTTTCCTATGCTGTCAATGCAATTCCAGTCTACCTCCTGAAATCGGTTTCCTGCAATTCTGCCCCGCTTTCAAGTCCTCTTGGCAGCCTTACTTCAGTCTATTTTTGGACGATAGCTGTCATTTATAACTCTGCAGGCTTGTGAATTACAGTGCCCCTGAGCTCCTTTCTTCAACTCGCTTTCTTGTGACCTGGCCGCAACTCCGCAGGATGGCTTCAGGCCCTAATCTGGTTCCGGCACGGCACGCTGAGCCTTTGGTTATTTCCTCTTCCTGGTGGGAAATGAGAGTTAAATTTGCCCGTCCAGGCACCTCCAGCTAGCCTCTCATTGGTTCTCGCTATTCGTGTTCATCTTCCGCAGAAATTGCAAACTGGGCCAAACAGGAGGTTAAAGGCGCTGACTCTCCAAGTGGGGAGAGTGTTAGTAAAGCGTCTGGAATGTTGCACCCGAGTACCAGGGGAGGAAAACTGAGACATATTTGAACACGTCTCCCGTTCACATGGTTGATCATACTTGGGTTCCACATGCATGTTTTAGCTGAAGGAAGAATACCTAAAACCTGGGTAGTTGAAACCCGTGGAATGGGTACCATGCAATATGACTTCAAAGGGTCTTCATTTGCTCACCGAACCTCTCCAATCCTATCACTGCTGCGTTTATGCCACTGTACACATGCTTGATTCTCTTTTGGAGACATAACAATCCATAGGTTTTAAGATACTTACTAGTCAGGTACATTCTTAGGCGTTTAATATGCGGTGTTGAGTCCATTTCGTTGAGCAAGGAGTAGCTCTTGTCTATTCCATATTTGGCTTAAGGAACTTTATCTGTGCTCATTTCAATCTCTGGTTTTATGCAGCAACCCAACTCACCTTTACCCTTAAGCAAGCATAAGTTGGTTTTCTAAATTTGAGACCCTGTTCTGTTCTGTAATTCAGTTCCTGTGTAGCCAAGTTTACATTCCGTGTATTACTGATATCTTATGATGTTTCTTTTTCTGTGTGACTTATTTCAGTTAGAATCATCGTACCTGAATCTACTCATTATGCTGCTACGGGCCTGATGACATAGATTTCATTGCTGAGTGATACTGCATTGTATGTAAGTACCACAAGTTCTTTATCCATTTTTCACTTTCTGCGATGTTGAACTTGTACTGTAAACGAGGTTCTTGTAAACAGAGCCGTTCCAAACTTTGGGGTGGCTGTGTCTTTTTGATTTTAATTTCCCTAAGCTATAGGACCATAAGTGGCAGTGCCCTAGGCTCTGTTGCTTTGTTTTTTAGATGTTTCAGGAAACACCATACACTTCTCCCGAGTGGTTGTTGGCAATTTACATCCCGCCCATCAGCATAACAAGGCTCCCAGTTCTCCATGGCCTGTCCTGCCTTTCTGGATTTTACACTTTTTTCAGATGGCCCTTTTGACCGGGGGGACGTGAGACTTCATTGTAGTGCAGATTTCCTTTGCAAGCTTGCTTGGTTGGCCAAAAAGGGCGTATGTGTTTTTTCCTGAATATATTCAGGAAAAAACGCATACGCCCTTTTTGGCCAAGTGCATCATTGTGGACGTTCTGCCTCTTTTCCTATGCTGTCAATGCAATTCCAGTCTACCTCCTGAAATCGGTTTCCTGCAATTCTGCCCCGCTTTCAAGTCCTCTTGGCAGCCTTACTTCAGTCTATTTTTGGACGATAGCTGTCATTTATAACTCTGCAGGCTTGTGAATTACAGTGCCCCTGAGCTCCTTTCTTCAACTCGCTTTCTTGTGACCTGGCCGCAACACCGCAGGATGGCTTCAGGCCCTAATCTGGTTCCGGCACGGCACGCTGAGCCTTTGGTTATTTCCTCTTCCTGGTGGGAAATGAGAGTTAAATTTGCCCGTCCAGACACCTCCAGCTAGCCTCTCATTGGTTCTCGCTATTCGTGTTCATCTTCCGCAGAAATTGCAAACTGGGCCAAACAGGAGGTTAAAGGCGCTGACTCTCCAAGTGGGGAGAGTGTTAGTAAAGCGTCTGGAATGTTGCACCCGAGTACCAGGGGAGGAAAACTGAGACATATTTGAACACGTCTCCCGTTCACATGGTTGATCATACTTGGGTTCCACATGCATGTTTTAGCTGAAGGAAGAATACCTAAAACCTGGGTAGTTGAAACCCGTGGAATGGGTACCATGCAATATGACTTCAAAGGGTCTTCATTTGCTCACCGAACCTCTCCAATCCTATCACTGCTGCGTTTATGCCACTGTACACATGCTTGATTCTCTTTTGGAGACATAACAATCCATAGGTTTTAAGATACTTACTAGTCAGGTACATTCTTAGGCGTTTAATATGCGGTGTTGAGTCCATTTCGTTGAGCAAGGAGTAGCTCTTGTCTATTCCATATTTGGCTTAAGGAACTTTATCTGTGCTCATTTCAATCTCTGGTTTTATGCAGCAACCCAACTCACCTTTACCCTTAAGCAAGCATAAGTTGGTTTTCTAAATTTGAGACCCTGTTCTGTTCTGTAATTCAGTTCCTGTGTAGCCAAGTTTACATTCCGTGTATTACTGATATCTTATGATGTTTCTTTTTCTGTGTGACTTATTTCAGTTAGAATCATCGTACCTGAATCTACTCATTATGCTGCTACGGGCCTGATGACATAGATTTCATTGCTGAGTGATACTGCATTGTATGTAAGTACCACAAGTTCTTTATCCATTTTTCACTTTCTGCGATGTTGAACTTGTACTGTAAACGAGGTTCTTGTAAACAGAGCCGTTCCAAACTTTGGGGTGGCTGTGTCTTTTTGATTTTAATTTCCCTAAGCTATACGACCATAAGTGGAAGTGCCCTAGGCTCTGTTGCTTTGTTTTTTAGATGTTTCAGGAAACACCATACACTTCTCCCGAGTGGTTGTTGGCAATTTACATCCCGCCCATCAGCATAACAAGGCTCCCAGTTCTCCATGGCCTGTCGTGCCTTTCTGGATTTTACACTTTTTTCAGATGGCCCTTTTGACCGGGGGGAAGTGAGACTTCATTGTAGTGCAGATTTCCTTTGCAAGCTTGCTTGGTTGGCCAAAAAGGGCGTATGCGCTTTTTCCTGAATATATTCAGGAAAAAACGCATACGCCCTTTTTGGCCAAGTGCATCATTGTGGACGTTCTGCCTCTTTTCCTATGCTTTCAATGCAATTCCAGTCTACCTCCTGAAATCGGTTTCCTGCAATTCTGCCCCGCTTTCAAGTCCTCTTGGCAGCCTTACTTCAGTCTATTTTTGGACGATAGCTGTCATTTATAACTCTGCAGGTTTGTGAATTACAGTGCCCCTGAGCTCCTTTCTTCAACTCGCTTTCTTGTGACCTGGCCGCAACACCGCAGGATGGCTTCAGGACCTAATCTGTTTCCGGCATGGCATGCTGAGCCTTTGGTTAATTCCTCTTCCTGGTGGGAATTGAGAGTTAAATTTGCCCGTCCAGACACCTCCAGCTAGCCTCTCATTGGTTCTCGCTATTCCTGTTCATCTTCCGCAGAAATTGCAAACTGGGCCAAACAGGAGGTTAAAGGGACTGACTCTCCAAGTCGGGAGAGTGTTAGTAAAGCGTCTGGAATGTTGCACCCAAGTACCAGGGTACAAAAACTGAGACATATTTGAACACGTATCCCGATCACATGGTTGATCATACTCTAGGTTCCACATGCATGTTTTAGCTGAAGGAAGAATACCTTAAACCAGGGTAGTTGAAACCTGTGGAATGGGTACCATGCAATATGACTTCAAAGGGTCTTCATTTGCTCACCGAACCTCTCCAATCCTATCACTGCTGCGTTTATGCCCCTGTACACATGCTTGATTCTCTTTTGGAGACATAGCAATCCATAGGTTTTAAGATACTTACTAGTCAGGAACATTCTTAGGCGTTTAATATGGGGTGTTGAGTCCATTTCGTTGAGCAAGGAGTAGCTCTTGTCTATTCCATATTTGGCTTAAGGAACTTTATCTGTGCTCATTTCAATCTCTGGTTTTATGCAGCACCCCAACTCACCTTTACCCTTAAGCAAGCATAAGTTGGTTTTCTAAATTTGAGACACTGTTCTGTTCTGTAATTCAGTTCCTGTGTAGGCAAGTTTACATTCCGTGTATTAGTGATATCTTATAATGTTTCTTTTTCTGTGTGACTTATTTCAGTTAGAATCATCATACCTGAATCCACTCATTGTGATGCTAAGGGCCTGATGACATAGATTTCATTGCTGAGTGATATTGCTTTGTAAGTGAATACCACAACTTCTTTTTCCATTTTTCACTTTCTGCGATGTTGAACTTGTACTGTAAACGAGGTTCTTGTAAACAGAGCCGTTCCAAACTTTGGGGTGGCTGTGTCTTTTTGATTTTAATTTCCCTAAGCTATAGGACCATAGGTGGAAGTGCCCTAGGCTCTGTTGCTTTGTTTTTTAGATGTTTCAGGAAACACCATACACTTCTCCCAAGTGTCTGTTGGCAATTTACATCCCGCCCATCAGCATAACAAGGCTCCCAGTTCTCAATGGCCTGCTGCCTTTCTGGATTTTACACTTTTTTCAGATGGCCCTTTTGACCGGGGGGAAGTGAGACTTCATTGTAGTGCAGATTTCCTTTGCAAGCTTGCTTGGTTGGCCAAAAAGGGCGTATGCGTTTTTTCCTGAATATATTCAGGAAAAAACGCATACGCCCTTTTTGGCCAAGTGCATCATTGTGGACGTTCTGCCTCTTTTCCTATGCTTTCAATGCAATTCCAGTCTACCTCCTGAAATCGGTTTCCTGCAATTCTGCCCCACTTTCAAGTCCTCTTGGCAGCCTTACTTCAGTCTATTTTTGGACGATAGCTGTCATTTATAACTCTGCAGGTTTGTGAATTACAGTGCCCCTGAGCTCCTTTCTTCAACTCACTTTCTTGTGACCTGGCCGCAACACCGCAGGATGGCTTCAGGCCCTAATCTCGTTCCGGCCCGGCATGCTGAGCCTTTGGTTAATTCCTCTTCCTGGTGGGAAATGAGAGTTAAATTTGCCCGTCCAGACACCTCCAGCTAGCCTCTCATTGGTTCTCGCTATTCCTGTTCATCTTCCGCAGAAATTGCAAACTGGGCCAAACAGGAGGTTAAAGGGACTGACTCTCCAAGTCGGGAGAGTGTTAGTAAAGCGTCTGGAATGTTGCACCCGAGTACCAGGGGAGGAAAACTGAGACATATTTGAAGACGTCTCCCGTTCACATGGTTGATCATACTCTGGGTTCCACATGCATGTTTTAGCTGAAGGAAGAATACCTTAAACCTGGGTAGTTGAAACCCGTGGAATGGGTACCATGCAATATGACTTCAAAGGGTCTTCATTTGCTCACCGAACCTCTCCAATCCTATCACTGCTGCGTTTATGCCCCTGTACACACGCTTGATTCTCTTTTGGAGACATAGCAATCCATAGGTTTTAAGATACTTACTAGTCAGGTACATTCTTAGGGGTTTAATATGGGGTTTTGAGTCCATTTCGTTGAGCAAGGAGTAGCTCTTGTCTATTCCATATTTGGCTTAAGGAACTTTATCTGTGCTCATTTCAATCTCTGGTTTTATGCAGCACCCCAACTCACCTTTCCCCTTAAGCAAGCATAAGTTGGTTTTCTAAATTTGAGACCCTGTTCTGTTCTGTAATTCAGTTCCTGTGTAGCCAAGTTTACATTCCGTGTATTACTGATATCTTATGATGTTTCTTTTTCTGTGTGACTTATTTCAGTTAGAATCATCATACCTGAATCCACTCATTGTGCTGCTAAGGGCCTGATGACACAGATTTCATTGCTGAGTGATATTGCTTTGTAAGGAAATACCACAACTTCTTTATCCATTTTTCACTTTCTGCGATGTTGAACTTGTACTGTAAACGAGGTTCTTGTAAAGAGCCATTCCAAACTTTGGGGTGGCTGTGTCTTTTTGATTTTAATTTCCCTAAGCTATAGGACCATAAGTGGAAATGCTCTAGGTTCTGTTGCTTTGTTTTTTAGATGTTTCAGGAAACACCATACACTTCTCCCGAGTGGTTGTTGGCAATTTACATCCCGCCCATCAGCATAACAAGGCTCCCAGTTCTCCATGGCCTGTCCTGCCTTTCTGGATTTTACACTTTTTTCAGATGGCCCTTTTGACCGGGGGGAAGTGAGACTTCATTGTAGTGCAGATTTCCTTTGCAAGCTTGCTTGGTTGGCCAAAAAGGGCGTATGCGTTTTTTCCTGAATATATTCAGGAAAAAACGCATACGCCCTTTTTGGCCAAGTGCATCATTGTGGACGTTCTGCCTCTTTTCCTATGCTTTCAATGCAATTCCAGTCTACCTCCTGAAATCGGTTTCCTGCAATTCTGCCCCGCTTTCAAGTCCTCTTGGCAGCCTTACTTCAGTCTATTTTTGGACGATAGCTGTCATTTATAACTCTGCAGGTTTGTGAATTACAGTGCCCCTGAGCTCCTTTCTTCAACTCGCTTTCTTGTGACCTGGCCGCAACACCGCAGGATGGCTTCAGGACCTAATCTGGTTCCGGCACGGCACGCTGAGCCTTTGGTTAATTCCTCTTCCTGGTGGGAAATGAGAGTTAAATTTGCCCGTCCAGACACCTCCAGCTAGCCTCTCATTGGTTCTCGCTATTCCTGTTCATCTTCCGCAGAAATTGCAAACTGGGCCAAACAGGAGGTTAAAGGGACTGACTCTCCAAGTCGGGAGAGTGTTAGTAAAGCGTCTGGAATGTTGCATCCGAGTACCAGGGTACGAAAACTGAGACATATTTGAACACGTCTCCCGATCACATGGTTGATCATACTCTAGGTTCCACATGCATGTTTTAGCTGAAGGAAGAATACCTTAAACCTGGGTAGTTGAAACCCGTGGAATGGGTACCATGCAATATGACTTCAAAGGGTCTTCATTTGCTCACCGAACCTCTCCAATCCTATCACTGCTGCGTTTATGCCCCTGTACACATGCTTGATTCTCTTTTGGAGACATAGCAATCCATAGGTTTTAAGATACTTACTAGTCAGGAACATTCTTACGCGTTTAATATGGGGTGTTGAGTCCATTTCGTTGAGCAAGGAGTAGCTCTTGTCTATTCCATATTTGGCTTAAGGAACTTTATCTGTGCTCATTTCAATCTCTGGTTTTATGCAGCACCGCAACTCACCTTTACCCTTAAGCAAGCATAAGTTGGTTTTCTAAATTTGAGACCCTGTTCTGTTCTGTAATTCAGTTCCTGTGTAGGCAAGTTTACATTCCGTGTATTAGTGATATCTTATGATGTTTCTTTTTCTGTGTGACTTATTTCAGTTAGAATCATCATACCTGAATCCACTCATTGCGATGCTGAGGGCCTGATGACATAGATTTCATTGCTGAGTGATATTGCTTTGTAAGTGAATACCACAACTTCTTTATCCATTTTTCACTTTCTGCGATGTTGAACTTGTACTGTAAACGAGGTTCTTGTAAACAGAGCCGTTCCAAACATTGGGGTGGCTGTGTCTTTTTGATTTTAATTTCCCTAAGCTATAGGACCATAAGTGGAAGTGCCCTAGGCTCTGTTGCTTTGTTTTTTAGATGTTTCAGGAAACACCATACACTTCTCCCAAGTGTCTGTTGGCAATTTGCATCCCACCCATCAGCATAACAAGGCTCCCAGTTCTCAATGGCCTGTTGCCTTTCTGGATTTTACACTTTTTTCAGATGGCCCTTTTGACCGGGGGGAAGTGAGACTGCATTGTAGTGCAGATTTCCTTTGCAAGCTTGCTTGGTTGGCCAAAAAGGGCGTATGCGTTTTTTCCTGAATATATTCAGGAAAAAACGCATACGCCCTTTTTGGCCAAGTGCATCATTGTGGACGTTCTGCCTCTTTTCCTATGCTTTCAATGCAATTCCAGTCTACCTCCTGAAATCGGTTTCCTGCAATTCTGCCCCGCTTTCAAGTCCTCTTGGCAGCCTTACTTCAGTCTATTTTTGGACGATAGCTGTCATTTATAACTCTGCAGGTTTGTGAATTACAGTGCCCCTGAGCTCCTTTCTTCAACTCGCTTTCTTGTGACCTGGCCGCAACACCGCAGGATGGCTTCAGGCCCTAATCTGGTTCCGGCCCGGCATGCTGAGCCTTTGGTTAATTCCTCTTCCTGGTGGGAAATGAGAGTTAAATTTGCCCGTCCAGACGCCTCCAGCTAGCCTCTCATTGGTTCTCGCTATTCCTGTTCATCTTCCGCAGAAATTGCAAACTGGGCCAAACAGGAGGTTAAAGGGACTGACTCTCCAAGTCGGGAGAGTGTTAGTAAAGCGTCTGGAATGTTGCACCCGAGTACCAGGGGAGGAAAACTGAGACATATTTGAAAACGTCTCCCGTTCACATGGTTGATCATACTCTGGGTTCCACATGCATGTTTTAGCTGAAGGAAGAATACCTTAAACCTGGAGAGTTGAGACCCGTGTAATGGGTACCATGCAATATAACTTCAAAGGGTCTTCATTTGCTCACCGAACCTCTCCAATCCTATCACTGCTGTGTTTATTCCCCTGTACACACGCTTGATTCTCTTTTGGAGACATAGCAATCCATAGGTTTTAAGATACTTACTAGTCAGGTACATTCTTAGGCGTTTAATATGCGGTGTTGAGTCCATTTCGTTGAGCAAGGAGTAGCTCTTGTCTATTCCATATTTGACTTAAGGAACTTAATCTGTGCTCATTTCAATCTCTGGTTTTATGCAGCACCCCAACTCATCTTTACCCTTAAGCAAGCATAAGTTGGTTTTCTAAATTTGAGACCCTGTTCTGTTCTGTAATTCAGTTCCTGTGTAGCCAAGTTTACATTCCGTGTATTACTGATATCTTATGATGTTTCTTTTTCTGTGTGACTTATTTCAGTTAGAATCATCATACCTGAATCCACTCATTGTGATGCTAAGGGCCTGATGACATAGAATTCATTGCTGAGTGATATTGCTTTGTAAGTAAATACCACAACTTCTTTATCCATTTTTCACTTTCTGCGATGTTGAACTTGTACTGTAAACGAGGTTCTTGTAAACAGAGGCGTCCCAAACTTTGGGGTGGCTGTGTCTTTTTGATTTTAATTTCCCTAAGCTATAGGACCATAAGTGGCAGTGCCCTAGGCTCTGTTGCTTTGTTTTTTAGATGTTTCAGGAAACACCATACACTTCTCCCGAGTGGTTGTTGGCAATTTACATCCCGCCCATCAGCATAACAAGGCTCCCAGTTCTCCATGGCCTGTCCTGCCTTTCTGGATTTTACACTTTTTTCAGATGGCCCTTTTGACCGGGGGGAAGTGAGACTTCATTGTAGTGCAGATTTCCTTTGCAAGCTTGCTTGGTTGGCCAAAAAGGGCGTATGCGTTTTTTCCTGAATATATTCAGGAAAAAACGCATACGCCCTTTTTGGCCAAGTGCATCATTGTGGACGTTCTGCCTCTTTTCCTATGCTTTCAATGCAATTCCAGTCTACCTCCTGAAATCGGTTTCCTGCAATTCTGCCCCGCTTTCAAGTCCTCTTGGCAGCCTTACTTCAGTCTATTTTTGGACGATAGCTGTCATTTATAACTCTGCAGGTTTGTGAATTACAGTGCCCCTGAGCTCCTTTCTTCAACTCGCTTTCTTGTGACCTGGCCGCAACACCGCAGAATGGCTTCAGGCCCTAATCTGGTTCCGGCCCGGCATGCTGAGCCTTTGGTTAATTCGTCTTCCTGGTGGGAAATGAGAGTTAAATTTGCCCGTCCAGACACCTCCAGCTAGCCTCTCATTGGTTCTCGCTATTCCTGTTCATCTTCCGCAGAAATTGCAAACTGGGCCAAACAGGAGGTTAAAGGGACTGACTCTCCAAGTCGGGAGAGTGTTAGTAAAGCGTCTGGAATGTTGCACCCGAGTACCAGGGGAGGAAAACTGAGACATATTTGAAGACGTCTCCCGTTCACATGGTTGATCATACTCTGGGTTCCACATGCATGTTTTAGCTGAAGGAAGAATACCTTAAACCTGGGTAGTTGAAACCCGTGGAATGGGTACCATGCAATATGACTTCAAAGGGTCTTCATTTGCTCACCGAACCTCTCCAATCCTATCACTGCTGCGTTTATTCCCCTGTACACACGCTTGATTCTCTTTTGGAGACATAGCAATCCATAGGTTTTAAGATACTTACTAGTCAGGTACATTCTTAGGGGTTTAATATGGGGTTTTGAGTCCATTTCGTTGAGCAAGGAGTAGCTCTTGTCTATTCCATATTTGGCTTAAGGAACTTTATCTGTGCTCATTTCAATCTCTGGTTTTATGCAGCACTGCAACTCACCTTTACCCTTAAGCAAGCATAAGTTGGTTTTCTAAATTTGAGACCCTGTTCTGTTCTGTAATTCAGTTCCTGTGTAGCCAAGTTTACATTCCGTGTATTAGTGATATCTTATGATTTTTCTTTTTCTGTGTGACTTATTTCAGTTAGAATCATCATACCTGAATCCACTCATTGCGATGCTAAGGGCCTGATGACATACATTTCATTGCTGAGTGATATTGCTTTGTAAGTAAATACCACAACTTCTTTATCCATTTTTCACTTTCTGCGATGTTGAACTTGTACTGTAAACGAGGTTCTTGTAAACAGAGCCGTTCCAAACTTTGGGGTGGCTGTGTCTTTTTGATTTTAATTTCCCTAAGCATAGGACCATAAGTGGAAGTGCCCTAGGCTCTGTTGCTTTGTTTTTTAGATGTTTCAGGAAACACCATACACTTCTCCCAAGTGTCTGTTGGCAATTTACATCCCGCCCATCAGCATAACAAGGCTCCCAGTTCTCAATGGCCTGTTGCCTTTCTGGATTTTACACTTTTTTCAAATGGCCCTTTTGACCGGGGGGAAGTGAGACTTCATTGTAGTGCAGATTTCCTTTGCAAGCTTGCTTGGTTGGCCAAAAAGGGCGTATGCGTTTTTTCCTGAATATATTCAGGAAAAAACGCATACGCCCTTTTTGGCCAAGTGCATCATTGTGGACGTTCTGCCTCTTTTCCTATGCTTTCAATGCAATTCCAGTCTACCTCCTGAAATCGGTTTCCTGCAATTCTGCCCCGCTTTCAAGTCCTCTTGGCAGCCTTACTTCAGTCTATTTTTGGACGATAGCTGTCATTTATAACTCTGCAGGTTTGTGAATTACAGTGCCCCTGAGCTCCTTTCTTCAACTCGCTTTCTTGTGACCTGGCCGCAACACCGCAGGATGGCTTCAGGACCTAATCTGGTTCCGGCACGGCACGCTGAGCCTTTGGTTAATTCCTCTTCCTGGTGGGAAATGAGAGTTAAATTTGCCCGTCCAGACACCTCCAGCTAGCCTCTCATTGGTTCTCGCTATTCCTGTTCATCTTCCGCAGAAATTGCAAACTGGGCCAAACAGGAGGTTAAAGGGACTGACTCTCCAAGTCGGGAGAGTGTTAGTAAAGCGTCTGGAATGTTGCACCCGAGTACCAGGGTACGAAAACTGAGACATATTTGAACACGTCTCCCGATCACATGGTTGATCATACTCTAGGTTCCACATGCATGTTTTAGCTGAAGGAAGAATACCTTAAACCTGGGTAGTTGAAACCCGTGGAATGGGTACCATGCAATATGACTTCAAAGGGTCTTCATTTGCTCACCGAACCTCTCCAATCCTATCACTGCTGCGTTTATGCCCCTGTACACATGCTTGATTCTCTTTCGGAGACATAGCAATCCATAGGTTTTAAGATACTTACTAGTCAGGAACATTCTTACGCGTTTAATATGGGGTGTTGAGTCCATTTCGTTGAGCAAGGAGTAGCTCTTGTCTATTCCATATTTGGCTTAAGGAACTTTATCTGTGCTCATTTCAATCTCTGGTTTTATGCAGCACCGCAACTCACCTTTACCCTTAAGCAAGCATAAGTTGGTTTTCTAAATTTGAGACCCTGTTCTGTTCTGTAATTCAGTTCCTGTGTAGGCAAGTTTACATTCCGTGTATTAGTGATATCTTATGATGTTTCTTTTTCTGTGTGACTTATTTCAGTTAGAATCATCATACCTGAATCCACTCATTGCGATGCTAAGGGCCTGATGACATAGATTTCATTGCTGAGTGATATTGCTTTGTAAGTGAATACCACAACTTCTTTATCCATTTTTCACTTTCTGCGATGTTGAACTTGTACTGTAAACGAGGTTCTTGTAAACAGAGCCGTTCCAAACATTGGGGTGGCTGTGTCTTTTTGATTTTAATTTCCCTAAGCTATAGGACCATAAGTGGAAGTGCCCTAGGCTCTGTTGCTTTGTTTTTTAGATGTTTCAGGAAACACCATACACTTCTCCCAAGTGTCTGTTGGCAATTTGCATCCCGCCCATCAGCATAACAAGGCTCCCAGTTCTCAATGGCCTGTTGCCTTTCTGGATTTTACACTTTTTTCAGATGGCCCTTTTGACCGGGGGGAAGTGAGACTGCATTGTAGTGCAGATTTCCTTTGCAAGCTTGCTTGGTTGGCCAAAAAGGGCGTATGCGTTTTTTCCTGAATATATTCAGGAAAAAACGCATACGCCCTTTTTGGCCAAGTGCATCATTGTGGACGTTCTGCCTCTTTTCCTATGCTTTCAATGCAATTCCAGTCTACCTCCTGAAATCGGTTTCCTGCAATTCTGCCCCGCTTTCAAGTCCTCTTGGCAGCCTTACTTCAGTCTATTTTTGGACGATAGCTGTCATTTATAACTCTGCAGGTTTGTGAATTACAGTGCCCCTGAGCTCCTTTCTTCAACTCGCTTTCTTGTGACCTGGCCGCAACACCGCAGGATGGCTTCAGGCCCTAATCTGGTTCCGGCCCGGCATGCTGATCCTTTGGTTAATTCCTCTTCCTGGTGGGAAATGAGAGTTAAATTTGCCCGTCCAGACGCCTCCAGCTAGCCTCTCATTGGTTCTCGCTATTCCTGTTCATCTTCCGCAGAAATTGCAAACTGGGCCAAACAGGAGGTTAAAGGGACTGACTCTCCAAGTCGGGAGAGTGTTAGTAAAGCGTCTGGAATGTTGCACCCGAGTACCAGGGGAGGAAAACTGAGACATATTTGAAAACGTCTCCCGTTCACATGGTTGATCATACTCTGGGTTCCACATGCATGTTTTAGCTGAAGGAAGAATACCTTAAACCTGGAGAGTTGAGACCCGTGTAATGGGTACCATGCAATATAACTTCAAAGGGTCTTCATTTGCTCACCGAACCTCTCCAATCCTATCACTGCTGTGTTTATTCCCCTGTACACACGCTTGATTCTCTTTTGGAGACATAGCAATCCATAGGTTTTAAGATACTTACTAGTCAGGTACATTCTTAGGCGTTTAATATGCGGTGTTGAGTCCATTTCGTTGAGCAAGGAGTAGCTCTTGTCTATTCCATATTTGACTTAAGGAACTTAATCTGTGCTCATTTCAATCTCTGGTTTTATGCAGCACCCCAACTCATCTTTACCCTTAAGCAAGCATAAGTTGGTTTTCTAAATTTGAGACCCTGTTCTGTTCTGTAATTCAGTTCCTGTGTAGCCAAGTTTACATTCCGTGTATTACTGATATCTTATGATGTTTCTTTTTCTGTGTGACTTATTTCAGTTAGAATCATCATACCTGAATCCACTCATTGTGATGCTAAGGGCCTGATGACATAGAATTCATTGCTGAGTGATATTGCTTTGTAAGTAAATACCACAACTTCTTTATCCATTTTTCACTTTCTGCGATGTTGAACTTGTACTGTAAACCAGGTTCTTGTAAACAGAGGCGTCCCAAACTTTGGGGTGGCTGTGTCTTTTTGATTTTAATTTCCCTAAGCTATAGGACCATAAGTGGCAGTGCCCTAGGCTCTGTTGCTTTGTTTTTTAGATGTTTCAGGAAACACCATACACTTCTCCCGAGTGGTTGTTGGCAATTTACATCCCGCCCATCAGCATAACAAGGCTCCCAGTTCTCCATGGCCTGTCCTGCCTTTCTGGATTTTACACTTTTTTCAGATGGCCCTTTTGACCGGGGGGAAGTGAGACTTCATTGTAGTGAAGATTTCCTTTGCAAGCTTGCTTGGTTGGCCAAAAAGGGCGTATGCGTTTTTTCCTGAATATATTCAGGAAAAAACGCATACGCCCTTTTTGGCCAAGTGCATCATTGTGGACGTTCTGCCTCTTTTCCTATGCTTTCAATGCAATTCCAGTCTACCTCCTGAAATCGGTTTCCTGCAATTCTGCCCCGCTTTCAAGTCCTCTTGGCAGCCTTACTTCAGTCTATTTTTGGACGATAGCTGTCATTTATAACTCTGCAGGTTTGTGAATTACAGTGCCCCTGAGCTCCTTTCTTCAACTCGCTTTCTTTCGACCTGGCCGCAACACCGCAGAATGGCTTCAGGCCCTAATCTGGTTCCGGCCCGGCATGCTGAGCCTTTGGTTAATTCGTCTTCCTGGTGGGAAATGAGAGTTAAATTTGCCCGTCCAGACACCTCCAGCTAGCCTCTCATTGGTTCTCGCTATTCCTGTTCATCTTCCGCAGAAATTGCAAACTGGGCCAAACAGGAGGTTAAAGGGACTGACTCTCCAAGTCGGGAGAGTGTTAGTAAAGCGTCTGGAATGTTGCACCCGAGTACCAGGGGAGGAAAACTGAGACATATTTGAAGACGTCTCCCGTTCACATGGTTGATCATACTCTGGGTTCCACATGCATGTTTTAGCTGAAGGAAGAATACCTTAAACCTGGGTAGTTGAAACCCGTGGAATGGGTACCATGCAATATGACTTCAAAGGGTCTTCATTTGCTCACCGAACCTCTCCAATCCTATCACTGCTGCGTTTATTCCCCTGTACACACGCTTGATTCTCTTTTGGAGACATAGCAATCCATAGGTTTTAAGATACTTACTAGTCAGGTACATTCTTAGGGGTTTAATATGGGGTTTTGAGTCCATTTCGTTGAGCAAGGAGTAGCTCTTGTCTATTCCATATTTGGCTTAAGGAACTTTATCTGTGCTCATTTCAATCTCTGGTTTTATGCAGCACTGCAACTCACCTTTACCCTTAAGCAAGCATAAGTTGGTTTTCTAAATTTGAGACCCTGTTCTGTTCTGTAATTCAGTTCCTGTGTAGCCAAGTTTACATTCCGTGTATTAGTGATATCTTATGATTTTTCTTTTTCTGTGTGACTTATTTCAGTTAAAATCATCATACCTGAATCCACTCATTGCGATGCTAAGGGCCTGATGACATACATTTCATTGCTGAGTGATATTGCTTTGTAAGTAAATACCACAACTTCTTTATCCATTTTTCACTTTCTGCGATGTTGAACTTGTACTGTAAACGAGGTTCTTGTAAACAGAGCCGTTCCAAACTTTGGGGTGGCTGTGTCTTTTTGATTTTAATTTCCCTAAGCATAGGACCATAAGTGGAAGTGCCCTAGGCTCTGTTGCTTTGTTTTTTAGATGTTTCAGGAAACACCATACACTTCTCCCAAGTGTCTGTTGGCAATTTACATCCCGCCCATCAGCATAACAAGGCTCCCAGTTCTCAATGGCCTGTTGCCTTTCTGGATTTTACACTTTTTTCAGATGGCCCTTTTGACCGGGGGGAAGTGAGACTTCATTGTAGTGCAGATTTCCTTTGCAAGCTTGCTTGGTTGGCCAAAAAGGGCGTATGCGTTTTTTCCTGAATATATTCAGGAAAAAACGCATACGCCCTTTTTGGCCAAGTGCATCATTGTGGACGTTCTGCCTCTTTTCCTATGCTTTCAATGCAATTCCAGTCTACCTCCTGAAATCGGTTTCCTGCAATTCTGCCCCGCTTTCAAGTCCTCTTGGCAGCCTTACTTCAGTCTATTTTTGGACGATACCTGTCATTTATAACTCTGCAGGTTTGTGAATTACAGTGCCCCTGAGCTCCTTTCTTCAACTCGCTTTCTTGTGAGCTGGCCGCAATACCGCAGGATGGCTTCAGGCCCTAATCTGGTTCCGGTACGGCACGCTGAGCCTTTGGTTATTTCCTCTTCCTGGTGGGAAATGAGAGTTAAATTTGCCCGTCCAGACACCTCCAGCTAGCCTCTCATTGGTTCTCGCTATTCCTGTTCATCTTCCGCAGAAATTGCAAACTGGGCCAAACAGGAGGTTAAAGGCGCTGACTCTCCAAGTGGGGAGAGTGTTAGTAAAGCGTCTGGAATGTTGCACCCGAGTACCAGGGGAGGAAAACTGAGACATATTTGAACACGTCTCCCGTTCACATGGTTGATCATACTTGGGATCCACATGCATGTTTTAGCTGAAGGAAGAATACCTTAAACCTGGAGAGTTGAGACCCGTGTAATGGGTACCATGCAATATGACTTCAAAGGGTCTTCATTTGCTCACCGAACCTCTCCAATCCTATCACTGCTGCGTTTATGCCCCTGTACACACGCTTGATTCTCTTTCGGAGACATAGCAATCCATAGGTTTTAAGATACTTACAAGTCAGGTACATTCTTAGGCGTTTAATATGGGGTGTCGAGTCCATTTCGTTGAGCAAGGAGTAGCTCTTGTCTATTCCATATTTGGCTTAAGGAACTTTATCTGTGCTCATTTCAATCTCTGGTTTTATGCAGCACCCCAACTCACCTTTACCCTTAAGCAAGAATAAGTTGGTTTTCTAAATTTGAGACCCTGTTCTGTTCTGTAATTCAGTTCCTGTGTAGCCAAGTTTACATTCCGTGTATTACTGATATCTTATGATGTTTCTTTTTCTGTGTGACTTATTTCAGTTAAAATCATCATACCTGAATCCACTCATTGTGCTGCTAAGGGCCTGATGACACAGATTTCATTGCTGAGTGATATTGCTTTGTAAGTAAATACCACAACTTCTTTATCCATTTTTCACTTTCTGCAATGTTGAACTTCTACTGTAAACGAGGTTCTTATAAACAGAGGCGTCCCAAACTTTGGGGTGGCTGTGTCTTTTTGATTTTAATTTCCCTAAGCTATAGGACCATAATTGGAAGTGCCCTAGGTTCTGTTGCTTTGTTTTTTAGATGTTTCAGGAAACACCATACACTTCTCCCGAGTGGTTGTTGGCAATTTACATCCCGCCCATCAGCATAACAAGGCTCCCAGTTCTCCATGGCCTGTCCTGCCTTTCTGGATTTTACACTTTTTTCAGATGGCCCTTTTGACCGGGGAGAAGTGAGACTTCATTGTAGTGCAGATTTCCTTTGCAAGCTTGCTTGGTTGGCCAAAAAGGGCGTATGCGTTTTTTCCTGAATATATTCAGGAAAAAACGCATACGCCCTTTTTGGCCAAGTGCATCATTGTGGACGTTCTGCCTCTTTTCCTATGCTTTCAATGCAATTCCAGTCTACCTCCTGAAATCGGTTTCCTGCAATTCTGCCCCGCTTTCAAGTCCTCTTGGCAGCCTTACTTCAGTCTATTTTTGGACGATAGCTGTCATTTATAACTCTGCAGGTTTGTGAATTACAGTGCCCCTGAGCTCCTTTCTTCAACTCGCTTTCTTGTGACCTGGCCGCAACACCGCAGGATGGCTTCAGGCCCTAATCTGGTTCCGGCACGGCACGCTGAGCCTTTGGTTATTTCCTCTTCCTGTTGGGAAATGAGAGTTAAATTTGCCCGTCCAGACACCTCCAGCTAGCCTCTCATTGGTTCTCGCTATTCCTGTTCATCTTCCGCAGAAATTGCAAACTGGGCCAAACAGGAGGTTAAAGGGACTGACTCTCCAAGTGGGGAGAGTGTTAGTAAAGCGTCTGGAATGTTGCACCCGAGTACCAGGGGAGGAAAACTGAGACATATTTGAACACGTCTCCCGATCACATGGTTGATCATACTTGGGTTCCACATGCATGTCTTAGCTGAAGGAAGAATACCTTAAACCTGGAGAGTTGAGACCCGTGTAATGGGTACCATGCAATATGACTTCAAAGGGTCTTCATTTGCTCACCGAACCTCTCCAATCCTATCACTGCTGCGTTTATGCCCCTGTACACATGCTTGATTCTCTTTCGGAGACATAGCAATCCATAGGTTTTATGATACTTACTAGTCAGGTACATTCTTAGGCGTTTAATATGCGGTGTTGAGTCCATTTCGTTGAGCAAGGAGTAGCTCTTGTCTATTCCATATTTGACTTAAGGAACTTTATCTGTGCTCATTTCAATCTCTGGTTTTATGCAGCACCCCAACTCACCTTTACCCTTAAGCAAGCATAAGTTGGTTTTCTAAATTTGAGTCCCTGTTCTGTTCTGTAATTCAGTTCCTGAGTAGCCAAGTTTACATTCCGTGTATTACTGATATCTTATGATGTTTCTTTTTCTGTGTGACTTACTTCAGTTAGAATCATCATACCTGAATCCACTCATTGTGCTGCTAAGGGCCTGATGACACAGATTTCATTGCTGAGTGATATTGCTTTGTAAGTAAATACCACAACTTCTTTATCCATTTTTCACTTTCTGCGATGTTGAACTTGTACTGTAAACGAGGTTCTTGTAAACAGAGCCGTTCCAAACTTTGGGGTGGCTGTGTCTTTTTGATTTTAATTTCCCTAAGCTATAGGACCATAAGTGGAAGTGCCCTAGGTTCTGTTGCTTTGTTTTTTAGATGTTTCAGGAAACACCATACACTTCTCCCGAGTGGTTGTTGGCAATTTACATCCCGCCCATCAGCATAACAAGGCTCCCAGTTCTCCATGGCCTGTCCTGCCTTTCTGGATTTTACACTTTTTTGAGATGGCCCTTTTGACCGGGGGGAATTGAGACTTCATTGTAGTGCAGATTTCCTTTGCAAGCTTGCTTGGTTGGCCAAAAAGGGCGTATGCGTTTTTTCCTGAATATATTCAGGAAAAAACGCATACGCCCTTTTTGGCCAAGTGCATCATTGTGGACGTTCTGCCTCTTTTCCTATGCTTTCAATGCAATTCCAGTCTACCTCCTGAAATCGGTTTCCTGCAATTCTGCCCCGCTTTCAAGTCCTCTTGGCAGCCTTACTTCAGTCTATTTTTGGACGATAGCTGTCATTTATAACTCTGCAGGTTTGTGAATTACAGTGCCCCTGAGCTCCTTTCTTCAACTCGCTTTGTTTTGAGCTGGCCGCAACACCGCAGGATGGCTTCAGGTCCTAATCTGCTTCCGGTACGGCACGCTGAGCCTTTGGTTATTTCCTCTTCCTGGTGGGAAATGAGAGTTAAATTTGCCCGTCCAGACACCTTCAGCTAGCCTCTCATTGGTTCTCGCTATTCCTGTTCATCTTCCGCAGAAATTGCAAACTGGGCCAAACAGGAGGTTAAAGGCGCTGACTCTCCAAGTGGGGAGAGTGTTAGTAAAGCGTCTGGAATGTTGCACCCGAGTACCAGGGGAGGAAAACTGAGACATATTTGAACACGTCTCCCGTTCACATGGTTGATCATACTTGGGTTCCACATGCATGTCTTAGCTGAAGGAAGAATACCTTAAACCTGGAGAGTTGAGACCCGTGTAATGGGTACCATGCAATATGACTTCAAAGGGTCTTCATTTGCTCACCGAACCTCTCCAATCCTATCACTGCTGCGTTTATGCCCCTGTACACATGCTTGATTCTCTTTCGGAGACATAGCAATCCATAGGTTTCAAGATACTTACTAGTCAGGTACATTCTTAGGCGTTTAATATGGGGTGTTGAGTCCATTTCGTTGAGCAAGGAGTAGCTCTTGTCTATTCCATATTTGGCTTAAGGAACTTTATCTGTGCTCATTTCAATCTCTGGTTTTATGCAGCACCCCAACTCACCTTTACCCTTAAGCAAGAATAAGTTGTTTTTCTAAATTTGAGACCCTGTTCTGTTCTGTAATTCAGTTCCTGTGTAGCCAAGTTTACATTCCGTGTATTACTGATATCTTATGATGTTTCTTTTTCTGTGTGACTTATTTCAGTTAGAATCATCATACCTGAATCCACTCATTGTGATGCTAAGGGCCTGATGACATAGATTTCATTGCTGAGTGATATTGCTTTGTAAGTAAATACCACAACTTCTTTATCCATTTTTCACTTTCTGCGATGTTGAACTTGTACTGTAAACGAGGTTCTTGTAAACAGAGCCGTCCCAAACTTTGGGGTGGCTGTGTCTTTTTGATTTTAATTTCCCTAAGCTATAGGACCATAAGTGGAAGTGCCCTAGGCTCTGTTGCTTTGTTTTTTAGATGTTTCAGGAAACACCATACACTTCTCCCGAGTGTCTGTTGGCAATTTACATCCCGCCCATCAGCATAACAAGGCTCCCAGTTCTCCATGGCCTGTCCTGACTTTCTGGATTTTACACTTTTTTCAGATGGCCCTTTTGACCGGGGGGAAGTGAGACTTCATTGTAGTGCAGATTTCCTTTGCAAGCTTGCTTGGTTGGCCAAAAAGGGCGTATGCGTTTTTTCCTGAATATATTCAGGAAAAAACGCATACGCCCTTTTTGGCCAAGTGCATCATTGTGGACGTTCTGCCTCTTTTCCTATGCTTTCAATGCAATTCCAGTCTACCTCCTGAAATCGGTTTCCTGCAATTCTGCCCCGCTTTCAAGTCCTCTTGGCAGCCTTACTTCAGTCTATTTTTGGACGATAGCTGTCATTTATAACTCTGCAGGTTTGTGAATTACAGTGCCCCTGAGCTCCTTTCTTCAACTCGCTTTCTTGTGAGCTGGCCGCAACACCGCAGGATGGCTTCAGGCCCTAATCTGGTTCCGGCCCGGCATGCTGAGCCTTTGGTTAATTGCTCTTCCTGGTGGGAAATGAGAGTTAAATTTGCCCGTCCAGACACCTCCAGCTAGCCTCTCATTGGTTCTCGCTATTCCTGTTCATCTTCCGCAGAAATTGCAAACTGGGCCAAACAGGAGGTTAAAGGGACTGACTCTCCAAGTGGGGAGAGTGTTAGTAAAGCGTCTGGAATGTTGCACCCGAGTACCAGGGGAGGAAAACTGAGACATATTTGAACACGTCTCCCGATCACATGGTTGATCATACTCTAGGTTCCACATGCATGTTTTAGCTGAAGGAAGAATACCTTAAACCTGGGTAGTTGAAACCCGTGGAATGGGTACCATGCAATATGACTTCAAAGGGTCTTCATTTGCTCACCGAACCTCTCCAATCCTATCACTGCTGCGTTTATGCCCCTGTACACATGCTTGATTCTCTTTCGGAGACATAGCAATCCATAGGTTTCAAGATACTTACTAGTCAGGTACATTCTTAGGCGTTTAATATGGGGTGTTGAGTCCATTTCGTTGAGCAAGGAGTAGCTCTTGTCTATTCCATATTTGACTTAAGGAACTTTATCTGTGCTCATTTCAATCTCTGGTTTTATGCAGCACCCCAACTCACCTTTACCTTTAAGCAAGAATAAGTTGGTTTTCTAAATTTGAGACCCTGTTCTGTTCTGTAATTCAGTTCCTCTGTAGCCAAGTTTACATTCCGTGTATTACTGATATCTTATGATGTTTCTTTTTCTGTGTGACTTATTTCAGTTAGAATCATCACACCTGAATCCACTCATTGTGCTGCTAAGGGCCTGATGACACAAATTTCATTGCTGAGTGATATTGCTTTGTAAGTAAATACCACAACTTCTTTATCCATTTTTCACTTTCTGCGATGTTGAACTTGTACTGTAAACGAGGTTCTTGTAAACAGAGCCGTTCCAAACTTTGGGGTGGCTGTGTCATTTGATTTTAATTTCCCTAAGCTATACGACCATAAGTGGCAGTGCCCTAGGCTCTGTTGCTTTGTTTTTTAGATGTTTCAGGAAACACCATACACTTCTCCCGAGTGGTTGTTGGCAATTTACATCCCGCCCTTCAGCATAACAAGGCTCCCAGTTCTCCATGGCCTGTCCTGCCTTTCTGGATTTTACACTTTTTTCAGATGGCCCTTTTGACCGGGGGGAAGTGAGACTTCATTGTAGTGCAGATTTCCTTTGCAAGCTTGCTTGGTTGGCCAAAAAGGGCGTATGCGTTTTTTCCTGAATATATTCAGGAAAAAACGCATACGCCCTTTTTGGCCAAGTGCATCATTGTGGACGTTCTGCCTCTTTTCCTATGCTTTCAATGCAATTCCAGTCTACCTCCTGAAATCGGTTTCCTGCAATTCTGCCCCGCTTTCAAGTCCTCTTGGCAGCCTTACTTCAGTCTATTTTTGGACGATAGCTGTCATTTATAACTCTGCAGGTTTGTGAATTACAGTGCCCCTGAGCACCTTCCTTCAACTCGCTTTCTTTTGAGCTGGCCGCAACACCGCAGGATGGCTTCAGGCCCTAATCTGGTTCCGGCACGGCACACTGAGCCTTTGGTTAATTCCTCTTCCTGGTGGGAAATGAGAGTTAAATTTGCCCGTCCAGACACCTCCAGCTAGCCTCTCATTGGTTCTCGCTATTCCTGTTCATCTTCCGCAGAAATAGCAAACTGGGCCAAACAGGAGGTTAAAGGGACTGACTCTCCAAGTGGGGAGAGTGTTAGTAAAGCGTCTGGAATGTTGCACCCGAGTACCAGGGGAGGAAAACTGAGACATATTTGAACACGTCTCCCGATCACATGGTTGATCATACTTGGGTTCCACATGCATGTCTTAGCTAAAGGAAGAATACCTTAAACCTGGAGAGTTGAGACCCGTGTAATGGGTACCATGCAATATGACTTCAAAGGGTCTTCATTTGCTCACCGAACCTCTCCAATCCTATCACTGCTGCGTTTATGCCCCTGTACACATGCTTGATTCTCTTTCGGAGACATAGCAATCCATAGGTTTGAAGATACTTACTAGTCAGGTACATTCTTAGGCGTTTAATATGCGGTGTTGAGTCCATTTCGTTGAGCAAGGAGTAGCTCTTGTCTATTCCATATTTGACTTAAGGAACTTTATCTGTGCTCATTTCAATCTCTGGTTTTATGCAGCACCCCAACTCACCTTTACCCTTAAGCAAGCATAAGTTGGTTTTCTAAATTTGAGTCCCTGTTCTGTTCTGTAATTCAGTTCCTGTGTAGCCAAGTTTACATTCCGTGTATTACTGATATCTTATGATGTTTCTTTTTCTGTGTGACTTACTTCAGTTAGAATCATCATACCTGAATCCACTCATTGTGCTGCTAAGGGCCTGATGACACAGATTTCATTGCTGAGTGATATTGCTTTGTAAGTAAATACCACAACTTCTTTATCCATTTTTCACTTTCTGCGATGTTGAACTTGTACTGTAAACGAGGTTCTTGTAAACAGAGCCGTTCCAAACTTTGGGGTGGCTGTGTCATTTGATTTTAATTTCCCTAAGCTATACGACCATAAGTGGCAGTGCCCTAGGCTCTGTTGCTTTGTTTTTTAGATGTTTCAGGAAACACCATACACTTCTCCCGAGTGGTTGTTGGCAATTTACATCCCGCCCATCAGCATAACAAGGCTCCCAGTTCTCCATGGCCTGTCCTGCCTTTCTGGATTTTACACTTTTTTCAGATGGCCCTTTTGACCGGGGGGAAGTGAGACTTCATTGTAGTGCAGATTTCCTTTGCAAGCTTGCTTGGTTGGCCAAAAAGGGCGTATGCGTTTTTTCCTGAATATATTCAGGAAAAAACGCATACGCCCTTTTTGGCCAAGTGCATCATTGTGGACGTTCTGCCTCTTTTCCTATGCTTTCAATGCAATTCCAGTCTACCTCCTGAAATCGGTTTCCTGCAATTCTGCCCCGCTTTCAAGTCCTCTTGGCAGCCTTACTTCAGTCTATTTTTGGACGATAGCTGTCATTTATAACTCTGCAGGTTTGTGAATTACAGTGCCCCTGAGCACCTTCCTTCAACTCGCTTTCTTTTGAGCTGGCCGCAACACCGCAGGATGGCTTCAGGCCCTAATCTGGTTCCGGCACGGCACACTGAGCCTTTGGTTAATTCCTCTTCCTGGTGGGAAATGAGAGTTAAATTTGCCCGTCCAGACACCTCCAGCTAGCCTCTCATTGGTTCTCGCTATTCCTGTTCATCTTCCGCAGAAATTGCAAACTGGGCCAAACAGGAGGTTAAAGGGACTGACTCTCCAAGTGGGGAGAGTGTTAGTAAAGCGTCTGGAATGTTGCACCCGAGTACCAGGGGAGGAAAACTGAGACATATTTGAACACGTCTCCCGATCACATGGTTGATCATACTTGGGTTCCACATGCATGTCTTAGCTAAAGGAAGAATACCTTAAACCTGGAGAGTTGAGACCCGTGTAATGGGTACCATGCAATATGACTTCAAAGGGTCTTCATTTGCTCACCGAACCTCTCCAATCCTATCACTGCTGCGTTTATGCCCCTGTACACATGCTTGATTCTCTTTCGGAGACATAGCAATCCATAGGTTTGAAGATACTTACTAGTCAGGTACATTCTTAGGCGTTTAATATGCGGTGTTGAGTCCATTTCGTTGAGCAAGGAGTAGCTCTTGTCTATTCCATATTTGACTTAAGGAACTTTATCTGTGCTCATTTCAATCTCTGGTTTTATGCAGCACCCCAACTCACCTTTACCCTTAAGCAAGCATAAGTTGGTTTTCTAAATTTGAGAACCTGTTCTGTTTTGGAATTCAGTTCCTGTGTAGCCAAGTTTACATTCCGTGTATTACTGATATCTTATGATGTTTCTTTTTCTGTGTGACTTATTTCAGTTAGAATCATCATACCTGAATCCACTCATTGTGATGCTAAGGGCCTGATGACATAGATTTCATTGCTGAGTGATATTGCTTTGTAAGTAAATACCACAACTTCTTTATCCATTTTTCACTTTCTGCGATGTTGAACTTGTACTGTAAACGAGGTTCTTGTAAACAGAGCCGTCCCAAACTTTGGGGTGGCTGTGTCTTTTTGATTTTAATTTCCCTAAGCTATAGGACCATAAGTGGAAGTGCCCTAGGCTCTGTTGCTTTGTTTTTTAGATGTTTCAGGAAACACCATACACTTCTCCCGAGTGTCTGTTGGCAATTTACATCCCGCCCATCAGCATAACAAGGCTCCCAGTTCTCCATGGCCTGTCCTGACTTTCTGGATTTTACACTTTTTTCAGATGGCCCTTTTGACCGGGGGGAAGTGAGACTTCATTGTAGTGCAGATTTCCTTTGCAAGCTTGCTTGGTTGGCCAAAAAGGGCGTATGCGTTTTTTCCTGAATATATTCAGGAAAAAACGCATACGCCCTTTTTGGCCAAGTGCATCATTGTGGACGTTCTGCCTCTTTTCCTATGCTTTCAATGCAATTCCAGTCTACCTCCTGAAATCGGTTTCCTGCAATTCTGCCCCGCTTTCAAGTCCTCTTGGCAGCCTTACTTCAGTCTATTTTTGGACGATAGCTGTCATTTATAACTCTGCAGGTTTGTGAATTACAGTGCCCCTGAGCTCCTTTCTTCAACTCGCTTTCTTGTGACCTGGCCGCAACACCGCAGGATGGCTTCAGGCCCTAATCTGGTTCCGGCCCGGCATGCTGAGCCTTTGGTTAATTCCTCTTCCTGGTGGGAAATGAGAGTTAAATTTGCCCGTCCAGACACCTCCAGCTAGCCTCTCATTGGTTCTCGCTATTCCTGTTCATCTTCCGCAGAAATTGCAAACTGGGCCAAACAGGAGGTTAAAGGCGCTGACTCTCCAAGTGGGGAGAGTGTTAGTAAAGCGTCTGGAATGTTGCACCCGAGTACCAGGGGAGGAAAACTGAGACATATTTGAACACGTCTCCCGTTCACATGGTTGATCATACTTGGGTTCCACATGCATGTTTTAGCTGAAGGAATAATATCTTAAACCTGGAAAGTTAAGACCCGTGTAATGGGTACCATGCAATATGACTTCAAAGGGTCTTCATTTGCTCACCGAACCTCTCCAATCCTATCACTGCTGTGTTTATGCCCCTGTACACATGCTTGATTCTCTTTTGGAGACATAGCAATCCATAGGTTTTAAGATACTTACTAGTCAGGTACATTCTTAGGCGTTTAATATGGGGTGTTGAGTCCATATCGTTGAGCAAGGAGTAGCTCTTGTCTATTCCATATTTGGCTTAAGGAACTTTATCTGTGCTCATTTCAATCTCTGGTTTTATGCAGCACCCCAACTCACCTTTACCTTTAAGCAAGAATAAGTTGGTTTTCTAAATTTGAGACCCTGTTCTGTTCTGTAATTCAGTTCCTCTGTAGCCAAGTTTACATTCCGTGTATTAGTGATATCTTATGATGTTTCTTTTTGTGTGTGACTTACTTCAGTTAGAATCATCATACCTGAATCCACTCATTGTGCTGCTAAGGGCCTGATGACACAGATTTCATTGCTGAGTGATATTGCTTTGTAAGTAAATACCACAACTTTTTTATCCATTTTTCAATTTCTGCGATGTTGAACTTGTACTGTAAACGAGGTTCTTGTAAACAGAGCCATTCCAAACTTTGGGGTGGCTGTGTCTTTTTGATTTTAATTTCCCTAAGCTATAGGACCATAAGTGGAAGTGCCCTAGGTTCTGTTGCTTTGTTTTTTAGATGTTTCAGGAAACACCATACACTTCTCCCGAGTGTCTGTTGGCAATTTACATCCCGCCCATCAGCATAACAAGGCTCCCAGTTCTCCATGGCCTGTCCTGCCTTTCTGGATTTTACACTTTTTTCAGATGGCCCTTTTGACCGGGGGGAAGTGAGACTTCATTGTAGTGCAGATTTCCTTTGCAAGCTTGCTTGGTTGGCCAAAAAGGGCGTATGCGTTTTTTCCTGAATATATTCAGGAAAAAACGCATACGCACTTTTCGGCCAAGTGCATCATTGTGGACGTTCTGCCTCTTTTCCTATGCTTTCAATGCAATTCCAGTCTACCTCCTGAAATCGGTTTCCTGCAATTCTGCCCCGCTTTCAAGTCCTCTTGGCAGCCTTACTTCAGTCTATTTTTGGACGATAGCTGTCATTTATAACTCTGCAGGTTTGTGAATTACAGTGCCCCTGAGCTCCTTTCTTCAACTCGCTTTCTTGTGACCTGGCCGCAACACCGCAGGATGGCTTCAGGCCCTAATCTGGTTCCGGCACGGCACGCTGAGCCTTTGGTTATTTCCTCTTCCTGGTGGGAAATGAGAGTTAAATTTGCCCGTCCAGACACCTCCAGCTAGTCTCTCATTGGTTCTCGCTATTCCTGTTCATCTTCCGCAGAAATTGCAAACTGGGCCAAACAGGAGGTTAAAGGGACTGACTCTCCAAGTGGGGAGAGTGTTAGTAAAGCGTCTGGAATGTTGCACCCGAGTACCAGGGGAGGAAAACTGAGACATATTTGAACACGTCTCCCGATCATATGGTTGATCATACTCTGGGTTCCACATGCATGTTTTAGCTGAAGGAAGAATACCTTAAACCTGGAGAGTTGAGACCCGTGTAATGGGTACCATGCAATATGACTTCAAAGGGTCTTCATTTGCTCACCGAACCTCTCCAATCCTATCACTGCTGTGTTTATGCCCCTGTACACATGCTTGATTCTCTTTCGGAGACATAGCAATCCATAGGTTTTAAGATACTTACTAGTCAGGTACATTCTTAGGCGTTTAATATGCGGTGTTGAGTCCATTTCGTTGAGCAAGGAGTAGCTCTTGTCTATTCCATATTTGACTTAAGGAACTTTATCTGTGCTCATTTCAATCTCTGGTTTTATGCAGCACCCCAACTCACCTTTACCCTTAAGCAAGCACAAGTTGGTTTTCTAAATTTGAGAACCTGTTCTGTTTTGGAATTCAGTTCCTGTGTAGCCAAGTTTACATTCCGTGTATTAGTGATATCTTATGATGTTTCTTTTTCTGTGTGACTTATTTCAGTTAGAATCATCGTACCTGAATCTACTCATTATGCTGCTACGGGCCTGATGACATAGATTTCATTGCTGAGTGATACTGCATTGTACGTAAGTACCACAAGTTCTTTATCCATTTTTCACTTTCTGCGATGTTGAACTTGTACTGTAAACGAGGTTCTTGTAAACAGAGCCGTTCCAAACTTTGGGGTGGCTGTGTCTTTTTGATTTTAATTTCCCTAAGCTATAGGACCATAAGTGGCAGTGCCCTAGGCTCTGTTGCTTTGTTTTTTAGATGTTTCAAGAAACACCATACACTTCTCCCGAGTGTCTGTTGGCAATTTACATCCCGCCCATCAGCATAACAAGGCTCCCAGTTCTCCATGGCCTGTCCTGCCTTTCATGATTTTACACTTTTTTCAGATGGCCCTTTTGACCGGGGGGAAGTGAGACTTCATTGTAGTGCAGATTTCCTTTGCAAGCTTGCTTGGTTGGCCAAAAAGGGCGTATGCGTTTTTTCCTGAATATATTCAGGAAAAAACGCATACGCCCTTTTTGGCCAAGTGCATCATTGTGGACGTTCTGCCTCTTTTCCTATGCTTTCAATGCAATTCCAGTCTACCTCCTGAAATCGGTTTCCTGCAATTCTGCCCCGCTTTCAAGTCCTCTTGGCAGCCTTACTTCAGTCTATTTTTGGACGATAGCTGTCATTTATAACTCTGCAGGTTTGTGAATTACAGTGCCCCTGAGCTCCTTTCTTCAACTCGCTTTCTTGTGACCTGGCCGCAACACCGCAGGATGGCTTCAGGCCCTAATCTGGTTCCGGTACGGCACACTGAGCCTTTGGTTAATTCCTCTTCCTGGTGGGAAATGAGAGTTAAATTTGCCCGTCCAGACACCTCCAGCTAGCCTCTCATTGGTTCTCGCTATTCCTGTTCATCTTCCGCAGAAATTGCAAACTGGGCCAAACAGGAGGTTAAAGGGACTGACTCTCCAAGTGGGGAGAGTGTTAGTAAAGCGTCTGGAATGTTGCACCCGAGTACCAGGGGAGGAAAACTGAGACATATTTGAACACGTCTCCCGTTCACATGGTTGATCATACTTGGGTTCCACATGCATGTTTTAGCTGAAGGAAGAATACCTTAAACCTGGGTAGTTGAAACGCGTGGAATGGGTACCATGCAATATGACTTCAAAGGGTCTTCATTTGCTCACCGAACCTCTCCAATCCTATCACTGCTGCGTTTATGCCCCTGTACACATGCTTGATTCTCTTTCGGAGACATAGCAATCCATAGGTTTTAAGATACTTACTAGTCAGGTACATTCTTAGGTGTTTAATATGCGGTGTTGAGTCCATTTCATTGAGCAAGGAGTAGCTCTTGTCTATTCCATATTTGACTTAAGGAACTTTATCTGTGCTCATTTCAATCTCTGGTTTTATGCAGCACCCCAACTCACCTTTACCCTTAAGCAAGCATAAGTTGGTGTTCTAAATTTGAGACCCTGTTCTGTTCTGTAATTCAGTTCCTGTGTAGCCAAGTTTACATTCCGTGTATTACTGATATCTTATGATGTTTCTTTTTCTGTGTGACTTATTTCAGTTAGAATCATCATACCTGAATCCACTCATTGTGCTGCTAAGGGCCTGATGACATAGATTTCATTGCTGAGTGATATTGCTTTGTAAGTAAATACCACAACTTCTTTATCCATTTTTCACTTTCTGCGATGTTGAACTTGTACTGTAAACGAGGTTCTTGTAAACAGAGCTGTTCCAAACTTTGGGGTGGCTGTGTCTTTTTGATTTTAATTTCCCTAAGCTATAGGACCATAAGTGGAAGTGCCCTAGGTTCTGTTGCTTTGTTTTTTAGATGTTTCAGGAAACACCATACACTTCTCCCGAGTGGTTGTTGGCAATTTACATCCCGCCCTTCAGCATAACAAGGCTCCCAGTTCTCCATGGCCTGTCCTGCCTTTCTGGATTTTACACTTTTTTCAGATGGCCCTTTTGACCGGGGGGAAGTGAGACTTCATTGTAGTGCAGATTTCCTTTGCAAGCTTGCTTGGTTGGCCAAAAAGGGCGTATGCGTTTTTTCCTGAATATATTCAGGAAAAACCGCATACGCCCTTTTTGGCCAAGTGCATCATTGTGGACGTTCTGCCTCTTTTCCTATGCTTTCAATGCAATTCCAGTCTACCTCCTGAAATCGGTTTCCTGCAATTCTGCCCCGCTTTCAAGTCCTCTTGGCAGCCTTACTTCAGTCTATTTTTGGACGATAGCTGTCATTTATAACTCTGCAGGTTTGTGAATTACAGTGCCCCTGGGCTCCTTTCTTCTACTTGCTTTCTTTTGAGCTGGCCGCAACACCGCAGGATGGCTTCTGGCCCTAATCTGGTTCCGGTACGGCACGCTGAGCCTTTGGTTATTTCCTCTTCCTGGTGGGAAATGAGAGTTAAATTTGCCCGTCCAGACACCTCCAGCTAGCCTCTCATTGGTTCTCGCTATTCCTGTTCATCTTCCGCAGAAATTGCAAACTGGGCCAAACAGGAGGTTAAAGGGACTGACTCTCCAAGTGGGGAGAGTGTTAGTAAAGCGTCTGGAATGTTGCACCCGAGTACCAGGGGAGGAAACCAGAGACATATTTGAACACGTCTCCCGTTCACATGGTTGATCATACTCTGGGTTCCACATGCATGTTTTAGCTGAAGGAAGAATACCTTAAACCTGGAGAGTTCAGACCCGTGTAATGGGTACCATGCAATATGAATTCAAAGGGTCTTCATTTGCTCACCGAACCTCTCCAATCCTATCACTGCTGCGTTTATGCCCCTGTACACACGCTTGATTCTCTTTTGGAGACATAGCAATCCATAGGTTTTAAGATACTTACTAGTCAGGTACATTCTTAGGGGTTTAATATGGGGTTTTGAGTCCATTTCGTTGAGCAAGGAGTAGCTCTTGTCTATTCCATATTTGGCTTAAGGAACTTTATCTGTGCTCATTTCAATCTCTGGTTTTATGCAGCACCCCAACTCACCTTTCCCCTTAAGCAAGCATAAGTTGGTTTTCTAAATTTGAGACCCTGTTCTGTTCTGGAATGCAGTTCCTGTGTAGCCAAGTTTACATTCCGTGTATTAGTGATATCTTATGATGTTTCTTTTTCTGTGTGACATATTTCAGTTAGAATCATCGTACGTGAATCCACTCATTATGCTGCTACGGGCCTGATGACATAGATTTCATTGCTGAGTGATACTGCATTGTACGTAAGTACCACAAGTTCTTTATCCATTTTTCACTTTCTGCGATGTTGAACTTGTACTGTAAACGAGGTTCTTGTAAACAGAGGCGTCCCAAACTTTGGGGTGGCTGTGTCTTTTTGATTTTAATTTCCCTAAGCTATAGGACCATAAGTGGCAGTGCCCTAGGCTCTGTTGCTTTGTTTTTTAGATGTTTCAAGAAACACCATACACTTCTCCCGAGTGTCTGTTGGCAATTTACATCCCGCCCATCAGCATAACAAGGCTCCCAGTTCTCCATGGCCTGTCCTGACTTTCTGGATTTTACACTTTTTTCAGATGGCCCTTTTGACCGGGGGGAAGTGAGACTTCATTGTAGTGCAGATTTCCTTTGCAAGCTTGCTTGGTTGGCCAAAAAGGGCGTATGCGTTTTTTCCTGAATATATTCAGGAAAAAACGCATACGCCCTTTTTGGCCAAGTGCATCATTGTGGACGTTCTGCCTCTTTTCCTATGCTTTCAATGCAATTCCAGTCTACCTCCTGAAATCGGTTTCCTGCAATTCTGCCCCGCTTTCAAGTCCTCTTGGCAGCCTTACTTCAGTCTATTTTTGGACGATAGCTGTCATTTATAACTCTGCAGGTTTGTGAATTACAGTGCCCCTGAGCTCCTTTCTTCAACTCGCTTTCTTGTGACCTGGCCGCAACACCGCAGGATGGCTTCAGGCCTTAATCTGGTTCCGGTACGGCACACTGAGCCTTTGGTTAATTCCTCTTCCTGGTGGGAAATGAGAGTTAAATTTGCCCGTCCAGACACCTCCAGCTAGCCTCTCATTGGTTCTCGCTATTCCTGTTCATCTTCCGCAGAAATTGCAAACTGGGCCAAACAGGAGGTTAAAGGGACTGACTCTCCAAGTGGGGAGAGTGTTAGTAAAGCGTCTGGAATGTTGCACCCGAGTACCAGGGGAGGAAAACTGAGACATATTTGAACACGTCTCCCGTTCACATGGTTGATCATACTTGGGTTCCACATGCATGTTTTAGCTGAAGGAAGAATACCTTAAACCTGGGTAGTTGAAACGCGTGGAATGGGTACCATGCAATATGACTTCAAAGGGTCTTCATTTGCTCACCGAACCTCTCCAATCCTATCACTGCTGCGTTTATGCCCCTGTACACATGCTTGATTCTCTTTCGGAGACATAGCAATCCATAGGTTTTAAGATACTTACTAGTCAGGTACATTCTTAGGTGTTTAATATGCGGTGTTGAGTCCATTTCATTGAGCAAGGAGTAGCTCTTGTCTATTCCATATTTGACTTAAGGAACTTTATCTGTGCTCATTTCAATCTCTGGTTTTATGCAGCACCCCAACTCACCTTTACCCTTAAGCAAGCATAAGTTGGTGTTCTAAATTTGAGACCCTGTTCTGTTCTGTAATTCCGTTCCTGTGTAGCCAAGTTTACATTCCGTGTATTACTGATATCTTATGATGTTTCTTTTTCTGTGTGACTTATTTCAGTTAGAATCATCATACCTGAATCCACTCATTGTGTTGCTAAGGGCCTGATGACATAGATTTCATTGCTGAGTGATATTGCTTTGTAAGTAAATACCACAACTTCTTTATCCATTTTTCACTTTCTGCGATGTTGAACTTGTACTGTAAACGAGGTTCTTGTAAACAGAGCTGTTCCAAACTTTGGGGTGGCTGTGTCTTTTTGATTTTAATTTCCCTAAGCTATAGGACCATAAGTGGAAGTGCCCTAGGTTCTGTTGCTTTGTTTTTTAGATGTTTCAGGAAACACCATACACTTCTCCCGAGTGGTTGTTGGCAATTTACATCCCGCCCTTCAGCATAACAAGGCTCCCAGTTCTCCATGGCCTGTCCTGCCTTTCTGGATTTTACACTTTTTTCAGATGGCCCTTTTGACCGGGGGGAAGTGAGACTTCATTGTAGTGCAGATTTCCTTTGCAAGCTTGCTTGGTTGGCCAAAAAGGGCGTATGCGTTTTTTCCTGAATATATTCAGGAAAAACCGCATACGCCCTTTTTGGCCAAGTGCATCATTGTGGACGTTCTGCCTCTTTTCCTATGCTTTCAATGCAATTCCAGTCTACCTCCTGAAATCGGTTTCCTGCAATTCTGCCCCGCTTTCAAGTCCTCTTGGCAGCCTTACTTCAGTCTATTTTTGGACGATAGCTGTCATTTATAACTCTGCAGGTTTGTGAATTACAGTGCCCCTGGGCTCCTTTCTTCTACTTGCTTTCTTTTGAGCTGGCCGCAACACCGCAGGATGGCTTCTGGCCCTAATCTGGTTCTGGTACGGCACGCTGAGCCTTTGGTTATTTCCTCTTCCTGGTGGGAAATAAGAGTTAAATTTGCCCGTCCAGACACCTCCAGCTAGCCTCTCATTGGTTCTCGCTATTCCTGTTCATCTTCCGCAGAAATTGCAAACTGGGCCAAACAGGAGGTTAAAGGGACTGACTCTCCAAGTGGGGAGAGTGTTAGTAAAGCGTCTGGAATGTTGCACCCGAGTACCAGGGGAGGAAACCAGAGACATATTTGAACACGTCTCCCGTTCACATGGTTGATCATACTCTGGGTTCCACATGCATGTTTTAGCTGAAGGAAGAATACCTTAAACCTGGAGAGTTCAGACCCGTGTAATGGGTACCATGCAATATGACTTCAAAGGGTCTTCATTTGCTCACCGAACCTCTCCAATCCTATCACTGCTGCGTTTATGCCCCTGTACACACGCTTGATTCTCTTTTGGAGACATAGCAATCCATAGGTTTTAAGATACTTACTAGTCAGGTACATTATTAGGGGTTTAATATGGGGTTTTGAGTCCATTTCGTTGAGCAAGGAGTAGCTCTTGTCTATTCCATATTTGGCTTAAGGAACTTTATCTGTGCTCATTTCAATCTCTGGTTTTATGCAGCACCCCAACTCACCTTTCCCCTTAAGCAAGCATAAGTTGGTTTTCTAAATTTGAGACCCTGTTCTGTTCTGGAATGCAGTTCCTGTGTAGCCAAGTTTACATTCCGTGTATTAGTGATATCTTATGATGTTTCTTTTTCTGTGTGACTTATTTCAGTTAGAATCATCGTACGTGAATCCACTCATTATGCTGCTACGGGCCTGATGACATAGATTTCATTGCTGAGTGATACTGCATTGTACGTAAGTACCACAAGTTCTTTATCCATTTTTCACTTTCTGCGATGTTGAACTTGTACTGTAAACGAGGTTCTTGTAAACAGAGGCGTCCCAAACTTTGGGGTGGCTGTGTCTTTTTGATTTTAATTTCCCTAAGCTATAGGACCATAAG
Source organism: Stenella coeruleoalba (assembly GCF_951394435.1). Lineage (NCBI taxonomy): Eukaryota > Metazoa > Chordata > Mammalia > Artiodactyla > Delphinidae > Stenella > Stenella coeruleoalba. Next base: position 127,678 of record NW_027645870.1, read on the forward strand.
TGGCAGTGACCTAGGCTCTGTTGCTTTGTTTTTTATTTGTTTCAGGAAACACCATACACTTCTCCCGAGTGTCTGTTGGCAATTTACATCCCGCCCATCAGCATAACAAGGCTCCCAGTTCTCCATGGCCTGTCCTGCCTTTCTGGATTTTACACTTTTTTCAGATGGCCCTTTTGACCGGGGGGAAGTGAGACTTCATTGTAGTGCAGATTTCCTTTGCAAGCTTGCTTGGTTGGCCAAAAAGGGCGTATGCGTTTTTTCCTGAATATATTCAGGAAAAAACGCATACGCCCTTTTTGGCCAAGTGCATCATTGTGGACGTTCTGCCTCTTTTCCTATGCTTTCAATGCAATTCCAGTCTACCTCCTGAAATCGGTTTCCTGCAATTCTGCCCCGCTTTCAAGTCCTCTTGGCAGCCTTACTTCAGTCTATTTTTGGACGATAGCTGTCATTTATAACTCTGCAGGTTTGTGAATCACAGTGCCCCTGAGCTCCTTTCTTCAACTCGCTTTCTTTTGAGCTGGCCGCAACACCGCAGGATGGCTTCAGGCCCTAATCTGGCTCCGGTACGGCACGCTGAGCCTTTGGTTATTTCCTCTTCCTGGTGGGAAATGAGAGTTAAATTTGCCCGTCCAGACACCTCCAGCTAGTCTCTCATTGGTTCTCGCTATTCCTGTTCATCTTCCGCAGAAATTGCAAACTGGGCCAAACAGAAGGTTAAAGGCGCTGACTCTCCAAGTGGGGAGAGTGTTAGTAAAGCGTCTGGAATGTTGCACCCGAGTACCAGGGGAGGAAAACTGAGACATATTTGAACACGTCTCCAGATCACATGGTTGATCATACTTGGGTTCCACATGCATGTTTTAGCTGAAGGAAGAATACCTTAAACCTGGAGAGTTGAGACCCGTGTAATGGGTACCATGCAATATGACTTCAAAGGGTCTTCATTTGCTCACCGAACCTCTCCAATCCTATCACTGCTGCGTTTATGCCCCTGTACACACGCTTGATTTTCTTTTGGAGACATAGCAATCCATAGGTTTTAAGATACTTACTAGTCAGGTACATTCTTAGGCGTTTAATATGGGGTGTTGAGTCCATTTCGTTGAGCAAGGAGTAGCTCTTGTCTATTCCATATTTGGCTTAAGGAACTTTATCTGTGCTCATTTCAATCTCTGGTTTTATGCAGCACCCCAACTCACCTTTCCCCTTAAGCAAGCATAAGATGCTTTTCTAAATTTGAGACACTGTTCTGTTCTGTAATTCAGTTCCTGTGTAGCCAAGTTTACATTCCGTGTATTAGTGATATCTTATGATGTTTCTTTTTCTGTGTGACTTATTTCAGTTAGAATCATCGTACCTGAATCCACTCATTGTGCTGCTAAGGGCCTGATGACACAGATTTCATTGCTGAGTGATATTGCTTTGTAAGTAAATACCACAACTTCTTTATCCATTTTTCACTTTCTGCGATGTTGAACTTGTACTGTAAACGAGGTTCTTGTAAACAGAGCCGTTCCAAACTTTGGGGTGGCTGTGTCTTTTTGATTTTAATTTCCCTAAGCTATAGGACCATAAGTGGAAGTGCCCTAGGTTCTGTTGCTTTGTTTTTTAGATGTTTCAGGAAACACCATACACTTCTCCCGAGTGGTTGTTGGCAATTTACATCCCGCCCATCAGCATAACAAGGCTCCCAGTTCTCCATGGCCTGTCTTGTCTTTCTGGATTTTACACTTTTTTCAGATGGCCCTTTTGACCAGGGGGAAGTGAGACTTCATTGTAGTGCAGATTTCCTTTGCAAGCTTGCTTGGTTGGCCAAAAAGTGCGTATGCGTTTTTTCCTGAATATATTCAGGAAAAAACGCATACGCCCTTTTTGACCAAGTGCATCATTGTGGACGTTCTGCCTCTTTTCCTATGCTTTCAATGCAATTCCAGTCTACCTCCTGAAATCGGTTTCCTGCAATTCTGCCCCGCTTTCAAGTCCTCTTGGCAGCCTTACTTCAGTCTATTTTTGGACGATAGCTGTCATTTATAAGTCTGCAGGTTTGTGAATTACAGTGCCCCTGAGCTCCTTTCTTCAACTCGCTTTCTTGTGACCTGGCCGCAACACCGCAGGATGGCTTCAGGCCCTAATCTGGTTCTGACATGGCACGCTGAGCCTTTGGTTAATTCCTCTTCCTGGTGAGAAATGAGAGTTAAATTTGCCCGTCCAGACACCTCCAGCTAGTCTCTCATTGGTTCTCGCTATTCCTGTTCATCTTCCGCAGAAATTGCAAACTGGGCCAAACAGGAGGTTAAAGGGACTGACTCTCCAAGTCGGGAGAGTGTTAGTAAAGCGTCTGGAATGTTGCACCCGAGTACCAGGGGAGGAAAACTGAGACATATTTGAACACGTCTCCCGATCACATGGTTGATCATACTCTAGGTTCCACATGCATGTTTTAGCTGAAGGAAGAATACCTTAAACCTGGAGAGTTGAGACCCGTGTAATGCGTACCATGCAATATGACTTCAAAGGGTCTTCATTTGCTCACCGAACCTCTCCAATCCTATCACTGCTGCGTTTATGCCCCTGTACACATGCTTGATTCTCTTTTGGAGACATAGCAATCCATAGGTTTTCCGATACTTACTAGTCAGGTACATTCTTAGGCGTTTAATATGCGGTGTTGAGTCCATTTCTTTGAGCAAGGAGTAGCTCTTGTCTATTCCATATTTGACTTAAGGAACTTTATCTGTGCTCATTTCAATCTCTGGTTTTATGCAGCACCCCAACTCACCTTTCCCCTTAAGCAAGCATAAGTTGGTTTTCTAAATTTGAGACCCTGTTCTGTTCTGGAATGCAGTTCCTGTGTAGCCAAGTTTACATTCCGTGTATTAGTGATATCTTATGATGTTTCTTTTTCTGTGTGACTTATTTCAGTTAGAATCATCGTACCTGAATCCACTCATTATGCTGCTACGGGCCTGATGACATAGATTTCATTGCTGAGTGATACTGCATTGTACGTAAGTACCACAAGTTCTTTATCCATTTTTCACTTTCTGCGATGTTGAACTTGTACTGTAAACGAGGTTCTTGTAAACAGAGGCGTCCCAAACTTTGGGGTGGCTGTGTCTTTTTGATTTTAATTTCCCTAAGCTATAGGACCATAAGTGGCAGTGACCTAGGCTCTGTTGCTTTGTTTTTTATTTGTTTCAGGAAACACCATACACTTCTCCCGAGTGTCTGTTGGCAATTTACATCCCGCCCATCAGCATAACAAGGCTCCCAGTTCTCCATGGCCTGTCCTGCCTTTCTGGATTTTACACTTTTTTCAGATGGCCCTTTTGACCGGGGGGAAGTGAGACTTCATTGTACTGCAGATTTCCTTTGCAAGCTTGCTTGGTTGGCCAAAAAGGGCGTATGCGTTTTTTCCTGAATATATTCAGGAAAAAACGCATACGCCCTTTTTGGCCAAGTGCATCATTGTGGACGTTCTGCCTCTTTTCCTATGCTTTCAATGCAATTCCAGTCTACCTCCTGAAATCGGTTTCCTGCAATTCTGCCCCGCTTTCAAGTCCTCTTGGCAGCCTTACTTCAGTCTATTTTTGGACGATAGCTGTCATTTATAAGTCTGCAGGTTTTTGAATTACAGTGCCCCTGAGCTCCTTTCTTCAACTCGCTTTCTTGTGACCTGGCCGCAACACCGCAGGATGGCTTCAGGCCCTAATCTGGTTCTGACATGGCACGCTGAGCCTTTGGTTATTTCCTCTTCCTGGTGGGAAATGAGAGTTAAATTTGCCCGTCCAGACACCTCCAGCTAGTCTCTCATTGGTTCTCGCTATTCCTGTTCATCTTCCGCAGAAATTGCAAACTGGGCCAAACAGGAGGTTAAAGGCGCTGACTCTCCAAGTGGGGAGAGTGTTACTAAAGCGTCTGGAATGTTGCACCCGAGTACCAGGGGAGGAAAACTGAGATATATTTGAACACGTCTCCAGATCACATGGTTGATCATACTTGGGTTCCACATGCATGTTTTAGCTGAAGGAAGAATACCTTAAACCTGGAGAGTTGAGACCCGTGTAATGGGTACCATGCAATATGACTTCAAAGGGTCTTCATTTGCTCACCGAACCTCTCCAATCCTATCACTGCTGCGTTTATGCCCCTGTACACACGCTTGATTCTCTTTTGGAGACATAGCAATCCATAGGTTTTAAGATACTTACTAGTCAGGTACATTCTTAGGCGTTTAATATGGGGTGTTGAGTCCATTTCGTTGAGCAAGGAGTAGCTCTTGTCTATTCCATATTTGGCTTAAGGAACTTTATCTGTGCTCATTTCAATCTCTGGTTTTATGCAGCACCCCAACTCACCTTTCCCCTTAAGCAAGCATAAGTTGCTTTTCTAAATTTGAGACACTGTTCTGTTCTGTAATTCAGTTCCTGTGTAGCCAAGTTTACATTCCGTGTATTAGTGATATCTTATGATGTTTCTTTTTCTGTGTGACTTATTTCAGTTAGAATCATCGTACCTGAATCCACTCATTGTGCTGCTAAGGGCCTGATGACACAGATTTCATTGCTGAGTGATATTGCTTTGTAAGTAAATACCACAACTTCTTTATCCATTTTTCACTTTCTGCGATGTTGAACTTGTACTGTAAACGAGGTTCTTGTAAACAGAGCCGTTCCAAACTTTGGGGTGGCTGTGTCTTTTTGATTTTAATTTCCCTAAGCTATAGGACCATAAGTGGAAGTGCCCTAGGTTCTGTTGCTTTGTTTTTTAGATGTTTCAGGAAACACCATACACTTCTCCCGAGTGGTTGTTGGCAATTTACATCCCGCCCATCAGCATAACAAGGCTCCCAGTTCTCCATGGCCTGTCTTGTCTTTCTGGATTTTACACTTTTTTCAGATGGCCCTTTTGACCGGGGGGAAGTGAGACTTCATTGTAGTGCAGATTTCCTTTGCAAGCTTGCTTGGTTGGCCAAAAAGGGCGTATGCGTTTTTTCCTGAATATATTCAGGAAAAAACGCATACGCCCTTTTTGGCCAAGTGCATCATTGTGGACGTTCTGCCTCTTTTCCTATGCTTTCAATGCAATTCCAGTCTACCTCCTGAAATCGGTTTCCTGCAATTCTGTCCCGCTTTCAAGTCCTCTTGGCAGCCTTACTTCAGTCTATTTTTGGACGATAGCTGTCATTTATAAGTCTGCAGGTTTGTGAATTACAGTGCCCCTGAGCTCCTTTCTTCAACTCGCTTTCTTGTGACCTGGCCGCAACACCGCAGGATGGCTTCAGGCCCTAATCTGGTTCTGACATGGCACGCTGAGCCTTTGGTTAATTCCTCTTCCTGGTGAGAAATGAGAGTTAAATTTGCCCGTCCAGACACCTCCAGCTAGTCTCTCATTGGTTCTCGCTATTCCTGTTCATCTTCCGCAGAAATTGCAAACTGGGCCAAACAGGAGGTTAAAGGGACTGACTCTCCAAGTCGGGAGAGTGTTAGTAAAGCGTCTGGAATGTTGCACCCGAGTACCAGGGGAGGAAAACTGAGACATATTTGAACACGTCTCCCGATCACATGGTTGATCATACTCTAGGTTCCACATGCATGTTTTAGCTGAAGGAAGAATACCTTAAACCTGGAGAGTTGAGACCCGTGTAATGCGTACCATGCAATATGACTTCAAAGGGTCTTCATTTGCTCACCGAACCTCTCCAATCCTATCACTGCTGCGTTTATGCCCCTGTACACATGCTTGATTCTCTTTTGGAGACATAGCAATCCATAGGTTTTCCGATACTTACTAGTCAGGTACATTCTTAGGCGTTTAATATGCGGTGTTGAGTCCATTTCTTTGAGCAAGGAGTAGCTCTTGTCTATTCCATATTTGACTTAAGGAACTTTATCTGTGCTCATTTCAATCTCTGGTTTTATGCAGCACCCCAACTCACCTTTCCCCTTAAGCAAGCATAAGTTGGTTTTCTAAATTTGAGACCCTGTTCTGTTCTGGAATGCAGTTCCTGTGTAGCCAAGTTTACATTCCGTGTATTAGTGATATCTTATGATGTTTCTTTTTCTGTGTGACTTATTTCAGTTAGAATCATCATACCTGAATCCACTCATTATGCTGCTACGGGCCTGATGACATAGATTTCATTGCTGAGTGATACTGCATTGTACGTAAGTACCACAAGTTCTTTATCCATTTTTCACTTTCTGCGATGTTGAACTTGTACTGTAAACGAGGTTCTTGTAAACAGAGGCGTCCCAAACTTTGGGGTGGCTGTGTCTTTTTGATTTTAATTTCCCTAAGCTATAGGACCATAAGTGGCAGTGACCTAGGCTCTGTTGCTTTGTTTTTTATTTGTTTCAGGAAACACCATACACTTCTCCCGAGTGTCTGTTGGCAATTTACATCCCGCCCATCAGCATAACAAGGCTCTCAGTTCTCCATGGCCTGTCCTGCCTTTCTGGATTTTACACTTTTTTCAGATGGCCCTTTTGACCGGGGGGAAGTGAGACTTCATTGTAGTGCAGATTTCCTTTGCAAGCTTGCTTGGTTGGCCAAAAAGGGCGTATGCGTTTTTTCCTGAATATATTCAGGAAAAAACGCATACGCACTTTTTGGCCAAGTGCATCATTGTGGACGTTCTGCCTCTTTTCCTATGCTTTCAATGCAATTCCAGTCTACCTCCTGAAATCGGTTTCCTGCAATTCTGCCCCGCTTTCAAGTCCTCTTGGCAGCCTTACTTCAGTCTATTTTTGGACGATAGCTGTCATTTATAACTCTGCAGGTTTGTGAATTACAGTGCCCCTGAGCTCCTTTCTTCAACTCGCTTTCTTTTGAGCTGGCCGCAACACCGCAGGATGGCTTCAGGCCCTAATCTGGCTCCGGTACGGCACGCTGAGCCTTTGGTTATTTCCTCTTCCTGGTGGGAAATGAGAGTTAAATTTGCCCGTCCAGACACCTCCAGCTAGTCTCTCATTGGTTCTCGCTATTCCTGTTCATCTTCCGCAGAAATTGCAAACTGGGCCAAACAGGAGGTTAAAGGCGCTGACTCTCCAAGTGGGGAGAGTGTTAGTAAAGCGTCTGGAATGTTGCACCCGAGTACCAGGGGAGGAAAACTGAGACATATTTGAACACGTCTCCAGATCACATGGTTGATCATACTTGGGTTCCACATGCATGTTTTAGCTGAAGGAAGAATACCTTAAACCTGGAGAGTTGAGACCCGTGTAATGGGTACCATGCAATATGACTTCAAAGGGTCTTCATTTGCTCACCGAACCTCTCCAATCCTATCACTGCTGCGTTTATGCCCCTGTACACACGCTTGATTCTCTTTTGGAGACATAGCAATCCATAGGTTTTAAGATACTTACTAGTCAGGTACATTCTTAGGCGTTTAATATGGGGTGTTGAGTCCATTTCGTTGAGCAAGGAGTAGCTCTTGTCTATTCCATATTTGGCTTAAGGAACTTTATCTGTGCTCATTTCAATCTCTGGTTTTATGCAGCACCCCAACTCACCTTTCCCCTTAAGCAAGCATAATTTGCTTTTCTAAATTTGAGACACTGTTCTGTTCTGTAATTCAGTTCCTGTGTAGCCAAGTTTACATTCCGTGTATTAGTGATATCTTATGATGTTTCTTTTTCTGTGTGACTTATTTCAGTTAGAATCATCGTACCTGAATCCACTCATTGTGCTGCTAAGGGCCTGATGACACAGATTTCATTGCTGAGTGATATTGCTTTGTAAGTAAATACCACAACTTCTTTATCCATTTTTCACTTTCTGCGATGTTGAACTTGTACTGTAAACGAGGTTCTTGTAAACAGAGCCGTTCCAAACTTTGGGGTGGCTGTGTCTTTTTGATTTTAATTTCCCTAAGCTATAGGACCATAAGTGGAAGTGCCCTAGGTTCTGTTGCTTTGTTTTTTAGATATTTCAGGAAACACCATACACTTCTCCCGAGTGGTTGTTGGCAATTTACATCCCGCCCATCAGCATAACAAGGCTCCCAGTTCTCCATGGCCTGTCTTGTCTTTCTGGATTTTACACTTTTTTCAGATGGCCCTTTTGACCGGGGGGAAGTGAGACTTCATTGTAGTGCAGATTTCCTTTGCAAGCTTGCTTGGTTGGCCAAAAAGGGCGTATGCGTTTTTTCCTGAATATATTCAGGAAAAAACGCATACGCCCTTTTTGGCCAAGTGCATCATTGTGGACGTTCTGCCTCTTTTCCTATGCTTTCAATGCAATTCCAGTCTACCTCCTGAAATCGGTTTCCTGCAATTCTGCCCCGCTTTCAAGTCCTCTTGGCAGCCTTACTTCAGTCTATTTTTGGACGATAGCTGTCATTTATAACTCTGCAGGTTTGTGAATTACAGTGCCCCTGAGCTCCTTTCTTCAACTCGCTTTCTTTTGAGCTGGCCGCAACACCGCAGGATGGCTTCAGGCCCTAATCTGGTTCCGGTACGGCACGCTGAGCCTTTGGTTGTTTCCTCTTCCTGGTGGGAAATGAGAGTTAAATTTGCCCGTCCAGACACCTCCAGCTAGCCTCTCATTGGTTCTCGCTATTCCTGTTCATCTTCCGCAGAAATTGCAAACTGGGCCAAACAGGAGGTTAAAGGCGCTGACTCTCCAAGTGGGGAGAGTGTTAGTAAAGCGTCTGGAATGTTGCACCCGAGTACCAGGGGAGGAAAACTGAGACATATTTGAACATGTCTCCCGTTCACATGGTTGATCATACTTGGGTTCCACATGCATGTTTTAGCTGAAGGAAGAATATCTTAAACCTGGAAAGTTAAGACCCGTGTAATGGGTACCATGCAATATGACTTCAAAGGGTCTTCATTTGCTCACCGAACCTCTCCAATCCTATCACTGCTGTGTTTATGCCCCTGTACACATGCTTGATTCTCTTTCGGAGACATAGCAATCCATAGGTTTTAAGATACTTACTAGTCAGGTACATTCTTAGGCGTTTAATATGGGGTGTTGAGTCCATATCGTTGAGCAAGGAGTAGCTCTTGTCTATTCCATATTTGGCTTAAGGAACTTTATCTGTGCTCATTTCAATCTCTGGTTTTATGCAGCACCCCAACTCACCTTTACCTTTAAGCAAGAATAAGTTGGTTTTCTAAATTTGAGACCCTGTTCTGTTCTGTAATTCAGTTCCTCTGTAGCCAAGTTTACATTCCGTGTATTACTGATATCTTATGATGTTTCTTTTTCTGTGTGACTTACTTCAGTTAGAATCATCATACCTGAATCCACTCATTGTGCTGCTAAGGGCCTGATGACACAGATTTCATTGCTGAGTGATATTGCTTTGTAAGTAAATACCACAACTTTTTTATCCATTTTTCAATTTCTGCGATGTTGAACTTGTACTGTAAACGAGGTTCTTGTAAACAGAGCCATTCCAAACTTTGGGGTGGCTGTGTCTTTTTGATTTTAATTTCCCTAAGCTATAGGACCATAAGTGTAAGTGCCCTAGGTTCTGTTGCTTTGTTTTTTAGATGTTTCAGGAAACACCATACACTTCTCCCGAGTGTCTGTTGGCAATTTACATCCCGCCCATCAGCATAACAAGGCTCCCAGTTCTCCATGGCCTGTCCTGCCTTTCTGGATTTTACACTTTTTTCAGATGGCCCTTTTGACCGGGGGGAAGTGAGACTTCATTGTAGTGCAGATTTCCTTTGCAAGCTTGCTTGGTTGGCCAAAAAGGGCGTATGCGTTTTTTCCTGAATATATTCAGGAAAAAACGCATACGCACTTTTCGGCCAAGTGCATCATTGTGGACGTTCTGCCTCTTTTCCTATGCTTTCAATGCAATTCCAGTCTACCTCCTGAAATCGGTTTCCTGCAATTCTGCCCCGCTTTCAAGTCCTCTTGGCAGCCTTACTTCAGTCTATTTTTGGACGATAGCTGTCATTTATAACTCTGCAGGTTTGTGAATTACAGTGCCCCTGAGCTCCTTTCTTCAACTCGCTTTCTTGTGACCTGGCCGCAACACCGCAGGATGGCTTCAGGCCCTAATCTGGTTCCGGCACGGCACGCTGAGCCTTTGGTTATTTCCTCTTCCTGGTGGGAAATGAGAGTTAAATTTGCCCGTCCAGACACCTCCAGCTAGTCTCTCATTGGTTCTCGCTATTCCTGTTCATCTTCCGCAGAAATTGCAAACTGGGCCAAACAGGAGGTTAAAGGGACTGACTCTCCAAGTGGGGAGAGTGTTAGTAAAGCGTCTGGAATGTTGCACCCGAGTACCAGGGGAGGAAAACTGAGACATATTTGAACACGTCTCCCGATCATATGGTTGATCATACTCTGGGTTCCACATGCATGTTTTAGCTGAAGGAAGAATACCTTAAACCTGGAGAGTTGAGACCCGTGTAATGGGTACCATGCAATATGACTTCAAAGGGTCTTCATTTGCTCACCGAACCTCTCCAATCCTATCACTGCTGCGTTTATGCCCCTGTACACATGCTTGATTCTCTTTCGGAGACATAGCAATCCATAGGTTTTAAGATACTTACTAGTCAGGTACATTCTTAGGCGTTTAATATGCGGTGTTGAGTCCATTTCGTTGAGCAAGGAGTAGCTCTTGTCTATTCCATATTTGACTTAAGGAACTTTATCTGTGCTCATTTCAATCTCTGGTTTTATGCAGCACCCCAACTCACCTTTACCCTTAAGCAAGCACAAGTTGGTTTTCTAAATTTGAGAACCTGTTCTGTTTTGGAATTCAGTTCCTGTGTAGCCAAGTTTACATTCCGTGTATTAGTGATATCTTATGATGTTTCTTTTTCTGTGTGACTTATTTCAGTTAGAATCATCGTACCTGAATCTACTCATTATGCTGCTACGGGCCTGATGACATAGATTTCATTGCTGAGTGATACTGCATTGTACGTAAGTACCACAAGTTCTTTATCCATTTTTCACTTTCTGCGATGTTGAACTTGTACTGTAAACGAGGTTCTTGTAAACAGAGCCGTTCCAAACTTTGGGGTGGCTGTGTCTTTTTGATTTTAATTTCCCTAAGCTATAGGACCATAAGTGGCAGTGCCCTAGGCTCTGTTGCTTTGTTTTTTAGATGTTTCAAGAAACACCATACACTTCTCCCGAGTGTCTGTTGGCAATTTACATCCCGCCCATCAGCATAACAAGGCTCCCAGTTCTCCATGGCCTGTCCTGACTTTCTGGATTTTACACTTTTTTCAGATGGCCCTTTTGACCGGGGGGAAGTGAGACTTCATTGTAGTGCAGATTTCCTTTGCAAGCTTGCTTGGTTGGCCAAAAAGGGCGTATGCGTTTTTTCCTGAATATATTCAGGAAAAAACGCATACGCCCTTTTTGGCCAAGTGCATCATTGTGGACGTTCTGCCTCTTTTCCTATGCTTTCAATGCAATTCCAGTCTACCTCCTGAAATCGGTTTCCTGCAATTCTGCCCCGCTTTCAAGTCCTCTTGGCAGCCTTACTTCAGTCTATTTTTGGACGATAGCTGTCATTTATAACTCTGCAGGTTTGTGAATTACAGTGCCCCTGAGCTCCTTTCTTCAACTCGCTTTCTTGTGACCTGGCCGCAACACCGCAAGATGGCTTCAGGCCCTAATCTGGTTCCGGTACGGCACACTGAGCCTTTGGTTAATTCCTCTTCCTGGTGGGAAATGAGAGTTAAATTTGCCCGTCCAGACACCTCCAGCTAGCCTCTCATTGGTTCTCGCTATTCCTGTTCATCTTCCGCAGAAATTGCAAACTGGGCCAAACAGGAGGTTAAAGGGACTGACTCTCCAAGTGGGGAGAGTGTTAGTAAAGCGTCTGGAATGTTGCACCCGAGTACCAGGGGAGGAAAACTGAGACATATTTGAACACGTCTCCCGTTCACATGGTTGATCATACTTGGGTTCCACATGCATGTTTTAGCTGAAGGAAGAATACCTTAAACCTGGAGAGTTAAGACCCGTGTAATGGGTACCATGCAATATGACTTCAAAGGGTCTTCATTTGCTCACCGAACCTCTCCAATCCTATCACTGCTGCGTTTATGCCCCTGTACACATGCTTGATTCTCTTTCGGTGACATAGCAATCCATAGGTTTTAAGATACTTACTAGTCAGGTACATTCTTAGGCGTTTAATATGGGGTGTTGAGTCCAATTTGTTGAGCAAGGAGTAGCTCTTGTCTATTCCATATTTGACTTAAGGAACTTTATCTGTGCTCATTTCAATCTCTGGTTTTATGCAGCACCCCAACTCACCTTTACTCTTAAGCAAGCATGAGTTGGTTTTCTAAATTTGAGACCCTGTTCTGTTCTGTAATTCAGTTCCTGTGTAGCCAAGTTTACATTCCGTGTATTACTGATATCTTATGATGTTTCTTTTTCTGTGTGACTTACTTCAGTTAGAATCATCATACCTGAATCCACTCATTGTGCTGCTAAGGGCCTGATGACACAGATTTCATTGCTGAGTGATATTGCTTTGTAAGTAAATACCACAACTTCTTTATCCATTTTTCACTTTCTGCGATGTTGAACTTGTACTGTAAACGAGGTTCTTGTAAACAGAGGCGTCCCAAACTTTGGGGTGGCTGTGTCTTTTTGATTTTAATTTCCCTAAGCTATAGGACCATAATTGGCAGTGCCCTAGGCTCTGTTGCTTTGTTTTTTAGATGTTTCAGGAAACACCATACACTTCTCCCGAGTGTCTGTTGGCAATTTACATCCCGCCCATCAGCATAACAAGGCTCCCAGTTCTCCATGGCCTGTCCTGCCTTTCTGGATTTTACACTTTTTTCAGATGGCCCTTTTGACCGGGGGGAAGTGAGACTTCATTGTAGTGCAGATTTCCTTTGCAAGCTTGCTTGGTTGGCCAAAAAGGGCGTATGCGTTTTTTTCTGAATATATTCAGGAAAAAACGCATACGCCCTTTTTGGCCAAGTGCATCATTGTGGACGTTCTGCCTATTTTCCTATGCTTTCAATGCAATTCCAGTCTACCTCCTGAAATCTGTTTCCTGCAATTCTGCCCCGCTTTCAAGTCCTCTTGGCAGCCTTACTTCAGTCTATTTTTGGACGATAGCTGTCATTTATAACTCTGCAGGTTTGTGAATTACAGTGCCCCTGAGCTCCTTTCTTCAACTCGCTTTCTTGTGACCTGGCCGCAACACCGCAGGATGGCTTCAGGCCCTAATCTTGTTCCGGCACGGCACGCTGAGCCTTTGGTTATTTCCTCTTCCTGGTGGGAAATGAGAGTTAAATTTGCCCGTCCAGACACCTCCAGCTAGCCTCTCATTGGTTCTCGCTATTCCTGTTCATCTTCCGCAGAAATTGCAAACTGGGCCAAACAGGAGGTTAAAGGGACTGACTCTCCAAGTGGGGAGAGTGTTAGTAAAGCGTCTGGAATGTTGCACCCGAGTACCAGGGGAGGAAAACTGAGACATATTTGAACACGTCTCCCGTTCACATGGTTGATCATACTTGGGTTCCACATGCATGTTTTAGCTGAAGGAAGAATACCTTAAACCTGGGTAGTTGAAACCCGTGGAATGGGTACCATGCAATATGACTTCAAAGGGTCTTCATTTGCTCACCGAACCTCTCCAATCCTATCACTGCTGCGTTTATGCCCCTGTACACATGCTTGATTCTCTTTCGGAGACATAGCAATCCATAGGTTTTAAGATACTTACTAGTCAGGTACATTCTTAGGCGTTTAATATGGGGTGTTGAGTCCAATTTGTTGAGCAAGGAGTAGCTCTTGTCTATTCCATATTTGACTTAAGGAACTTTATCTGTGCTCATTTCAATCTCTGGTTTTATGCAGCACCCCAACTCACCTTTACCCTTAAGCAAGCACAAGTTGGTTTTCTAAATTTGAGAACCTGTTCTGTTTTGGAATTCAGTTCCTGTGTAGCCAAGTTTACATTCCGTGTATTAGTGATATCTTATGATGTTTCTTTTTCTGTGTGACTTATTTCAGTTAGAATCATCGTACCTGAATCTACTCATTATGCTGCTACGGGCCTGATGACATAGATTTCATTGCTGAGTGATACTGCATTGTACGTAAGTACCACAAGTTCTTTATCCATTTTTCACTTTCTGCGATGTTGAACTTGTACTGTAAACGAGATTCTTGTAAACAGAGCCGTTCCAAACTTTGGGGTGGCTGTGTCTTTTTGATTTTAATTTCCCTAAGCTATAGGACCATAAGTGGCAGTGCCCTAGGCTCTGTTGCTTTGTTTTTTAGATGTTTCAGGAAACACCATACACTTCTCCCGAGTGTCTGTTGGCAATTTACATCCCGCCCATCAGCATAACAAGGCTCCCAGTTCTCAATGGCCTGTTACCTTTCTGGATTTTACACTTTTTTCAGTTGGCCCTTTTGACCGGGGGGAAGTGAGACTTCATTGTAGTGCAGATTTCCTTTGCAAGCTTGCTTGGTTGGCCAAAAAGGGCGTATGCGTTTTTTCCTGAATATATTCAGGAAAAAACGCATATGCCCTTTTTGGCCAAGTGCATCATTGTGGACGTTCTGCCTCTTTTCCTATGCTTTCAATGCAATTCCAGTCTACCTCCTGAAATCGGTTTCCTGCAATTCTGCCCCGCTTTCAAGTCCTCTTGGCAGCCTTACTTCAGTCTATTTTTGGACGATAGCTGTCATTTATAACTCTGCAGGTTTGTTAATTACAGTGCCCCTGAGCTCCTTTCTTCAACTCGCTTTCTTGTGACCTGGCCGCAACACCGCTGGATGGCTTCAGGCCCTAATCTGGTTCCGGCACGGCACGCTGAGCCTTTGGTTATTTCCTCTTCCTGGTGGGAAATGAGAGTTAAATTTGCCCGTCCAGACACCTCCAGCTAGTCTCTCATTGGTTCTCGCTATTCCTGTTCATCTTCCGCAGAAATTGCAAACTGGGCCAAACAGGAGGTTAAAGGGACTGACTCTCCAAGTGGGGAGAGTGTTAGTAAAGCGTCTGGAATGTTGCACCCGAGTACCAGGGGAGGAAAACTGAGACATATTTGAACACGTCTCCCGATCATATGGTTGATCATACTCTTGGTTCCACATGCATGTTTTAGCTGAAGGAAGAATACCTTAAACCTGGAGAGTTGAGACCCGTGTAATGGGTACCATGCAATATGACTTCAAAGGGTCTTCATTTGCTCACCGAACCTCTCCAATCCTATCACTGCTGCGTTTATGCCCCTGTACACATGCTTGATCCTCTTTCGGAGACATAGCAATCCATAGGTTTTAAGATACTTACTAGTCAGGTACATTCTTAGGCGTTTAATATGCGGTGTTGAGTCCATTTCGTTGAGCAAGGAGTAGCTCTTGTCTATTCCATATTTGACTTAAGGAACTTTATCTGTGCTCATTTCAATCTCTGGTTTTATGCAGCACCCCAAGTCACCTTTACCCTTAAGCAAGCATAAGTTGGTTTTCTAAATTTGAGAACCTGTTCTGTTTTGGAATTCAGTTCCTGTGTAGCCAAGTTTACATTCCGTGTATTAGTGATATCTTATGATGTTTCTTTTTCTGTGTGACTTATTTCAGTTAGAATCATCGTACCTGAATCTACTCATTATGCTGCTACGGGCCTGATGACATAGATTTCATTGCTGAGTGATACTGCATTGTACGTAAGTACCACAAGTTCTTTATCCATTTTTCACTTTCTGCGATGTTGAACTTGTACTGTAAACGAGGTTCTTGTAAACAGAGCCGTTCCAAACTTTGGGGTGGCTGTGTCTTTTTGATTTTAATTTCCCTAAGCTATAGGACCATAAGTGGCAGTGCCCTAGGCTCTGTTGCTTTGTTTTTTAGATGTTTCAGGAAACACCATACACTTCTCCCGAGTGTCTGTTGGCAATTTACATCCCGCCCATCAGCATAACAAGGCTCCCAGTTCTCAATGGCCTGTTGCCTTTCTGGATTTTACACTTTTTTCAGATGGCCCTTTTGACCGGGGGGAAGTGAGACTTCATTGTAGTGCAGATTTCCTTTGCAAGCTTGCTTGGTTGGCCAAAAAGGGCGTATGCGTTTTTTCCTGAATATATTCAGGAAAAAACGCATACGCCCTTTTTGGCCAAGTGCATCATTGTGGACGTTCTGCCTCTGTTCCTATGCTTTCAATGCAATTCCAGTCTACCTCCTGAAATCGGTTTCCTGCAATTCTGCCCCGCTTTCAAGTCCTCTTGGCAGCCTTACTTCAGTCTATTTTTGGACGATAGCTGTCATTTATAACTCTGCAGGTTTGTGAATTACAGTGCCCCTGAGCTCCTTTCTTCAACTCGCTTTCTTGTGACCTGGCCGCAACACCGCAGGATGGCTTCAGGCCCTAATCTGGTTCCGGCCCGGCATGCTGAGCCTTTGGTTAATTCCTCTTCCTGGTGGGAAATGAGAGTTAAATTTGCCCGTCCAGACACCTCCAGCTAGCCTCTCATTGGTTCTCGCTATTCCTGTTCATCTTCCGCAGAAATTGCAAACTGGGCCAAACAGGAGGTTAAAGGGACTGACTCTCCAAGTGGGGAGAGTGTTAGTAAAGCGTCTGGAATGTTGCACCCGAGTACCAGGGGAGGAAAACTGAGACATATTTGAACACGTCTCCCGATCACATGGTTGATCATACTTGGGTTCCACATGCATGTCTTAGCTGAAGGAAGAATACCTTAAACCTGGAGAGTTGAGACCCGTGTAATGGGTACCATGCAATATGACTTCAAAGGGTCTTCATTTGCTCACCGAACCTCTCCAATCCTATCACTGCTGCGTTTATGCCCCTGTACACATGCTTGATTCTCTTTCGGAGACATAGCAATCCATAGGTTTGAAGATACTTACTAGTCAGGTACATTCTTAGGCGTTTAATATGCGGTGTTGAGTCCATTTCGTTGAGCAAGGAGTAGCTCTTGTCTATTCCATATTTGACTTAAGGAACTTTATCTGTGCTCATTTCAATCTCTGGTTTTATGCAGCACCCCAACTCACCTTTACCCTTAAGCAAGCATAAGTTGGTTTTCTAAATTTGAGTCCCTGTTCTGTTCTGTAATTCAGTTCCTGTGTAGCCAAGTTTACATTCCGTGTATTACTGATATCTTATGATGTTTCTTTTTCTGTGTGACTTACTTCAGTTAGAATCATCATACCTGAATCCACTCATTGTGCTGCTAAGGGCCTGATGACACAGATTTCATTGCTGAGTGATATTGCTTTGTAAGTAAATACCACAATTTCTTTATCCATTTTTCACTTTCTGCGATGTTGAACTTGTACTGTAAACGAGGTTCTTGTAAACAGAGCCATTCCAAACTTTGGGGTGGCTGTGTCTTTTTGATTTTAATTTCCCTAAGCTATAGGACCATAAGTGGAAGTGCCCTAGGTTCTGTTGCTTTGTTTTTTAGATGTTTCAGGAAACACCATACACTTCTCCCGAGTGGTTGTTGGCAATTTACATCCCGCCCATCAGCATAACAAGGCTCCCAGTTCTCCATGGCCTGTCCTGCCTTTCTGGATTTTACACTTTTTTGAGATTGCCCTTTTGACCGGGGGGAATTGAGACTTCATTGTAGTGCAGATTTCCTTTGCAAGCTTGCTTGGTTGGCCAAAAAGGGCGTATGCGTTTTTCCCTGAATATATTCAGGAAAAAACGCATACGCCCTTTTTGGCCAAGTGCATCATTGTGGACGTTCTGCCTCTTTTCCTATGCTTTCAATGCAATTCCAGTCTACCTCCTGAAATCGGTTTCCTGCAATTCTGCCCCGCTTTCAAGTCCTCTTGGCAGCCTTACTTCAGTCTATTTTTGGACGATAGCTGTCATTTATAACTCTGCAGGTTTGTGAATTACAGTGCCCCTGAGCTCCTTTCTTCAACTCGCTTTGTTTTGAGCTGGCCGCAACACCGCAGGATGGCTTCAGGTCCTAATCTGCTTCCGGTACGGCACGCTGAGCCTTTGGTTATTTCCTCTTCCTGGTGGGAAATGAGAGTTAAATTTGCCCGTCCAGACACCTTCAGCTAGCCTCTCATTGGTTCTCGCTATTCCTGTTCATCTTCCGCAGAAATTGCAAACTGGGCCAAACAGGAGGTTAAAGGCGCTGACTCTCCAAGTGGGGAGAGTGTTAGTAAAGCGTCTGGAATGTTGCACCCGAGTACCAGGGGAGGAAAACTGAGACATATTTGAACACGTCTCCCGTTCACATGGTTGATCATACTTGGGTTCCACATGCATGTCTTAGCTGAAGGAAGAATACCTTAAACCTGGAGAGTTGAGACCCGTGTAATGGGTACCATGCAATATGACTTCAAAGGGTCTTCATTTGCTCACCGAACCTCTCCAATCCTATCACTGCTGCGTTTATGCCCCTGTACACATGCTTGATTCTCTTTCGGAGACATAGCAATCCATAGGTTTCAAGATACTTACTAGTCAGGTACATTCTTAGGCGTTTAATATGGGGTGTTGAGTCCATTTCGTTGAGCAAGGAGTAGCTCTTGTCTATTCCATATTTGGCTTAAGGAACTTTATCTGTGCTCATTTCAATCTCTGGTTTTATGCAGCACCCCAACTCACCTTTACCCTTAAGCAAGAATAAGTTGTTTTTCTAAATTTGAGACCCTGTTCTGTTCTGTAATTCAGTTCCTGTGTAGCCAAGTTTACATTCCGTGTATTACTGATATCTTATGATGTTTCTTTTTCTGTGTGACTTATTTCAGTTAGAATCATCATACCTGAATCCACTCATTGTGATGCTAAGGGCCTGATGACATAGATTTCATTGCTGAGTGATATTGCTTTGTAAGTAAATACCACAACTTCTTTATCCATTTTTCACTTTCTGCGATGTTGAACTTGTACTGTAAACGAGGTTCTTGTAAACAGAGCCGTCCCAAACTTTGGGGTGGCTGTGTCTTTTTGATTTTAATTTCCCTAAGCTATAGGACCATAATTGGCAGTGCCCTAGGCTCTGTTGCTTTGTTTTTTAGATGTTTCAGGAAACACCATACACTTCTCCCGAGTGTCTGTTGGCAATTTACATCCCGCCCATCAGCATAACAAGGCTCCCAGTTCTCCATGGCCTGTCCTGACTTTCTGGATTTTACACTTTTTTCAGATGGCCCTTTTGACCGGGGGGAAGTGAGACTTCATTGTAGTGCAGATTTCCTTTGCAAGCTTGCTTGGTTGGCCAAAAAGGGCGTATGCGTTTTTTCCTGAATATATTCAGGAAAAAACGCATACGCCCTTTTTGGCCAAGTGCATCATTGTGGACGTTCTGCCTCTTTTCCTATGCTTTCAATGCAATTCCAGTCTACCTCCTGAAATCGGTTTCCTGCAATTCTGCCCCGCTTTCAAGTCCTCTTGGCAGCCTTACTTCAGTCTATTTTTGGACGATAGCTGTCATTTATAACTCTGCAGGTTTGTGAATTACAGTGCCCCTGAGCTCCTTTCTTCAACTCGCTTTCTTGTGACCTGGCCGCAACACCGCAGGATGGCTTCAGGCCCTAATCTGGTTCCGGCCCGGCATGCTGAGCCTTTGGTTAATTCCTCTTCCTGGTGGGAAATGAGAGTTAAATTTGCCCGTCCAGACACCTCCAGCTAGCCTCTCATTGGTTCTCGCTATTCCTGTTCATCTTCCGCAGAAATTGCAAACTGGGCCAAACAGGAGGTTAAAGGGACTGACTCTCCAAGTGGGGAGAGTGTTAGTAAAGCGTCTGGAATGTTGCACCCGAGTACCAGGGGAGGAAAACTGAGACATATTTGAACACGTCTCCCGTTCACATGGTTGATCATACTTGGGTTCCACATGCATGTTTTAGCTGAAGGAAGAATACCTTAAACCTGGAGAGTTAAGACCCGTGTAATGGGTACCATGCAATATGATTTCAAAGGGTCTTCATTTGCTCACCGAACCTCTCCGATCCTATCACTGCTGCGTTTATGCCCCTGTACACATGCTTGATTCTCTTTCGGAGACATAGCAATCCATAGGTTTTAAGATACTTACTAGTCAGGTACATTCTTAGGCGTTTAATATGCGGTGTTGAGTCCATTTCGTTGAGCAAGGAGTAGCTCTTGTCTATTCCATATTTGACTTAAGGAACTTTATCTGTGCTCATTTCAATCTCTGGTTTTATGCAGCAACCCAACTCACCTTTACCCTTAAGCAAGCATAAGTTGGTTTTCTAAATTTGAGAACCTGTTCTGTTTTGGAATTCAGTTCCTGTGTAGCCAAGTTTACATTCCGTGTATTAGTGATATCTTATGATGTTTCTTTTTCTGTGTGACTTATTTCAGTTAGAATCATCGTACCTGAATCTACTCATTATGCTGCTACGGGCCTGATGACATAGATTTCATTGCTGAGTGATACTGCATTGTACGTAAGTACCACAAGTTCTTTATCCATTTTTCACTTTCTGCGATGTTGAACTTGTACTGTAAACGAGGTTCTTGTAAACAGAGCCGTTCCAAACTTTGGGGTGGCTGTGTCTTTTTGATTTTAATTTCCCTAAGCTATAGGACCATAAGTGGAAGTGCCCTAGGCTCTGTTGCTTTGTTTTTTAGATGTTTCAGGAAACACCATACACTTCTCCCGAGTGTCTGTTGGCAATTTACATCCCGCCCATCAGCATAACAAGGCTCCCAGTTCTCAATGGCCTGTTGCCTTTCTGGATTTTACACTTTTTTCAGATGGCCCTTTTGACCGGGGGGAAGTGAGACTTCATTGTAGTGCAGATTTCCTTTGCAAGCTTGCTTGGTTGGCCAAAAAGGGCGTATGCGTTTTTTCCTGAATATATTCAGGAAAAAACGCATACGCCCTTTTTGGCCAAGTGCATCATTGTGGACGTTCTGCCTCTTTTCCTATGCTTTCAATGCAATTCCAGTCTACCTCCTGAAATCGGTTTCCTGCAATTCTGCCCCGCTTTCAAGTCCTCTTGGCAGCCTTACTTCAGTCTATTTTTGGACGATAGCTGTCATTTATAACTCTGCAGGTTTGTGAATTACAGTGCCCCTGAGCTCCTTTCTTCAACTCGCTTTCTTGTGACCTGGCCGCAACACCGCAGGATGGCTTCAGGCCCTAATCTGGTTCCGGCCCGGCATGCTGAGCCTTTGGTTAATTCCTCTACCTGGTGGGAAATGAGAGTTAAATTTGCCCGTCCAGACACCTCCAGCTAGCCTCTCATTGGTTCTCGCTATTCCTGTTCATCTTCCGCAGAAATTGCAAACTGGGCCAAACAGGAGGTTAAAGGGACTGACTCTCCAAGTGGGGAGAGTGTTAGTAAAGCGTCTGGAATGTTGCACCCGAGTACCAGGGGAGGAAAACTGAGACATATTTGAACACGTCTCCCGATCACATGGTTGATCATACTTGGGTTCCACATGCATGTCTTACCTGAAGGAAGAATACCTTAAACCTGGAGAGTTGAGACCCGTGTAATGGGTACCATGCAATATGACTTCAAAGGGTCTTCATTTGCTCACCGAACCTCTCCAATCCTATCACTGCTGCGTTTATGCCCCTGTACACATGCTTGATTCTCTTTCGGAGACATAGCAATCCATAGGTT
Organism: Stenella coeruleoalba; assembly: GCF_951394435.1. NCBI lineage: Eukaryota > Metazoa > Chordata > Mammalia > Artiodactyla > Delphinidae > Stenella > Stenella coeruleoalba. Next base: position 149,245 of record NW_027645870.1, read on the forward strand.
TGAAGATACTTACTAGTCAGGTACATTCTTAGGCGTTTAATATGCGGTGTTGAGTCCATTTCGTTGAGCAAGGAGTAGCTCTTGTCTATTCCATATTTGACTTAAGGAACTTTATCTGTGCTCATTTCAATCTCTGGTTTTATGCAGCACCCCAACTCACCTTTACCCTTAAGCAAGCATAAGTTGGTTTTCTAAATTTGAGTCCCTGTTCTGTTCTGTAATTCAGTTCCTGTGTAGCCAAGTTTACATTCCGTGTATTACTGATATCTTATGATGTTTCTTTTTCTGTGTGACTTACTTCAGTTAGAATCATCATACCTGAATCCACTCATTGTGCTGCTAAGGGCCTGATGACACAGATTTCATTGCTGAGTGATATTGCTTTGTAAGTAAATACCACAACTTCTTTATCCATTTTTCACTTTCTGCGATGTTGAACTTGTACTGTAAACGAGGTTCTTGTAAACAGAGCCGTCCCAAACTTTGGGGTGGCTGTGTCTTTTTGATTTTAATTTCCCTAAGCTATAGGACCATAAGTGGAAGTGCCCTAGGTTCTGTTGCTTTGTTTTTTAGATGTTTCAGGAAACACCATACACTTCTCCCGAGTGGTTGTTGGCAATTTACATCCCGCCCATCAGCATAACAAGGCTCCCAGTTCTCCATGGCCTGTCCTGCCTTTCTGGATTTTACACTTTTTTCAGATGGCCCTTTTGACCGGGGGGAATTGAGACTTCATTGTAGTGCAGATTTCCTTTGCAAGCTTGCTTGGTTGGCCAAAAAGGGCGTATGCGTTTTTCCCTGAATATATTCAGGAAAAAACGCATACGCCCTTTTTGGCCAAGTGCATCATTGTGGACGTTCTGCCTCTTTTCCTATGCTTTCAATGCAATTCCAGTCTACCTCCTGAAATCGGTTTCCTGCAATTCTGCCCCGCTTTCAAGTCCTCTTGGCAGCCTTACTTCAGTCTATTTTTGGACGATAGCTGTCATTTATAACTCTGCAGGTTTGTGAATTACAGTGCCCCTGAGCTCCTTTCTTCAACTCGCTTTGTTTTGAGCTGGCCGCAACACCGCAGGATGGCTTCAGGTCCTAATCTGCTTCCGGTATGGCACGCTGAGCCTTTGGTTATTTCCTCTTCCTGGTGGGAAATGAGAGTTAAATTTGCCCGTCCAGACACCTTCAGCTAGCCTCTCATTGGTTCTCGCTATTCCTGTTCATCTTCCGCAGAAATTGCAAACTGGGCCAAACAGGAGGTTAAAGGCGCTGACTCTCCAAGTGGGGAGAGTGTTAGTAAAGCGTCTGGAATGTTGCACCCGAGTACCAGGTTAGGAAAACTGAGACATATTTGAACACGTCTCCCGTTCACATGGTTGATCATACTTGGGTTCCACATGCATGTCTTAGCTGAAGGAAGAATACCTTAAACCTGGAGAGTTGAGACCCGTGTAATGGGTACCATGCAATATGACTTCAAAGGGTCTTCATTTGCTCACCGAACCTCTCCAATCCTATCACTGCTGCGTTTATGCCCCTGTACACATGCTTGATTCTCTTTCGGAGACATAGCAATCCATAGGTTTCAAGATACTTACTAGTCAGGTACATTCTTAGGCGTTTAATATGGGGTGTTGAGTCCATTTCGTTGAGCAAGGAGTAGCTCTTGTCTATTCCATATTTGGCTTAAGGAACTTTATCTGTGCTCATTTCAATCTCTGGTTTTATGCAGCACCCCAACTCACCTTTACCCTTAAGCAAGAATAAGTTGTTTTTCTAAATTTGAGACCCTGTTCTGTTCTGTAATTCAGTTCCTGTGTAGCCAAGTTTACATTCCGTGTATTACTGATATCTTATGATGTTTCTTTTTCTGTGTGACTTATTTCAGTTAGAATCATCATACCTGAATCCACTCATTGTGATGCTAAGGGCCTGATGACATAGATTTCATTGCTGAGTGATATTGCTTTGTAAGTAAATACCACAACTTCTTTATCCATTTTTCACTTTCTGCGATGTTGAACTTGTACTGTAAACGAGGTTCTTGTAAACAGAGCCGTCCCAAACTTTGGGGTGGCTGTGTCTTTTTGATTTTAATTTCCCTAAGCTATAGGACCATAATTGGCAGTGCCCTAGGCTCTGTTGCTTTGTTTTTTAGATGTTTCAGGAAACACCATACACTTCTCCCGAGTGTCTGTTGGCAATTTACATCCCGCCCATCAGCATAACAAGGCTCCCAGTTCTCCATGGCCTGTCTTGTCTTTCTGGATTTTACACTTTTTTCAGATGGCCCTTTTGACCGGGGGGAAGTGAGACTTCATTGTAGTGCAGATTTCCTTTGCAAGCTTGCTTGGTTGGCCAAAAAGGGCGTATGCGTTTTTTCCTGAATATATTCAGGAAAAAACGCATACGCCCTTTTTGGCCAAGTGCATCATTGTGGACGTTCTGCCTCTTTTCCTATGCTTTCAATGCAATTCCAGTCTACCTCCTGAAATCGGTTTCCTGCAATTCTGCCCCGCTTTCAAGTCCTCTTGGCAGCCTTACTTCAGTCTATTTTTGGACGATAGCTGTCATTTATAACTCTGCAGGTTTGTGAATTACAGTGCCCCTGAGCTCCTTTCTTCAACTCGCTTTCTTGTGACCTGGCCGCAACACCGCAGGATGGCTTCAGGCCCTAATCTGGTTCCGGCCCGGCATGCTGAGCCTTTGGTTAATTCCTCTTCCTGGTGGGAAATGAGAGTTAAATTTGCCCGTCCAGACACCTCCAGCTAGCCTCTCATTGGTTCTCGCTATTCCTGTTCATCTTCCGCAGAAATTGCAAACTGGGCCAAACAGGAGGTTAAAGGGACTGACTCTCCAAGTCGGGAGAGTGTTAGTAAAGCGTCTGGAATGTTGCACCCGAGTACCAGGGGAGGAAAACTGAGACATATTTGAACACGTCTCCCGTTCACATGGTTGATCATACTTGGGTTCCACATGCATGTTTTAGCTGAAGGAAGAATACCTTAAACCTGGAGAGTTAAGACCCGTGTAATGGGTACCATGCAATATGACTTCAAAGGGTCTTCATTTGCTCACCGAACCTCTCCAATCCTATCACTGCTGCGTTTATGCCCCTGTACACATGCTTGATTCTCTTTCGGAGACATAGCAATCCATAGGTTTTAAGATACTTACTAGTCAGGTACATTCTTAGGCGTTTAATATGCGGTGTTGAGTCCATTTCGTTGAGCAAGGAGTAGCTCTTGTCTATTCCATATTTGACTTAAGGAACTTTATCTGTGCTCATTTCAATCTCTGGTTTTATGCAGCAACCCAACTCACCTTTACCCTTAAGCAAGCATAAGTTGGTTTTCTAAATTTGAGAACCTGTTCTGTTTTGGAATTCAGTTCCTGTGTAGCCAAGTTTACATTCCGTGTATTAGTGATATCTTATGATGTTTCTTTTTCTGTGTGACTTATTTCAGTTAGAATCATCGTACCTGACTCTACTCATTATGCTGCTACGGGCCTGATGACATAGATTTCATTGCTGAGTGATACTGCATTGTACGTAAGTACCACAAGTTCTTTATCCATTTTTCACTTTCTGCGATGTTGAACTTGTACTGTAAACGAGGTTCTTGTAAACAGAGCCGTTCCAAACTTTGGGGTGGCTGTGTCTTTTTGATTTTAATTTCCCTAAGCTATAGGACCATAAGTGGCAGTGCCCTAGGCTCTGTTGCTTTGTTTTTTAGATGTTTCAGGAAACACCATACACTTCTCCCGAGTGTCTGTTGGCAATTTACATCCCGCCCATCAGCATAACAAGGCTCCCAGTTCTCCATGGCCTGTCCTGCCTTTCTGGATTTTACACTTTTTTCAGATGGCCCTTTTGACCGGGGGGAAGTGAGACTTCATTGTAGTGCAGATTTCCTTTGCAAGCTTGCTTGGTTGGCCAAAAAGGGCGTATGCGTTTTTTCCTGAATATATTCAGGAAAAAACGCATACGCCCTTTTTGGCCAAGTGCATCATTGTGGACGTTCTGCCTCTTTTCCTATGCTTTCAATGCAATTCCAGTCTACCTCCTGAAATCGGTTTCCTGCAATTCTGCCCCGCTTTCAAGTCCTCTTGGCAGCCTTACTTCAGTCTATTTTTGGACGATAGCTGTCATTTATAACTCTGCAGGTTTGTGAATTACAGTGCCCCTGAGCTCCTTTCTTCAACTCGCTTTCTTGTGACCTGGCCGCAACACCGCAGGATGGCTTCAGGCCCTAATCTGGTTCCGGCCCGGCATGCTGAGCCTTTGGTTAATTCCTCTTCCTGGTGGGAAATGAGAGTTAAATTTGCCCGTCCAGACACCTCCAGCTAGCCTCTCAGTGGTTCTCGCTATTCCTGTTCATCTTCCGCAGAAATTGCAAACTGGGCCAAACAGGAGGTTAAAGGGACTGACTCTCCAAGTGGGGAGAGTGTTAGTAAAGCGTCTGGAATGTTGCACCCGAGTACCAGGGGAGGAAAACTGAGACATATTTGAACACGTCTCCCGTTCACATGGTTGATCATACTTGGGTTCCACATGCATGTTTTAGCTGAAGGAAGAATACCTTAAACCTGGAGAGTTAAGACCCGTGTAATGGGTACCATGCAATATGACTTCAAAGGGTCTTCATTTGCTCACCGAACCTCTCCAATCCTATCACTGCTGCGTTTATGCCCCTGTACACATGCTTGATTCTCTTTCGGTGACATAGCAATCCATAGGTTTTAAGATACTTACAAGTCAGGTACATTCTTAGGCGTTTAATATGGGGTGTTGAGTCCAATTTGTTGAGCAAGGAGTAGCTCTTGTCTATTCCATATTTGACTTAAGGAACTTTATCTGTGCTCATTTCAATCTCTGGTTTTATGCAGCACCCCAACTCACCTTTACCCTTAAGCAAGCATGAGTTGGTTTTCTAAATTTGAGACCCTGTTCTGTTCTGTAATTCAGTTCCTGTGTAGCCAAGTTTACATTCCGTGTATTACTGATATCTTATGATGTTTCTTTTTCTGTGTGACTTACTTCAGTTAGAATCATCATACCTGAATCCACTCATTGTGCTGCTAAGGGCCTGATGACATAGATTTCATTGCTGAGTGATATTGCTTTGTAAGTAAATACCACAACTTCTTTATCCATTTTTCACTTTCTGCGATGTTGAACTTGTACTGTAAACGAGGTTCTTGTAAACAGAGCCGTTCCAAACTTTGGGGTGGCTGTGTCTTTTTGATTTTAATTTCCCTAAGCTATAGGACCATAAGTGGCAGTGCCCTAGGCTCTGTTGCTTTGTTTTTTAGATGTTTCAGGAAACACCATACACTTCTCCCGAGTGTCTGTTGGCAATTTACATCCCGCCCATCAGCATAACAAGGCTCCCAGTTCTCCATGGCCTGTCCTGCCTTTCTGGATTTTACACTTTTTTCAGATGGCCCTTTTGACCGGGGGGAAGTGAGACTTCATTGTAGTGCAGATTTCCTTTGCAATCTTGCTTGGTTGGCCAAAAAGGGCGTATGCGTTTTTTTCTGAATATATTTAGGAAAAAACGCATACGCCCTTTTTGGCCAAGTGCATCATTGTGGACGTTCTGCCTCTTTTCCTATGCTTTCAATGCAATTCCAGTCTACCTCCTGAAATCGGTTTCCTGCAATTCTGCCCCGCTTTCAAGTCCTCTTGGCAGCCTTACTTCAGTCTATTTTTGGACGATAGCTGTCATTTATAACTCTGCAGGTTTGTGAATTACAGTGCCCCTGAGCTCCTTTCTTCAACTCGCTTTCTTGTGACCTGGCCGCAACACCGCAGGATGGCTTCAGGCCCTAATCTGGTTCCGGTACGGCACGCTGAGCCTTTGGTTATTTCCTCTTCCTGGTGGGAAATGAGAGTTAAATTTGCCCGTCCAGACACCTCCAGCTAGCCTCTCATTGGTTCTCGCTATTCCTGTTCATCTTCCGCAGAAATTGCAAACTGGGCCAAACAGGAGGTTAAAGGGACTGACTCTCCAAGTGGGGAGAGTGTTAGTAAAGCATCTGGAATGTTGCACCCGAGTACCAGGGGAAGAAAACTGAGACATATTTGAACACGTCTCCCGATCACATGGTTGATCATACTCTAGGTTCCACATGCATGTTTTAGCTGAAGGAAGAATACCTTAAACCTGGGTAGTTGAAACCCGTGGAATGGGTACCATGCAATATGACTTCAAAGGGTCTTCATTTGCTCACCGCACCTCTCCAATCCTATCACTGCTGCATTTATGCCCCTGTACACATGCTTGATTCTCTTTCGGAGACATAGCAATCCATAGGTTTTAAGATACTTACTAGTCAGGTACATTCTTAGGCGTTTAATATGGGGTGTTGAGTCCATTTCGTTGAGCAAGGAGTAGCTCTTGTCTATTCCATATTTGGCTTAAGGAACTTTATCTGTGCTCATTTCAATCTCTGGTTTTATGCAGCACCCCAACTCACCTTTCCCCTTAAGCAAGCATAAGTTGGTTTTCTAAATTTGAGACCCTGTTCTGTTCTGTAATTCAGTTCCTGTGTAGCCAAGTTTACATTCCGTGTATTACTGATATCTTATGATGTTTCTTTTTCTGTGTGACTTATTTCAGTTAGAATCATCATACCTGAATCCACTCATTGTGCTGCTAAGGGCCTGATGACACAGATTTCATTGCTGAGTGATACTGCTTTGTAAGTAAATACCACAACTTCTTTATCCATTTTTCACTTTCTGCGATGTTGAACTTGTACTGTAAACGAGGTTTTTGTAAACAGAGCCTTTCGAAACTTTGGGGTGGCTGTGTCTTTTTGATTTTAATTTCCCTAAGCTATAGGACCATAAGTGGAAGTGCCCTAGGTTCTGTTGCTTTGTTTTTTAGATGTTTCAGGAAACACCATACACTTCTCCCGAGTGGTTGTTGGCAATTTACATCCCGCCCATCAGCATAACAAGGCTGCCAGTTCTCCATGGCCTGTCCTGCCTTTCTGGATTTTACACTTTTTTCAGATGGCCCTTTTGACCGGGGGGAAGTGAGACTTCATTGTAGTGCAGATTTCCTTTGCAAGCTTGCTTGGTTGGCCAAAAAGGGCGTATGCGTTTTTTCCTGAATATATTCAGGAAAAAACGCATACGCCCTTTTTGGCCAAGTGCATCATTGTGGACGTTTTGCCTCTTTTCCTATGCTTTCAATGCAATTCCAGTCTACCTCCTGAAATCGGTTTCCTGCAATTCTGCCCCGCTTTCAAGTCCTCTTGGCAGCCTTACTTCAGTCTATTTTTGGACGATAGCTGTCATTTATAACTCTGCAGGTTTGTGAATTACAGTGCCCCTGAGCTCCTTTCTTCAACTCGCTTTCTTGTGACCTGGCCGCAACACCGCAGGATGGCTTCAGGCCCTAATCTGGTTCCGGCACGGCACGCTGAGCCTTTGGTTATTTCCTCTTCCTGGTGGGAAATGAGAGTTAAATTTGCCCGTCCAGACACCTCCAGCTAGCCTCTCATTGGTTCTCGCTATTCCTGTTCATCTTCCGCAGAAATTGCAAACTGGGCCAAACAGGAGGTTAAAGGCGCTGACTCTCCAAGTGGGGAGAGTGTTAGTAAAGCGTCTGGAATGTTGCACCCGAGTACCAGGGGAGGAAAACTGAGACATATTTGAACACGTCTCCCGTTCACATGGTTGATCATACTTAGGTTCCACATGCATGTTTTAGCTGAAGGAAGAATACCTTAAACCTGGAGAGTTGAGACTCGTGTAATGGGTACCATGCAATATGACTTCAAAGGGTCTTCATTTGCTCACCGAACCTCTCCAATCCTATCACTGCTGCGTTTATGCCCCTGTACACATGCTTGATTCTCTTTTGGAGACATAGCAATCCATAGGTTTTACGATACTTACTAGTCAGGTACATTCTTAGGCGTTTAATATGCGGTGTTGAGTCCATTTCGTTGAGCAAGGAGTAGCTCTTGTCTATTCCATATTTGACTTAAGGAACTTTATCTGTGCTCATTTCAATCTCTGGTTTTATGCAGCACCCCAACTCACCTTTAACCTTAAGCAAGCATAAGTTGGTTTTCTAAATTTGAGACCCTGTTCTGTTCTGTAATTCAGTTCCTGTGTAGCCAAGTTTACATTCCGTGTATTACTGATATCTTATGATGTTTCTTTTTCTGTGTGACTTATTTCAGTTAGAATCATCATACCTGAATCCACTCATTGTGATGCTAAGGGCCTGATGACATAGATTTCATTGCTGAGTGATATTGCTTTGTAAGTAAATACCACAACTTCTTTATCCATTTTTCACTTACTGCGATGTTGAACTTGTACTGTAAACGAGGTTCTTGTAAACAGAGGCGTCCCAAACTTTGGGGTGGCTGTGTCTTTTTGATTTTAATTTCCCTAAGCTATAGGACCATAAGTGGCAGTGCCCTAGGCTCTGTTGCTTTGTTTTTTAGATGTTTCAGGAAACACCATACACTTCTCCCGAGTGGCTGTTGGCAATTTACATCCCGCCCATCAGCATAACAAGGCTCCCAGTTCTCCATGGCCTGTCCTGCCTTTCTGGATTTTACACTTTTTTCAGATGGCCCTTTTGACCGGGGGGAAGTGAGACTTCATTGTAGTGCAGATTTCCTTTGCAAGCTTGCTTGGTTGGCCAAAAAGGGCGTATGCGTTTTTTCCTGAATATATTCAGGAAAAAACGCATACGCCCTTTTTGGCCAAGTGCATCATTGTGGACGTTCTGCCTCTTTTCCTATGCTTTCAATGCAATTCCAGTCTACCTCCTGAAATCGGTTTCCTGCAATTCTGCCCCGCTTTCAAGTGCTCTTGGCAGCCTTACTTCAGTCTATTTTTGGACGATAGCTGTCATTTATAACTCTGCAGGTTTGTGAATTACAGTGCCCCTGAGCTCCTTTCTTCAACTCGCTTTCTTGTGACCTGGCCGCAACACCGCAGGATGGGTTCAGGCCCTAATCAGGTTCCGGCCCGGCATGCTGAGCCTTTGGTTAATTCCTCTTCCTGGTGGGAAATGAGAGTTAAATTTGCCCATCCAGACACCTCCAGCTAGCCTCTCATTGGTTTTCGCTATTCCTGTTCATCTTCCGCAGAAATTGCAAACTGGGCCAAACAGGAGGTTAAAGGGACTGACTCTCCAAGTGGGGAGAGTGTTAGTAAAGCGTCTGGAATGTTGCACCCGAATACCAGGGGAGGAAAACTGAGACATATTTGAACACGTCTCCCGATCACATGGTTGATCATACTCTAGGTTCCACATGCATGTTTTAGCTGAAGGAAGAATACCTTAAACCTGGGTAGTTGAAACCCGTGGAATGGGTACCATGCAATATGACTTCAAAGGGTCTTCATTTGCTCACCGCACCTCTCCAATCCTATCACTGCTGCGTTTATGCCCCTGTACACATGCTTGATTCTCTTTCGGAGACATAGCAATCCATAGGTTTTACGATACTTACTAGTCAGGTACATTCTTAGGCGTTTAATATGCGGTGTTGAGTCCATTTCATTGAGCAAGGAGTAGCTCTTGTCTATTCCATATTTGACTTAAGGAACTTTATCTGTGCTCATTTCAATCTCTGGTTTTATGCAGCACCCCAACTCACCTTTACCCTTAAGCAAGAATAAGTTGGTTTTCTAAATTTGAGACCCTGTTCTGTTCTGTAATTCAGTTCCTGTGTAGCCAAGTTTACATTCCGTGTATTACTGATATCTTATGCTGTTTCTTTTTCTGTGTGACTTATTTCAGTTAGAATCATCATACCTGAATCCACTCATTGTGCTGCTAAGGGCCTGATGACACAGATTTCATTGCTGAGTGATATTGCTTTGTAAGTAAATACCACAACTTCTTTATCCATTTTTCACTTTCTGCGATGTTGAACTTGTACTGTAAACGAGGTTCTTGTAAACAGAGCCGTTCCAAACTTTGGGGTGGCTGTGTCTTTTTGATTTTAATTTCCCTAAGCTATAGGACCATAAGTGGAAGTGCCCTAGGTTCTGTTGCTTTGTTTTTTAGATGTTTCAGGAAACACCATACACTTCTCCCGAGTGGTTGTTGGCAATTTACATCCCGCCCATCAGCATAACAAGGCTGCCAGTTCTCCATGGCCTGTCCTGCCTTTCTGGATTTTACACTTTTTTCAGATGGCCCTTTTGACCGGGGGGAAGTGAGACTTCATTGTAGTGCAGATTTCCTTTGCAAGCTTGCTTGGTTGGCCAAAAAGGGCGTATGCGTTTTTTCCTGAATATATTCAGGAAAAAACGCATACGCCCTTTTTGGCCAAGTGCATCATTGTGGACGTTCTGCCTCTTTTCCTATGCTTTCAATGCAATTCCAGTCTACCTCCTGAAATCGGTTTCCTGCAATTCTGCCCCGCTTTCAAGTCCTCTTGGCAGCCTTACTTCAGTCTATTTTTGGACGATAGCTGTCATTTATAACTCTGCAGGTTTGTGAATTACAGTGCCCCTGAGCTCCTTTCTTCAACTCGCTTTCTTGTGACCTGACCGCAACACCGCAGGATGGCTTCAGGCCCTAATCAGGTTCCGGCCCGGCATGCTGAGCCTTTGGTTAATTCCTCTTCCTGGTGGGAAATGAGAGTTAAATTTGCCCATCCAGACACCTCCAGCTAGCCTCTCATTGGTTTTCGCTATTCCTGTTCATCTTCCGCAGAAATTGCAAACTGGGCCAAACAGGAGGTTAAAGGGACTGACTCTCCAAGTGGGGAGAGTGTTAGTAAAGCGTCTGGAATGTTGCACCCGAGTACCAGGGGAGGAAAACTGAGACATATTTGAACACGTCTCCCGATCACATGGTTGATCATACTCTAGGTTCCACATGCATGTTTTAGCTGAAGGAAGAATACCTTAAACCTGGGTAGTTGAAACCCGTGGAATGGGTACCATGCAATATGACTTCAAAGGGTCTTCATTTGCTCACCGCACCTCTCCAATCCTATCACTGCTGCGTTTATGCCCCTGTACACATGCTTGATTCTCTTTCGGAGACATAGCAATCCATAGGTTTTACGATACTTACTAGTCAGGTACATTCTTAGGCGTTTAATATGCGGTGTTGAGTCCATTTCATTGAGCAAGGAGTAGCTCTTGTCTATTCCATATTTGACTTAAGGAACTTTATCTGTGCTCATTTCAATCTCTGGTTTTATGCAGCACCCCAACTCACCTTTACCCTTAAGCAAGCATAAGTTGGTTTTCTAAATTTGAGACCCTGTTCTGTTCTGTAATTCAGTTCCTGTGTAGCCAAGTTTACTTTCCGTGTATTACTGATATCTTATGATGTTTCTTTTTCTGTGTGACTTATTTTAGTTAGAATCATCATACCTGAATCCACTCATTGTGATGCTAAGGGCCTGATGACATAGATTTCATTGCTGAGTGATATTGCTTTGTAAGTAAATACCACAACTTCCTTATCCATTTTTCACTTTCTGCGATGTTGAACTTGTACTGTAAACGAGGTTCTTGTAAACAGAGGCGTCCCAAACTTTGGGGTGGCTGTGTCTTTTTGATTTTAATTTCCCTAAGCTATAGGACCATAAGTGGCAGTGCCCTAGGCTCTGTTGCTTTGTTTTTTAGATGTTTCAGGAAACACCATACACTTCTCCGGAGTGTCTGTTGGCAATTTACATCCCGCCCATCAGCATAACAAGGCTCCCAGTTCTCCATGGCCTGTTGCCTTTCTGGATTTTACACTTTTTTCAGATGGCCCTTTTGACCAGGGGGAAGTGAGACTTCATTGTAGTGCAGATTTCCTTTGCAAGCTTGCTTGGTTGGCCAAAAAGGGCGTATGCGTTTTTTCCTGAATATATTCAGGAAAAAACGCATACGCCCTTTTTGGCCAAGTGCATCATTGTGGACGTTCTGCCTCTTTTCCTATGCTTTCAATGCAATTCCAGTCTACCTCCTGAAATCGGTTTCCTGCAATTCTGCCCCGCTTTCAAGTCCTCTTGGCAGCCTTACTTCAGTCTATTTTTGGACGATACCTGTCATTTATAACTCTGCAGGTTTGTGAATTACAGTGCCCCTGAGCTCCTTTCTTCAACTCGCTTTCTTGTGACCTGGCCGCAACACCGCAGGATGGCTTCAGGCCCTAATCTGGTTCCGGCCCGGCATGCTGAGCCTTTGGTTAATTCCTCTTCCTGGTGGGAAATGAGAGTTAAATTTGCCCGTCCAGACACCTCCAGCTAGCCTCTCATTGGTTCTCGCTATTCCTGTTCACCTTCCGCAGAAATTGCAAACTGGGCCAAACAGGAGGTTAAAGGGACTGACTCTCCAAGTGGGGAGAGTGTTAGTAAAGCGTCTGGAATGTTGCACCCGAGTACCAGGGGAGGAAAACTGAGACATATTTGAACACGTCTCCCGATCACATGGTTGATCATACTCTAGGTTCCACATGCATGTTTTAGCTGAAGGAAGAATACCTTAAACCTGGGTAGTTGAAACCCGTGGAATGGGTACCATGCAATATGACTTCAAAGAGTCTTCATTTGCTCACCGAACCTCTCCAATCCTATCACTGCTGCGTTTATGCCCCTGTACACATGCTTGATTCTCTTTCGGAGACATAGCAATCCATAGGTTTTAAGATACTTACTAGTCAGGTACATTCTTAGGCGTTTAATATGGGGTGTTGAGTCCATTCCGTTGAGCAAGGAGTAGCTCTTGTCTATTCCATATTTGGCTTAAGGAACTTTATCTGTGCTCATTTCAATCTCTGGTTTTATGCAGCACCCCAACTCACCTTTACCCTTAAGCAAGAATAAGTTGGTTTTCTAAATTTGAGACCCTGTTCTGTTCTGTAATTCAGTTCCTGTGTAGGCAAGTTTACATTCCGTGTATTAGTGATATCTTATGCTGTTTCTTTTTCTGTGTGACTTATTTCAGTTAGAATCATCATACCTGAATCCACTCATTGTGCTGCTAAGGGCCTGATGACACAGATTTCATTGCTGAGTGATATTGCTTTGTAAGTAAATACCACAACTTCTTTATCCATTTTTCACTTTCTGCGATGTTGAACTTGTACTGTAAACGAGGTTCCTGTAAACAGAGCCGTTCCAAACTTTGGGGTGGCTGTGTCTTTTTGATTTTAATTTCCCTAAGCTATAGGACCATAAGTGGAAGTGCCCTAGGCTCTGTTGCTTTGTTTTTTAGATGTTTCAGGAAACACCATACACCTCTCCCAAGTGTATGTTGGCAATTTACATCCCGCCCATCAGCATAACAAGGCTGCCAGTTCTCAATGGCCTGTTGCCTTTCTGGATTTTACACTTTTTTCAGATGGCCCTTTTGGCCGGGGTGAAGTGAGACTTCATTGTAGTGCAGATTTCCTTTGCAAGCTTGCTTGGTTGGCCAAAAAGGGCGTATGCGTTTTTTCCTGAATATATTCAGGAAAAAACGCATACGCCCTTTTTGGCCAAGTGCATCATTGTGGACGTTCTGCCTCTTTTCCTATGCTTTCAATGCAATTCCAGTCTACCTCCTGAAATCGGTTTCCTGCAATTCTGCCCCGCTTTCAAGTCCTCTTGGCAGCCTTACTTCAGTCTATTTTTGGACGATACCTGTCATTTATAACTCTGCAGGTTTGTGAATTACAGTGCCCCTGAGCTCCTTTCTTCAACTCGCTTTCTTGTGACCTGGCCGCAACACCGCAGGATGGCTTCAGGCCCTAATCTGGTTCCGGCCCGGCACGCTGAGCCTTTGGTTAATTCCTCTTCCTGGTGGGAAATGAGAGTTAAATTTGCCCGTCCAGACACCTCCAACTAGCCTCTCATTTGTTCTCGCTATTCCTGTTCATCTTCCGCAGAAATTGCAAACTGGGCCAAACAGGAGGTTGAAGGCGCTGACTCTCCAAGTGGGGAGAGTGTTAGTAAAGCGTCTGGAATGTTGCACCCGAGTACCAGGGGAGGAAAACTGAGACATATTTGAACACGTCTCCCGTTCACATGGTTGATCATACTTGGGTTCCACATGCATGTTTTAGCTGAAGGAAGAATACCTTAAACCTGGGTAGTTGAAACCCGTGGAATGGGTACCATGCAATATGACTTCAAAGGGTCTTCATTTGCTCACCGAACCTCTCCAATCCTATCACTGCTGCGTTTATGCCCCTGTACACATGCTTGATTCTCTTTCGGAGACATAGCAATCCATAGGTTTTAAGATACTTACTAGTCAGGTACATTCTTAGGCGTTTAATATGCGGTGTTGAGTCCATTTCGTTGAGCAAGGAGTAGCTCTTGTCTATTCCATATTTGACTTAAGGAACTTTATCTGTGCTCATTTCAATCTCTGGTTTTATGCAGCACCCCAACTCACCTTTACCCTTAAGCAAGCATAAGTTGGTTTTCTAAATTTGAGACCCTGTTCTGTTCTGTAATTCAGTTCCTGTGTAGCCAAGTTTACATTCCGTGTATTACTGATATCTTATGATGTTTCTTTTTCTGTGTGACTTATTTCAGTTAGAATCATCATACCTGAATCCACTCATTGTGCTGCTAAGGGCCTGATGACACAGATTTCATTGCTGAGTGATATTGCTTTGTAAGTAAATACCACAACTTCTTTATCCATTTTTCACTTTCTGCGATGTTGAACTTGTACTGTAAACGAGGTTCTTGTAAACAGAGCCGTTCCAAACTTTGGGGTGGCTGTGTCTTTTTGATTTTAATTTCCCTAAGCTATAGGACCATAAGTGGAAGTGCCCTAGGTTCTGTTGCTTTGTTTTTTAGATGTTTCAGGAAACACCATACACTTCTCCCGAGTGGCTGTTGGCAATTTACATCCCGCCCATCAGCATAACAAGGCTCCCAGTTCTCCATGGCCTGTCCTGCCTTTCTGGATTTTACACTTTTTTCAGATGGCCCTTTTGACCGGGGGGAAGTGAGACTTCATTGTAGTGCAGATTTCCTTTGCAAGCTTGCTTGGTTGGCCAAAAAGGGCGTATGCGTTTTTTCCTGAATATATTCAGGAAAAAACGCATATGCCCTTTTTGGCCAAGTGCATCATTGTGGACGTTCTGCCTCTTTTCCTATGCTTTCAATGCAATTCCAGTCTACCTCCTGAAATCGGTTTCCTGCAATTCTGCCCCGCTTTCAAGTCCTCTTGGCAGCCTTACTTCAGTCTATTTTTGGACGATAGCTGTCATTTATAACTCTGCAGGTTTGTGAATTACAGTGCCCCTGAGCTCCTTTCTTCAACTCGCTTTCTTGTGACCTGGCCGCAACACCGCAGGATGGCTTCAGGCCCTAATCTGGTTCCGGCCCGGCATGCTGAGCTTTTGGTTAATTCCTCTTCCTGGTGGGAAATGAGAGTTAAATTTGCCCGTCCAGACACCTCCAGCTAGCCTCTCATTGGTTCTCGCTATTCCTGTTCATCTTCCGCAGAAATTGCAAACTGGGCCAAACAGGAGGTTAAAGGGACTGACTCTCCAAGTGGGGAGAGTGTTAGTAAAGCGTCTGGAATGTTGCACCCGAGTACCAGGGGAGGAAAACTGAGACATATTTGAACACGTCTCCCGTTCACATGGTTGATCATACTTGGGTTCCACATGCATGTTTTAGCTGAAGGAAGAATACCTTAAACCTGGAGAGTTAAGACCCGTGTAATGGGTACCATGCAATATGACTTCAAAGGGTCTTCATTTGCTCACCGAACCTCTCCAATCCTATCACTGCTGCGTTTATGCCCCTGTACACATGCTTGATTCTCTTTCGGAGACATAGCAATCCATAGGTTTTAAGATACTTACTAGTCAGGTACATTCTTAGGCGTTTAATATGGGGTGTTGAGTCCATTTCGTTGAGCAAGGAGTAGCTCTTGTCTATTCCATATTTGGCTTAAGGAACTTTATCTGTGCTCATTTCAATCTCTGGTTTTATGCAGCACCCCAACTCACCTTTACCCTTAAGCAAGAATAACTTGGTTTTCTAAATTTGAGACCCTGTTCTGTTCTGTAATTCAGTTCCTGTGTAGCCAAGTTTACATTCCGTGTATTACTGATATCTTATGATGTTTCTTTTTCTGTGTGACTTATTTCAGTTAGAATCATCATACCTGAATCCACTCATTGTGCTGCTAAGGGCCTGATGACACAGATTTCATTGCTGAGTGATATTGCTTTGTAAGTAAATACCACAACTTCTTTATCCATTTTTCACTTTCTGCGATGTTGAACTTGTACTGTAAACGAGGTTCTTGTAAACAGAGCCGTTCCAAACTTTGGGGTGGCTGTGTCTTTTTGATTTTAATTTCCCTAAGCTATAGGACCATAAGTGGAAGTGCCCTAGGTTCTGTTGCTTTGTTTTTTAGATGTTTCAGGAAACACCATACACCTCTCCCAAGTGTCTGTTGGCAATTTACATCCCGCCCATCAGCAAAACAAGGCTGCCAGTTCTCCATGGCCTCTCCTGCCTTTCTGGATTTTACACTTTTTTCAGATGGCCCTTTTGACCGGGGGGAAGTGAGACTTCATTGTAGTGCAGATTTCCTTTGCAAGCTTGCTTGGTTGGCCAAAAAGGGCGTATGCGTTTTTTCCTGAATATATTCAGGATAAAACGCATACGCCCTTTTTGGCCAAGTGCATCATTGTGGACGTTCTGCCTCTTTTCCTATGCTTTCAATGCAATTCCAGTCTACCTCCTGAAATCGGTTTCCTGCAATTCTGCCCCGCTTTCAAGTCCTCTTGGCAGCCTTACTTCAGTCTATTTTTGGACGATAGCTGTCATTTATAACTCTGCAGGTTTGTGAATTACAGTGCCCCTGAGCTCCTTTCTTCAACTCGCTTTCTTTTGAGCTGGCCGCAACACCGCAGGATGGCTTCAGGCCCTAATCTGGTTCCGGTACGGCACACTGAGCCTTTGGTTATTTCCTCTTCCTGGTGGGAAATGAGAGTTAAATTTGCCCGTCCAGACACCTCCAGCTAGCCTCTCATTGGTTCTCGCTATTCCTGTTCATCTTCCGCAGAAATTGCAAACTGGGCCAAACAGGAGGTTAAAGGCGCTGACTCTCCAAGTGGGGAGAGTGTTAGTAAAGCGTCTGGAATGTTGCACCCGAGTACCAGGGGAGGAAAACTGAGACATATTTGAACACGTCTCCCGTTCACATGGTTGATCATACTTAGGTTCCACATGCATGTTTTAGCTGAAGGAAGAATACCTTAAACCTGGAGAGTTGAGACTCGTTTAATGGGTACCATGCAATAGGACTTCAAAGGGTCTTCATTTGCTCACCGAACCTCTCCAATCCTATCACTGCTGCGTTTATGCCCCTGTACACATGCTTGATTCTCTTTTGGAGACATAGCAATCCATAGGTTTTACGATACTTACTAGTCAGGTACATTCTTAGGCGTTTAATATGCGGTGTTGAGTCCATTTCGTTGAGCAAGGAGTAGCTCTTGTCTATTCCATATTTGACTTAAGGAACTTTATCTGTGCTCATTTCAATCTCTGGTTTTATGCAGCACCCCAACTCACCTTTACCCTTAAGCAAGCATAAGTTGGTTTTCTAAATTTGAGACCCTTTTCTGTTCTGTAATTCAGTTCCTGTGTAGCCAAGTTTACATTCCGTGTATTACTGATATCTTATGATGTTTCTTTTTCTGTGTGACTTATTTCAGTTAGAATCATCATACCTGAATCCACTCATTGTGATGCTAAGGGCCTGATGACATAGATTTCATTGCTGAGTGATATTGCTTTGTAAGTAAATACCACAACTTCTTTATCCATTTTTCACTTTCTGCGATGTTGAACTTGTACTGTAAACGAGGTTCTTGTAAACAGAGGCGTCCCAAACTTTGGGGTGGCTGTGTCTTTTTGATTTTAATTTCCCTAAGCTATAGGACCATAAGTGGCAGTGCCCTAGGCTCTGTTGCTTTGTTTTTTAGATGTTTCAGGAAACACCATACACTTCTCCGGAGTGTCTGTTGGCAATTTACATCCCGCCCATCAGCATAACAAGGCTCCCAGTTCTCCATGGCCTGTTGCCTTTCTGGATTTTACACTTTTTTCAGATGGCCCTTTTGACCAGGTGGAAGTGAGACTTCATTGTAGTGCAGATTTCCTTTGCAAGCTTGCTTGGTTGGCCAAAAAGGGCGTATGCGTTTTTTCCTGAATATATTCAGGAAAAAACGCATACGCCCTTTTTGGCCAAGTGCATCATTGTGGACGTTCTGCCTCTTTTCCTATGCTTTCAATGCAATTCCAGTCTACCTCCTGAAATCGGTTTCCTGCAATTCTGCCCCGCTTTCAAGTCCTCTTGGCAGCCTTACTTCAGTCTATTTTTGGACGATAGCTGTCATTTATAACTCTGCAGGTTTGTGAATTACAGTGCCCCTGAGCTCCTTTCTTCAACTCGCTTTCTTGTGACCTGGCCGCAACACCGCAGGATGGCTTCAGGCCCTAATCTGTTTCCGGCCCGGCACGCTGAGCCTTTGGTTAATTCCTCTTCCTGGTGGGAAATGAGAGTTAAATTTGCCCGTCCAGACACCTCCAACTAGCCTCTCATTGGTTCTCGCTATTCCTGTTCATCTTCCGCAGAAATTGCAAACTGGGCCAAACAGGAGGTTGAAGGCGCTGACTCTCCAAGTGGGGAGAGTGTTAGTAAAGCGTCTGGAATGTTGCACCCGAGTACCAGGGGAGGAAAACTGAGACATATTTGAACACGTCTCCCGTTCACATGGTTGATCATACTTGGGTTCCACATGCATGTTTTAGCTGAAGGAAGAATACCTTAAACCTGGGTAGTTGAAACCCGTGGAATGGGTACCATGCAATATGACTTCAAAGGGTCTTCATTTGCTCACCGAACCTCTCCAATCCTATCACTGCTGCGTTTATGCCCCTGTACACATGCTTGATTCTCTTTCGGAGACATAGCAATCCATAGGTTTTAAGATACTTACTAGTCAGGTACATTCTTAGGCGTTTAATATGGGGTGTTGAGTCCAATTTGTTGAGCAAGGAGTAGCTCTTGTCTATTCCATATTTGACTTAAGGAACTTTATCTGTGCTCATTTCAATCTCTGGTTTTATGCAGCACCCCAACTCACCTTTACCCTTAAGCAAGCACAAGTTGGTTTTCTAAATTTGAGAACCTGTTCTGTTTTGGAATTCAGTTCCTGTGTAGCCAAGTTTACATTCCGTGTATTAGTGATATCTTATGATGTTTCTTTTTCTGTGTGACTTATTTCAGTTAGAATCATCGTACCTGAATCTACTCATTATGCTGCTACGGGCCTGATGACATAGATTTCATTGCTGAGTGATACTGCATTGTACGTAAGTACCACAAGTTCTTTATCCATTTTTCACTCTGCGATGTTGAACTTGTACTGTAAACGAGGTTCTTGTAAACAGAGCCGTTCCAAACTTTGGGGTGGCTGTGTCTTTTTGATTTTAATTTCCCTAAGCTATAGGACCATAAGTGGCAGTGCCCTAGGCTCTGTTGCTTTGTTTTTTAGATGTTTCAGGAAACACCATACACTTCTCCCGAGTGTCTGTTGGCAATTTACATCCCGCCCATCAGCATAACAAGGCTCCCAGTTCTCAATGGCCTGTTGCCTTTCTGGATTTTACACTTTTTTCAGATGGCCCTTTTGACCGGGGGGAAGTGAGACTTCATTGTAGTGCAGATTTCCTTTGCAAGCTTGCTTGGTTGGCCAAAAAGGGCGTATGCGTTTTTTCCTGAATATATTCAGGAAAAAACGCATACGCCCTTTTTGGCCAAGTGCATCATTGTGGACGTTCTGCCTCTTTTCCTATGCTTTCAATGCAATTCCAGTCTACCTCCTGAAATCGGTTTCCTGCAATTCTGCCCCGCTTTCAAGTCCTCTTGGCAGCCTTACTTCAGTCTATTTTTGGACGATAGCTGTCATTTATAACTCTGCAGGTTTGTGAATTACAGTGCCCCTGAGCTCCTTTCTTCAACTCGCTTTCTTGTGACCTGGCCGCAACACCGCAGGATGGCTTCAGGCCCTAATCTGGTTCCGGCACGGCACGCTGAGCCTTTGGTTATTTCCTCTTCCTGGTGGGAAATGAGAGTTAAATTTGCCCGTCCAGACACCTCCAGCTAGTCTCTCATTGGTTCTCGCTATTCCTGTTCATCTTCCGCAGAAATTGCAAACTGGGCCAAACAGGTGGTTAAAGGGACTGACTCTCCAAGTGGGGAGAGTGTTAGTAAAGCGTCTGGAATGTTGCACCCGAGTACCAGGGGAGGAAAACTGAGACATATTTGAACACGTCTCCCGATCATATGGTTGATCATACTCTTGGTTCCACATGCATGTTTTAGCTGAAGGAAGAATACCTTAAACCTGGAGAGTTGAGACCCGTGTAATGGGTACCATGCAATATGACTTCAAAGGGTCTTCATTTGCTCACCGAACCTCTCCAATCCTATCACTGCTGCGTTTATGCCCCTGTACACATGCTTGATCCTCTTTCGGAGACATAGCAATCCATAGGTTTTAAGATACTTACTAGTCAGGTACATTCTTAGGCGTTTAATATGCGGTGTTGAGTCCATTTCGTTGAGCAAGGAGTAGCTCTTGTCTATTCCATATTTGACTTAAGGAACTTTATCTGTGCTCATTTCAATCTCTGGTTTTATGCAGCACCCCAACTCACCTTTACCCTTAAGCAAGCATAAGTTGGTTTTCTAAATTTGAGAACCTGTTCTGTTTTGGAATTCAGTTCCTGTGTAGCCAAGTTTACATTCTGTGTATTAGTGATATCTTATGATGTTTCTTTTTCTGTGTGACTTATTTCAGTTAGAATCATCGTACCTGAATCTACTGATTATGCTGCTACGGGCCTGATGACATAGATTTCATTGCTGAGTGATACTGCATTGTACGTAAGTACCACAAGTTCTTTATCCATTTTTCACTTTCTGCGATGTTGAACTTGTACTGTAAACGAGGTTCTTGTAAACAGAGCCGTTCCAAACTTTGGGGTGGCTGTGTCTTTTTGATTTTAATTTCCCTAAGCTATAGGACCATAAGTGGAAGTGCCCTAGGCTCTGTTGCTTTGTTTTTTAGATGTTTCAGGAAACACCATACACTTCTCCCGAGTGTCTGTTGGCAATTTACATCCCGCCCATCAGCATAACAAGGCTCCCAGTTCTCAATGGCCTGTTGCCTTTCTGGATTTTACACTTTTTTCAGATGGCCCTTTTGACCGGGGGGAAGTGAGACTTCATTGTAGTGCAGATTTCCTTTGCAAGCTTGCTTGGTTGGCCAAAAAGGGCGTATGCGTTTTTTCCTGAATATATTCAGGAAAAAACGCATACGCCCTTTTTGGCCAAGTGCATCATTGTGGACGTTCTGCCTCTTTTCCTATGCTTTCAATGCAATTCCAGTCTACCTCCTGAAATCGGTTTCCTGCAATTCTGCCCCGCTTTCAAGTCCTCTTGGCAGCCTTACTTCAGTCTATTTTTGGACGATAGCTGTCATTTATAACTCTGCAGGTTTGTGAATTACAGTGCCCCTGAGCTCCTTTCTTCAACTCGATTTTTTGTGACCTGGCCGCAACACCGCAGGATGGCTTCAGGCCCTAATCTGGTTCCGGCCCGGCATGCTGAGCCTTTGGTTAATTCCTCTTCCTGGTGGGAAATGAGAGTTAAATTTGCCCGTCCAGACACCTCCAGCTAGCCTCTCATTGGTTCTCGCTATTCCTGTTCATCTTCCGCAGAAATTGCAAACTGGGCCAAACAGGAGGTTAAAGGGACTGACTCTCCAAGTGGGGAGAGTGTTAGTAAAGCGTCTGGAATGTTGCACCCGAGTACCAGGGGAGGAAAACTGAGACATATTTGAACACGTCTCCCGTTCACATGGTTGATCATACTTGGGTTCCACATGCATGTTTTAGCTGAAGGAAGAATACCTTAAACCTGGAGAGTTAAGACCCGTGTAATGGGTACCATGCAATATGACTTCAAAGGGTCTTCATTTGCTCACCGAACCTCTCCAATCCTATCACTGCTGCGTTTATGCCCCTGTACACATGCTTGATTCTCTTTCGGAGACATAGCAATCCATAGGTTTTAAGATACTTACTAGTCAGGTACATTCTTAGGCGTTTAATATGGGGTGTTGAGTCCAATTTGTTGAGCAAGGAGTAGCTCTTGTCTATTCCATATTTGACTTAAGGAACTTTATCTGTGCTCATTTCAATCTCTGGTTTTATGCAGCACCCCAACTCACCTTTACTCTTAAGCAAGCATGAGTTGGTTTTCTAAATTTGAGACCCTGTTCTGTTCTGTAATTCAGTTCCTGTGTAGCCAAGTTTACATTCCGTGTATTACTGATATCTTATGATGTTTCTTTTTCTGTGTGACTTACTTCAGTTAGAATCATCATACCTGAATCCACTCATTGTGCTGCTAAGGGCCTGATGACACAGATTTCATTGCTGAGTGATATTGCTTTGTAAGTAAGTACCACAAGTTCTTTATCCATTTTTCACTTTCTGCGATGTTGAACTTGTACTGTAAACGAGGTTCTTGTAAACAGAGGCGTCCCAAACTTTGGGGTGGCTGTGTCTTTTTGATTTTAATTTCCCTAAGCTATAGGACCATAAGTGGCAGTGCTCTAGGCTCTGTTGCTTTGTTTTTTAGATGTTTCAGGAAACACCATACACTTCTCCCGAGTGTCTGTTGGCAATTTACATCCCGCCCATCAGCATAACAAGGCTCCCAGTTCTCCATGGCCTGTCCTGCCTTTCTGGATTTTACACTTTTTTCAGATGGCCCTTTTGACCGGGGGGAAGTGAGACTTCATTGTAGTGCAGATTTCCTTTGCAAGCTTGCTTGGTTGGCCAAAAAGGGCGTATTCGTTTTTTTCTGAATATATTCAGGAAAAAACGCATACACACTTTTTGGCCAAGTGCATCATTGTGGACGTTCTGCCTCTTTTCCTATGCTTTCAATGCAATTCCAGTCTACCTCCTGAAATCGGTTTCCTGCAATTCTGCCCCGCTTTCAAGTCCTCTTGGCAGCCTTACTTCAGTCTATTTTTGGACGATAGCTGTCATTTATAACTCTGCAGGTTTGTGAATTACAGTGCCCCTGAGCTCCTTTCTTCAACTCGCTTTCTTGTGACCTGGCCGCAACACCGCAGGATGGCTTCAGGCCCTAATCTGGTTCCGGCACGGCACGCTGAGCCTTTGGTTATTTCCTCTTCCTGGTGGGAAATGAGAGTTAAATTTGCCCGTCCAGACACCTCCAGCTAGCCTCTCATTGGTTCTCGCTATTCCTGTTCATCTTCTGCAGAAATTGCAAACTGGGCCAAACAGGAGGTTAAAGGGACTGACTCTCCAAGTGGGGAGAGTGTTAGTAAAGCGTCTGGAATGTTGCACCCGAGTACCAGGGGAGGAAAACTGAGACATATTTGAACACGTCTCCCGATCATATGGTTGATCATACTCTGGGTTCCACATGCATGTTTTAGCTGAAGGAAAAATACCATAAACCTGGAGAGTTGAGACCCGTGTAATGTGTACCATGCAATATGACTTCAAAGGGTCTTCATTTGCTCACCGAACCTCTCCAATCCTATCACTGCTGCGTTTATGCCCCTGTACACATGCTTGATTCTCTTTCGGAGACATAGCAATCCATAGGTTTTACGATACTTACTAGTCAGGTACATTCTTAGGCGTTTAATATGCGGTGTTGAGTCCATTTCGTTGAGCAAGGAGTAGCTCTTGTCTATTCCATATTTGACTTAAGGAACTTTATCTGTGCTCATTTCAATCTCTGGTTTTATGCAGCACCCCAACTCACCTTTACCCTTAAGCAAGCATAAGTTGGTTTTCTAAATTTGAGAACCTGTTCTGTTTTGGAATTCAGTTCCTGTGTAGCCAAGTTTACATTCCGTGTATTAGTGATATCTTATGATGTTTCTTTTTCTGTGTGACTTATTTCAGTTAGAATCATCGTACCTGACTCTACTCATTATGCTGCTACGGGCCTGATGACATAGATTTCATTGCTGAGTGATACTGCATTGTACGTAAGTACCACAAGTTCTTTATCCATTTT
This sequence comes from Stenella coeruleoalba, assembly GCF_951394435.1. Lineage (NCBI taxonomy): Eukaryota > Metazoa > Chordata > Mammalia > Artiodactyla > Delphinidae > Stenella > Stenella coeruleoalba. Next base: position 173,342 of record NW_027645870.1, read on the forward strand.
TCACTTTCTGCGATGTTGAACTTGTACTGTAAACGAGGTTCTTGTAAACAGAGCCATTCCAAACTTTGGGGTGGCTGTGTCTTTTTGATTTTAATTTCCCTAAGCTATAGGACCATAAGTGGCAGTGCCCTAGGCTCTGTTGCTTTGTTTTTTAGATGTTTCAGGAAACACCATACACTTCTCCCGAGTGTCTGTTGGCAATTTACATCCCGCCCATCAGCATAACAAGGCTCCCAGTTCTCAATGGCCTGTTGCCTTTCTGGATTTTACACTTTTTTCAGATGGCCCTTTTGACCGGGGGGAAGTGAGACTTCATTGTAGTGCAGATTTCCTTTGCAAGCTTGCTTGGTTGGCCAAAAAGGGCGTATGCGTTTTTTCCTGAATATATTCAGGAAAAAACGCATACGCCCTTTTTGGCCAAGTGCATCATTGTGGACGTTCTGCCTCTTTTCCTATGCTTTCAATGCAATTCCAGTCTACCTCCTGAAATCGGTTTCCTGCAATTCTGCCCCGCTTTCAAGTCCTCTTGGCAGCCTTACTTCAGTCTATTTTTGGACGATAGCTGTCATTTATAACTCTGCAGGTTTGTGAATTACAGTGCCCCTGAGCTCCTTTCTTCAACTCGCTTTCTTGTGACCTGGCCGCAACACCGCAGGATGGCTTCAGGCCCTAATCTGGTTCCGGCCCGGCATGCTGAGCCTTTGGTTAATTCCTCTTCCTGGTGGGAAATGAGAGTTAAATTTGCCCGTCCAGACACCTCCAGCTAGCCTCTCATTGGTTCTCGCTATTCCTGTTCATCTTCCGCAGAAATTGCAAACTGGGCCAAACAGGAGGTTAAAGGGACTGACTCTCCAAGTGGGGAGAGTGTTAGTAAAGCGTCTGGAATGTTGCACCCGAGTACCAGGGGAGGAAAACTGAGACATATTTGAACACGTCTCCCGTTCACATGGTTGATCATACTTGGGTTCCACATGCATGTTTTAGCTGAAGGAAGAATACCTTAAACCTGGAGAGTTAAGACCCGTGTAATGGGTACCATGCAATATGACTTCAAAGGGTCTTCATTTGCTCACCGAACCTCTCCAATCCTATCACTGCTGCGTTTATGCCCCTGTACACATGCTTGATTCTCTTTCGGAGACATAGCAATCCATAGGTTTTAAGATACTTACTAGTCAGGTACATTCTTAGGCGTTTAATATGCGGTGTTGAGTCCATTTCGTTGAGCAAGGAGTAGCTCTTGTCTATTCCATATTTGACTTAAGGAACTTTATCTGTGCTCATTTCAATCTCTGGTTTTATGCAGCACCCCAACTCACCTTTACACTTAAGCAAGCATAAGTTGGTTTTCTAAATTTGAGAACCTGTTCTGTTTTGGAATTCAGTTCCTGTGTAGCCAAGTTTACATTCCGTGTATTAGTGATATCTTATGATGTTTCTTTTTCTGTGTGACTTATTTCAGTTAGAATCATCGTACCTGACTCTACTCATTATGCTGCTACGGGCCTGATGACATAGATTTCATTGCTGAGTGATACTGCATTGTACGTAAGTACCACAAGTTCTTTATCCATTTTTCACTTTCTGCGATGTTGAACTTGTACTGTAAACGAGGTTCTTGTAAACAGAGCCGTTCCAAACTTTGGGGTGGCTGTGTCTTTTTGATTTTAATTTCCCTAAGCTATAGGACCATAAGTGGCAGTGCCCTAGGCTCTGTTGCTTTGTTTTTTAGATGTTTCAGGAAACACCATACAGTTCTCCCCAGTGTCTGTTGGCAATTTACATCCCGCCCATCAGCATAACAAGGCTCCCAGTTCTCAATGGCCTGTTGCCTTTCTGGATTTTACACTTTTTTCAGATGGCCCTTTTGACCGGGGGGAAGTGAGACTTCATTGTAGTGCAGATTTCCTTTGCAAGCTTGCTTGGTTGGCCAAAAAGGGCGTATGCGTTTTTTCCTGAATATATTCAGGAAAAAACGCATACGCCCTTTTTGGCCAAGTGCATCATTGTGGACGTTCTGCCTCTTTTCCTATGCTTTCAATGCAATTCCAGTCTACCTCCTGAAATCGGTTTCCTGCAATTCTGCCCCGCTTTCAAGTCCTCTTGGCAGCCTTACTTCAGTCTATTTTTGGACGATAGCTGTCATTTATAACTCTGCAGGTTTGTGAATTACAGTGCCCCTGAGCTCCTTTCTTCAACTCGCTTTCTTGTGACCTGGCCGCAACACCGCAGGATGGCTTCAGGCCCTAATCTGGTTCCGGCCCGGCATGCTGAGCCTTTGGTTAATTCCTCTTCCTGGTGGGAAATGAGAGTTAAATTTGCCCGTCCAGACACCTCCAGCTAGCCTCTCATTGGTTCTCGCTATTCCTGTTCATCTTCCGCAGAAATTGCAAACTGGGCCAAACAGGAGGTTAAAGGGACTGACTCTCCAAGTGGGGAGAGTGTTAGTAAAGCGTCTGGAATGTTGCACGCGAGTACCAGGGGAGGAAAACTGAGACATATTTGAACACGTCTCCCGTTCACATGGTTGATCATACTTGGGTTCCACATGCATGTTTTAGCTGAAGGAAGAATACCTTAAACCTGGAGAGTTAAGACCCGTGTAATGGGTACCATGCAATATGACTTCAAAGGGTCTTCATTTGCTCACCGAACCTCTCCAATCCTATCACTGCTGCGTTTATGCCCCTGTACACATGCTTGATTCTCTTTCGGTGACATAGCAATCCATAGGTTTTAAGATACTTACAAGTCAGGTACATTCTTAGGCGTTTAATATGGGGTGTTGAGTCCAATTTGTTGAGCAAGGAGTAGCTCTTGTCTATTCCATATTTGACTTAAGGAACTTTATCTGTGCTCATTTCAATCTCTGGTTTTATGCAGCACCCCAACTCACCTTTACCCTTAAGCAAGCATGAGTTGGTTTTCTAAATTTGAGACCCTGTTCTGTTCTGTAATTCAGTTCCTGTGTAGCCAAGTTTACATTCCGTGTATTACTGATATCTTATGATGTTTCTTTTTCTGTGTGACTTACTTCAGTTAGAATCATCATACCTGAATCCACTCATTGTGATGCTAAGGGCCTGATGACATAGATTTCATTGCTGAGTGATATTGCTTTGTAAGTAAATACCACAACTTCTTTATCCATTTTTCACTTTCTGCGATGTTGAACTTGTACTGTAAACGAGGTTCTTGTAAACAGAGGCGTCCCAAACTTTGGGGTGGCTGTGTCTTTTTGATTTTAATTTCCCTAAGCTATAGGACCATAAGTGGCAGTGCCCTAGGCTCTGTTGCTTTGTTTTTTCGATGTTTCAGGAAACACCATACACTTCTCCCGAGTGTCTGTTGGCAATTTACATCCCGCCCATCAGCATAAGAAGGCTCCCAGTTCTCCATGGCCTGTCCTGCCTTTCTGGATTTTACACTTTTTTCAGATGGCCCTTTTGACCGGGGGGAAGTGAGACTTCATTGTAGTGCAGATTTCCTTTGCAAGCTTGCTTGGTTGGCCAAAAAGGGCGTATGCGTTTTTTCCTGAATATATTCAGGAAAAAACGCATACGCCCTTTTTGGCCAAGTGCATCATTGTGGACGTTCTGCCTCTTTTCCTATGCTTTCAATGCAATTCCAGTCTACCTCCTGAAATCGGTTTCCTGCAATTCTGCCCCGCTTTCAAGTCCTCTTGGCAGCCTTACTTCAGTCTATTTTTGGACGATAGCTGTCATTTATAACTCTGCAGGTTTGTGAATTACAGTGCCCCTGAGCTCCTTTCTTCAACTCGCTTTCTTGTGACCTGGCCGCAACACCGCAGGATGGCTTCAGGCCCTAATCAGGTTCCGGCCCGGCATGCTGAGCCTTTGGTTAATTCCTCTTCCTGGTGGGAAATGAGAGTTAAATTTGCCCATCCAGACACCTCCAGCTAGCCTCTCATTGGTTCTCGCTATTCCTGTTCATCTTCCGCAGAAATTGCAAACTGGGCCAAACAGGAGGTTAAAGGGACTGACTCTCCAAGTGGGGAGAGTGTTAGTAAAGTGTCTGGAATGTTGCACCCGAGTACCAGGGGAGGAAAACTGAGACATATTTGAACACGTCTCCCGATCACATGGTTGATCATACTCTAGGTTCCACATGCATGTTTTAGCTGAAGGAAGAATACCTTAAACCTGGGTAGTTGAAACCCGTGGAATGGGTACCATGCAATATGACTTCAAAGGGTCTTCATTTGCTCACCGCACCTCTCCAATCCTATCACTGCTGCGTTTATGCCCCTGTACACATGCTTGATTCTCTTTCGGAGACATAGCAATCCATAGGTTTTACGATACTTACTAGTCAGGTACATTCTTAGGCGTTTAATATGCGGTGTTGAGTCCATTTCATTGAGCAAGGAGTAGCTCTTGTCTATTCCATATTTGACTTAAGGAACTTTATCTGTGCTCATTTCAATCTCTGGTTTTATGCAGCACCCCAACTCACCTTTACCCTTAAGCAAGCATAAGTTGGTTTTCTAAATTTGAGACCCTGTTCTGTTCTGTAATTCAGTTCCTGTGTAGCCAAGTTTACATTCCGTGTATTACTGATATCTTATGATGTTTCTTTTTCTGTGTGACTTATTTCAGTTAGAATCATCATACCTGAATCCACTCATTGTGATGCTAAGGGCCTGATGACATAGATTTCATTGCTGAGTGATATTGCTTTGTAAGTAAATACCACAACTTCTTTATCCATTTTTCACTTTCTGCGGTGTTGAACTTGTACTGTAAACGAGGTTCTTGTAAACAGAGGCGTCCCAAACTTTGGGGTGGCTGTGTCTTTTTGATTTTAATTTCCCTAAGCTATAGGACCATAAGTGGCAGTGCCCTAGGCTCTGTTGCTTTGTTTTTTAGATGTTTCAGGAAACACCATACACTTCTCCGGAGTGTCTGTTGGCAATTTACATCCCGCCCATCAGCATAACAAGGCTCCCAGTTCTCCATGGCCTGTTGCCTTTCTGGATTTTACACTTTTTTCAGATGGCCCTTTTGACCGGGGGGAAGTGAGACTTCATTGTAGTGCAGATTTCCTTTGCAAGCTTGCTTGGTTGGCCAAAAAGGGCGTATGCGTTTTTTCCTGAATATATTCAGGAAAAAACGCATACGCCCTTTTTGGTCAAGTGCATCATTGTGGACGTTCTGCCTCTTTTCCTATGCTTTCAATGCAATTCCAGTCTACCTCCTGAAATCGGTTTCCTGCAATTCTGCCCCGCTTTCAAGTCCTCTTGGCAGCCTTACTTCAGTCTATTTTTGGACGATAGCTGTCATTTATAACTCTGCAGGTTTGTGAATTACAGTGCCCCTGAACTCCTTTCTTCAACTCGCTTTCTTGTGACCTGGCCGCAACACCGCAGGATGGCTTCAGGCCCTAATCTGGTTCCGGCCCGGCATGCTGAGCCTTTGGTTAATTCCTCTTCCTGGTGGGAAATGAGAGTTAAATTTGCCCGTCCAGACACCTCCAGCTAGCCTCTCATTGGTTCTCGCTATTCCTGTTCATCTTCCGCAGAAATTGCAAACTGGGCCAAACAGGAGGTTAAAGGGACTGACTCTCCAAGTGGGGAGAGTGTTAGTAAAGCGTCTGGAATGTTGCACCCGAGTACCAGGGGAGGAAAACTGAGACATATTTGAACACGTCTCCCGTTCACATGGTTGATCATACTTGGGTTCCACATGCATGTTTTAGATGAAGGAAGAATACCTTAAACCTGTGTAGTTGAAACCCGTGGAATGGGTACCATGCAATATGACTTCAAAGGGTCTTCATTTGCTCACCGAACCTCTCCAATCCTATCACTGCTGCGTTTATGCCCCTGTACACATGCTTGATTCTCTTTCGGAGACATAGCAATCCATAGGTTTTAAGATACTTACTAGTCAGGTACATTCTTAGGCGTTTAATATGCGGTGTTGAGTCCATTTCGTTGAGCAAGGAGTAGCTCTTGTCTATTCCATATTTGACTTAAGGAACTTTATCTGTGCTCATTTCAATCTCTGGTTTTATGCAGCACCCCAACTCACCTTTACCCTTAAGCAAGCATAAGTTGGTTTTCTAAATTTGAGACCCTGTTCTGTTCTGTAATTCAGTTCCTGTGTAGCCAAGTTTACATTCCGTGTATTACTGATATCTTATGATGTTTCTTTTTCTGTGTGACTTATTTCAGTTAGAATCATCATACCTGAATCCACTCATTGTGCTGCTAAGGGCCTGATGACACAGATTTCATTGCTGAGTGATATTGCTTTGTAAGTAAATACCACAACTTCTTTATCCATTTTTCACTTTCTGCGATGTTGAACTTGTATTGTAAACGAGGTTCTTGTAAACAGAGCCGTTCCAAACTTTGGGGTGGCTGTGTCTTTTTGATTTTAATTTCCCTAAGCTATAGGACCATAAGTGGAAGTGCCCTAGGTTCTGTTGCTTTGTTTTTTAGATGTTTCAGGAAACACCATACACTTCTCCCGAGTGGCTGTTGGCAATTTACATCCCGCCCATCAGCATAACAAGGCTCCCAGTTCTCCATGGCCTGTCCTGCCTTTCTGGATTTTACACTTTTTTCAGATGGCCCTTTTGACCGGGGGGAAGTGAGACTTCATTGTAGTGCAGATTTCCTTTGCAAGCTTGCTTGGTTGGCCAAAAAGGGCGTATGCGTTTTTTCCTGAATATATTCAGGAAAAAACGCATACGCCCTTTTTGGCCAAGTGCATCATTGTGGACGTTCTGCCTCTTTTCCTATGCTTTCAATGCAATTCCAGTCTACCTCCTGAAATCGGTTTCCTGCAATTCTGCCCCGCTTTCAAGTCCTCTTGGCAGCCTTACTTCAGTCTATTTTTGGACGATAGCTGTCATTTATAACTCTGCAGGTTTGTGAATTACAGTGCCCCTGAGATCCTTTCTTCAACTCGCTTTCTTGTGACCTGGCCGCAACACCGCAGGATGGCTTCAGGCCCTAATCTGGTTCCGGCCCGGCATGCTGAGCCTTTGGTTAATTCCTCTTCCTGGTGGGAAATGAGAGTTAAATTTGCCCGTCCAGACACCTCCAGCTAGCCTCTCATTGGTTCTCGCTATTCCTGTTCATCTTCCGCAGAAATTGCAAACTGGGCCAAACAGGAGGTTAAAGGGACTGACTCTCCAAGTGGGGAGAGTGTTAGTAAAGCGTCTGGAATGTTGCACCCGAGTACCAGGGGAGGAAAACTGAGACATATTTGAACACGTCTCCCGATCACATGGTTGATCATACTCTAGGTTCCACATGCATGTTTTAGCTGAAGGAAGAATACCTTAAACCTGGGTAGTTGAAACCCGTGGAATGGGTACCATGCAATATGACTTCAAAGGGTCTTCATTTGCTCACCGAACCTCTCCAATCCTATCACTGCTGCGTTTATGCCCCTGTACACATGCTTGATTCTCTTTCGGAGACATAGCAATCCATAGGTTTTAAGATACTTACTAGTCAGGTACATTCTTAGGCGTTTAATATGGGGTGTTGAGTCCATTTCGTTGAGCAAGGAGTAGCTCTTGTCTATTCCATATTTGGCTTAAGGAACTTTATCTGTGCTCATTTCAATCTCTGGTTTTATGCAGCACCCCAACTCACCTTTACCCTTAAGCAAGAATAAGTTGGTTTTCTAAATTTGAGACCCTGTTCTGTTCTGTAATTCCGTTCCTGTGTAGCCAAGTTTACATTCCGTGTATTACTGATATCTTATGATGTTTCTTTTTCTGTGTGACTTATTTCAGTTAGAATCATCATACGTGAATCCACTCATTGTGCTACTAAGGGCCTGATGACACAGATTTCATTGCTGAGTGATACTGCTTTGTAAGTAAATACCACAACTTCTTTATCCATTTTTCACTTTCTGCGATGTTGAACTTGTACTGTAAACGAGGTTCTTGTAAACAGAGCCGTTCCAAACTTTGGGGTGGCTGTGTCTTTTTGATTTTAATTTCCCTAAGCTATAGGACCATAAGTGGAAGTGCCCTAGGTTCTGTTGCTTTGTTTTTTAGATGTTTCAGGAAACACCATACACTTCTCCCGAGTGGTTGTTGGCAATTTACATCCCGCCCATCAGCATAACAAGGCTGCCAGTTCTCCATGGCCTGTCCTGCCTTTCTGGATTTTACACTTTTTTCAGATGGCCCTTTTGACCGGGGGGAAGTGAGACTTCATTGTAGTGCAGATTTCCTTTGCAAGCTTGCTTGGTTGGCCAAAAAGGGCGTATGCATTTTTTCCTGAATATATTCAGGAAAAAACGCATACGCCCTTTTTGGCCAAGTGCATCATTGTGGACGTTCTGCCTCTTTTCCTATGCTTTCAATGCAATTCCAGTCTACTTCCTGAAATCGGTTTCCTGCAATTCTGCCCCGCTTTCAAGTCCTCTTGGCAGCCTTACTTCAGTCTATTTTTGGACGATAGCTGTCATTTATAACTCTGCAGGTTTGTGAATTACAGTGCCCCTGAGCTCCTTTCTTCAACTCGCTTTCTTTTGAGCTGGCCGCAACACCGCAGGATGGCTTCAGGCCCTAATCTGGTTCCGGTACGGCACACTGAGCCTTTGGTTATTTCCTCTTCCTGGTGGGAAATGAGAGTTAAATTTGCCCGTCCAGACACCTCCAGCTAGCCTCTCATTGGTTCTCGCTATTCCTGTTCATCTTCCGCAGAAATTGCAAACTGGGCCAAACAGGAGGTTAAAGGCGCTGACTCTCCAAGTGGGGAGAGTGTTAGTAAAGCGTCTGGAATGTTGCACCCGAGTACCAGGGGAGGAAAACTGAGACATATTTGAACACGTCTCCCGATCACATGGTTGATCATACTCTAGGTTCCACATGCATGTTTTAGCTGAAGGAAGAATACCTTAAACCTGGGTAGTTGAAACCCGTGGAATGGGTACCATGCAATATGACTTCAAAGGGTCTTCATTTGCTCACCGCACCTCTCCAATCCTATCACTGCTGCGTTTATGCCCCTGTACACATGCTTGATTCTCTTTCGGAGACATAGCAATCCATAGGTTTTACGATACTTACTAGTCAGGTACATTCTTAGGCGTTTAATATGCGGTGTTGAGTCCATTTCATTGAGCAAGGAGTAGCTCTTGTCTATTCCATATTTGACTTAAGGAACTTTATCTGTGCTCATTTCAATCTCTGGTTTTATGCAGCACCCCAACTCACCTTTACCCTTAAGCAAGCATAAGTTGGTTTTCTAAATTTGAGACCCTGTTCTGTTCTGTAATTCAGTTCCTGTGTAGCCAAGTTTACATTCCGTGTATTACTGATATCTTATGATGTTTCTTTTTCTGTGTGTCTTATTTCAGTTAGAATCATCATACCTGAATCCACTCATTGTGATGCTAAGGGCCTGATGACATAGATTTCATTGCTGAGTGATATTGCTTTGTAAGTAAATACCACAACTTCTTTATCCATTTTTCACTTTCTGCGATGTTGAACTTGTACTGTAAACGAGGTTCTTGTAAACAGAGGCGTCCCAAACTTTGGGGTGGCTGTGTCTTTTTGATTTTAATTTCCCTAAGCTATAGGACCATAAGTGGCAGTGCCCTAGGCTCTGTTGCTTTGTTTTTTAGATGTTTCAGGAAACACCATACACTTCTCCGGAGTGTCTGTTGGCAATTTACATCCCGCCCATCAGCATAACAAGGCTCCCAGTTCTCCATGGCCTGTTGCCTTTCTGGATTTTACACTTTTTTCAGATGGCCCTTTTGACCAGGGGGAAGTGAGACTTCATTGTAGTGCAGATTTCCTTTGCAAGCTTGCTTGGTTGGCCAAAAAGGGCGTATGCGTTTTTTCCTGAATATATTCAGGAAAAAACGCATACGCCCTTTTTGGCCAAGTGCATCATTGTGGACGTTCTGCCTCTTTTCCTATGCTTTCAATGCAATTCCAGTCTACCTCCTGAAATCGGTTTCCTGCAATTCTGCCCCGCTTTCAAGTCCTCTTGGCAGCCTTACTTCAGTCTATTTTTGGACGATAGCTGTCATTTATAACTCTGCAGGTTTGTGAATTACAGTGCCCCTGAGCTCCTTTCTTCAACTCGCTTTCTTGTGACCTGGCCGCAACACCGCAGGATGGCTTCAGGCCCTAATCTGGTTCCGGCCCGGCATGCTGAGCCTTTGGTTAATTCCTCTTCCTGGTGGGAAATGAGAGTTAAATTTGCCCGTCCAGACACCTCCAGCTAGCCTCTCATTGGTTCTCGCTATTCCTGTTCATCTTCCGCAGAAATTGCAAACTGGGCCAAACAGGAGGTTAAAGGGACTGACTCTCCAAGTGGGGAGAGTGTTAGTAAAGCGTCTGGAATGTTGCACCCGAGTACCAGGGGAGGAAAACTGAGACATATTTGAACACGTCTCCCGTTCACATGGTTGATCATACTTGGGTTCCACATGCATGTTTTAGCTGAAGGAAGAATACCTTAAACCTGGGTAGTTGAAACCCGTGGAATGGGTACCATGCAATATGACTTCAAAGGGTCTTCATTTGCTCACCGAACCTCTCCAATCCTATCACTGCTGCGTTTATGCCCCTGTACACATGCTTGATTCTCTTTCGGAGACATAGCAATCCATAGGTTTTAAGATACTTACTAGTCAGGTACATTCTTAGGCGTTTAATACGCGGTGTTGAGTCCATTTCGTTGAGCAAGGAGTAGCTCTTGTCTATTCCATATTTGGCTTAAGGAACTTTATCTGTGCTCATTTCAATCTCTGGTTTTATGCAGCACCCCAACTCACCTTTCCCCTTAAGCAAGCATAAGTTGGTTTTCTAAATTTGAGACCCTGTTCTGTTCTGTAATTCAGTTCCTGTGTAGCCAAGTTTACATTCCGTGTATTACTGATATCTTATGATGTTTCTATTTCTGTGTGACTTATCTCAGTTAGAATCATCATACCTGAATCCACTCATTGTGCTGCTAAGGGCCTGATGACATAGATTTCATTGCTGAGTGATATTGCTTTGTAAGTAAATACCACAACTTCTTTATCCATTTTTCACTTTCTGCGATGTTGAACTTGCACTGTAAACGAGGTTCTTGTAAACAGAGGCGTCCCAAACTTTGGGGTGGCTGTGTCTTTTTGATTTTAATTTCCCTAAGCTATAGGACCATAAGTGGAAGTGCCCTTGGCTCTGTTGCTTTGTTTTTTAGATGTTTCAGGAAACACCATACACTTCTCCCGAGTGTCTGTTGGCAATTTACATCCCGCCCATCAGCATAACAAGGCTCCCAGTTCTCCATGGCCTGTCCTGCCTTTCTGGATTTTACACATTTTTCAGATGGCCCTTTAGACCGGGGGGAAGTGAGACTTCATTGTAGTGCAGATTTCCTTTGCAAGCTTGCTTGGTTGACCAAAAAGGGCGTATGCGTTTTTTCCTGAATATATTTAGGAAAAAAGGCATACGCCCTTTTTGGCCAAGTGCATCATTGTGGACGTTCTGCCTCTTTTCCTATGCTTTCAATGCAATTCCAGTCTACCTCCTGAAATCGATTTCCTGCAATTCTGCCCGCTTTCAAGTCCTCTTGGCAGCCTTACTTCAGTTTATTTTTGGACGATAGCTGTCATTTATAACTCTGCAGGTTTGTGAATTACAGTGCCCCTGAGCTCCTTTCTTCAACTCGCTTTCTTGTGACCTGGCCGCAACACCGCAGGATGGCTTCAGGCCCTAATCTGGTTCCGTCACGGCACGCTGAGCCTTTGGTTATTTCCTCTTCCTGGTGGGAAATGAGAGTTAAATTTGCCCGTCCAGACACCTCCAGCTAGTCTCTCATTGGTTCTCCCTATTCCTGTTCATCTTCTGCAGAAATAGCAAACTGGGCCAAACAGGAGGTTAAAGGCGCTGACTCTCCAAGTGGGGAGAGTGTTAGTAAAGCGTCTGGAATGTTGCACGCGAGTACCAGTGGAGGAAAACTGAGACATATTTGAACACGTCTCCCGTTCACATGGTTGATCATACTCTGGGTTCCACATGCATGATTTAGCTGAAGGAGGAATACCTTAAACCTAGAGAGTTAAGACCCGTGTAATGGGTACCATGCAATATGACTTCAAAGGGTCTTCATTTGCTCACCGAACCTCTCCAATCCTATCACTGCTGCGTTTATGCCCCTGTACACACGCTTGATTCTCTTTTGGAGACATAGCAATCCATAGGTTTTAAGATACTTACTAGTCAGGTACATTCTTAGGGGTTTAATATGGGGTGTTGAGTCCATTTCGTTGAGCAAGGAGTAGCTCTTGTCTATTCCATATTTGGCTTAAGGAACTTTATCTGTGCTCATTTCAATCTCTGGTTTTATGCAGCACCCCAACTCACCTTTCCCCTTAAGCAAGCATAAGTTGGTTTTCTAAATTTGAGACCCTGTTCTGTTTTGGAATTCACTTCCTGTGTAGCCAAGTTTACATTCCGTGTATTAGTGATATCTTATGATGTTTCTTTTTCTGTGTGACTTATTTCAGTTAGAATCATCATACCTGAATCCACTCATTGTGCTGCTAAGGGCCTGATGACATAGATTTCATTGCTGAGTGATACTGCATTGTACGTAAGTACCATAAGTACTTTATCCATTTTTCACTTTCTGTGATATTGAACTTGTATGGTAAATGAGGTTCTTGTAAACAGAGGCGTCCCTAACTTTGGGGTAGCTCTGTCTTTTTGATTTTAATTTCCCTAAGCTATAGGACCATAAGTGGAAGTGCCCTAGGCTCTGTTGCTTTGGTTTTTAGATGTTTCAGGAAACATCATACACTTCTCCCGAGTGTCTGTTGGCAATTTACATCCCGCCCATCAGCATAACAAGGCTCCCAGTTCTCCATGGCCTGTCCTTCCTTTCTGGATTTTACACTTTTTTCAGATGGCCCTTTTGACTGGGGGGAAGTGAGACTTCATTGTAGTGCAGATTTCCTTTGCAAGCTTGCTTGGTTGGCCAAAAAGTGCGTATGCGTTTTTTCCTGAATATATTCAGGGAAAAACGCATACGCCCTTTTTGGCCAAGTGCATCATTGTGGACGTTCTGCCTCTTTTCCTATGCTTTCAATGCAATTCCAGTCTACCTTCTGAAATCGGTTTCCTGCAATTCTGCCCCGCTTTCAAGTCCTCTTGGCAGCCTTACTTCAGTATATTTTTGGACGATAGCTGTCATTTATAACTCTGCAGGTTTGTGAATTACAGTGCCCGTGAGCTCCTTTCTTCAACTCTCTTTCTTGTGAGCTGGCCGCAGCACCACAGGATGGCTTCAGGCCCTAATCTGGTTCCGGCACAGCACGCTGAGCCTTTGGTTATTTCCTCTTCCTGGTGGGAAATGAGAGTTAAATTTGCCCGTCCAGACACCTCCAGCTAGTCTCTCATTGGTTCTCCCTATTCCTGTTCATCTTCCGCAGAAATTGCAAACTGGGCCAAACAGGTGGTTAAAGGCACTGACTCTCCAAGTGTGGAGAGTGTTAGTAAAGCGTCTGGAATGTTGCACCCGAGTACCAGGGGAGGAAAACTGAGACATATTTGAACACGTCTCCCGTTCACACGGTTGATCATACTCTGGGTTCCCCATGCATGTTTTAGCTGAAGGAAGAATACCTTATACCTGGAGAGTTGAGACCCGTGGAATGGGTACCATGCAATATGACTTCAAAGGGTCTTCATTTGCTCACCGAACCTCTCCAATCCTATCACTGCTGCGTTTATGCCCCTGTACACATGCTTGATTCTCTTTCGGAGACATAGCAATCCATAGGTTTTAAGATACTTACTAGTCAGGTACATTCTTAGGAGTTTAATATGCGGTGTTGAGTCCATTTCGTTGAGCAAGGAGTAGCTCTTGTCTATTCCATAGTTGGCATAAGGAACTTTATCTGTGCTCATTTCAATCTCTGGTTTTATGCAGCACCCCAACTCACCTTTCCCCTTAAGCAAGCATAAGTTGGTTTTCTAAATTTGAGACCCTGTTCTGTTCTGTAATTCAGTTCCTGTGTAGCCAAGTTTACATTCCGTGTATTACTGATATCTTATGATGTTTCTTTTTCTGTGTGACTTATTTCAGTTAGAATCATCATACCTGAATCCACTCATTGTGCTGCTAAGGGCCTGATGACATAGATTTCATTGCTGAGTGATATTGCTTTGTAAGTAAATACCACAACTTCTTTATCCATTTTTCACTTTCTGCGATGTTGAACTTGTACTGTAAACGGGGTTCTTGTAAACAGAGGCGTCCCAAACTTTGCGGTGGCTGTGGCTTTTTGATTTTAATTTCCCTAAGCTATAGGACCATAAGTGGCAGTGCCCTAGGCTCTGTTGCTTTGTGTTTTAGTTGTTTCAGGAAACACCATACACTTCTCCCGAGTGTCTGTTGGCAATTTACATCCCGCCCATCAGCATAACAAGGCTCCCAGTTCTCCATGGCCTGTCCTGCCTTTCTGGATTTTACACTTTTTTCAGATGGCCCTTTTGACCGGGGGGAAGTGAGACTTCATTGTAGTGCAGATTTCCTTTGCAAGCTTGCTTGGTTGGCCAAAAAGTGCGTATGCGTTTTTTCCTGAATATATTCAGGAAAAAACGCATACGCCCTTTTTCGCCAAGGGCATCATTGTGGACGTTCTGCCTCTTTTCCTATGCTTTCAATGCAATTCCAGTCTACCTCCTGAAATCGGTTTCCTGCAATTCTGCCCCGCATTCAAGTCCTCTTGGCAGCCTTACTTCAGTATATTTTTGGACGATAGCTGTCATTTATAACTCTGCAGGTTTGTGAATTACAGTGCCCCTGAGCTCCTTTCTTCAACTCGCTTTCTTGTCACCTGGCCGCAACACCGCAGGATTGCTTCAGGCCCTAATCTGGTTCCGGCACGGCACGCTGAGCCTTTGGTTATTTCCTCTTCCTGGTGGGAAATGAGAGTTAAATTTGCCCGTCCAGACACCTCCAGCTAGTCTCTCATTGGTTCTCCCTATTCCTGTTCATCTTCCGCAGAAATTGCAAACTGGGCCAAACAGGACGTTAAAGGCGCTGACTCTCCAAGTGGGGAGATTGTTAGTAAAGCGTCTGGAATGTTGCATCCGGGTACCAGGGGAGGAAAACTGAGACATATTTGAACACGTCTCCCGTTCACACGTTTGATCATACTCTGGGTTCCACATGCATGTTTTAGCTTCAGGAAGAATACCTTAAACCTGGAGAGTTGAGACCCGTTGAATGGGTACCACGCAATATGACTTCAAAGGGTCTTCATTTGCTCACCGAACCTCTCCAATCCTACCACTGCTGCGTTTATGCCCCTGTACACATGCTTGATTCTCTTTCGGAGACATAGCAATCCATAGGTTTTAAGATACTTACTAGTCAGGTACATTCTTAGGCGTTTAATACGCGGTGTTGAGTCCATTTCGTTGAGCAAGGAGTAGCTCTTGTCTATTCCATATTTGGCTTAAGGAACTTTATCTGTGCTCATTTCAATCTCTGGTTTTATGCAGCACCCCAACTCACCTTTCCCCTTAAGCAAGCATAAGTTGGTTTTCTAAATTTGAGACCCTGTTCTGTTCTGTAATTCAGTTCCTGTGTAGCCAAGTTTACATTCCGTGTATTACTGATATCTTATGATGTTTCTATTTCTGTGTGACTTATTTCAGTTAGAATCATCATACCTGAATCCACTCATTGTGCTGCTAAGGGCCTGATGACATAGATTTCACTGCTGAGTGATATTGCTTTGTAAGTAAATACCACAACTTCTTTATCCATTTTTCACTTTCTGCGATGTTGAACTTGCACTGTAAACGAGGTTCTTGTAAACAGAGGCGTCCCAAACTTTGGGGTGGCTGTGTCTTTTTGATTTTAATTTCCCTAAGCTATAGGACCATAAGTGGAAGTGCCCTTGGCTCTGTTGCTTTGTTTTTTAGATGTTTCAGGAAACACCATACACTTCTCCCGAGTGTCTGTTGGCAATTTACATCCCGCCCATCAGCATAACAAGGCTCCCAGTTCTCCATGGCCTGTCCTGACTTTCTGGATTTTACACTTTTTTCAGATGGCCCTTTTGACCGGGGGGAAGTGAGACTTCATTGTAGTGCAGATTTCCTTTGCAAGCTTGCTTGGTTGGCCAAAAAGGGCGTATGCGTTTTTTCCTGAATATATTTAGGAAAAAACGCATACGCCCTTTTTGGCCAAGTGCATCATTGTGGACGTTCTGCCTCTTTTCCTATGCTTTCAATGCAATTCCAGTCTACCTCCTGAAATCGATTTCCTGCAATTCTGCCCGCTTTCAAGTCCTCTTGGCAGCCTTACTTCAGTCTATTTTTGGACGATAGCTGTCATTTATAACTCTGCAGGTTTGTGAATTACAGTGCCCCTGAGCTCCTTTCTTCAACTCGCTTTCTTTTGAGCTGGACGCAACACCGCAGGATGGCTTCAGGCCCTACTCTGGTTCCGGCACGGCACGCTGAGCCTTTGGTTATTTCCTCTTCCTGGTGGGAAATGAGAGTTAAATTTGCCCGTCCAGACACCTCCAGCTAGTCTCTCATTGGTTCTCCCTATTCCTGTTCATCTTCCGCAGAAATTGCAAACTGGGCCAAGCAGGAGGTTAAAGGGACTGACTCTCCAAGTCGGGAGAGTGTTAGTAAAGCGTCTGGAATGTTGCACCTGAGTACCAGGGTACGAAAACTGAGACATATTTGAACACGGCTCCCGATCACATGGTTGATCGTACTCTAGGTTCCACATGCATGTTTTAGCTGAAGGAAGAATACCTTAAATCTGGGTAGTTGAAACCCGTGGAATGGGTACCATGCAATATGACTTCAAAGGGTCTTCATTTGCTCACCGAACCTCTCCAATCCTATCACTGCTGCGTTTATGCCCCTGTACACATGCTTGATTCTCTTTCGGAGACATAGCAATCCATAGGTTTTAAGATACTTACTAGTCAGGTACATTCTTAGGCATTTAATAGGCGGTGTTGAGTCCATTTCGTTGAGTAAGGAGTAGCTCTTGTCTATTCCATATTTGGCTTAAGGAACTTTATCTGTGCTCATTTCAATCTCTGGTTTTATGCAGCACCCCAACTCACCTTTCCCCTTAAGCAAGCATAAGTTGGTTTTCTAAATTTGAGACCCTGTTCTGTTCTGTAATTCAGTTCCTGTGTAGCCAAGTTTCCATTCCGTGTATTACTGATATCTTATGATGTTTCTATTTCTGTGTGACTTATCTCAGTTAGAATCATCATACCTGAATCCACTCATTGTGCTGCTAAGGGCCTGATGACATAGATTTCATTGCTGAGTGATATTGTTTTGTGAGTAAATACCACAACTTCTTTATCCATTTTTCACTTTCTGCGATGTTGAACTTGCACTGTAAACGAGGTTCTTGTAAACAGAGGCGTCCCAAACTTTGGGGTGGCTGTGTCTTTTTTATTTTAATTTCTCTAAGCTATAGGACCATAAGTGGAAGTGCCCTAGGCTCTGTTGCTTTGTTTTTTAGATGTTTCAGGAAACACCATACACTTCTCCCGAGTGTCTGTTGGCAATTTACATCCCGCCCATCAGCATAACAAGGCTCCCAGTTCTCCATGGCCTGTCCTGCCTTTCTGGATTTTACACTTTTTTCAGATGTCCCTTTTGACCAGGGGGAAGTGAGACTTCATTGTAGTGCAGATTTCCTTTGCAAGCTTGCTTGGTTGGCCAAAAAGGGCGTATGCGTTTTTTCCTGAATATATTCAGGAAAAAACGCATACGCCCTTTTTGGCCAAGTGCATCATTGTGGACGTTCTGCCTCTTTTCCTATGCTTTCAATGCAATTCCAGTCTACCTCCTGAAATCGGTTTCCTGCAATTCTGCCCCGCTTTCAAGTCCTCTTGGCAGCCTTACTTCAGTCTATTTTTGGACGATAGCTGTCATTTATAACTCTGCAGGTTTGTGAATTACAGTGCCCCGAGCTCCTTTCTTCAACTCGCTTTCTTTTGAGCTGGCCGCAACACCGCAGGATGGCTTCAGGCCCTAATCTGGTTCCGGCACGGCACGCTGAGCCTTTGGTTATTTCCTCTTCCTGGTGGGAAATGAGAGTTAAATATGCTCGGCCAGACACCTCCAGCTAGTCTCTCATTGGTTCTCGCTATTCCTGTTCATCTTCCGCAGAAATTGCAAACTGGGCCAAACAGGAGGTTAAAGGGACTGACTCTCCAAGTCGGGAGAGAGTTAGTAAAGCGTCTGGAATGTTGCACCCGAGTACCAGGGTACGAAAACTGAGACATATTTGAACACGTCTCCCGTTCACACGGTTGATCATACTCTGGGTTCCACATGCATGTTTTAGCTGAAGGAAGAATACCTTAAACCTGGGGAGTTGAGACCCGTGGAATGGGTACCATGCAATATGACTTCAAAGGGTCTTCATTTGCTCACCGAACCTTTTCAATCCTATCACTGCTGCATTTATGCCCCTGTACACACGCTTGATTCTCTTTTGGAGACATAGCAATCCATAGGTTTTAAGATACTTACTAGACAGGTACATTCTTAGGCGTTTAATATGGGGTGTTGAGTCCATCTCGTTGAGCAAGGAGTAGCTCTTGTCTATTCCATATTTTGCTTAAGGAACTTTATCTGTGCTCATTTCAATGTCTGGTTTTATGCAGCACCCCAACTCACCTTTCTCCTTAAGCAAGCATAAGTTGGTTTTCTAAATTTGAGACCCTGTTCTGTTTTGGAATTCAGTTCCTGTGTAGCCAAGTTTACATTCCGTGTATTACTGATATCTTATGATGTTTCTTTTTCTGTGTGACTTATTTCAGTTAGAATCATCGTACCTGAATCCACTCATTATGCTGCTATGGGCCTGATGACATAGATTTCATTGCTGAGTGATACTGCATTGTACGTAAGTACCACAACTTCTTTATCCATTTTTCACTTTCTGTGATGTTGAACTTGTACGGTAAATGAGGTTCTTGTAAACAGAGGCGTCCCAAACTTTGGGGTGGCTGTGTCTTTTTGATTTTAATTTCCCTGAGCTATAGGACCATAAGTGGAAGTGCCCTAGGCTCTGTTGCTTTGTTTTTTAGATGTTTCAGGAAACACCATACACTTCTCCCGAGTGTCTGCTGGCAATTTACATCCCGCCCATCAGTACAACAAGGCTCCCAGTTCTCCATGGCCTGTCCTGCATTTCTGGATTTTACACATTTTTCAGATGGCCCTTTTGACCGGGGGGAAGTGAGACTTCATTGTAGTGCAGATTTCCTTTGCAAGCTTGCTTGGTTGGCCAAAAAGGGCGTATGCGTTTTTTCCTGAATATATTCAGGAAAAAACGCATACGCCCTTTTAGGCCAAGTGCATCATTGTGGACGTTCTGCCTGTTTTCCTATGCTTTCAATGCAATTCCAGTCTACCTCCTGAAATCGGTTTCCTGCAATTCTGCCCCGCTTTCAAGTCCTCTTGGCAGCCTTACTTCAGTCTATTTTTGGACGATAGCTGTCATTTATAACTCTGCAGGTTTGTGAATTACAGTGCCCCTGAGCTCCTTTCTTCAACTCGCTTTCTTTTGAGCTGGCCGCAACACCGCAGGATGGCTTCAGGCCCTAATCTGGTTCCGGCACGTCACGCTGAGCCTTTGGTTATTTCCTCTTCCTGGTGGGAAATGAGAGTTAAATATGCCCGTCCAGACACCTCCAGCTAGTCTCTCATTGGTTCTCCCTATTCCTGTTCATCTTCCGCAGAAATTGCAAACTGGGCCAAACAGGAGTTTAAAGGCGCTGACTCTCCAAGTGGGGAGAGTGTTACTAAAGCGTCTGGAATGTTGCACCCGAGTACCAGGGGAGGAAAAGTGAGACATATTTGAACACGTATCCCGTTCACACGGTTGATCATACTCTGGGTTCCACATGCATGTTTTAGCTGAAGGAAGAATACCTTAAACCTGGAGAGTTGAGACCCGTGTAATGGGTACCATGCAATATGACTTCAAAGGGTCTTCATTTGCTCACCGAACCTCTCCAATCCTATCACTGCTGCCTTTATGTCCCTGTACACACGCTTGATTCTCTTTTGGAGACATAGCAATCCGTAGGTTTTAAGATACTTACAAGTCAGGTACATTCTTAGGCGTTTAATATGGGGTGTTGAGTCCATTTCGTTGAGCAGGGAGTAGCTCTGGTCTATTCCATATTTGGCTTAAGGAACTTTATCTGTGCTCATTTCAATCTCTGGTTTAATGCAGCACCCCAACTCACCTTTCTCCTTAAGCAAGCATAAGTTGGTTTTCTAAATTTGAGACCCTGTTCTGTTCTGTAATTCAGTTCCTGTGTAGCCAAGTTTACATTCCGTGTATTACTGATATCTTATAATGTTTCTTTTTCTGTGTGACTTATTTCAGTTAGAATCATCGTACGTGAATCCACTCATTGTGCTGCTAAGGGCCTGATGACATAGATTTCATTGCTGAGTGATATTGCTTTCTAAGTAAATACCACAACTTCTTTATCCATTTTTCACTTTCTGCGATGTTGAACTTGTACTGTAAACGAGGTTCTTGTAAACAGAGGCGTCCCAAACTTTGGGGTGGCTGTGTCTTTCTGATTTTAATTTCCCTAAGCTATAGGGCCATAAGTGGAAGTGCCCTACGCTCTGTTGCTTTGTTTTTTAGATGTTTCAGGAAACACCATACACTTCTCCCGAGTGTCTGTTGGCAATTTACATCCCGCCCATCAGCATAACAAGGCTCCCAGTTCTCCATGGCCTGTCCTGCCTTTCTGGATTTTACACTTTTTTCAGATGGCCCTTTTGACCGGGGGGAAGTGAGACTTCATTGTAGTGCAGATTTCCTTTGCAAGCTTGCTTGGTTGGCCAAAAAGTGCGTATGCGTTTTTTCCTGAATATATTCAGGAAAAAACGCATACGCCCTTTTTCGCCAAGGGCATCATTGTGGACGTTCTGCCTCTTTTCCTATGCTTTCAATGCAATTCCAGTCTACCTCCTGAAATCGGTTTCCTGCAATTCTGCCCCGCATTCAAGTCCTCTTGGCAGCCTTACTTCAGTATATTTTTGGACGATAGCTGTCATTTATAACTCTGCAGGTTTGTGAATTACAGTGCCCCTGAGCTCCTTTCTTCAACTCGCTTTCTTGTCACCTGGCCGCAACACCGCAGGATTGCTTCAGGCCCTAATCTGGTTCCGGCACGGCACGCTGAGCCTTTGGTTATTTCCTCTTCCTGGTGGGAAATGAGAGTTAAATTTGCCCGTCCAGACACCTCCAGCTAGTCTCTCATTGGTTCTCCCTATTCCTGTTCATCTTCCGCAGAAATTGCAAACTGGGCCAAACAGGACGTTAAAGGCGCTGACTCTCCAAGTGGGGAGATTGTTAGTAAAGCGTCTGGAATGTTGCATCCGGGTACCAGGGGAGGAAAACTGAGACATATTTGAACACGTCTCCCGTTCACACGTTTGATCATACTCTGGGTTCCACATGCATGTTTTAGCTTCAGGAAGAATACCTTAAACCTGGAGAGTTGAGACCCGTTGAATGGGTACCACGCAATATGACTTCAAAGGGTCTTCATTTGCTCACCGAACCTCTCCAATCCTACCACTGCTGCGTTTATGCCCCTGTACACATGCTTGATTCTCTTTCGGAGACATAGCAATCCATAGGTTTTAAGATACTTACTAGTCAGGTACATTCTTAGGCGTTTAATACGCGGTGTTGAGTCCATTTCGTTGAGCAAGGAGTAGCTCTTGTCTATTCCATATTTGGCTTAAGGAACTTTATCTGTGCTCATTTCAATCTCTGGTTTTATGCAGCACCCCAACTCACCTTTCCCCTTAAGCAAGCATAAGTTGGTTTTCTAAATTTGAGACCCTGTTCTGTTCTGTAATTCAGTTCCTGTGTAGCCAAGTTTACATTCCGTGTATTACTGATATCTTATGATGTTTCTATTTCTGTGTGACTTATTTCAGTTAGAATCATCATACCTGAATCCACTCATTGTGCTGCTAAGGGCCTGATGACATAGATTTCACTGCTGAGTGATATTGCTTTGTAAGTAAATACCACAACTTCTTTATCCATTTTTCACTTTCTGCGATGTTGAACTTGCACTGTAAACGAGGTTCTTGTAAACAGAGGCGTCCCAAACTTTGGGGTGGCTGTGTCTTTTTGATTTTAATTTCCCTAAGCTATAGGACCATAAGTGGAAGTGCCCTTGGCTCTGTTGCTTTGTTTTTTAGATGTTTCAGGAAACACCATACACTTCTCCCGAGTGTCTGTTGGCAATTTACATCCCGCCCATCAGCATAACAAGGCTCCCAGTTCTCCATGGCCTGTCCTGACTTTCTGGATTTTACACTTTTTTCAGATGGCCCTTTTGACCGGGGGGAAGTGAGACTTCATTGTAGTGCAGATTTCCTTTGCAAGCTTGCTTGGTTGGCCAAAAAGGGCGTATGCGTTTTTTCCTGAATATATTTAGGAAAAAACGCATACGCCCTTTTTGGCCAAGTGCATCATTGTGGACGTTCTGCCTCTTTTCCTATGCTTTCAATGCAATTCCAGTCTACCTCCTGAAATCGATTTCCTGCAATTCTGCCCGCTTTCAAGTCCTCTTGGCAGCCTTACTTCAGTCTATTTTTGGACGATAGCTGTCATTTATAACTCTGCAGGTTTGTGAATTACAGTGCCCCTGAGCTCCTTTCTTCAACTCGCTTTCTTTTGAGCTGGACGCAACACCGCAGGATGGCTTCAGGCCCTACTCTGGTTCCGGCACGGCACGCTGAGCCTTTGGTTATTTCCTCTTCCTGGTGGGAAATGAGAGTTAAATTTGCCCGTCCAGACACCTCCAGCTAGTCTCTCATTGGTTCTCCCTATTCCTGTTCATCTTCCGCAGAAATTGCAAACTGGGCCAAGCAGGAGGTTAAAGGGACTGACTCTCCAAGTCGGGAGAGTGTTAGTAAAGCGTCTGGAATGTTGCACCTGAGTACCAGGGTACGAAAACTGAGACATATTTGAACACGGCTCCCGATCACATGGTTGATCGTACTCTAGGTTCCACATGCATGTTTTAGCTGAAGGAAGAATACCTTAAATCTGGGTAGTTGAAACCCGTGGAATGGGTACCATGCAATATGACTTCAAAGGGTCTTCATTTGCTCACCGAACCTCTCCAATCCTATCACTGCTGCGTTTATGCCCCTGTACACATGCTTGATTCTCTTTCGGAGACATAGCAATCCATAGGTTTTAAGATACTTACTAGTCAGGTACATTCTTAGGCATTTAATAGGCGGTGTTGAGTCCATTTCGTTGAGTAAGGAGTAGCTCTTGTCTATTCCATATTTGGCTTAAGGAACTTTATCTGTGCTCATTTCAATCTCTGGTTTTATGCAGCACCCCAACTCACCTTTCCCCTTAAGCAAGCATAAGTTGGTTTTCTAAATTTGAGACCCTGTTCTGTTCTGTAATTCAGTTCCTGTGTAGCCAAGTTTCCATTCCGTGTATTACTGATATCTTATGATGTTTCTATTTCTGTGTGACTTATCTCAGTTAGAATCATCATACCTGAATCCACTCATTGTGCTGCTAAGGGCCTGATGACATAGATTTCATTGCTGAGTGATATTGTTTTGTGAGTAAATACCACAACTTCTTTATCCATTTTTCACTTTCTGCGATGTTGAACTTGCACTGTAAACGAGGTTCTTGTAAACAGAGGCGTCCCAAACTTTGGGGTGGCTGTGTCTTTTTTATTTTAATTTCTCTAAGCTATAGGACCATAAGTGGAAGTGCCCTAGGCTCTGTTGCTTTGTTTTTTAGATGTTTCAGGAAACACCATACACTTCTCCCGAGTGTCTGTTGGCAATTTACATCCCGCCCATCAGCATAACAAGGCTCCCAGTTCTCCATGGCCTGTCCTGCCTTTCTGGATTTTACACTTTTTTCAGATGTCCCTTTTGACCAGGGGGAAGTGAGACTTCATTGTAGTGCAGATTTCCTTTGCAAGCTTGCTTGGTTGGCCAAAAAGGGCGTATGCGTTTTTTCCTGAATATATTCAGGAAAAAACGCATACGCCCTTTTTGGCCAAGTGCATCATTGTGGACGTTCTGCCTCTTTTCCTATGCTTTCAATGCAATTCCAGTCTACCTCCTGAAATCGGTTTCCTGCAATTCTGCCCCGCTTTCAAGTCCTCTTGGCAGCCTTACTTCAGTCTATTTTTGGACGATAGCTGTCATTTATAACTCTGCAGGTTTGTGAATTACAGTGCCCCGAGCTCCTTTCTTCAACTCGCTTTCTTTTGAGCTGGCCGCAACACCGCAGGATGGCTTCAGGCCCTAATCTGGTTCCGGCACGGCACGCTGAGCCTTTGGTTATTTCCTCTTCCTGGTGGGAAATGAGAGTTAAATATGCTCGGCCAGACACCTCCAGCTAGTCTCTCATTGGTTCTCGCTATTCCTGTTCATCTTCCGCAGAAATTGCAAACTGGGCCAAACAGGAGGTTAAAGGGACTGACTCTCCAAGTCGGGAGAGAGTTAGTAAAGCGTCTGGAATGTTGCACCCGAGTACCAGGGTACGAAAACTGAGACATATTTGAACACGTCTCCCGTTCACACGGTTGATCATACTCTGGGTTCCACATGCATGTTTTAGCTGAAGGAAGAATACCTTAAACCTGGGGAGTTGAGACCCGTGGAATGGGTACCATGCAATATGACTTCAAAGGGTCTTCATTTGCTCACCGAACCTTTTCAATCCTATCACTGCTGCATTTATGCCCCTGTACACACGCTTGATTCTCTTTTGGAGACATAGCAATCCATAGGTTTTAAGATACTTACTAGACAGGTACATTCTTAGGCGTTTAATATGGGGTGTTGAGTCCATCTCGTTGAGCAAGGAGTAGCTCTTGTCTATTCCATATTTTGCTTAAGGAACTTTATCTGTGCTCATTTCAATGTCTGGTTTTATGCAGCACCCCAACTCACCTTTCTCCTTAAGCAAGCATAAGTTGGTTTTCTAAATTTGAGACCCTGTTCTGTTTTGGAATTCAGTTCCTGTGTAGCCAAGTTTACATTCCGTGTATTACTGATATCTTATGATGTTTCTTTTTCTGTGTGACTTATTTCAGTTAGAATCATCGTACCTGAATCCACTCATTATGCTGCTATGGGCCTGATGACATAGATTTCATTGCTGAGTGATACTGCATTGTACGTAAGTACCACAACTTCTTTATCCATTTTTCACTTTCTGTGATGTTGAACTTGTACGGTAAATGAGGTTCTTGTAAACAGAGGCGTCCCAAACTTTGGGGTGGCTGTGTCTTTTTGATTTTAATTTCCCTGAGCTATAGGACCATAAGTGGAAGTGCCCTAGGCTCTGTTGCTTTGTTTTTTAGATGTTTCAGGAAACACCATACACTTCTCCCGAGTGTCTGCTGGCAATTTACATCCCGCCCATCAGTACAACAAGGCTCCCAGTTCTCCATGGCCTGTCCTGCATTTCTGGATTTTACACATTTTTCAGATGGCCCTTTTGACCGGGGGGAAGTGAGACTTCATTGTAGTGCAGATTTCCTTTGCAAGCTTGCTTGGTTGGCCAAAAAGGGCGTATGCGTTTTTTCCTGAATATATTCAGGAAAAAACGCATACGCCCTTTTAGGCCAAGTGCATCATTGTGGACGTTCTGCCTGTTTTCCTATGCTTTCAATGCAATTCCAGTCTACCTCCTGAAATCGGTTTCCTGCAATTCTGCCCCGCTTTCAAGTCCTCTTGGCAGCCTTACTTCAGTCTATTTTTGGACGATAGCTGTCATTTATAACTCTGCAGGTTTGTGAATTACAGTGCCCCTGAGCTCCTTTCTTCAACTCGCTTTCTTTTGAGCTGGCCGCAACACCGCAGGATGGCTTCAGGCCCTAATCTGGTTCCGGCACGTCACGCTGAGCCTTTGGTTATTTCCTCTTCCTGGTGGGAAATGAGAGTTAAATATGCCCGTCCAGACACCTCCAGCTAGTCTCTCATTGGTTCTCCCTATTCCTGTTCATCTTCCGCAGAAATTGCAAACTGGGCCAAACAGGAGTTTAAAGGCGCTGACTCTCCAAGTGGGGAGAGTGTTACTAAAGCGTCTGGAATGTTGCACCCGAGTACCAGGGGAGGAAAAGTGAGACATATTTGAACACGTATCCCGTTCACACGGTTGATCATACTCTGGGTTCCACATGCATGTTTTAGCTGAAGGAAGAATACCTTAAACCTGGAGAGTTGAGACCCGTGTAATGGGTACCATGCAATATGACTTCAAAGGGTCTTCATTTGCTCACCGAACCTCTCCAATCCTATCACTGCTGCCTTTATGTCCCTGTACACACGCTTGATTCTCTTTTGGAGACATAGCAATCCGTAGGTTTTAAGATACTTACAAGTCAGGTACATTCTTAGGCGTTTAATATGGGGTGTTGAGTCCATTTCGTTGAGCAGGGAGTAGCTCTGGTCTATTCCATATTTGGCTTAAGGAACTTTATCTGTGCTCATTTCAATCTCTGGTTTAATGCAGCACCCCAACTCACCTTTCTCCTTAAGCAAGCATAAGTTGGTTTTCTAAATTTGAGACCCTGTTCTGTTCTGTAATTCAGTTCCTGTGTAGCCAAGTTTACATTCCGTGTATTACTGATATCTTATAATGTTTCTTTTTCTGTGTGACTTATTTCAGTTAGAATCATCGTACGTGAATCCACTCATTGTGCTGCTAAGGGCCTGATGACATAGATTTCATTGCTGAGTGATATTGCTTTCTAAGTAAATACCACAACTTCTTTATCCATTTTTCACTTTCTGCGATGTTGAACTTGTACTGTAAACGAGGTTCTTGTAAACAGAGGCGTCCCAAACTTTGGGGTGGCTGTGTCTTTCTGATTTTAATTTCCCTAAGCTATAGGGCCATAAGTGGAAGTGCCCTACGCTCTGTTGCTTTGTTTTTTAGATGTTTCAGGAAACACCATACACTTCTCCCGAGTGTCTGTTGGCAATTTACATCCCGCCCATCAGCATAACAAGGCTCCCAGTTCTCCATGGCCTGTCCTGCCTTTCTGGATTTTACACTTTTTTCAGATGTCCCTTTTGACCAGGGGGAAGTGAGACTTCATTGTAGTGCAGATTTCCTTTGCAAGCTTGCTTGGTTGGCCAAAAAGGGCGTATGCGTTTTTTCCTGAATATATTCAGGAAAAAACGCATACGCCCTTTTTGGCCAAGTGCATCATTGTGGACGTTCTGCCTCTTTTCCTATGCTTTCAATGCAATTCCAGTCTACCTCCTGAAATCGGTTTCCTGCAATTCTGCCCCGCTTTCAAGTCCTCTTGGCAGCCTTACTTCAGTATATTTTTGGACCATAGCTGTCATTTATAACTCTGCAGGTTTGTGAATTGCAGTGCCCCTGAGCTCCTTTCTTCAACTCGCTTTCTTTTGAGCTGGCCGCAACACCGCAGGATGGCTTCAGGCCCTAATCTGGTTCCGGCACGGCACGCTGAGCCTTTGGTTATTTCCTCTTCCTGGTGGGAAATGAGAGTTAAATTTGCCTGTCCCGACACCTCCAGCTAGTCTCTCATTGGTTCTCCCTATTCCTGTTCATCTTCCGCAGAAATTGCAAACTAGGCCAAACAGGAGGTTAAAGGCGCTGACTCTCCAAGTGGGGAGAGTGTTAGTAAAGCGTCTGGAATGTTGCACCCGAGTACCAGGGGAGGAAAACTGAGACATATTTGAACACGTCTCCCGTTCACACAGTTGATCATACTCCGGGTTCCACATGCATGTTTTAGCTGAAGGAAGAATACCTTAAACCTTGAGAGTTGAGACCCGTGGAATGGGTACCATGCAATATGACTTCAAAGGGTCTTCATTTGCTCACGGAACCTCTCCAATCCTATCACTGCTGCGTTTCTGCCCCTGTACACACGCTTGATTCTCTTTTGGAGACATAGCATTCCATAGGTTTTAAGATACTTACTAGTCAGGTACATTCTTAGGCGTTTAATATGGGGTGTTGAGTCCATTTCGTTGAGCAAGGAGTAGCTCTTGTCTATTCCATATTTGGCTTAAGGAACTTTATATGGGCTCATTTCAATCTCTGGTTTTATGCAGCACCCCAACTCACCTTTCCCCTTAAGCAAGCATAAGTTGGTTTTTTAAATTTGAGACCCTGTTCTGTTCTGTAATTCAGTTCCTGTGTAGCCAAGTTTACATTCCGTGTATTACAGATATCTTATGATGTTTCTTTTTCTGTGTGACTTATTTCAGTTAGAATCATCATACCTGAATCCACTCATTGTGCTGCTAAGGGCCTGATGACATAGATTTCATTGCTGAGTGATATTGCTTTGTAAGTAAATACCACAACTTCTTTATCCATTTTTCACTTTCTGCGATGTTGAACTTGTACGGTAAACGAGGTTCTTGTAAACAGAGGCGTCCCAAACTTTGGGGTGGCTGTGTCTTTTTGATTTTAATTTCCCTAAGCTATAGGTCCATAAGTGGAAGTGCCCTAGGCTCTGTTGCTTTGTTTTTTAGATGTTTCAGGAAACACCATACACTTCTCCCAAGTGTCTGTTGGCAATTTACATCCCGCCCATCAGCATAACAAGGCTCCCAGTTCTCCATGGCCTGTCCTGCCTTTCTGGATTTTACACTTTTCTCACATAGCCCTTTTGACCGGGGGGAAGTGAGATTTCATTGTAGTGCAGATTTCCATTGCAAGCTTGCTTGGTTTGCCAAAAAGTGCGTATGCGTTATTTCCTGAATATATTCAGGAAAAACCGCATACGCCCTTTTTGGCCAAGTGCATCATTGTGGACGTTCTGCCTCTTTTCCTATGCTTTCAATGCAATTCCAGTCTACCTCCTGAAATCGGTTTCCTGCAATTCTGCCCCGCTTTCAAGTCCTCTTGGCAGCCTTACTTCAGTATATTTTTGGACGATAGCTGTCATTTATAACTCTGCAGGTTTGTGAATTACAGTGCCCCTGAGCTCCTTTCTTCAACTCGCTTTCTTGTGACCTGGCCGCAACACCGCAGGATGGCTTCAGGCCCTAATCTGGTTCCGGCAAGGCATGCTGAGCCTTTGGTTAATTCCTCTTCCTGGTGGGAAATGAGAGTTAAATTTGCCCGTCCAGACACCTCCAGCTAGTCTCTCATTGGTTCTCGCTATTCCTGTTCCTCTTCCGCACAAATTGCAAACTGGGCCAAACAGAAGGTTAAAGGGACTGACTCTCCAAGTCGGGAGAGTGTTAGTTAAGCGTCTGGAATGTTGCACCCGAGTACCAGGGTACGAAAACTGAGACATATTTGAACACGTCTCCCGATCACATGGTTGATCATACTCTAGGTTCCACATGCATGTTTTAGCTGAAGGAAGAATACCTTAAACCTGGGTAGTTGAAACCCGTGGAATGGGTACCATGCAATATGACTTAAAAGGGTCTTCATTTGCTCACCAAACCTCTCCAATCCTATCAGTGTTGCGTTTATGCCCCTGTACACATGCTTGATTCTCTTTCGGAGACATAGCAATCCATAGGTTTTAAGATACTTACTAGTCAGGTACATTCTTAGGCGTTTAATATGTGGTGTTGAGTTTATGTCGTTGAGCAAGGAGTAGCTCTTGTCTATTTGGCTTAAGGAACTTTATCTGTGCTCATTTCAATCTCTGGTTTTATGCAGCACCCCAACTCACCTTTCCCCTTAAGCAAGCATAAGTTGGTTTTCTAAATTTGAGACCCTGTTCTGTTTTGGAATTCAGTTCCTGTGTAGCCAAGTTTACATTCCGTGTATTACTGATATCTTATGATGTTTCTTTTTCTGTGTGACTTATTTCAGTTAGAATCATCGTACCTGAATCCACTCATTATGCTGCTACGGACCTGATGACACAGATTTCATTGCTGAATGATACTGCATTGTACGTAAGTACCACAAGTTCTTTATCCATTTTTCACTTTCTGTGATATTGAACTTGTACGGTAAACGAGGTTCTTGTAAACAGAGGCGTCCCAAACTTTGGGGTGGCTGTGTCTTTTTGATTTTAATTTCCCTAAGCTATAGGACCATAAGTGGAAGTGCCCTAGGCTCTGTTGCTTTGTTTCTTAGATGTTTCATGAAACACCGTACACTTCTCACGAGTGTCTGTTGGCAATTTACATCCCGCCCATCAGCATAACAAGGCTCCCAGTTCTCCATGGCCTGTCCTGCCTTTCTGGATTTTACACTTTTTTCAGATGGCCCTTTTGACCGGGTGGAAGTTAGACTTCATTGTAGTGCAGATTTCCTTTGCAAGCTTGCATGGTTGGCCAAAAAGCGCGTATGCGTTTTTTCCTGAATATATTCAGGAAAAAACGCATACGCCCTTTTTGGCCAAGTGCATCATTGTGGACGTTCTGCCTCTTTTCCTATGCTTTCAATGCAATTCCAGTCTACCTCCTGAAATCGGTTTCCTGCAATTCTGCCCCGCTTTCAAGTCCTCTTGGCAGCCTTACTTCAGTATATTTTTGGACGATAGCTGTCATTTATAACTCTGCAGGTTTGTGAATTACAGTGCCCCTGAGCCCCTGTCTTCAACTCGCTTTCTTTTGATCTGGCCGCAACACTGCAGGATGGCTTCAGGCCCTAATATCGTTCCGGCACAGCACGCTGAGCCTTTGGTTATTTCCTCTTCCTGGTGGGAAATGAGAGTTAAATTTGCCCGTCCAGACACCTCCAGCTAGTCTCTCATTGGTTCTCCCTATTCCTGTTCATCTTCCGCAGAAATTGCAAATTGGGCCAAACCGGAGGTTAAAGGCGCTGACTCTCCAAGTGGGGAGAGTGTTAGTAAAGCGTCTGGAATGTTGCACCCGAGTACCAGGGGAGGAAAACTGAGACATATTTGAACACGTCTCCCGTTCACATGATTGATCATACTCCGGGTTCCACATGCATGTTTTAGCTGAAGGAAGAATACCTTAAACCTGGAGAGTTGAGACCCGTGGAATGGGTACCATGCAATATGTCTTCAAAGGGTATTCATTTGCTCACCGAACCTCTCCAAATCTATCACTGCTACGTTTATGCCCCTGTACACATGCTTGATTCTCTTTCGGTGACATAGCAATCCATAGGTTTTAAGATACTTACTAGTCAGGTACATTCTTAGGCGTTTAATATGGGGTGTTGAGTCCATTTCGTTGAGCAAGGAGTAGCTCTTGTCTATTTGGCTTAAGGAACTTTATCTGTGCTAATTTCAATCTCTGGTTTTATGCAGCACCCCAACTCACCTTTCCCCTTAAGCAAGCATAAGTTGGTTTTTTAAATTTGAGACCCTGTTCTGTTCTGTAATTCAGTTCCTGTGTAGCCAAGTTTACATTCCGTGTATTACAGATATCTTATGATGTTTCTTTTTCTGTGTGACTTATTTCAGTTAGAATCATCATACCTGAATCCACTCATTGTGCTGCTAAGGGCCTGATGACATAGATTTCATTGCTGAGTGATATTGCTTTGTAAGTAAATACCACAACTTCTTTATCCATTTTTCACTTTCTGCGATGTTGAACTTGTACGGTAAACGAGGTTCTTGTAAACAGAGGCGTCCCAAACTTTGGGGTGGCTGTGTCTTTTTGATTTTAATTTCCCTAAGCTATAGGGCCATAAGTGGAAGTGCCCTACGCTCTGTTGCTTTGTTTTTTAGATGTTTCAGGAAACACCATACACTTCTCCCGAGTGTCTGTTGGCAATTTACATCCCGCCCATCAGCATAACAAGGCTCCCAGTTCTCCATGGCCTGTCCTGCCTTTCTGGATTTTACACTTTTTTCAGATGTCCCTTTTGACCAGGGGGAAGTGAGACTTCATTGTAGTGCAGATTTCCTTTGCAAGCTTGCTTGGTTGGCCAAAAAGGGCGTATGCGTTTTTTCCTGAATATATTCAGGAAAAAACGCATACGCCCTTTTTGGCCAAGTGCATCATTGTGGACGTTCTGCCTCTTTTCCTATGCTTTCAATGCAATTCCAGTCTACCTCCTGAAATCGGTTTCCTGCAATTCTGCCCCGCTTTCAAGTCCTCTTGGCAGCCTTACTTCAGTATATTTTTGGACCATAGCTGTCATTTATAACTCTGCAGGTTTGTGAATTGCAGTGCCCCTGAGCTCCTTTCTTCAACTCGCTTTCTTTTGAGCTGGCCGCAACACCGCAGGATGGCTTCAGGCCCTAATCTGGTTCCGGCACGGCACGCTGAGCCTTTGGTTATTTCCTCTTCCTGGTGGGAAATGAGAGTTAAATTTGCCTGTCCCGACACCTCCAGCTAATCTCTCATTGGTTCTCCCTATTCCTGTTCATCTTCCGCAGAAATTGCAAACTGGGCCAAACAGGAGGTTAAAGGCGCTGACTCTCCAAGTGGGGAGAGTGTTAGTAAAGCGTCTGGAATGTTGCACCCGAGTACCAGGGGAGGAAAACTGAGACATATTTGAACACGTCTCCCGTTCACACAGTTGATCATACTCCGGGTTCCACATGCATGTTTTAGCTGAAGGAAGAATACCTTAAACCTTGAGAGTTGAGACCCGTGGAATGGGTACCATGCAATATGACTTCAAAGGGTCTTCATTTGCTCACGGAACCTCTCCAATCCTATCACTGCTGCGTTTCTGCCCCTGTACACACGCTTGATTCTCTTTTGGAGACATAGCATTCCATAGGTTTTAAGATACTTACTAGTCAGGTACATTCTTAGGCGTTTAATATGGGGTGTTGAGTCCATTTCGTTGAGCAAGGAGTAGCTCTTGTCTATTCCATATTTGGCTTAAGGAACTTTATCTGGGCTCATTTCAATCTCTGGTTTTATGCAGCACCCCAACTCACCTTTCCCCTTAAGCAAGCATAAGTTGGTTTTTTAAATTTGAGACCCTGTTCTGTTCTGTAATTCAGTTCCTGTGTAGCCAAGTTTACATTCCGTGTATTACTGATATCTTATAATGTTTCTTTTTCTGTGTGACTTATTTCAGTTAGAATCATCGTACCTGAATCCACTCATTGTGCTGCTAAGGGCCTGATGACATAGATTTCATTGCTGAGTGATATTGCTTTGTAAGTAAATACCACAACTTCTTTATCCATTTTTCACTTTCTGCGATGTTGAACTTGTACTGTAAACGAGGTTCTTGTAAACAGAGGCGTCCCAAACTTTGGGGTGGCTGTGTCTTTTTGATTTTAATTTCCCTAAGCTATAGGGCCATAAGTGGAAGTGCCCTACGCTCTGTTGCTTTGTTTTTTAGATGTTTCAGGAAACACCATACACTTCTCCCGAGTGTCTGTTGGCAATTTACATCCCGCCCATCAGCATAACAAGGCTCCCAGTTCTCCATGGCCTGTCCTGCCTTTCTGGATTTTACACTTTTTTCAGATGTCCCTTTTGACCAGGGGGAAGTGAGACTTCATTGTAGTGCAGATTTCCTTTGCAAGCTTGCTTGGTTGGCCAAAAAGGGTGTATGCGTTTTTTCCTGAATATATTCAGGAAAAAACGCATACGCCCTTTTTGGCCAAGTGCATCATTGTGGACGTTCTGCCTCTTTTCCTATGCTTTCAATGCAATACCAGTCTACCTCCTGAAATCGGTTTCCTGCAATTCTGCCCCGCTTTCAAGTCCTCTTGGCAGCCTTACTTCAGTATATTTTTGGACCATAGCTGTCATTTATAACTCTGCAGGTTTGTGAATTGCAGTGCCCCTGAGCTCCTTTCTTCAACTCGCTTTCTTTTGAGCTGGCCGCAACACCGCAGGATGGCTTCAGGCCCTAATCTGGTTCCGGCACGGCACGCTGAGCCTTTGGTTATTTCCTCTTCCTGGTGGGAAATGAGAGTTAAATTTGCCTGTCCCGACACCTCCAGCTAGTCTCTCATTGGTTCTCCCTATTCCTGTTCATCTTCCGCAGAAATTGCAAACTAGGCCAAACAGGAGGTTAAAGGCGCTGACTCTCCAAGTGGGGAGAGTGTTAGTAAAGCGTCTGGAATGTTGCACCCGAGTACCAGGGGAGGAAAACTGAGACATATTTGAACACGTCTCCTGTTCACACAGTTGATCATACTCCGGGTTCCACATGCATGTTTTAGCTGAAGGAAGAATACCTTAAACCTTGAGAGTTGAGACCCGTGGAATGGGTACCATGCAATATGACTTCAAAGGGTCTTCATTTGCTCACGGAACCTCTCCAATCCTATCACTGCTGCGTTTCTGCCCCTGTACACACGCTTGATTCTCTTTTGGAGACATAGCATTCCATAGGTTTTAAGATACTTACTAGTCAGGTACATTCTTAGGCGTTTAATATGGGGTGTTGAGTCCATTTCGTTGAGCAAGGAGTAGCTCTTGTCTATTCCATATTTGGCTTAAGGAACTTTATCTGGGCTCATTTCAATCTCTGGTTTTATGCAGCACCCCAACTCACCTTTCCCCTTAAGCAAGCATAAGTTGGTTTTTTAAATTTGAGACCCTGTTCTGTTCTGTAATTCAGTTCCTGTGTAGCCAAGTTTACATTCCGTGTATTACAGATATCTTATGATGTTTCTTTTTCTGTGTGACTTATTTCAGTTAGAATCATCATACCTGAATCCACTCATTGTGCTGCTAAGGGCCTGATGACATAGATTTCATTGCTGAGTGATATTGCTTTGTAAGTAAATACCACAACTTCTTTATCCATTTTTCACTTTCTGCGATGTTGAACTTGTACGGTAAACGAGGTTCTTGTAAACAGAGGCGTCCCAAACTTTGGGGTGGCTGTGTCTTTTTGATTTTAATTTCCCTAAGCTATAGGTCCATAAGTGGAAGTGCCCTAGGCTCTGTTGCTTTGTTTTTTAGATGTTTCAGGAAACACCATACACTTCTCCCAAGTGTCTGTTGGCAATTTACATCCCGCCCATCAGCATAACAAGGCTCCCAGTTCTCCATGGCCTGTCCTGCCTTTCTGGATTTTACACTTTTCTCACATAGCCCTTTTGACCGGGGGGAAGTGAGACTTCATTGTAGTGCAGATTTCCATTGCAAGCTTGCTTGGTTTGCCAAAAAGTGCGTATGCGTTATTTCCTGAATATATTCAGGAAAAACCGCATACGCCCTTTTTGGCCAAGTGCATCATTGTGGACGTTCTGCCTCTTTTCCTATGCTTTCAATGCAATTCCAGTCTACCTCCTGAAATCGGTTTCCTGCAATTCTGCCCCGCTTTCAAGTCCTCTTGGCAGCCTTACTTCAGTATATTTTTGGACGATAGCTGTCATTTATAACTCTGCAGGTTTGTGAATTACAGTGCCCCTGAGCTCCTTTCTTCAACTCGCTTTCTTGTGACCTGGCCGCAACACCGCAGGATGGCTTCAGGCCCTAATCTGGTTCCGGCAAGGCATGCTGAGCCTTTGGTTAATTCCTCTTCCTGGTGGGAAATGAGAGTTAAATTTGCCCGTCCAGACACCTCCAGCTAGTCTCTCATTGGTTCTCGCTATTCCTGTTCCTCTTCCGCACAAATTGCAAACTGGGCCAAACAGAAGGTTAAAGGGACTGACTCTCCAAGTCGGGAGAGTGTTAGTTAAGCGTCTGGAATGTTGCACCCGAGTACCAGGGTACGAAAACTGAGACATATTTGAACACGTCTCCCGATCACATGGTTGATCATACTCTAGGTTCCACATGCATGTTTTAGCTGAAGGAAGAATACCTTAAACCTGGGTAGTTGAAACCCGTGGAATGGGTACCATGCAATATGACTTAAAAGGGTCTTCATTTGCTCACCAAACCTCTCCAATCCTATCAGTGTTGCGTTTATGCCCCTGTACACATGCTTGATTCTCTTTCGGAGACATAGCAATCCATAGGTTTTAAGATACTTACTAGTCAGGTACATTCTTAGGCGTTTAATATGTGGTGTTGAGTTTATGTCGTTGAGCAAGGAGTAGCTCTTGTCTATTTGGCTTAAGGAACTTTATCTGTGCTCATTTCAATCTCTGGTTTTATGCAGCACCCCAACTCACCTTTCCCCTTAAGCAAGCATAAGTTGGTTTTCTAAATTTGAGACCCTGTTCTGTTTTGGAATTCAGTTCCTGTGTAGCCAAGTTTACATTCCGTGTATTACTGATATCTTATGATGTTTCTTTTTCTGTGTGACTTATTTCAGTTAGAATCATCGTACCTGAATCCACTCATTATGCTGCTACGGACCTGATGACACAGATTTCATTGCTGAATGATACTGCATTGTACGTAAGTACCACAAGTTCTTTATCCATTTTTCACTTTCTGTGATATTGAACTTGTACGGTAAACGAGGTTCTTGTAAACAGAGGCGTCCCAAACTTTGGGGTGGCTGTGTCTTTTTGATTTTAATTTCCCTAAGCTATAGGACCATAAGTGGAAGTGCCCTAGGCTCTGTTGCTTTGTTTCTTAGATGTTTCATGAAACACCGTACACTTCTCACGAGTGTCTGTTGGCAATTTACATCCCGCCCATCAGCATAACAAGGCTCCCAGTTCTCCATGGCCTGTCCTGCCTTTCTGGATTTTACACTTTTTTCAGATGGCCCTTTTGACCGGGTGGAAGTTAGACTTCATTGTAGTGCAGATTTCCTTTGCAAGCTTGCATGGTTGGCCAAAAAGTGCGTATGCGTTTTTTCCTGAATATATTCAGGAAAAAACGCATACGCCCTTTTTGGCCAAGTGCATCATTGTGGACGTTCTGCCTCTTTTCCTATGCTTTCAATGCAATTCCAGTCTACCTCCTGAAATCGGTTTCCTGCAATTCTGCCCCGCTTTCAAGTCCTCTTGGCAGCCTTACTTCAGTATATTTTTGGACGATAGCTGTCATTTATAACTCTGCAGGTTTGTGAATTACAGTGCCCCTGAGCCCCTGTCTTCAACTCGCTTTCTTTTGATCTGGCCGCAACACTGCAGGATGGCTTCAGGCCCTAATATCGTTCCGGCACAGCACGCTGAGCCTTTGGTTATTTCCTCTTCCTGGTGGGAAATGAGAGTTAAATTTGCCCGTCCAGACACCTCCAGCTAGTCTCTCATTGGTTCTCCCTATTCCTGTTCATCTTCCGCAGAAATTGCAAATTGGGCCAAACCGGAGGTTAAAGGCGCTGACTCTCCAAGTGGGGAGAGTGTTAGTAAAGCGTCTGGAATGTTGCACCCGAGTACCAGGGGAGGAAAACTGAGACATATTTGAACACGTCTCCCGTTCACATGATTGATCATACTCCGGGTTCCACATGCATGTTTTAGCTGAAGGAAGAATACCTTAAACCTGGAGAGTTGAGACCCGTGGAATGGGTACCATGCAATATGTCTTCAAAGGGTATTCATTTGCTCACCGAACCTCTCCAAATCTATCACTGCTACGTTTATGCCCCTGTACACATGCTTGATTCTCTTTCGGTGACATAGCAATCCATAGGTTTTAAGATACTTACTAGTCAGGTACATTCTTAGGCGTTTAATATGGGGTGTTGAGTCCATTTCGTTGAGCAAGGAGTAGCTCTTGTCTATTCCATATTTGGCTTAAGGAACTTTATCTGTGCTCATTTCAATCTCTGGTTTTATGCAGCACCCCAACTCACCTTTACCCTTAAGCAAGCATAAGTTGGTTTTCTAAATTTGAGACCCTGTTCTGTTCTGTAATTCAGTTCCTGTGTAGCCAAGTTTACATTCCGTGTATTACTGATATCTTATGATGTTTCTTTTTCTGTGTGACTTATTTCAGTTAGAATCATCATACCTGAACCCACTCATTGTGCTGCTAAGGGCCTGATGACATAGATTTCATTGCTGAGTGATATTGCTTTGCAAGTAAATACCACAACTTCTTTATCCATTTTTCACTTTCTGCGATGTTGAACTTGTACTGTAAACGAGGTTCTTGTAAACAGAGGCGTCCCAAACTTTGGGGTGGCAGTGTCTTTTTGATTTTAATTTCCCTAAGCTATAGGACCATAACTGGAAGTGCCCTAGGCTCTGTTGTTTTGTTTTTTAGATGTTTCAGGAAACACCATACACTTCTCCCGAGTGTCTGTTGGAAATTTACATCCCGCCCATCAGCATAACAAGGCTCCCTGATCTCCATGGCCTGTCCTTGCATTCTGGATTTTACACTTTTTTCAGATGGCCCTTTTGACCAAGGGGAATTGAGACTTCATTGTAGTGCAGATTTCCTTTGCAAGCTTGCTTGGTTGGCCAAAAAGGGCGTATGCGTTTTTTCCTGAATATATTCAGGAAAAAACGCATACGCCCTTTTTGGCCAAGTGCATCATTGTGGACGTTCTGCCTCTTTTCCTATGCTTTCAATGCAATTCCAGTCTACCTCCTGAAATCAGTTTCCTGCAATTCTGCCCCGCTTACAAGTCCTCTTGGCAGCCTTACTTCAGTATATTTTTGGACGATAGCTGTCATTTATAACTCTGCAGGTTAGTGAATTACAGTGCCCCTGAGCTCCTTTCTTCATCTCGCTTTCTTTTGAGCTGGCCGCAACACCGCAGGATGGCTTCAGGCCCTAATCTGGTTCTGGCACGGCACGCTGAGCCTTTGGTTAATTCCTCTTCCTGGTGGGAAATGTGAGTTAAATTTGCCCGTCCACACACCTCCAGCTAGTCTCTCATTGGTTCTCGCTATTCCTGTTCATCTTCCGCAGAAATTGCAAACTGGGCCAAACAGGAGGTTAAAGGGACTGACTCTCCAAGTGGGTAGAGTGTTAGTAAAGCGTCTGGAATGTTGCACCCGAGTACCAGGGTATGAAAACTGAGACATATTTGAACACGTCTCCCGATCACATGGTTGATCATACTCTAGGTTCCACATGCATGTTTTAGCTGAAGGAAGAATACCTTAAACCTGGAGAGTTGAGACCCGTGTAATGGGTACCATGCAATATGACTTCAAAGGGTCTTCATTTGCTCACCGAACCTCTCCAATCCTATCACTGCTGCGTTTATGCCCTTGTACACACGCTTGATTCTCTTTTGGAGACATAGCAATCCATAGGTTTTAAGATACTTACTAGTCAGGTACATTCTTAGGCGTTTAATATGTGGTGTTGAGTCCATTCCGTTGAGCAAGGAGTAGCTCTTGTCTATTCCATATTTGGCTTAAGGAACTTTATCTGTGCTCATTTCAATCTCTGGTTTTATGCAGCACCCCAACTCACCTTTCCCCTTAAGCAAGCATAAGTTGCTTTTCTAAATTTGAGACCCTGTTCTGTTTTGGAATTCAGTTCCTGTGTAGCCAAGTTTACATTCCGTGTATTAGTGATATCTTATGATGTTTCTTTTTCTGTGTGACTTATTTCAGTTAGAATCATCGTACCTGAATCCACTCATTATGCTGCTACGGGCCTGATGACATAGATTTCATTGCTGAGTGATACTGCATTGTACGTAAGTACCACAAGTTCTTTATCCATTTTTCACTTTCTGTGATATTGAACTTGTACGGTAAACGAGGTTCTTGTAAACAGAGGTGTCCCAAACTTTGGGGTGGCTGTGTCTTTTTGATTTTAATTTCCCTAAGCTATAGGACCATAAGTGGAAGTGCCCTAGGCTCTGTTGCTTTGTTTTTTAGATGTTTCAGGAAACACCATACACTTCTCCCGAGTGTCTGTTGGCAATTTACATCCCGCCCATCAGCATAACAAGGCTCCCAGTTCTCCATGGCCTGTCCTGCCTTTCTGGATTTTACACATTTTTCAGATGGCCCTTTTGACCGGGGAAAGTGAGACTTCATTGTAGTGCAGATTTCCTTTGCAAGCTTGCTTGGTTGGCCAAAAAGGGCGTATGCGTTTTTTCCTGAATATATTCAGGAAAAAACGCATACGCCCTTTTTGGCCAAGTGCATCATTGTGGACGTTCTGCCTCTTTTCCTATGCTTTCAATGCAATTCCAGTCTACCTCCTGAAATCGGTTTCCTGCAATTCTGCCCCACTTTCAAGTCCTCTTGGCAGCCTTACTTCAGTATATTTTTGGACGATAGCTGTCATTTATAACACTGCAGGTTTGTGAATTACAGTGCCCCTGAGCTCCTTTTTTCAACTCGCTTTCTTTTGAGCTGGCCACAACACCGCAGGATGGCTTCAGGCCCTAATCTGGTTCCGGCACGGCAGGCTGAGCCTTTGGTTAATTCCTCTTCCTGGTGGGAAATGGGAGTTAAATTTGCCCATCCAGAAACCTCCAGCTAGTCTCTCATTGGTTCTCGCTCTTCCTGTTCATCTTCCGCAGAAATTGCAAACTGGGCCAAACAGGAGGTTAAAGGGACTGACTCTCCAAGTCGGGAGAGTGTTAGTAAAGCGTCTGGAATGTTGCACCCGAGTACCAGGGTATGAAAACTGAGACATATTTGAACACGTCTCCCGATCACATGGTTGATCATACTCTAGGTTCCACATGCATGTATTAGCTGAAGGAAGAATACCTTAAACCTGGGTAGTTGAAACCCGTGGAATGGGTACTATGCAATATGACTTAAAAGGGTCTTCATTTGTTCACCGAACCTCTCCAATCCTATCACTGCTGCGTTTATGCCCCTGTACACACGCTTGATTCTCTTTTGGAGACATAGCAATCCATAGGTTTTAAGATACTTACTAGTCAGGTACATTCTTAGGCGTTTAATATGGGGTGTTGAGTCCATTTCATTGAGCAAGGAGTAGCTCTTGTCTATTGCATATTTGGCTTAAGGAACTTTATCTGTGTTCATTTCAATCTCTGGTTTCATGCAGCACCCCAACTCACCTTTCCCCTTAAGCAAGCATAAGTTGGTTTTCTAAATTTGAGACCCTGTTCTGTTTTGGAATTCAGTTCCTGTGTAGCCAAGTTTACATTCCGTGTATTAGTGATATCTTATGATGTTTCTTTTTCTGTGTGACTTATTTCAGTTAGAATCATCGTACCTGAATCCACTCATTATGCTGCTACGGGCCTGATGACATAGATTTCATTGCTGAGTGATACTGCATTGTACGTAAGTACCACAAATTCTTTATCCATTTTTCACTTTCTGTGATATTGAACTTGTACGGTAAACGAGGTTCTTGTAAACAGAGGCGTCCCAAACTTTGGGGTGGCTGTGTCTTTTTGATTTTAATTTCCCTAAGCTATAGGACCATAAGTGGAAGTGCCCTAGGCTCTGTTGCTTTGTTTTTTAGTTGTTTCAGGAAACACCATACACTTCTCCCCAGTGTCTGTTGGCAATTTACATCCCGCCCATCAGCATAACAAGGCTCCCAGTTCTCCATGGCCTGTCCTGCCTTTCTGGATTTTACACTTTTTTCAGATGGCCCTTTTGACCGGGGGGAAGTGAGACTTCATTGTAGTGCAGATTTCCTTTGCAAGTTTCCTTGGTTGGCCAAAAAGGGCGTATGCGTTTTTTCCTGAATATATTCAGGAAAAAACGCATACGCCCTTTTTGGCCAAGTGCATCATTGTGGACGTTCTGCCTCTTTTCCTATGCTTTCAATGCAATTCCAGTCTACCTCCTGAAATCGGTTTCCTGCAATTCTGCCCCGCTTTCAAGTCCTCTTGGCAGCCTTACTTCAGTCTATTTTTGGACGATAGCTGTCATTTATAACTCTGCAGGTTTGTGAATTACAGTGCCCCTGAGCTCCTTTCTTCAACTCGCTTTCTTGTGAGCTGGCCGCAACACCGCAGGATGGCTTCAGGCCCTAATCTGGTTCCAGCACGGCAGGCTGAGCCTTTGGTTAATTCCTCTTCCTGGTGGGAAATGGGAGTTAAATTTGCCCGTCCAGACACCTCCAGCTAGTCTCTCATTGGTTCTCGCTATTCCTGTTCATCTTCCACAGAAATTGCAAACTGGGCCAAACAGGAGGTTAAAGGGACTGACTCTCCAAGTTGGGAGAGTGTTAGTAAAGCGTCTGGAATGTTGCAACCGAGTACCAGGGTACGAAAACTGAGACATATTTGAACACGTCTCCCGATCACATGGTTGATCATACTCTAGGTTCCACATGCATGTTTTAGCTGAAGGAAGACTACCTTAAACCTGGGTAGTTGAAACCCGTGGAATGGGTACCATGCAATATGACTTCAAAGGGTCTTCATTTGCTCACCGAACCTCTCCAATCCTATCACTGCTGCGTTTATGCCCCTGTACACATGCTTGATTCTCTTTTGGAGACATAGCAATCCATAGGTTTTAAGATACTTACTAGTCAGGTACATTCTTAGGCGTTTAATATGCGGTGTTGAGTCCATTTCGTTGAGCAAGGAGTAGCTCTTGTCTATTCCATATTTGGCTTAAGGATCTTTATCTGTGCTCATTTCAATCTCTGGTTTTATGCACCACCCGAACTCACCTTTCCCCTTAAGCAAGCATAAGTTGGTTTTCTAAATTTGAGAACCTGTTCTGTTTTGGAATTCAGTTCCTGTGTAGCCAAGTTTACATTCCGTGTATTAGTGATATCTTATGATGTTTCTTTTTCTGTGTGACTTATTTCAGTTAGAATCATCGTACCTGAATCCACTCATTATGCTGCTACGGGCCTGATGACATAGATTTCATTGCTGAGTGATACTGCATTGTACGTAAGTACCACAAGTTCTTTATCCATTTTTCACTTTCTGTGATATTGAACTTGTATGGTAAACGAGGTTATTGTAAACAGAGGCGTCCCAAACTTTGGGGTGGCTGTGTCTTTTTGATTTTAATTTCCCTAAGCTATAGGACCATAAGTGGAAGTGCCCTAGGCTCTGTTGCTTTGTTTTTTAGATGTTTCAGGAAACACCATACACTTCTTCGGAGTGTCTGTTGGCAATTTACATACTGCCCATCAGCATAACAAGGCTCCCAGTTCTCCATGGCCTCTCCTGCCTTTCTGGATTTTACACTTTTTTCAGATGGCCCTTTTGACCGGGGGGAAGTGAGACTTCATTGTAGTGCAGATTTCCTTTGCAAGCTTGCTTGGTTGGCCAAAAAGGGCGTATGCGTTTTTCCCTGAATATATTCAGGAAAAAACGCATACGCCCTTTTTGGCCAAGTGCATCATTGTGGACGTTCTGCCT
This sequence comes from Stenella coeruleoalba, assembly GCF_951394435.1. Lineage (NCBI taxonomy): Eukaryota > Metazoa > Chordata > Mammalia > Artiodactyla > Delphinidae > Stenella > Stenella coeruleoalba. The sequence goes on from NW_027645870.1 coordinate 216,411, forward strand.
CTTTTCCTATGCTTTCAATGCAATTCCAGTCTACCTCCTGAAATCAGTTTCCTACAATTCTGCCCCGCTTTCAAGTCCTCTTGGCAGCCTTACTTCAGTATATTTTTGGACGATAGCTGTCATTTATAACTCTGCAGGTTTGTATATTACAGAGCCCCTGAGCTCCTTTATTCAACTCGCTTTCTTGTGAGCTGGCCGCAACACCGCAGGATGGCTTCAGGCCCTAATCTGGTTCCGGCATGGCACGCTGAGCCTTTGGTTAAGTCCTCTTCCTGGTGGGAAATGAGAGTTAAATTTGCCCGTCCAGACACCTCCAGCTAGTTTCTCATTGGTTCTCGCTATTCCTGTTCATCTTCCGCAGAAATTGCAAACTGGGCCAAACAGGAGGTTAAAGGGACTGACTCTCCAAGTCGGGAGAGTGTTAGTAAAGCGTCTGGAATGTTGCACCCGAGTACCAGGGTATGAAAACTGAGACATATTTGAACACCTCTCCCGATCACATGGTTGATCATACTCTAGGTTCCACATGCATGTATTAGCTGAAGGAAGAATACCTTAAACCTGGGTAGTTGAAACCCGTGGAATGGGTACCATGCAATATGACTTAAAAGGGTCTTCATTTGTTCACTGAACCTCTCCAATCCTATCACTGCTGCGTTTATGCCCCTGTACACACGCTTGATTCTCTTTTGGAGACATAGCAATCCATAGGTTTTAAGATACTTACTAGTCAGGTACATTCTTAGGCGTTTAATATGGGGTGTTGAGTCCATTTCATTGAGCAAGGAGTAGCTCTTGTCTATTTCATATTTGGCTTAAGGAACTTTATCTGTGCTCATTTCAATCTCTGGTTTCATGCAGCACCCCAACTCACCTTTCCCCTTAAGCAAGCATAAGTTGGTTTTCTAAATTTGAGACCCTGTTCTGTTTTGGAATTCAGTTCCTGTGTAGCCAAGTTTACATTCCGTGTATTAGTGATATCTTATGATGTTTCTTTTTCTGTGTGACTTATTTCAGTTAGAATCATCGTACCTGAATCCACTCATTATGCTGCTACGGGCCTGATGACATAGATTTCATTGCTGAGTGATACTGCATTGTACGTAAGTACCACAAGTTCTTTATCCATTTTTCACTTTCTGTGATATTGAACTTGTACGGTAAACGAGGTTCTTGTAAACAGAGGCGTCCCAAACTTTGGGGTGGCTGTGTCTTTTTGATTTTAATTTCCCTAAGCTATAGGACCATAAGTGGAAGTGCCCTAGCCTCTGTTGCTTTGTTTTTTAGTTGTTTCAGGAAACACCATACACTTCTCCCCAGTGTCTGTTGGCAATTTACATCCCGCCCATCAGCATAACAAGGCTCCCAGTTCTCCATGGCCTGTCCTGCCTTTCTGGATTTTACACTTTTTTCAGATGGCCCTTTTGACCGGGGGGAAGTGAGACTTCATTGTAGTGCAGATTTCCTTTGCAAGTTTCCTTGGTTGGCCAAAAAGGGCGTATGCGTTTTTTCCTGAATATATTCAGGAAAAAACGCATACGCCCTTTTTGGCCAAGTGCATCATTGTGGACGTTCTGCCTCTTTTCCTATGCTTTCAATGCAATTCCAGTCTACCTCCTGAAATCGGTTTCCTGCAATTCTGCCCCGCTTTCAAGTCCTCTTGGCAGCCTTACTTCAGTCTATTTTTGGACGATAGCTGTCATTTATAACTCTGCAGGTTTGTGAATTACAGTGACCCTGAGCTCATTTCTTCAACTCGCTTTCTTGTGACCTGGCCGCAACACCGCAGGATGGCTTCAGGCCCTAATCTGGTTCCAGCACGGCACGCTGAGCCTTTGGTTAATTCCTCTTCCTGGTGGGAAATGGGAGTTAAATTTGCCCGTCCAGACACCTCCAGCTAGTCTCTCATTGGTTCTCGCTATTCCTGTTCATCTTCCGCAGAAATTGCAAACTGGGCCAAACAGGAGGTTAAAGGGACTGACTCTCCAAGTTGGGAGAGTGTTAGTAAAGCGTCTGGAATGTTGCATCCGAGTACCAGGGTACGAAAACTGAGACATATTTGAACACGTCTCCCGATCACATGGTTGATCATACTCTAGGTTCCACATGCATGTTTTAGCTGAAGGAAGACTACCTTAAACCTGGGTAGTTGAAACCCGTGGAATGGGTACCATGCAATATGACTTCAAAGGGTCTTCATTTGCTCACCGAACCTCTCCAATCCTATCACTGCTGCGTTTATGCCCCTGTACACACGCTTGATTCTCTTTTGGAGACATAGCAATCCATAGGTTTTAAGATACTTACTAGTCAGGTACATTCTTAGGCGTTTAATATGCGGTGTTGAGTCCATTTCGTTGAGCAAGGAGTAGCTCTTGTCTATTCCATATTTGGCTTAAGGATCTTTATCTGTGCTCATTTCAATCTCTGGTTTTATGCACCACCCGAACTCACCTTTCCCCTTAAGCAAGCATAAGTTGGTTTTCTAAATTTGAGACCCTGTTCTGTTTTGGAATTCAGTTCCTGTGTAGCCAAGTTTACATTCCGTGTATTAGTGATATCTTATGATGTTTCTTTTTCTGTGTGACTTATTTCAGTTAGAATCATCGTACCTGAATCCACTCATTATGCTGCTACGGGCCTGATGACATAGATTTCATTGCTGAGTGATACTGCATTGTACGTAAGTACCACAAGTTCTTTATCCATTTTTCACTTTCTGTGATATTGAACTTGTATGGTAAACGAGGTTCTTGTAAACAGAGGCGTCCCAAACTTTGGGGTGGCTGTGTCTTTTTGATTTTAATTTCCCTAAGCTATAGGACCATAAGTGGAAGTGCCCTAGGCTCTGTTGCTTTGTTTTTTAGATGTTTCAGGAAACACCATACACTTCTCCCGAGTGTCTGTTGGCAATTTACATCCTGCCCATCAGCATAACAAGGCTCCCTGTTCTCCATGGCCTCTCCTGCCTTTCTGGATTTTACACTTTTTTCAGATGGCCCTTTTGACCGGGGGGAAGTGAGACTTCATTGTAGTGCAGATTTCCTTTGCAAGCTTGCTTGGTTGGCCAAAAAGGGCGTATGCGTTTTTCCCTGAATATATTCAGGAAAAAACGCATACGCCCTTTTTGGCCAAGTGCATCATTGTGGATGTTCTGCCTCTTTTCCTATGCTTTCAATGCAATTCCAGTCTACCTCCTGAAATCGGTTTCCTGCAATTCTGCCCCGCTTTCAAGTCCTCTTGGCAGCCTTACTTCAGTCTATTTTTGGACGATAGCTGTCATTTATAACTCTGCAGGTTTGTGAATTACAGTGTCCCTGAGCTCCTTTCTTCCACTCGCTTTCTTGTGACCTGGCCGCAACACCGCAGGATGGCTTCAGGCCCTAATCTGGTTCCGGCACGGCACGCTGAGCCTTTGGTTAATTCCTCTTCCTGTTGGGAAATGAGAGTTAAATTTGCCCATCCAGACACCTCCAGCTAGTCTCTCATTGGTTCTCCCTATTCCTGTTCATCTTCCGCAGAAATTCCAAACTGGGCCAAACAGGAGGTTAAAGGGACTGACTCTCCAAGTCGGGAGAGTGTTAGTAAAGCGTCTGGAATGTTGCACCCGAGTACCAGGGTACGAAAACTGAGACATATTTGAACATGTCTCCCGATCACACGGTTGATCATACTCTGGGTTCCACATGCATGTTTTAGCTGAAGGAAGAATACCTTAAACCTGGAGAGTTGTGACCCGTGTAATGGGTACCATGCAATATGACTTCAAAGGGTCTTCTTTTCTTCACCGAACCTCTCCAATCCTATCACTGCTGCGTTTATGCCCCTGTACACAGGCTTGATTCTCTTTTGGAGACATAGCAATCCATAGGTTTTTAAGATACTTACTAGTCAGGTACATTCTTAGGCGTTTAATATGGGGTGTTGAGTCCATTTCGTTGAGCAAGGAGTAGCTCTTGTCTATTCCATATTTGGCTTAAGGAACTTTATCTGTGCTCATTTCAATCTCTGGTTTTATGCAGCACCCCAACTCACCTTTCCCCTTAAGGAAGCATAAGTTGGTTTTCTAAATTTGAGACCCTGTTCTGTTCTGTAATTCATTTCCTGTGTAGCCAAGTTTACATTCCGTGTATTAATGATATCGTATGATGTTTCTTTTCTGTGTGACTTATTTCAGTTAGAATCATCATACCTGAATCCACTCATTGTGCTCCTAAGGGCCTGATGACATAGATTTCATTGCTGAGTGATATTGCTTTGTAAGTAAATACCACAACTTCTTTATCCATTTTTCACTTTCTGCGATGTTGAACTTGTACTGTAAACGAGGTTCCTGTAAACAGAGCCGTTCCATACTTTGGGGTGGCTGTGTCTTTTTGATTTTCATTTCCCTAATCTATAGGACCATAAGTGGAAGTGCCCTAGGCTATGTTGCTTAGTTTTTTAGATGTTTCAGGAAACACCATACACTTCTCCCGAGTGTCTGTTGGCAATTTACATCCCGCCCATCAGCATAACAATGCTCCCAGTTCTCCATGGCCTGTCCTGCCTTTCTGGATTTTACACTTTTTTCAGATGGCCCTTTTGACCGGGGGGAAGTGAGACTTCATTGTAGTGCAGATTTCCTTTGCAAGCTTGCTTGTTTGGCCAAAAAGGGCGTATGCGTTTTTTCCTGAATATATTCAGGAAAAAACGCATACGCCCTTTTAGGCCAAGTGCATCATTGTGGACGTTCTGCCTCTTTTCCTATGCTTTCAATACAATTCCAGTCTACCTCCTGAAATCTGTTTCCTGCAATTCTTCCCCGCTTTCAAGTCCTCTTGGCAGCCTTACTTCAGTCTATTTTTGGACGATAGCTGTCATTTATAACTCTGCAGGTTTGTGAATTACAGTGCCCCTGAGCTCCTTTCTTCAACTCGCTTTCTTGTGAGCTGGCCGCAACACCGCAGGATGGCTTCAGGCCCTAATCTGGTCCCAGCACGGCACGCTGAGCCTTTCGTTAATTCATCTTCCTGGTGGGAAATGAGAGTTAAATTTGCCCGTCCAGACACCTCCAGCTAGTCTCTCATTGGTTCTCCCTATTCCTGTTCATCTTCCGCAGAAATTCCAAACTGGGCCAAACAGGAGGTTAAAGACGCTGACTCTCCAAGTGGGGAGAGTGTTAGTAAAGCGTCTGGAATGTTGCACCCGAGTACCAGGGTACGAAAACTGAGACATATTTGAACACGTCTCCCGATCACATGGTTGATCATACTCTAGGTTCCACATGCATGTTTTAGCTGAAGGAAGAATACCTTAAACCTGGGTTATTGAAACCCGTAGAATGAGTATCATGCAATATGACTTCAAAGGGTCTTCATTTGCTCACCGAACCTCTCCAATCCTATCACTGCTGCGTTTATGCCCCTGTACACATGCTTGATTCTCTTTCAGAGACATAGCAATCCATAGGTTTTAAGATACTTACTAGTCAGGTACATTCTTAGGCGTTTAATATGGGGTGTTGAGTCCATTTCGTTGAGCAAGGAGTAGCTCTTGTGTATTCCATATTTGGCTTAAGGAACTTTATCTGTGCTCATTTCAATCTCTGGTTTTATACAGCACCCCAACTCACCTTTACCCTTAAGCAAGCATAAATTGGTTTTCTAAATTTGAGACCCTGTTCTGTTCTGTAATTCAGTTCCTGTGTAGCCAAGTTTACATTCCGTGTATTACTGATATCTTATGATGTTTCTTTTTCTGTGTGACTTATTTCAGTTAGAATCATCATACCTGAATCCACTCATTATGCTGCTAAGGGCCTGATGACATAGATTTCATTGCTGAGTGATATTGCTTTGTAAGTAAATACCACAACTTCTTTATCCATTTTTCACTTTCTGCGATGTTGAACTTGTACTGTAAACGAGGTTCTTGTAAACAGAGGCGTCCCAAACTTTGGGGCAGCTGTGTCTTTTTGATTTTAAATTCCCTGAGCTATAGGACCATAAGTGGAAGTGCCCTAGGCTCTGTTGCTTTGTTTTTTAGATGTTTCAGGAAACACCATACACTTCTCCCCAGTGTCTGTTGGCAATTTACATCCTGCTCATCAGCATAACAAGGCTCCCAGTTCTCCATGGCCTGTCCTGCCTTTCTGGATTTTACACTTTATTCAGATGGCCCTTTTGACCGGGGGGAAGTGAGACTTCATTGTAGTGCAGATTTCCTTTGCAAGTTTGCTTGGTTGGCCAAAAAGTGCGTATGCGTTTTTTCCTGAATATATTCAGGAAAAAACGCATACGCCGTTTTTGGCCAAGTGCATCATTGTGGACGTTCTGCCTCTTTTCCTATGCTTTCAATGCAATTCCAGTCTACCTCCTGAAATCGGTTTCCTGCAATTCTGCCCCGCTTTCAAGTCCTCTTGGCAGCCTTACTTCAGTATATTTTTGGACGATAGCTGTCATTTATAACTCTGCAGGTTTGTGAATTACAGTGCCCCTGAGCTCCTTTCTTCAATTCGCTTTCTTTTGAGCTGGCCGGAACACCGCAAGATGGCTTCAGGCCCTAATATGGTTCCGGCACGGCACGCTGAGCCTTTGGTTAATTCCTCTTCATGGTGGGAAATGAGAGTTAAATTTGCCCGTCCAGACACCTCCAGCTAGTCTCTCATTGGTTCTCGCTATTCCTGTGCATCTTCCGCAGAAATTGCAAACTGGGCCAAACAGGAGGTTAAAGGGACTGACTCTCCAAGTGGGGAGAGTGTTAGTAAAGCGTCTGGAATGTTGCACCCGAGTACCAGCGTACGAAAACTGAGACATATTTGAACACGTCTCCCGATCACATGGTTGATCATACTCTAGGTTCCACATGCATGTTTTAGCTGAAGGAAGAATACCTTAAACCTGGGTAGTTGAAACCCGTGGAATGGGTACCATGCAATATGACTTCAAAGGGTCTTCATTTGCTCACCGAACCTCTCCAATCCTATCACTGCTGCGTTTATGCCTCTGTACACACGCTTGATTCTCTTTCGGAGACATAGCAATCCATAGGTTTTAAGATACTTACTAGTCAGGTACATTCTTAGGCGTTTTATATGGGGTGTTGAGTCCATTTCGTTGAGCAAGGAGTAGCTCTTGTCTATTCCATATTTGGCTTAAGGAACTTTATCTGTGCTTATTTCAATCTCTGGATTTATGCAGCACCCCAACTCACCTTTCCCCTTAAGCAAGCATAAGTTGGTTTTCTAAATTTGAGACCCTGTTCTGTTTTGGAATTCAGTTCCTGTGTAGCCATGTTTACATTCCGTGTATTAGTGATATCTTATGATGTTTCTTTTTCTGTGTGACTTATTTCAGTTAGAATCATCGTACCTGAATCCACTCATTATGCTGCTATGGGCCTGATGACATAGATTTCATTGCTGAGTGATACTGCATTGTACGTAAGTACCACAAGTTCTTTATCCATTTTTCACTTTCTGTGATACTGAACTTGTTCGGTAAACGAGGTTCTTGTAAACAAAGGCATCCCAAATTTTGGGGTGGCTGTGTCTTTTTGATTTTAATTTCCCTAAGCTATAGGACCATAAGTGGAAGTGCCCTAGGCTCTGTTGCTTTGTTTTTTAGATGTTTCAGGAAACACCATACACTTCTCCCGAGTGTCTGTTGTCAATTTACATCCCGCCCATCAGCATAACAAGGCTCCCAGTTCTCCATGGCCTGTCCTGCCTTTCTGGATTTTACACTTTTTTCAGATGTCCCTTTTGACTGGGGGGAAGTGAGACTTCATTGTAGTGCAGATTTCCTTTGCAAGCTTGCTTGGTTGGCCAAAAAGGGCGTATGCGTTTTTTCCTGAATATATTCAGGAAAAAACGCATACGCACTTTTTGGCCAACTGCATCATTGTGGACGTTCTGCCTCTTTTCCTATGCTTTCAATGCAATTCCAGTCTACCTCCTGAAATCGGTTTCCTGCAATTCTGCCCCGCTTTCAAGTCCTCTTGGCAGCCTTACTTCAGTATATTTTTGGACGGTAGCTGTCATTTATAACTCTGCAGGTTTGTGCATTACAGTGCCCCTGAGCTCCTTTCTTCAACTCGCTTTCTTGTGACCTGGCTGCAACACCGCAGGATGGCTTCAGGCCCTAATCTGGTTCCGGCATGACACGCTGAGCTTTTGGTTATATCCTCTACCTGGTGGGAAATGAGAGTTAAATTTGCCCGTCCAGACACCTCCAGCTAGTCTCTCATTGGTTCTCGCTAGTCCTGTTCATCTTCCGCATTAATTGCAAACTGGGCCAAACAGGAGGTTAAAGGCGCTGACTCTCCAAGTGGGGAGAGTGTTAGTAAAGCGTCTGGAATGTTGCACGCGAGTACCAGGGGAGGAAAACTGAGACATATTTGAACACGTCTCCCGTTCACACGGTTGATCATACTCTGGGTTCCACATGCATGTTTTAGCTGAAGGAAGAATACCTTAAACCTGGAGAGTTGAGACCCGTGTAATGGGTACCATGCAATATGACTTCAAAGGGTCTTCTTTTGTTCACCGAACCTCTCCAATCCTATCACTGCTGCCTTTATGCCCCTGTACACAGGCTTGATTCTCTTTTGGAGACATAGCAATCCATAGGTTTTAAGATACTTACTAGTCAGGTACATTCTTAGGCGTTTAATATGGGGTGTTGAGTCCATTTCGTTGAGCAAGGAGTAGCTCTTGTCTATTCCATATTTGGCTTAAGGAACTTTATCTGTGCTCATTTCAATCTCTGGTTTTATGCAGCACCCCAACTCACCTTTCCCCTTAAGGAAGCATAAGTTGGTTTTCTAAATTTGAGACCCTGTTCTGTTCTGTAATTCATTTCCTGTGTAGCCAAGTTTACATTCCGTGTATAATGATATCGTATGATGTTTCTTTTCTGTGTGACTTATTTCAGTTAGAATCATCATACCTGAATCCACTCATTGTGCTCCTAAGGGCCTGATGACATAGATTTCATTGCTGAGTGATATTGCTTTGTAAGTAAATACCACAACTTCTTTATCCATTTTTCACTTTCTGCGATGTTGAACTTGTACTGTAAACGAGGTTCTTGTATACAGAGCCATTCCATACTTTGGGGTGGCTGTGTCTTTTTGATTTTCATTTCCCTAAGCTATAGGACCATAAGTGGAAGTGCCCTAGGCTCTGTTGCTTTGTTTTTTAGATGTTTCAGGAAACACCATACACTTCTCCCGAGTGTCTGTTGGCAATTTACATCCCGCCCATCAGCATAACAAGGCTCCCAGTTCTCCATGGCCTGTCCTGCCTTTCTGGATTTTACACTTTTTTCAGATGGCCCTTTTGACCGGGGGGGAAGTGAGACTTCATTGTAGTGCAGATTTCCTTTGCAAGCTTGCTTGGTTGGCCAAAAAGGGCGTATGCGTTTTTTCCTGAATATATTCAGGAAAAAAACGCATACGCCCTTTTTGGCCAAGTGCATCATTGTGGACGTTCTGCCTCTTTTCCTATGCTTTCAATGCAATTCCAGTCTACCTCCTGAAATCAGTTTCCTGCAATTCTGCCCCGCTTTCAAGTCCTCTTGGCAGCCTTACTTCAGTATATTTTTGGACGATAGCTGTCATTTATAACTCTGCAGGTTTGTGAATTACAGTGTCCCTTAGCTCCTTTCTTCAACTCGCTTTCTTGTGAGCTGGCCGCAACACCGCAGGATGGCTTCAGGCCCTAATCTGGTTCCGGCACGGCACGCTGAGCCTTTGGTTATTTCCTCTTCCTAGTGGGAATTGAGAGTTAAATTTGCCCGTCCAGACACCTCCAGCTAGTCTCTCATTGGTTCTCCCTATTCCTGTTCATCTTCCGCAGAAATTGCAAACTGGGCCAAACAGGAGGTTAAAGGCGCTGACACTCCAAGTGGGGAGAGTGTTAATAAAGCATCTTGAATGTTGCACCCGAGTACCAGGGGAGGAAAACTGAGACATATTTGAACACGTCTTCCGTTCACACGGTTGATCATACTCTGGGTTCCACATGCATGTTTTAGCTGAAGGAAGAATACCTTAAACCTGGGTAGTTGAAACCCGTGGAATGGGTACCATGCAATATGACTTCAAAGGGTCTTCATTTGCTCACCGAACCTCTCCAATCCTATCACTGCTGCGTTTATGCCCCTCTACACAAGCTTGATTCACTTTTGGAGAAATAGCAATCCGTAGGTTTTAAGATACTTACTAGTCAGGTACATTCTTAGGCTTCTAATATGCGGTGTTGAGTCCATTTCGTTGAGCAAGGAGTAGCTCTTGTCTATTCCATATTTGGCTTAAGGAACTTTATCTGTGCTCATTTCAATCTTTGGTTTTATGCAGCACCCCAACTCTCTTTTACCCTTAAGGAAGCAAAAGTTGGTTTTCTAAATTTGAGACCCTGTTCTGTTCTGTAATTCAGTTCCTCTGTAGCCAAGTTTACATTCCGTGTATTACTGATATCTTATGATGTTTCTTTTTCTGTGTGACTTATTTCAGTTAGAATCATCATACCTGAATCCACTCATTGTGCTGCTAAGGTCCTGATGACATAGATGTCATTGCTGAGTGATACTGCATTGTACGTAAGTACCACATATTCTTTATCCATTTTTCACTTTCTGTGATACTGAACTTGTACGGTAAACGAGGTTCTTGTAAACAGAGCCATTCCAAACTTTGGGGTGGCTGTGTCTTTTTGATTTTAATTTCCCTAAGCTATAGGACCATAAGTGGAAATGCTCTAGGTTCTGTTGCTTTGTTTTTTAGATGTTTCAGGAAACACCATACACTTCTCCCGAGTGTCTGTTGGCAATTTACATCCCGCCCGTCAGCAAAACAAGGCTCCCAGTTCTCCATGGCCTGTCCTGCCTTTCTGGATTTTACACTTTTTTCAGATGGCCCTTTTGACCGGGGGGAAGTGAGACTTCATTGTAGTGCAGATTTCCTTTGCAAGCTTGCTTGGTTGGCCAGAAAGGGCGTATGCGTTTTTTCCTGAATATATTCAGGAAAAAACGCATACGCCCTTTTTGGCCAAGTGCATCATTGTGGACGTTCTGCCTCTTTTCCTATGCTTTCAATGCAATTCCAGTCTACCTCCTGAAATCGGTTTCCTGCAATTCTGCCCCGCTTTCAAGTCCTCTTGGCAGCCTTACTTCAGTCTATTTTTGGACGATAGCTGTCATTTATAACTCTGCAGGTTTGTGAATTACAGTGCCCCTGAGCTCCTTTCTTCAACTCGCTTTCTTGTGAGCTGGCCGCAACACCGCAGGATGGCTTCAGGCCCTAATCTGGTTCCGGCACGGCACGCTGAGCCTTTGGTTATTTCCTCTTCCTGGTGGGAAATGAGAGTGAAATTTGCCCGTCCAGACACCTCCAGCTAGTCTCTCATTGGTTCTCGCTATTCCTGTTCATCTTCCGCAGAAATTGCAAACTGGGCCAAACAGGAGGTTAAAGGGACTGACTCTCCAAGTCGGGAGAGTGTTAGTAAAGCGTCTGGAATGTTGCACCCGAGTACCAGGGTACGAAAACTGAGACATATTTGAACACGTCTCCCGATCACATGGTTGATCATACTCTGGGTTCCACATGCATGTTTTAGCTGAAGGAAGAATACCTTAAACCTGGGTAGTTGAAACCCGTGGAATGGGTACCATGCAATATGACTTCAAAGGGTCTTCATTTGCTCACCGAACCTCTCCAATCCTATCACTGCTGCGTTTATGCCCCTGTACACACGTTTGATTCTCTTTCGGAGACATAGCAATCCATAGGTTTTAAGGTACTTACTAGTCAGGTACATTCTTAGGCGTTTAATATGCGGTGTTGTGTCCATTTCGTTGAGCAAGGAGTACCTCTAGTCTATTCCATATTTGGCTTAAGGAACTTTATCTGTGCTCATTTCAATCTCTGGTTTTATGCAGCACCCCAACTCACCTTTCCCCTTAAGCAAGCATAAGTTGGTTTTTTAAATTTGAGACCCTGTTCTGTTCTGTAATTCAGTTCTTGTTTAGCCAAGTTTACATTCCGTGTATTACTGATATCTTATGATGTTTCTATTTCTGTGTGACTTATTTCAGTTAGAATCATCATACCTGAATCCACTCATTGTGCTGCTAAGGGCCTGATGACATAGATTTCATTGCTGAGTGATATTGCTTTGTAAGTAAATACCACAATTTCTTTATCCATTTTGCACTTTCTGCGATGTTGAACTTGTACTGTAAACGAGGTTCTTGTAAACAGAGGCATCCCAAACCTTGGGGTGGCTGTGTCTTTTTAATTTTAATTTCCCTAAGCTATAGGACCATAAGTTGAAGTGCCCTAGGCTCTGTTGCTTTGTTTTTTAGATGTTTCAGGAAACACCATACACTTCTCCGGAGTGTCTGTTGGCAATTTACATCCCGCCCATCAGCATAACAAGGCTCCCAGTTCTCCATGGCCTGTCCTGCCTTTCTGGATTTTACACTTTTTTCAGATGGCCCTTTTGACCGGGGGGAAGTGAGACTTCATTGTAGTGCAGATTTCCTTTGCAAGCTCGCTTGGTTGGCCAAAAAGGGCGTATGCGTTTTTTCCTGAATATAGTCAGGAAAAAACGCATACGCCCTTTTTGGCCAAGTGCATCATTGTGGACGTTCTGCCTCTTTTCCTATGCTTTCAATGCAATTCCAGTCTACCTCCTGAAATCGGTTTCCTGCAATTCTGCCCTGCTTTCAAGTCCTGTTGGCAGCCTTACTTCAGTATATTTTTGGACGATAGCTGTCATTTATAACTCTGCAGGTTTGTGAATTACAGTGCCCCTGAGCTCCTTTCTTCAACTCGCTTTCTTTTGAGCTGGCCGCAACACCGCAGGATGGCTTCAGGCCCTAATCTGGTTCCGGCAGGGCACGCTGAGCCTTTGGTTATTTCCTCTTCCTGGTGGGAAATGAGAGTTAAATTTGCCCGTCCAGACACCTCCAGCTAGTCTCTCATTGGTTCTCCCTATTCCTGTTCATCTTCCGCAGAAATTGCAAACTGGGCCAAACAGGAGGTTAAAGGCGCTGACTCTCCAAGTGGGGAGAGTGTTAGTAAAGCGTCTGGAATGTTGCACCCGAGTACCAGGGGAGGAAAACTGAGACATATTTGAACACATCTCCCGTTCACACGGTTGATCATACTCTGGGTTCCACATGCATGTTTTAGCTGAAGGAAGAATACCTTAAAGCTGGAGAGTTAAGACCTTTGGAATGGGTACCATGCAATATGACTTCAAAGGGTCTTCATTTGCTCACCGAACCTCTCCAATCCTATCACTGCTGCGTTTATGCCCCTGTACACATGCTTGATTCTCTTTCGGAGACATAGCAATCCATAGGTTTTAAGATATTTACTAGTCAGGTACATTCTTAGGCGTTTAATATGGGGTGTTGAATCCATTTCGTTGAGCAAGGAGTAGCTCTTGTCTATTCCATATTTGGCTTAAGGAACTTTATCTGTGCTCATTTCAATCTCTGGTTTTATGCAGCACCCCAACTCACCTTTACCCTTAAGCAAGCATAAGTTGGTTTTCTAAATTTGAGACCCTGTTCTGTTTTGGAATTCAGTTCCTGTGTAGCCAAGTTTACATTCCGTGTATTACTGATATCTTATGATGTTTCTTTTTCTGTGTGACTTATTTCAGTTAGAATCATCGTACCTGAATCCACTCATTATGCTGCTACAGGCCTGATGACATAGATTTCTTTGCTGAGTGATACTGCATTGTACGTATGTAACACAAGTTCTTTATCCATTTTTCACTTTCTGTGATATTGAACTTGTACGGTAAACGAGGTTCTTGTAAACAGAGCAGTTCCATACTTTGGGGTGGCTGTGTCTTTTTGATTTTAATTTCCCTAAGCTATAGGACCATAAGTGGAAGTGCCCTAGGCTCTGTTGCTTATTTTTTTAGATGTTTCAGGAAACACCATACACTTCTCCCAAGTGTCTGTTGGCAATTTACATCCCGCCCATCAGCATAACAAGGCTCCCAGATCTCCATGGCCTGTCCTGCCTTTCTGGATTTTACACTTTTTTCAGATGGTCCCTTTGACAGGGGGGAATTGAGACTTCATTGTAGTGCAGATTTCCTTTGCAAGCTTGCTTGGTTGGCCAAAAAGGGCGTATGCGTTTTTTCCTGAATATATTCAGGAAAAAACGCATACGCCCTTTTTGGCCAAGTGCATCATTGTGGACGTTCTGCCTCTTTTCCTATGCTTTCAATGCAATTCCAGTCTACCTCCTGAAATCGGTTTCCTGCAATTCTGCCCCGCTTTCAAGTCCTCTTGGCAGCCTTACTTCAGTATATTTTTGGACGATAGCTGTCATTTATAACACTGCAGGTTTGTGAATTACAGTGCCCCTGAGCTCCTCTCTTCAACTCGCTTTCTTGTGAGCTGGCCGCAACACCGCAGGATGGCTTCAAGCCCTAATGTGCTTCTGGCATGGCACGCTGAGCCTTTAGTTAATTCCTCTTCCTGGTGGGAAATGAGAGTTAAATTTGCCCGTCCAGATACCTCCAGCTAGTCTCTCATTGGTTCTCCCTATTCCTGTTCATCTTCCGCAGAAGTTGCAAACTGGGCCAAACAGGAGGTTAAAGGCGCTGACTCTCCTAGTGGGGAGAGTGTTAGTAAAGCCTCTGGAATGTTGCACCCTAGTACCAGGGGAGGAAAACTGAGACATATTTGAACACGTCTCCCGTTCACACGGTTGATCATACTCTGGGTTCCACATGCATGTTTTAGCTGAAGGAAGAATACCTTAAACCTGGGGAGTTGAGACCCGTGGAATGGGTACCATGCAATATGACTTCAAAGGGTCTTCATTTGCTCACCGAACCTCTCCAATCCTATCACTGCTGCGTTTATGCCCCTCTACACACGCTTGATTCACTTTTGGAGACATAGCAATCCATAGGTTTTAAGATACTTACTAGTCAGGTACATTCTTAGGCGTTTAATATGCGGTGTTGAGTCCATTTCGTTGAGCAAGGAGTAGCTCTTGTCTATTCCATATTTGGCTTAAGGAACTTTATCTGTGCTCATTTCAATCTCTGGTTTTATGCAGCACCCCAACTCTCCTTTACCCTTGAGCAAGCATAAGTTGGTTTTCTAAATTTGAGACCCTGTTCTGTTCTGTAATTCAGTTCCTGTGTAGCCAAACTTACATTCCGTGTATTAGTGATATCTTATGATGTTTCTTTTTCTGTGTGACTTATTTCAGTTAGAATCATCATACCTGAATCCACTCATTGTGCTGCTAAGGGCCTGATGACATAGATTTCATTGCTGAGTGATATTGCTTTGTAAGTAAATACCACAACTTCTTTATCCATTTTTCACTTTCTGCGATGTTGAACTTGTACTGTAAACGAGGTTCTTGTAAATAGAGCCGTTCCATACTTTGGGGTGGCTGTGTCTTTTTGATTTTAATTTCCCTAAGCTATAGGACCATAAGTGGAAGTGCCCTAGGCTCTGTTGCTTATTTTTTTAGATGTTTCAGGAAACACCATACACTTCTCCCGAGTGTCTGTTGGCAATTTACATCCCGCCCATCAGCATAACAAGGCTCCCAGATCTCCATGGCCTGTCCTGCCTTTCTGGATTTTACACTTTTTTCAGATGGCCCTTTTGACCGGGGGGAAGTGAGACTTCATTGTAGTGCAGATTTCCTTTGCAAGCTTGCTTGGTTGGCAAAAAAATGCGTATGCGTTTTTTCCTTAATATATTCAGGAAAAAACGCATACTCCCTTTTTGGCCAAGTGCATCATTGTGGACATTCTGCCTCTTTTCCTATGCTTTCAATGCAATTCCAGTCTACCTCCTGAAATCGGTTTCCTGCAACTCTGCCCCGCTTTCAAGTCCTCTTGGCAGCCTTACTTCAGTATATTTTTGGACGATAGCTGTCATTTATAACTCTGAAGGTTTGTGAATTACAGTGCCCCTGAGCTCCTTTCTTCAACTCGCTTTCTTGTGACCTGGCCGCAACACCGCAGGATGGCTTCAGGCCCTAATCTGGTTCAGGCATGGCACGCTGAGCCTTTGGTAATTTCCTCTTCCTGGTGGGAAATGAGAGTTAAATTTGCCCGTCCAGACACCTCCAGCTAGTCTCTCATTGGTTCTCCCTATTCCTGTGCATCTTCCGCAGAAGTTACAAACTGGGCCAAACAGGAGGTTAAAGGCGCTGACTCTCCTAGTGGGGAGAGTGTTAGTAAAGCGTCTGGAATGTTGCACCCGAGTACCAGGGGAGGAAAACTGAGACATATTTGAACACGTCTCCCGTTCACACGGTTGATCATACTCTGGGTTCCACATGCATGTTTTAGCTGAAGGAAGAATACCTTAAACCTGGAGAGTTGAGACCCGTGGAATGGGTACCATGCAATATGACTTCAAAGGGTCTTCATTTGCTCACCGAACCTCTCCAATCCTATCACTGCTGCGTTTATGCCCCTCTACACACGCTTGATTCACTTTTGGAGACATAGCAATCCATAGGTTTTAAGATACTTACTAGTCAGGTACATTCTTAGGCGTTTAATATGCGGTGTTGAGTCCATTTCGTTGAGCAAGGAGTAGCTCTTGTCTATTCCATAGTTGGCTTAAGGAACTTTATCTGTGCTCATTTCAATCTCTGGTTTTATGCAGCACCCCAACTCACCTTTCCCCTTAAGCAAGCATAAGTTGGTTTTCTAAATTTGAGACCCTGTTCTGTTCTGTAATTCAGTTCCTGTGTAGCCAAGTTTACATTCCGTGTATTACTGACATCTTATGATGTTTCTTTTTCTGTGTGACTTATTTCAGTTTGAATCATCATACCTGAATCCACTCATTGTGCTGCTAAGGGCCTGATGACATAGATTTCATTGCTGAGTGATATTGCTTTGTAAGTAAATACCACAACTTCTTTATCCATTTTTCAATTTCTGCGATGTTGAACTTGTACGGTAAACGAGGTCTTGTAAACAGAGGCGTCCCAAAGTTTGGGGTGGCTGTGTCTTTTTGATTTTAATTTCCCTAAGCTATAGGACCATAAGTGGAAGTGCCCTAGGTTCTGTTGCTTTGTTTTTTAGATGTTTCAGGAAACACCATACACTTCTCCCGAGTGGTTGTTGGCAATTTACATCCCGCCCATCAGCATAACAAGGCTCCCAGTTCTCCATGGCCTGTCCTGCCTTTCTGGATTTTATACTTTTTTCAGATGGCCCTTTTGACCGGTGGGAAGTGAGACTTCATTGTAGTGCAGATTTCCTTTGCAAGCTTGCTTGGTTGGCCAAAAAGGGCGTATGCGTTTTTTCCTGAATATATTCAGGAAAAAACGCATACGCCCTTTTTGGCCAAGTGCATCATTGTGGACGTTCTGCCTCTTTTCCTATGCTTTCAATGCAATTCCAGTCTACCTCCTGAAATCGGTTTCCTGCAATTCTGCCCCGCTTTCAAGTCGTCTTGGCAGCCTTACTTCAGTATATTTTTGGACGATAGCTGTCATTTATAACTCTGCAGGTTTGTGAATTACAGTGCCCCTGAGCTCCTTTCTTCAACTCGCTTTCTTGTGACCTGGCCGCAAAACCGCAGGATGGCTTCAGGCCCTAATCTGGTTCCGGCACGGCACGCTGAGCCTTTGGTTATTTCCTCTTCCTGGTGGGAAATGAGAGTTAAATTTGCCCGTCCAGACACCTCCAGCTAGTCTCTCATTGGTTCTCCCTATTCCTGTTCATCTTCCGCAGAAATTGTAAACTGGGCCAAACAGGACGTTAAAGGCGCTGACTCTCCAAGTGGGGAGATTGTTAGTAAAGCGTCTGGAATGTTGCACCCGGGTACCAGGGGAGGAAAACTGAGACATATTTGAACACGTCTCCCGTTCACACGGTTGATCATACTCTGGGTTCCACATGCATGTTTTAGCTTCAGGAAGAATACCTTAAACCTGGAGAGTTGAGACCCGTGGAATGGGTACCATGCAATATGACTTCAAAGGGTCTTCATTTGCTCACCGAACCTCTCCAATCCTATCACTGCTGCATTTATGCCCCTGTACACACGCTTGATTCTCTTTTGCAGACATAGCAATCCATAGGTTTTAAGATACTTACTAGTCAGGTACATTCTTAGGCGTTTAATATGCGGTGTTGAGTCAATTTCGTTGAGCAAGGAGTAGCTCTTGTCTATTCCATATTTGGCTTAAGGAACTTTATCTGTGCTCATTTCAATCTCTGGTTTTATGCAGCACCCCAACTCACCTTTACCCGTAGCAAGCATAAGTTGGTTTTCTAAATTTGAGACACTGTTCTGTTCTGTCATTCAGTTCCTGTGTAGCCAAGTTTACATTCCGTGTATTAGTGATATCTTATGATGTTTCTTTTTCTGTGTGACTTATTTCAGTTAGAATCATCATACCTGAATCCACTCATTGTGCTGTTAAGGGCCTGATGACATAGATTTCATTGCTGAGTGATATTGCTTTGTAAGTAAATACCACAACTTCTTTATCCATTTTTCACTTTCTGCGATGTTGAACTTGTACTGTAAACGAGGTTCTTGTAAACAGAGGCGTCCCAAAGTTTGGGGTGGCTGTGTCTTTTTGATTTTAATTTCCCTAAGCTCTAGGACCATAAGTGGAAGTGCCCTAGGCTCTGTTGCTTTGTTTTTTAGATGTTTCAGGAAACACCATACACTTCTCCCGAGTGTCTGTTGGCAATTTACATCCCGCCCATGAGCATAACAAGGCTCCCAGTTCTCCATGGCCTGTCCTGCCTGTCTGGATTTTACACTTTTTTCAGATGGCCCTTTTGACCGGGGGGAAGTGAGACTTCATTGTAGTGCAGATTTCCTTTGCAAGCTTGCTTGGTTGGCCAAAAAGGGCGTATGCGTTGTTTCCTGAATATATTCAGGAAAAAACTCATACGCCCTTTTTGGCCAAGTGCATCATTGTGGACGTTCTGCCTCTTTTCCTATGCTTTCAATGCAATTCCAGTCTACCTCCTGAAATCGGTTTCCTGCAATTCTGCCCGGCTTTCAAGTCCTCTTGGCAGCCTTACTTCAGTATATTTTTGGACGATAGCTATCATTTATAACTCTGCAGCTTTGTGAATTACAGTGCCCCTGAGCTCCTTTCTTCAACTCGCTTTCTTGTGAGCTGGCCGCAACACCGCAGGATGGCTTCAGGCCCTAATCTGGTTCCGTCACGGCACGCTGAGCCTTTGGTTATTTCCTCTTCCTGGTGGGAAATGAGAGTTAAATTTGCCCGTCCAGACACCTCCAGCTAGTCTCTCATTGGTTCTCGCTATTCCTGTTCATCTTCCGTAGAAATTGCAAACTGGGCCAAACAGGAGGTTAAAGGGACTGACTCTCCAAGTGGGGAGAGTTTTAGTAAAGCGTCTGTAATGTTGCACCCGAGTACCAGGGGAGGAAAACTGAGACATATTTGAACACGTCTCCCTTTCACACGGTTGATCATACTCTGGGTTCCACATGCATGTTTTAGCTGAAGGAAGAATACCTTAAACCTGGAGATTTGAGACCCGTGGAATGGGTACCATGCAATATGACTTCAAAGGGTCTTCATTTGCTCACCGAACCTCTCCAATCCTATCACTGCTGCTTTTTTGCCCCTGTACACACACTTGATTCTCTTTTGGAGACATAGCAATCCATAGGTTTTAAGATACTTACTAGTCAGGTACATTCTTAGGTGTTTAATATGGGGTGTTGAGTCCATTTCGTTGAGCAAGGAGTAGCTCTTGTCTATTCCATATTTGGCTTAAGGAACTTTATCTGTGCTCATTTCAATCTC
This sequence comes from Stenella coeruleoalba, assembly GCF_951394435.1. Classification (NCBI taxonomy): domain Eukaryota; kingdom Metazoa; phylum Chordata; class Mammalia; order Artiodactyla; family Delphinidae; genus Stenella; species Stenella coeruleoalba. The sequence continues at coordinate 236,217 of NW_027645870.1, forward strand.
TGGTTTTATGCAGCACCCCAACTCACCTTTCCCCTTAAGCAAGCATAAGTTGGTTTTCTAAATTTGAGATCCTGTTCTGTTTTGGAATTCAGTTCCTGTGTAGCCAAGTTTACATTCCGTGTATTAGTGATATCTTATGATGTTTCTTTTTCTGTGTGACTTATTTCAGTTAGAATCATCGTACCTGAATCCACTCATTATGCTGCTATGGGCCTGATGACATAGATTTCATTGCTGAGTGATACTGCATTGTACGTAAGTACCACAAGTTCTTTATCCATTTTTCACTTTCTGTGATACTGAACTTGTTCGGTAAACGAGGTTCTTGTAAACAAAGGCATCCCAAATTTTGGGGTGGCTGTGTCTTTTTGATTTTAATTTCCCTAAGCTATAGGACCATAAGTGGAAGTGCCCTAGGCTCTGTTGCTTTGTTTTTTAGATGTTTCAGGAAACACCATACACTTCTCCCGAGTGTCTGTTGTCAATTTACATCCCGCCCATCAGCATAACAAGGCTCCCAGTTCTCCATGGCCTGTCCTGCCTTTCTGGATTTTACACTTTTTTCAGATGTCCCTTTTGACTGGGGGGAAGTGAGACTTCATTGTAGTGCAGATTTCCTTTGCAAGCTTGATTGGTTGGCCAAAAAGGGCGTATGCGTTTTTTCCTGAATATATTCAGGAAAAAACGCATACGCACTTTTTGGCCAACTGCATCATTGTGGACGTTCTGCCTCTTTTCCTATGCTTTCAATGCAATTCCAGTCTACCTCCTGAAATCGGTTTCCTGCAATTCTGCCCCGCTTTCAAGTCCTCTTGGCAGCCTTCCTTCAGTATATTTTTGGACGATAGCTGTCATTTATAACTCTGCAGGTTTGTGCATTACAGTGCCCCTGAGCTCCTTTCTTCAACTCGCTTTCTTGTGACCTGGCTGCAACACCGCAGGATGGCTTCAGGCCCTAATCTGGTTCCGGCATGACACGCTGAGCTTTTGGTTATATCCTCTACCTGGTGGCAAATGAGAGTTAAATTTGCCCATCCAGACACCTCCAGCTAGTCTCTCATTGGTTCTCGCTAGTCCTGTTCATCTTCCGCATTAATTGCAAACTGGGCCAAACAGGAGGTTAAAGGCGCTGACTCTCCAAGTGGGGAGAGTGTTAGTAAAGCGTCTGGAATGTTGCACGCGAGTACCAGGGGAGGAAAACTGAGACATATTTGAACACGTCTCCCGTTCACACGGTTGATCATACTCTGGGTTCCACATGCATGTTTTAGCTGAAGGAAGAATACCTTAAACCTGGAGAGTTGAGACCCGTGTAATGGGTACCATGCAATATGACTTCAAAGGGTCTTCTTTTGTTCACCGAACCTCTCCAATCCTATCACTGCTGCGTTTATGCCCCTGTACACAGGCTTGATTCTCTTTTGGAGACATAGCAATCCATAGGTTTTAAGATACTTACTAGTCAGGTACATTCTTAGGCGTTTAATATGGGGTGTTGAGTCCATTTCGTTGAGCAAGGAGTAGCTCTTGTCTATTCCATATTTGGCTTAAGGAACTTTATCTGTGCTCATTTCAATCTCTGGTTTTATGCAGCACCCCAACTCACCTTTCCCCTTAAGGAAGCATAAGTTGGTTTTCTAAATTTGAGACCCTGTTGTGTTCTGTAATTCATTTCCTGTGTAGCCAAGTTTACATTCCGTGTATAATGATATCGTATGATGTTTCTTTTCTGTGTGACTTATTTCAGTTAGAATCATCATACCTGAATCCACTCATTGTGCTCCTAAGGGCCTGATGACATAGATTTCATTGCTGAGTGATATTGCTTTGTAAGTAAATACCACAACTTCTTTATCCATTTTTCACTTTCTGCGATGTTGAACTTGTACTGTAAACGAGGTTCTTGTATACAGAGCCATTCCATACTTTGGGGTGGCTGTGTCTTTTTGATTTTCATTTCCCTAAGCTATAGGACCATAAGTGGAAGTGCCCTAGGCTCTGTTGCTTTGTTTTTTAGATGTTTCAGGAAACACCATACACTTCTCCCGAGTGTCTGTTGGCAATTTACATCCCGCCCATCAGCATAACAAGGCTCCCAGTTCTCCATGGCCTGTCCTGCCTTTCTGGATTTTACACTTTTTTCAGATGGCCCTTTTGACCGGGGAGGAAGTGAGACTTCATTGTAGTGCAGATTTCCTTTGCAAGCTTGCTTGGTTGGCCAAAATGGGCGTATGCGTTTTTTCCTGAATATATTCAGGAAAAAAACGCATACGCCCTTTTTGGCCAAGTGCATCATTGTGGACGTTCTGCCTCTTTTCCTATGCTTTCAATGCAATTCCAGTCTACCTCCTGAAATCAGTTTCCTGCAATTCTGCCCCGCTTTCAAGTCCTCTTGGCAGCCTTACTTCAGTATATTTTTGGACGATAGCTGTCATTTATAACTCTGCAGGTTTGTGAATTACAGTGTCCCTGAGCTCCTTTCTTCAACTCGCTTTCTTGTGAGCTGGCCGCAACACCGCAGGATGGCTTCAGGCCCTAATCTGGTTCCGGCACGGCACGCTGAGCCTTTGGTTATTTCCTCTTCCTAGTGGGAATTGAGAGTTAAATTTGCCCGTCCAGACACCTCCAGCTAGTCTCTCATTGGTTCTCCCTATTCCTGTTCATCTTCCGCAGAAATTGCAAACTGGGCCAAACAGGAGGTTAAAGGCGCTGACACTCCAAGTGGGGAGAGTGTTAATAAAGCATCTTGAATGTTGCACCCGAGTACCAGGGGAGGAAAACTGAGACATATTTGAACACGTCTTCCGTTCACACGGTTGATCATACTCTGGGTTCCACATGCATGTTTTAGCTGAAGGAAGAATACCTTAAACCTGGGTAGTTGAAACCCGTGGAATGGGTACCATGCAATATGACTTCAAAGGGTCTTCATTTGCTCACCGAACCTCTCCAATCCTATCACTGCTGCGTTTATGCCCCTCTACACAAGCTTGATTCACTTTTGGAGAAATAGCAATCCGTAGGTTTTAAGATACTTACTAGTCAGGTACATTCTTAGGCTTCTAATATGCGGTGTTGAGTCCATTTCGTTGAGCAAGGAGTAGCTCTTGTCTATTCCATATTTGGCTTAAGGAACTTTATCTGTGCTCATTTCAATCTTTGGTTTTATGCAGCACCCCAACTCTCTTTTACCCTTAAGGAAGCAAAAGTTGGTTTTCTAAATTTGAGACCCTGTTCTGTTCTGTAATTCAGTTCCTCTGTAGCCAAGTTTACATTCCGTGTATTACTGATATCTTATGATGTTTCTTTTTCTGTGTGACTTATTTCAGTTAGAATCATCATACCTGAATCCACTCATTGTGCTGCTAAGGTCCTGATGACATAGATGTCATTGCTGAGTGATACTGCATTGTACGTAAGTACCACATATTCTTTATCCATTTTTCACTTTCTGTGATACTGAACTTGTACGGTAAACGAGGTTCTTGTAAACAGAGGCGTCCCAAACTTTGAGGTGGCTGTGTCTTTTTGATTTTAATTTCCCTAAGCTATAGGACCATAAGTGGAAGTGCCCTCTGCTCTGTTGCTTTGTTTTTTAGATGTTTCAGGAAACACCATACACTTCTCCCGAGTGTCTGTTGGCAATTTACATCCCGCCCGTCAGCAAAACAAGGCTCCCAGTTCTCCATGGCCTGTCCTGCCTTTCTGGATTTTACACTTTTTTCAGATGGCCCTTTTGACCGGGGGGAAGTGAGACTTCATTGTAGTGCAGATTTCCTTTGCAAGCTTGCTTGGTTGGCCAGAAAGGGCGTATGCGTTTTTTCCTGAATATATTCAGGAAAAAACGCATACGCCCTTTTTGGCCAAGTGCATCATTGTGGACGTTCTGCCTCTTTTCCTATGCTTTCAATGCAATTCCAGTCTACCTCCTGAAATCGGTTTCCTGCAATTCTGCCCCGCTTTCAAGTCCTCTTGGCAGCCTTACTTCAGTCTATTTTTGGACGATAGCTGTCATTTATAACTCTGCAGGTTTGTGAATTACAGTGCCCCTGAGCTCCTTTCTTCAACTCGCTTTCTTGTGAGCTGGCCGCAACACCGCAGGATGGCTTCAGGCCCTAATCTGGTTCCGGCACGGCACGCTGAGCCTTTGGTTATTTCCTCTTCCTGGTGGGAAATGAGAGTGAAATTTGCCCGTCCAGACACCTCCAGCTAGTCTCTCATTGGTTCTCGCTATTCCTGTTCATCTTCCGCAGAAATTGCAAACTGGGCCAAACAGGAGGTTAAAGGGACTGACTCTCCAAGTCGGGAGAGTGTTAGTAAAGCGTCTGGAATGTTGCACCCGAGTACCAGGGTACGAAAACTGAGACATATTTGAACACGTCTCCCGATCACATGGTTGATCATGCTCTAGGTTCCACACGCATGTTTTAGCTGAAGGAAGAATACCTTAAACCTGGGTAGTTGAAACCCGTGGAATGGGTACCATGCAATATGACTTCAAAGGGTCTTCATTTGCTCACCGAACCTCTCCAATCCTATCACTGCTGCGTTTATGCCCCTGTACACACGTTTGATTCTCTTTCGGAGACATAGCAATCCATAGGTTTTAAGGTACTTACTAGTCAGGTACATTCTTAGGCGTTTAATATGCGGTGTTGTGTCCATTTCGTTGAGCAAGGAGTACCTCTAGTCTATTCCATATTTGGCTTAAGGAACTTTATCTGTGCTCATTTCAATCTCTGGTTTTATGCAGCACCCCAACTCACCTTTCCCCTTAAGCAAGCATAAGTTGGTTTTTTAAATTTGAGACCCTGTTCTGTTCTGTAATTCAGTTCTTGTTTAGCCAAGTTTACATTCCGTGTATTACTGATATCTTATGATGTTTCTATTTCTGTGTGACTTATTTCAGTTAGAATCATCATACCTGAATCCACTCATTGTGCTGCTAAGGGCCTGATGACATAGATTTCATTGCTGAGTGATATTGCTTTGTAAGTAAATACCACAATTTCTTTATCCATTTTGCACTTTCTGCGATGTTGAACTTGTACTGTAAACGAGGTTCTTGTAAACAGAGGCATCCCAAACCTTGGGGTGGCTGTGTCTTTTTAATTTTAATTTCCCTAAGCTATAGGACCATAAGTTGAAGTGCCCTAGGCTCTGTTGCTTTGTTTTTTAGATGTTTCAGGAAACACCATACACTTCTCCGGAGTGTCTGTTGGCAATTTACATCCCGCCCATCAGCATAACAAGGCTCCCAGTTCTCCATGGCCTGTCCTGCCTTTCTGGATTTTACACTTTTTTCAGATGGCCCTTTTGACCGGGGGGAAGTGAGACTTCATTGTAGTGCAGATTTCCTTTGCAAGCTCGCTTGGTTGGCCAAAAAGGGCGTATGCGTTTTTTCCTGAATATAGTCAGGAAAAAACGCATACGCCCTTTTTGGCCAAGTGCATCATTGTGGACGTTCTGCCTCTTTTCCTATGCTTTCAATGCAATTCCAGTCTACCTCCTGAAATCGGTTTCCTGCAATTCTGCCCTGCTTTCAAGTCCTGTTGGCAGCCTTACTTCAGTATATTTTTGGACGATAGCTGTCATTTATAACTCTGCAGGTTTGTGAATTACAGTGCCCCTGAGCTCCTTTCTTCAACTCGCTTTCTTTTGAGCTGGCCGCAACACCGCAGGATGGCTTCAGGCCCTAATCTGGTTCCGGCAGGGCACGCTGAGCCTTTGGTTATTTCCTCTTCCTGGTGGGAAATGAGAGTTAAATTTGCCCGTCCAGACACCTCCAGCTAGTCTCTCATTGGTTCTCCCTATTCCTGTTCATCTTCCGCAGAAATTGCAAACTGGGCCAAACAGGAGGTTAAAGGCGCTGACTCTCCAAGTGGGGAGAGTGTTAGTAAAGCGTCTGGAATGTTGCACCCGAGTACCAGGGGAGGAAAACTGAGACATATTTGAACACATCTCCCGTTCACACGGTTGATCATACTCTGGGTTCCACATGCATGTTTTAGCTGAAGGAAGAATACCTTAAAGCTGGAGAGTTAAGACCTTTGGAATGGGTACCATGCAATATGACTTCAAAGGGTCTTCATTTGCTCACCGAACCTCTCCAATCCTATCACTGCTGCGTTTATGCCCCTGTACACATGCTTGATTCTCTTTCGGAGACATAGCAATCCATAGGTTTTAAGATACTTACTAGTCAGGTACATTCTTAGGCGTTTAATATGGGGTGTTGAATCCATTTCGTTGAGCAAGGAGTAGCTCTTGTCTATTCCATATTTGGCTTAAGGAACTTTATCTGTGCTCATTTCAATCTCTGGTTTTATGCAGCACCCCAACTCACCTTTACCCTTAAGCAAGCATAAGTTGGTTTTCTAAATTTGAGACCCTGTTCTGTTTTGGAATTCAGTTCCTGTGTAGCCAAGTTTACATTCCGTGTATTACTGATATCTTATGATGTTTCTTTTTCTGTGTGACTTATTTCAGTTAGAATCATCGTACCTGAATCCACTCATTATGCTGCTACAGGCCTGATGACATAGATTTCTTTGCTGAGTGATACTGCATTGTACGTATGTAACACAAGTTCTTTATCCATTTTTCACTTTCTGTGATATTGAACTTGTACGGTAAACGAGGTTCTTGTAAACAGAGCAGTTCCATACTTTGGGGTGGCTGTGTCTTTTTGATTTTAATTTCCCTAAGCTATAGGACCATAAGTGGAAGTGCCCTAGGCTCTGTTGCTTATTTTTTTAGATGTTTCAGGAAACACCATACACTTCTCCCAAGTGTCTGTTGGCAATTTACATCCCGCCCATCAGCATAACAAGGCTCCCAGATCTCCATGGCCTGTCCTGCCTTTCTGGATTTTACACTTTTTTCAGATGGTCCCTTTGACAGGGGGGAATTGAGACTTCATTGTAGTGCAGATTTCCTTTGCAAGCTTGCTTGGTTGGCCAAAAAGGGCGTATGCGTTTTTTCCTGAATATATTCAGGAAAGAACGCATACGCCCTTTTTGGCCAAGTGCATCATTGTGGACGTTCTGCCTCTTTTCCTATGCTTTCAATGCAATTCCAGTCTACCTCCTGAAATCGGTTTCCTGCAATTCTGCCCCGCTTTCAAGTCCTCTTGGCAGCCTTACTTCAGTATATTTTTGGACGATAGCTGTCATTTATAACACTGCAGGTTTGTGAATTACAGTGCCCCTGAGCTCCTCTCTTCAACTCGCTTTCTTGTGAGCTGGCCGCAACACCGCAGGATGGCTTCAAGCCCTAATGTGCTTCTGGCATGGCACGCTGAGCCTTTAGTTAATTCCTCTTCCTGGTGGGAAATGAGAGTTAAATTTGCCCGTCCAGATACCTCCAGCTAGTCTCTCATTGGTTCTCCCTATTCCTGTTCATCTTCCGCAGAAGTTGCAAACTGGGCCAAACAGGAGGTTAAAGGCGCTGACTCTCCTAGTGGGGAGAGTGTTAGTAAAGCCTCTGGAATGTTGCACCCTAGTACCAGGGGAGGAAAACTGAGACATATTTGAACACGTCTCCCGTTCACACGGTTGATCATACTCTGGGTTCCACATGCATGTTTTAGCTGAAGGAAGAATACCTTAAACCTGGGGAGTTGAGACCCGTGGAATGGGTACCATGCAATATGACTTCAAAGGGTCTTCATTTGCTCACCGAACCTCTCCAATCCTATCACTGCTGCGTTTATGCCCCTCTACACACGCTTGATTCACTTTTGGAGACATAGCAATCCATAGGTTTTAAGATACTTACTAGTCAGGTACATTCTTAGGCGTTTAATATGCGGTGTTGAGTCCATTTCGTTGAGCAAGGAGTAGCTCTTGTCTATTCCATATTTGGCTTAAGGAACTTTATCTGTGCTCATTTCAATCTCTGGTTTTATGCAGCACCCCAACTCTCCTTTACCCTTGAGCAAGCATAAGTTGGTTTTCTAAATTTGAGACCCTGTTCTGTTCTGTAATTCAGTTCCTGTGTAGCCAAACTTACATTCCGTGTATTAGTGATATCTTATGATGTTTCTTTTTCTGTGTGACTTATTTCAGTTAGAATCATCATACCTGAATCCACTCATTGTGCTGCTAAGGGCCTGATGACATAGATTTCATTGCTGAGTGATATTGCTTTGTAAGTAAATACCACAACTTCTTTATCCATTTTTCACTTTCTGCGATGTTGAACTTGTACTGTAAACGAGGTTCTTGTAAATAGAGCCGTTCCATACTTTGGGGTGGCTGTGTCTTTTTGATTTTAATTTCCCTAAGCTATAGGACCATAAGTGGAAGTGCCCTAGGCTCTGTTGCTTATTTTTTTAGATGTTTCAGGAAACACCATACACTTCTCCCGAGTGTCTGTTGGCAATTTACATCCCGCCCATCAGCATAACAAGGCTCCCAGATCTCCATGGCCTGTCCTGCCTTTCTGGATTTTACACTTTTTTCAGATGGCCCTTTTGACCGGGGGGAAGTGAGACTTCATTGTAGTGCAGATTTCCTTTGCAAGCTTGCTTGGTTGGCAAAAAAAGGCGTATGCGTTTTTTCCTTAATATATTCAGGAAAAAACGCATACTCCCTTTTTGGCCAAGTGCATCATTGTGGATGTTCTGCCTCTTTTCCTATGCTTTCAATGCAATTCCAGTCTACCTCCTGAAATCGGTTTCCTGCAACTCTGCCCCGCTTTCAAGTCCTCTTGGCAGCCTTACTTCAGTATATTTTTGGACGATAGCTGTCATTTATAACTCTGAAGGTTTGTGAATTACAGTGCCCCTGAGCTCCTTTCTTCAACTCGCTTTCTTGTGACCTGGCCGCAACACCGCAGGATGGCTTCAGGCCCTAATCTGGTTCAGGCATGGCACGCTGAGCCTTTGGTAATTTCCTCTTCCTGGTGGGAAATGAGAGTTAAATTTGCCCGTCCAGACACCTCCAGCTAGTCTCTCATTGGTTCTCCCTATTCCTGTGCATCTTCCGCAGAAGTTACAAACTGGGCCAAACAGGAGGTTAAAGGCGCTGACTCTCCTAGTGGGGAGAGTGTTAGTAAAGCGTCTGGAATGTTGCACCCGAGTACCAGGGGAGGAAAACTGAGACATATTTGAACACGTCTCCCGTTCACACGGTTGATCATACTCTGGGTTCCACATGCATGTTTTAGCTGAAGGAAGAATACCTTAAACCTGGAGAGTTGAGACCCGTGGAATGGGTACCATGCAATATGACTTCAAAGGGTCTTCATTTGCTCACCGAACCTCTCCAATCCTATCACTGCTGCGTTTATGCCCCTCTACACACGCTTGATTCACTTTTGGAGACATAGCAATCCATAGGTTTTAAGATACTTACTAGTCAGGTACATTCTTAGGCGTTTAATATGCGGTGTTGAGTCCATTTCGTTGAGCAAGGAGTAGCTCTTGTCTATTCCATAGTTGGCTTAAGGAACTTTATCTGTGCTCATTTCAATCTCTGGTTTTATGCAGCACCCCAACTCACCTTTCCCCTTAAGCAAGCATAAGTTGGTTTTCTAAATTTGAGACCCTGTTCTGTTCTGTAATTCAGTTCCTGTGTAGCCAAGTTTACATTCCGTGTATTACTGACATCTTATGATGTTTCTTTTTCTGTGTGACTTATTTCAGTTTGAATCATCATACCTGAATCCACTCATTGTGCTGCTAAGGGCCTGATGACATAGATTTCATTGCTGAGTGATATTGCTTTGTAAGTAAATACCACAACTTCTTTATCCATTTTTCAATTTCTGCGATGTTGAACTTGTACGGTAAACGAGGTCTTGTAAACAGAGGCGTCCCAAAGTTTGGGGTGGCTGTGTCTTTTTGATTTTAATTTCCCTAAGCTATAGGACCATAAGTGGAAGTGCCCTAGGTTCTGTTGCTTTGTTTTTTAGATGTTTCAGGAAACACCATACACTTCTCCCGAGTGGTTGTTGGCAATTTACATCCCGCCCATCAGCATAACAAGGCTCCCAGTTCTCCATGGCCTGTCCTGCCTTTCTGGATTTTATACTTTTTTCAGATGGCCCTTTTGACCGGTGGGAAGTGAGACTTCATTGTAGTGCAGATTTCCTTTGCAAGCTTGCTTGGTTGGCCAAAAAGGGCGTATGCGTTTTTTCCTGAATATATTCAGGAAAAAACGCATACGCCCTTTTTGGCCAAGTGCATCATTGTGGACGTTCTGCCTCTTTTCCTATGCTTTCAATGCAATTCCAGTCTACCTCCTGAAATCGGTTTCCTGCAATTCTGCCCCGATTTCAAGTCGTCTTGGCAGCCTTACTTCAGTATATTTTTGGACGATAGCTGTCATTTATAACTCTGCAGGTTTGTGAATTACAGTGCCCCTGAGCTCCTTTCTTCAACTCGCTTTCTTGTGACCTGGCCGCAAAACCGCAGGATGGCTTCAGGCCCTAATCTGGTTCCGGCACGGCACGCTGAGCCTTTGGTTATTTCCTCTTCCTGGTGGGAAATGAGAGTTAAATTTGCCCGTCCAGACACCTCCAGCTAGTCTCTCATTGGTTCTCCCTATTCCTGTTCATCTTCCGCAGAAATTGTAAACTGGGCCAAACAGGACGTTAAAGGCGCTGACTCTCCAAGTGGGGAGATTGTTAGTAAAGCGTCTGGAATGTTGCACCCGGGTACCAGGGGAGGAAAACTGAGACATATTTGAACACGTCTCCCGTTCACACGGTTGATCATACTCTGGGTTCCACATGCATGTTTTAGCTGAAGGAAGAATACCTTAAACCTGGAGAGTTGAGACCCGTGGAATGGGTACCATGCAATATGACTTCAAAGGGTCTTCATTTGCTCACCGAACCTCTCCAATCCTATCACTGCTGCATTTATGCCCCTGTACACACGCTTGATTCTCTTTTGCAGACATAGCAATCCATAGGTTTTAAGATACTTACTAGTCAGGTACATTCTTAGGCGTTTAATATGCGGTGTTGAGTCAATTTCGTTGAGCAAGGAGTAGCTCTTGTCTATTCCATATTTGGCTTAAGGAACTTTATCTGTGCTCATTTCAATCTCTGGTTTTATGCAGCACCCCAACTCACCTTTACCCGTAGCAAGCATAAGTTGGTTTTCTAAATTTGAGACACTGTTCTGTTCTGTCATTCAGTTCCTGTGTAGCCAAGTTTACATTCCGTGTATTAGTGATATCTTATGATGTTTCTTTTTCTGTGTGACTTATTTCAGTTAGAATCATCATACCTGAATCCACTCATTGTGCTGTTAAGGGCCTGATGACATAGATTTCATTGCTGAGTGATATTGCTTTGTAAGTAAATACCACAACTTCTTTATCCATTTTTCACTTTCTGCGATGTTGAACTTGTACTGTAAACGAGGTTCTTGTAAACAGAGGCGTCCCAAAGTTTGGGGTGGCTGTGTCTTTTTGATTTTAATTTCCCTAAGCTCTAGGACCATAAGTGGAAGTGCCCTAGGCTCTGTTGCTTTGTTTTTTAGATGTTTCAGGAAACACCATACACTTCTCCCGAGTGTCTGTTGGCAATTTACATCCCGCCCATGAGCATAACAAGGCTCCCAGTTCTCCATGGCCTGTCCTGCCTGTCTGGATTTTACACTTTTTTCAGATGGCCCTTTTGACCGGGGGGAAGTGAGACTTCATTGTAGTGCAGATTTCCTTTGCAAGCTTGCTTGGTTGGCCAAAAAGGGCGTATGCGTTGTTTCCTGAATATATTCAGGAAAAAACTCATACGCCCTTTTTGGCCAAGTGCATCATTGTGGACGTTCTGCCTCTTTTCCTATGCTTTCAATGCAATTCCAGTCTACCTCCTGAAATCGGTTTCCTGCAATTCTGCCCGGCTTTCAAGTCCTCTTGGCAGCCTTACTTCAGTATATTTTTGGACGATAGCTGTCATTTATAACTCTGCAGCTTTGTGAATTACAGTGCCCCTGAGCTCCTTTCTTCAACTCGCTTTCTTGTGAGCTGGCCGCAACACCGCAGGATGGCTTCAGGCCCTAATCTGGTTCCGTCACGGCACGCTGAGCCTTTGGTTATTTCCTCTTCCTGGTGGGAAATGAGAGTTAAATTTGCCCGTCCAGACACCTCCAGCTAGTCTCTCATTGGTTCTCGCTATTCCTGTTCATCTTCCGTAGAAATTGCAAACTGGGCCAAACAGGAGGTTAAAGGGACTGACTCTCCAAGTGGGGAGAGTTTTAGTAAAGCGTCTGTAATGTTGCACCCGAGTACCAGGGGAGGAAAACTGAGACATATTTGAACACGTCTCCCTTTCACACGGTTGATCATACTCTGGGTTCCACATGCATGTTTTAGCTGAAGGAAGAATACCTTAAACCTGGAGATTTGAGACCCGTGGAATGGGTACCATGCAATATGACTTCAAAGGGTCTTCATTTGCTCACCGAACCTCTCCAATCCTATCACTGCTGCTTTTTTGCCCCTGTACACACACTTGATTCTCTTTTGGAGACATAGCAATCCATAGGTTTTAAGATACTTACTAGTCAGGTACATTCTTAGGTGTTTAATATGGGGTGTTGAGTCCATTTCGTTGAGCAAGGAGTAGCTCTTGTCTATTCCATATTTGGCTTAAGGAACTTTATCTGTGCTCATTTCAATCTCTGGTTTTATGCAGCACCCCAACTCACCTTTCCCCTTAAGCAAGCATAAGTTGGTTTTCTAAATTTGAGATCCTGTTCTGTTTTGGAATTCAGTTCCTGTGTAGCCAAGTTTACATTCCGTGTATTAGTGATATCTTATGATGTTTCTTTTTCTGTGTGACTTATTTCAGTTAGAATCATCGTACCTGAATCCACTCATTATGCTGCTACGGGCCTGATGACATAGATTTCATTGCTGAGTGATACTGCATTGTATGTAAGTACCACAAGTTCTTTATCCATTTTTCACTTTCTGTGATATTGAACATGTACGGTAAATAAGGTTCTTGTAAACAGAGGCTTCCCAAACTTTGGGGTGGCTGTGTCTTTTTGATTTTAATTTCCCTAATCTCTAGGACCATAAGTGGAAGTGCCCTAGGCTGTGTTGCTTTGTTTTTTAGATGTTTCAGGAAACACCATACACTTCTCCCGAGTGTCTGTTGGCAATTTACATCCCGCCCATCAGCATAACAAGGCTCCCAGTTCTCCATGGCCTGTCCTGCCTTTCTGGATTTTACACTTTTTTCAGATGGCCCTTTTGACCGGGGGGAAGTGAGACTTCATTGTAGTGCAGATTTCCTTTGCAAGCTTGCTTGGTTGGCCAAAAAGGGCGTATGCGTTTTTTCCTGAATATATTCAGGAAAAAACGCATACGCCCTTTTTGGCCAAGTGCATCATTGTGGACGTTCTGCCTCTTTTCCTATGCTTTCAATGCAATTCCAGTCTACCTCCTGAAATCGGTTTCCTGCAATTCTGCCCCGCTTTCAAGTCCTCTTGGCAGCCTTACTTCAGTATATTTTTGGACGATAGCTGTCATTTATAACTCTGCAGGTTTGTGAATTACAGTGCCCCTGAACTCCTTTCTTCAACTCTCTTTCTTGTGACATGGCCGCAACACTGCAGGATGGCTTCAGGCGCTACTCTGGTTCCGGCACGGCACGCTGAGCCTTTGGTTAATTCCTCTTCCTGGTGGGAAATTAGAGTTAAATTTTCCCGTCCAGACACCTCCAGCTAGCCTCTCATTGGTTCTCGCTGTTCCTGTTCATCTTCCGCAGAAATTGCAAACTGGGCCAAACAGGAGGTTAAAGGGACTGACTCTCCAAGTCGGGAGAGTGTTAGTAAAGCGTCTGGAATGTTGCACCCGAGTACCAGGGTAGGAAAACTGAGACATATTTGAACACGTCTCCCGATCACATGGTTGATCATACTCTAGGTTCCACATGCATGTTTTAGCTGAAGGAAGAATACCTTAAACCTGGGTAATTGAAACCCGTGGAATGGGTACCATGCAATATGACTTCAAAGGGTCTTCATTTGCTCACCGAACCGCTCCAATCCTATCACTGCTGCGTTTATGCCCCTGTACACGTGCTTGATTCTCTTTCGGAGACATAGCAATGCATAGGTTTTAAGATACTTACTAGTCAGGTACATTCTTAGGCGTTTAATATGGGGTGTTGAGGCCATTTCGTTGAGCAAGGAGTAGCTCTTGTCTATTCCATATTTGGCTTAAGGAACTTTATCTGTGCTCATTTCAATCTCTGGTTTTATGCAGCACCCCAACTCACCTTTACCCGTAGCAACCATAAGTTGGTTTTCTAAATTTGAGACACTGTTCTGTTCTGTCATTCAGTTCCTGTGTAGCCAAGTTTACATTCCGTGTATTAGTGATATCTTATGATGTTTCTTTTTCTGTGTGACTTATTTCAGTTAGAATCATCATACCTGAATCCACTCATTGTGCTGTTAAGGGCCTGCTGACATAGATTTCATTGCTGAGTGATATTGCTTTGTAAGTAAATACCACAACTTCTTTATCCATTTTACACTTTCTGCGATGTTGAACTTGTACTGTAAACGACGTTCTTGTAAACAGAGGTGTCCCAAACTTTGGGGTGGCTGTGTCTTTTTGATTTTAATTTCCCTAAGCTCTAGGACCATAAGTGGAAGTGCCCTAGGCTCTGTTGCTTTGTTTTTTAGATGTTTCAGGAAACACCATACACTTCTCCCGAGTGTCTGTTGGCAATTTACATCCCGCCCATCAGCATAACAAGGCTCCCAGTTCTCCATGGCCTGTCCTGCCTTTCTGGATTTTACACTTTTTTCAGATGGCCCTTTTGACCGGGGGGAAGTGAGACTTCATTGTACTGCAGATTCCCTTTGCAAGCTTGCTTGGTTGGCCAAAAAGGGCGTATGCGTTTTTTCCTGAATATATTCAGGAAAAAACGCATACGCCCTTTTTGGCCAAGTGCATCATTGTGGACGTTCTGCCTCCTTTCCTATGCTTTCAATGCAATTCCAGTCTACCTCCTGAAATCGGTTTCCTGCAATTCTGCCCCGCTTTCAAGTCCTCTTGGCAGCCTTACTTCAGTATATTTTTGGATGATAGCTGTCATTTATAACTCTGCAGGTTTGTGAATTACAGTGCCCCTGAGCTCCTTTCTTCAACTCGTTTTCTTTTGAGCTGGCCGCAACACCGCAGGATGGCTTCAGGCCCTAATCTGGTTCCGGCACGGCACGCTGAGCGTTTGGTTATTTCCTCTTCCTGGTGGGAAATGAGAGTTAAATTTGCCCGTCCAGACACCTCCAGCTAGTCTCTCATTGGTTCTCGCTATTCTTGTTCATCTTCCACAGAAATTGCAAACTGGGCCAAACAGGAGGTTAAAGGGACTGACTCTCCAAGTCGGGAGAGTGTTAGTAAAGCATCTGGAATGTTGCACCACAGTACCAGGGTACGAAAACTGAGACATATTTGAACACGTCTCCCGATCACATGGTTGATCATACTCTAGGTTCCACATGCATGTTTTAGCTGAAGGAAGAATACCTTAAACCTGGGTAGTTGAAACCCGTGGAATGGGTACCATGCAATATGACTTCAAAGGGTCTTCATTTGCTCACCGAACCTCTCCAATCCTATCACTGCTGCGTTTATGCCCCTGTATACATGCTTGATTCTCTTTCGGAGACATAGCAATCCATAGGTTTTAAGATACTTACTAGTCAGATACATTCTTAGGCGTTTAATATGCGGTGTTGAGTCCATTTCGTTGAGCAAGGAGTAGCTCTTGTCTATTCCATATTTGGCTTAAGGAACTTTATCTGTGCTCATTTCAATCTCTGGTTTTATGCAGCACCCCAACTCACCTTTCCCCTTAAACAAGCATAAGTTGCTTTTCTAACTTTGAGACACTCTTCTGTTCTGTAATTCAGTTTCTGTGTAGCCAGGTTTGCATTCCATGTATTACTGATATCTTATGATGTTTCTTTTTCTGTGTGACTTATTTCAGTTAGAATCATCATACCTGAATCCACTCATTGTGCTGCTAAGGGCCTGATGACATAGATTTCATTGCTGAGTGATATTGCTTTGTAAGTAAATACCACAACTTCTTTATCCATTTTTCACTTTCTGCGATGTTGAACTTGTACTGTAAACGAGGTTCTTGTAAACAGAGGCGTCCCAAACTTTGGGGTGACTGTGTCTTTTTGATTTTAATTTCCCTAAGCTCTAGGACCATAAGTGGAAGTGCCCTAGGCTCTGTTGCTTTGTTTTTTAGATGTTTCAGGAAACACCATACACTTCTCCCGAGTGTCTGTTGGCAATTTACATCCCGCCCATCAGCATAACAAGGCTCCCAGTTCTCCATGGCCTGTCCTGCCTTTCTGGATTTTACACTTTTTTCAGATGGCCCTTTTGACCGGGGGGAAGTGAGACTTCATTGTACTGCAGATTCCCTTTGCAAGCTTGCTTGGTTGGCCAAAAAGGGCGTATGCGTTTTTTCCTGAATATATTCAGGAAAAAACGCATACGCCCTTTTTGGCCAAGTGCATCATTGTGGACGTTCTGCCTCTTTTCCTATGCTTTCAAAGCTATTCCAGTCTACCTCCTGAAATCGGTTTCCTGCAATTCTGCCCCACTTTCAAGTCCTCTTGGCAGCCTTACTTCAGTATATTTTTGGATAAATGCTGTCATTTATAACTCTGCAGGTTTGTGAATTACAGTGCCCCTGAGCTCCTTTCTTCAACTCACTTTCTTTTGGGCTGGCCGCAACACCGCAGGATGGCTTCAGGCCCTAATCTGCTTTCGACACGGCACACTGAGCCTTTGGTTATTTCCTCTTCCTGGTGGGAATTGAGAGTTAAATTTGCCCGTCCAGACACCTCCAGCTAGTCTCTCATTGGTTCTCGCTATTCCTGTTCATCTATCGCAGAAATTGCAAACTGGGCCAAACAGGAGGTTAAAGGGACTGACTCTCCAAGTCGGGAGAGTGTTAGTAAAGCGTCTGGAATGTTGCACCCGAGTACCTGGGTACGAAAACTGAGACATATTTGAACACGTCTCCTGATCACATGGTTGATCATACTCTAAGTTCCACATGCATGTTTTAGCTGAAGGAAGAATACCTTAAACCTGGAGAGTTGAGACCCGTGGAATGGGTACCATGCAATATGACTTCAAAGGGTCTTCATTTGCTCACAAACCTCTCCAGTCCTATCACTGTTGCGTTTATGCCGCTGTACACACGCTTGATTCTCTTTTGGAGACATAGCAATCCATAGGTTTTAAGATACTTACTAGTCAGGTACATTCTTAGGCGTTTAATATCGGGTGT
The DNA here is from genome assembly GCF_951394435.1 of Stenella coeruleoalba. Lineage (NCBI taxonomy): Eukaryota > Metazoa > Chordata > Mammalia > Artiodactyla > Delphinidae > Stenella > Stenella coeruleoalba. Next base: position 253,509 of record NW_027645870.1, read on the forward strand.
TGAGTCCATTTCGTTGAACAAGGAGTAGCTATTGTCTGTTCCATATTTGGCGTAAGGAACTTTATCTGTGCTCATTTCAATCTCTGGTTTTATGCAGCAAACCAACTCACCTTTCCCCTTAAGCAAGCATAAGTTGCTTTTCTAAATTTGAGACCCTGTTCTGTTTTGGAATTCACTTCCTGTGTAGCCAAGTTTACATTCCGTGTATTAGTGATAGCTTATGATGTTTCTTTTCCTGTGTCACTTATTTCAGTTAGAATCATCGTACCTGAATCCACTCATTATGCTGCTAAGGGACTGATGACATAGATTTCATTGCTGAGTGATACTGCATTGTACGTAAGTACCATAAGTACTTTATCCATTTTTCACTTTCTGTGATATTGAACTTGTATGGTAAACGAGGTTCTTGTAAACAGAGTCGTCCCTAACTTTGGGGTAGCTCTGTCTTTTTGATTTTAATTTCCCTAAGCTATAGGACCATAAGTGGAAGTGCCCTATGCTCTGTTGCTTTGTTTTTTAGATGTTTCAGGAAACACCATACACTTCTCCCGAGTGTCTGTTGGCAATTTACATCCCGCCCATCAGCATAACAAGGCTCCCAGTTCTCCATGGCCTGTCCTGCCTTTCTGGATTTTACACATTTTTCAGATGGCCCTTTTGACCGGGGGGAAGTGAGACTTCATTGTAGTGCAGATTTCCTTTGCAAGCTTGCTTGGTTGGCCAAAAAGGGCGTATGCGTTTTTTCCTGAATATATTCAGGAAAAAACGCATACGCCCTTTTTGGCCAAGTGCATCATTGTGGACGTTCTGCCTCTTTTCCTATGCTTTCAATGCAATTCCAGTCTACCTCCTGAAATCGGTTTCCTGCAATTCTGCCCCGCTTTCAAGTCCTCTTGGCAGCCTTACTTCAGTATATTTTTGGACGATAGCTGTCATTTATAACTCTGCAGGTTTGTGAATTACAGTGCCCCTGAGCTCCTTTCTTCAACTCCCTTTATTTTGAGCTGGCCGCAACACCGCAGAATGGCTTCAGGCCCTAATCTGGTTCCGTCACGGCTCACTGAGCCTTTGGTTATTTCCTCTTCCTGGTGGGAAATGAGAGTTAAATTTGCCCGTCCAGACACCTCCAGCTAGTCTCTCATTGGTTCTCGCTATTCCTGTTCATCTTCCGCAGAAATTGCAAACTGGGCCAAACAGGAGGTTAAAGGCGCTGACTCTCCAAGTGGGGAGAGTGTTAGTAAAGCGTCTGGAATGTTGCACCCGAGTACCAGGGGAGGAAAACTGAGACATATTTGAACACGTCTCCCGTTCACACGGTTGATCATACTCTGGGTTCCACATGCATGTTTTAGCTGAAGGAAGAATACCTTAAACCTGGGTAGTTGAAACCCGTGTAATGGGTACCATGCAATATGACTTCAAAGGGTCTTCATTTGCTCACCGAACCTTTCCAATCCTATCACTGCTGCGTTTATGCCCCTGTACACACGCTTGATTCTCTTTTGGAGACATAGCAATCCATAGGTTTTAAGATACTTACTAGTCAGGTACATTCTTAGGCGTTTAATATGGGGTGTTGAGGCCATTTCGTTGAGCAAGGAGTAGCTCTTGTCTATTCCATATTTGGCTTAAGGAACTTTATCTGTGCTCATTTCAATCTCTGGTTTTATGCAGCACCCCAACTCACCTTTCCCCTTAAGCAAGCATAAGTTGGTTTTCTAAATTTGAGATCCTGTTCTGTTTTGGAATCCAGTTCCTGTGTAGCCAAGTTTACATTCCGTGTATTAGTGATATCTTATGATGTTTTTTTTCTGTGTGACTTATTTCAGTTAGAATCATCGTACCTGAATCCACTCGTTATGCTGCTACGGGCCTGATGACATAGATTTAATTGCTGAGTGATACTGCATTGTACGTAAGTACCACAAGTTCTTTATCCATTTTTCACTTTCTGCGATATTGAACATGTACGGTAAATAAGGTTCTTGTAAACAGAGGCGTCCCAAACTTTGGGGTGACTGTGTCTTTTTGATTTTAATTTCCCTAAGCTATAGGACCATAAGTGGAAGTGCCCTAGGCTCTGTTGCTTTGTTTTTTAGATGTTTCAGGAAACACCATACACTTCTCCCGAGTGTCTGTTGGCAATTTACATCCCGCCCATCAGCATAACAAGGCTCCCAGTTCTCCATGGCCTGTCCTGCCTTTCTGGATTTTACACTTTTTTCAGATGGCCCTTTTGACCGGGGGGAAGTGAGACTTCATTGTAGTGCAGATTTCCTTTGCAAGCTTGCTTGGTTGGCCAAAAAGGGCGTATGCGTTTTTTCCTCAATATATTCAGGAAAAAATGCATTCGCCCTTTTTGGCCAAGTGCATCATTGTGGACGTTCTGCCTCTTTTCCTATGCTTTCAATGCAATTCCAGTCTACCTCCTGAAATCGGTTTCCTGCAATTCTGCCCCGCTTTCAAGTCCTCTTGGCAGCCTTACTTCAGTCTATTTTTGGACGATAGCTGTCATTTATAACTCTGCAGGTTTGTGAATTACAGTGCCCCTGAGCTCCTTTCTTCAACTCACTTTCTTGTGACCTGTCCGCAACACTGCAGGATGGCTTCAGGCCCTAGTCTGGTTCCGGCACGGCACGCTGAGCCTTTGGTTAATTCCTCTTCCTGGTGGGAAATGAGAGTTAAATTTGCCCGTCCAGACACCTCCAGCTAGCCTCTCATTGGTTCTCGCTGTTCCTGTTCATCTTCCGCAGAAATTGCAAACTGGGCCAAACAGGAGGTTAAAGGGACTGACTCTCCAAGTCGGGAGAGTGTTAGTAAAGCGTCTGGAATGTTGCACCCGAGTACCAGGGTAGGAAAACTGAGACATATTTGAACACGTCTCCCGATCACATGGTTGATCATACTCTAGGTTCCACATGCATGTTTTAGCTGAAGGAAGAATACCTTAAACCTGGGTAGTTGAAACCCGTGGAATGGGTACCATGCAATATGACTTCAAAGGGTCTTCATTTGCTCACCGAACCGCTTCAATCCTATCACTGCTGTGTTTATGCCCCTGTACACATGCTTGATTCTCTTTCGGAGACATAGCAATGCATAGGTTTTAAGATACTTACTAGTCAGGTACATTCTTAGGCGTTTAATATGGGGTGTTGAGGCCATTTCGTTGAGCAAGGAGTAGCTCTTGTCTATTCCATATTTGGCTTAAGGAACTTTATCTGTGCTCATTTCAATCTCTGGTTTTATGCAGCACCCCAACTCACCTTTACCCGTAGCAAGCATAAGTTGGTTTTCTAAATTGAGACACTGTTCTGTTCTGTCATTCAGTTCCTGTGTAGCCAAGTTTACATTCCGTGTATTACTGATATCTTATGATGTTTCTTTTTCTGTGTGACTTATTTCAGTTAGAATCATCATACCTGAATCCACTCATTGTGCTGTTAAGGGCCTGATGACATAGATTTCATTGCTGAGTGATATTGCTTTGTAAGTAAATACCACAACTTCTTTATCCATTTTTCACTTTCTGCGATGTTGAACTTGTACTGTAAACGACGTTCTTGTAAACAGAGGTGTCCCAAACTTTGGGGTGGCTGTGTCTTTTTGATTTTAATTTCCCTAAGCTCTAGGACCATAAGTGGAAGTGCCCTAGGCTCTGTTGCTTTGTTTTTTAGATGTTTCAGGAAACACCATACACTTCTCCCGAGTGTCTGTTGGCAATTTACATCCCGCCCATCAGCATAACAAGGCTCCCAGTTCTCCATGGCCTGTCCTGCCTTTCTGGATTTTACACTTTTTTCAGATGGCCCTTTTGACCGGGGGGAAGTGAGACTTCATTGTAGTGCAGATTTCCTTTGCAAGCTTGCTTGGTTGGCCAAAAAGTGCGTATGCGTTTTTTGCTGAATATATTCAGGAAAAAACGCATACGCCCTTTTTGGCCAAGTGCATCATTGTGGACGTTCTGCCTCTTTTCCTATGTTTTCAATGCTATTCCAGTCTACCTCCTGAAATCAGTTTCCTGCAATTCTGCCCCGCTTTCAAGTCCTCTTGGCAGCCTTACTTCAGTCTATTTTTGGACGATAGCTGTCATTTATAACTCTGCAGGTTTGTGAATTACAGTGCCCCTGAACTCCTTTCTTCAACTCGCTTTCTTGTCACCTGGCCGCAACACCGCAGGATTGCTTCAGACCCTAATCTGGTTCCGGCACGGCACGTTGAGCCTTTGGTTATTTCCTCTTCCTGGTGGGAAATGAGAGTTAAATTTGCCCGTCCAGACACCTCCAGCTAGTCTCTCATTGGTTCTCCCTATTCCTGTTCATCTTCCGCAGAAATTGCAAACTGGGCCAAACAGGAGGTTAAAGGCGCTGACTCTCCAAGTGGGGAGAGTGTTAGTAAAGCGTCTGGAATGTTGCACGCGAGTACCAGGGGAGGAAAACTGAGACATATTTGAACACGTCTCCCCTTCACATGGTTGATCATACTCTGGGTTCCACATGCATGTTTTAGCTGAAGGAAGAATACCTTAAACCTAGAGAGTTAAGACCCGTGTAATGGGTACCATGCAATATGACTTCAAAGGGTCTTCATTTGCTCACCGAACCTCTCCAATCCTATCACTGCTGCGTTTATGCCCGTATACACACGCTTGATTCTCTTTTGGAGACATAGCAATCCATAGGTTTTAAGATACTTACTAGTCAGGTACATTCTTAGGCGTTTAATATGGGGTGTTGAGTCCATTTCGTTGAGCAAGGAGTAGCTCTTGTCTATTCCATATTTGGCTTAAGGAACTTTATCTGTGCTCATTTCAATCTCTGGTTTTATGCAGCACCCCAACTCACCTTTCCCCTTAAGCAAGCATAAGTTGGTTTTCTAAATTTGAGACCCTGTTCTGTTTTGGAATTCACTTCCTGTGTAGCCAAGTTTACATTCCGTGTATTAGTGATATCTTATGATGTTTCCTTTTCTGTGTGATTTATTTCAGTTAGAATCATCGTACCTGAATCCACTCATTGTGCTGCCAAGGGCCTGATGACATAGATTTCATTGCTGAGTGATACTGCATTGTACGTAAGTACCATAACTTCTTTATCCATTTTTCACTTTCTGTGATGTTGAACTTGTACTGTAAACGAGGTTCTTGTAAACAGAGCCGTTCCAAACTTTGGGGTGGCTGTGTCTTTTTGATTTTACTTCCCTAAGCTATAGGTCCATAAGTGGAAGTGCCCTAGGTTCTGTTGCTTTGTTTTATAGATGTTTCAGGAAACACCATACACTTCTCCAGAGTGTCTGTTGGCAATTTACATCCCGCCCATCAGCATAACAAGGCTCCCAGTTCTCCATGGCCTGTCCTGCCTGTCTGGATTTTACACTTTTTTCAAATGGCCCTTTTGACTGGGGGGAAGTGAGACTTCATTGTAGTGCAGATTTCCTTTGCAAGCTTGCTTGGTTGGCCAAAAAGGGCGTATGCGTTTTTTCCTGAATATATTCAGGAAAAAACGCATACGCCCTTTTTGGCCAAGTGCATCATTGTGGATGTTCTGCCTCTTTTCCTATGCTTTCAAAGCTATTCCAGTCTACCTCCTGAAATCGGTTTCCTGCAATTCTGCCCCACTTTCAAGTCCTCTTGGCAGCCTTACTTCAGTATATTTTTGGATAAATGCTGTCATTTATAACTCTGCAGGTTTGTGAATTACAGTGCCCCTGAGCTCCTTTCTTCAACTCACTTTCTTTTGGGCTGGCCGCAACACCGCAGGATGGCTTCAGGCCCTAATCTGCTTTCGACACGGCACGCTGAGCCTTTGGTTATTTCCTCTTCCTGGTGGGAATTGAGAGTTAAATTTGCCCGTCCAGACACCTCCAGCTAGTCTCTCATTGGTTCTCGCTATTCCTGTTCATCTATCGCAGAAATTGCAAACTGGGCCAAACAGGAGGTTAAAGGGACTGACTCTCCAAGTCGGGAGAGTGTTAGTAAAGCGTCTGGAATGTTGCACCCGAGTACCTGGGTACGAAAACTGAGACATATTTGAACACGTCTCCTGATCACATGGTTGATCATACTCTAAGTTCCACATGCATGTTTTAGCTGAAGGAAGAATACCTTAAACCTGGAGAGTTGAGACCCGTGGAATGGGTACCATGCAATATGACTTCAAAGGGTCTTCATTTGCTCACAAACCTCTCCAGTCCTATCACTGTTGCGTTTATGCCGCTGTACACACGCTTGATTCTCTTTTGGAGACATAGCAATCCATAGGTTTTAAGATACTTACTAGTCAGGTACATTCTTAGGCGTTTAATATCGGGTGTTGAGTCCATTTCGTTGAACAAGGAGTAGCTATTGTCTGTTCCATATTTGGCGTAAGGAACTTTATCTGTGCTCATTTCAATCTCTGGTTTTATGCAGCAAACCAACTCACCTTTCCCCTTAAGCAAGCATAAGTTGCTTTTCTAAATTTGAGACCCTGTTCTGTTTTGGAATTCACTTCCTGTGTAGCCAAGTTTACATTCCGTGTATTAGTGATAGCTTATGATGTTTCTTTTCCTGTGTCACTTATTTCAGTTAGAATCATCGTACCTGAATCCACTCATTATGCTGCTAAGGGACTGATGACATAGATTTCATTGCTGAGTGATACTGCATTGTACGTAAGTACCATAAGTACTTTATCCATTTTTCACTTTCTGTGATATTGAACTTGTATGGTAAACGAGGTTCTTGTAAACAGAGTCGTCCCTAACTTTGGGGTAGCTCTGTCTTTTTGATTTTAATTTCCCTAAGCTATAGGACCATAAGTGGAAGTGCCCTAGGCTCTGTTGCTTTGTTTTTTAGATGTTTCAGGAAACACCATACACTTCTCCCGAGTGTCTGTTGGCAATTTACATCCCGCCCATCAGCATAACAAGGCTCCCAGTTCTCCATGGCCTGTCCTGCCTTTCTGGATTTTACACTTTTTTCAGATGGCCCTTTTGACCGGGGGGAAGTGAGACTTCATTGTAGTGCAGATTTCCTTTGCAAGCTTGCTTGGTTGGCCAAAAAGGGCGTATGCGTTTTTTCCTGAATATATTCAGGAAAAAACGCATACGCCCTTTTTGGCCAAGTGCATCATTGTGGACGTTCTGCCTCTTTTCCTATGCTTTCAATGCAATTCCAGTCTACCTCCTGAAATCGGTTTCCTGCAATTCTGCCCCGCTTTCAAGTCCTCTTGGCAGCCTTACTTCAGTATATTTTTGGACGATAGCTGTCATTTATAACTCTGCAGGTTTGTGAATTACAGTGCCCCTGAGCTCCTTTCTTCAACTCCCTTTATTTTGAGCTGGCCGCAACACCGCAGAATGGCTTCAGGCCCTAATCTGGTTCCGTCACGGCTCACTGAGCCTTTGGTTATTTCCTCTTCCTGGTGGGAAATGAGAGTTAAATTTGCCCGTCCAGACACCTCCAGCTAGTCTCTCATTGGTTCTCGCTATTCCTGTTCATCTTCCGCAGAAATTGCAAACTGGGCCAAACAGGAGGTTAAAGGCGCTGACTCTCCAAGTGGGGAGAGTGTTAGTAAAGCGTCTGGAATGTTGCACCCGAGTACCAGGGGAGGAAAACTGAGACATATTTGAACACGTCTCCCGTTCACACGGTTGATCATACTCTGGGTTCCACATGCATGTTTTAGCTGAAGGAAGAATACCTTAAACCTGGGTAGTTGAAACCCGTGTAATGGGTACCATGCAATATGACTTCAAAGGGTCTTCATTTGCTCACCGAACCTTTCCAATCCTATCACTGCTGCGTTTATGCCCCTGTACACACGCTTGATTCTCTTTTGGAGACATAGCAATCCATAGGTTTTAAGATACTTACTAGTCAGGTACATTCTTAGGCGTTTAATATGGGGTGTTGAGGCCATTTCGTTGAGCAAGGAGTAGCTCTTGTCTATTCCATATTTGGCTTAAGGAACTTTATCTGTGCTCATTTCAATCTCTGGTTTTATGCAGCACCCCAACTCACCTTTCCCCTTAAGCAAGCATAAGTTGGTTTTCTAAATTTGAGATCCTGTTCTGTTTTGGAATCCAGTTCCTGTGTAGCCAAGTTTACATTCCGTGTATTAGTGATATCTTATGATGTTTTTTTTCTGTGTGACTTATTTCAGTTAGAATCATCGTACCTGAATCCACTCGTTATGCTGCTACGGGCCTGATGACATAGATTTAATTGCTGAGTGATACTGCATTGTACGTAAGTACCACAAGTTCTTTATCCATTTTTCACTTTCTGCGATATTGAACATGTACGGTAAATAAGGTTCTTGTAAACAGAGGCGTCCCAAACTTTGGGGTGACTGTGTCTTTTTGATTTTAATTTCCCTAAGCTATAGGACCATAAGTGGAAGTGCCCTAGGCTCTGTTGCTTTGTTTTTTAGATGTTTCAGGAAACACCATACACTTCTCCCGAGTGTCTGTTGGCAATTTACATCCCGCCCATCAGCATAACAAGGCTCCCAGTTCTCCATGGCCTGTCCTGCCTTTCTGGATTTTACACTTTTTTCAGATGGCCCTTTTGACCGGGGGGAAGTGAGACTTCATTGTAGTGCAGATTTCCTTTGCAAGCTTGCTTGGTTGGCCAAAAAGGGCGTATGCGTTTTTTCCTCAATATATTCAGGAAAAAATGCATTCGCCCTTTTTGGCCAAGTGCATCATTGTGGACGTTCTGCCTCTTTTCCTATGCTTTCAATGCAATTCCAGTCTACCTCCTGAAATCGGTTTCCTGCAATTCTGCCCCGCTTTCAAGTCCTCTTGGCAGCCTTACTTCAGTCTATTTTTGGACGATAGCTGTCATTTATAACTCTGCAGGTTTGTGAATTACAGTGCCCCTGAGCTCCTTTCTTCAACTCACTTTCTTGTGACCTGTCCGCAACACTGCAGGATGGCTTCAGGCCCTAGTCTGGTTCCGGCACGGCACGCTGAGCCTTTGGTTAATTCCTCTTCCTGGTGGGAAATTAGAGTTAAATTTGCCCGTCCAGACACCTCCAGCTAGCCTCTCATTGGTTCTCGCTGTTCCTGTTCATCTTCCGCAGAAATTGCAAACTGGGCCAAACAGGAGGTTAAAGGGACTGACTCTCCAAGTCGGGAGAGTGTTAGTAAAGCGTCTGGAATGTTGCACCCGAGTACCAGGGTAGGAAAACTGAGACATATTTGAACACGTCTCCCGATCACATGGTTGATCATACTCTAGGTTCCACATGCATGTTTTAGCTGAAGGAAGAATACCTTAAACCTGGGTAGTTGAAACCCGTGGAATGGGTACCATGCAATATGACTTCAAAGGGTCTTCATTTGCTCACCGAACCGCTTCAATCCTATCACTGCTGTGTTTATGCCCCTGTACACATGCTTGATTCTCTTTCGGAGACATAGCAATGCATAGGTTTTAAGATACTTACTAGTCAGGTACATTCTTAGGCGTTTAATATGGGGTGTTGAGGCCATTTCGTTGAGCAAGGAGTAGCTCTTGTCTATTCCATATTTGGCTTAAGGAACTTTATCTGTGCTCATTTCAATCTCTGGTTTTATGCAGCACCCCAACTCACCTTTACCCGTAGCAAGCATAAGTTGGTTTTCTAAATTTGAGACACTGTTCTGTTCTGTCATTCAGTTCCTGTGTAGCCAAGTTTACATTCCGTGTATTACTGATATCTTATGATGTTTCTTTTTCTGTGTGACTTATTTCAGTTAGAATCATCATACCTGAATCCACTCATTGTGCTGTTAAGGGCCTGATGACATAGATTTCATTGCTGAGTGATATTGCTTTGTAAGTAAATACCACAACTTCTTTATCCATTTTTCACTTTCTGCGATGTTGAACTTGTACTGTAAACGACGTTCTTGTAAACAGAGGTGTCCCAAACTTTGGGGTGGCTGTGTCTTTTTGATTTTAATTTCCCTAAGCTCTAGGACCATAAGTGGAAGTGCCCTAGGCTCTGTTGCTTTGTTTTTTAGATGTTTCAGGAAACACCATACACTTCTCCCGAGTGTCTGTTGGCAATTTACATCCCGCCCATCAGCATAACAAGGCTCCCAGTTCTCCATGGCCTGTCCTGCCTTTCTGGATTTTACACTTTTTTCAGATGGCCCTTTTGACCGGGGGGAAGTGAGACTTCATTGTACTGCAGATTCCCTTTGCAAGCTTGCTTGGTTGGCCAAAAAGGGCGTATGCGTTTTTTCCTGAATATATTCAGGAAAAAACGCATACGCCCTTTTTGGCCAAGTGCATCATTGTGGACGTTCTGCCTCCTTTCCTATGCTTTCAATGCAATTCCAGTCTACCTCCTGAAATCGGTTTCCTGCAATTCTGCCCCGCTTTCAAGTCCTCTTGGCAGCCTTACTTCAGTATATTTTTGGACGATAGCTGTCATTTATAACTCTGCAGATTTGTGAATTACAGTGCACCTGAGCTCCTTTCTTCAACTCGTTTTCTTTTGAGCTGGCCGCAACACCGCAGGATGGCTTCAGGCCCTAATCTGGTTCCGGCACGGCACGCTGAGCGTTTGGTTATTTCCTCTTCCTGGTGGGAAATGAGAGTTAAATTTGCCCGTCCAGACACCTCCAGCTAGTCTCTCATTGGTTCTCGCTATTCTTGTTCATCTTCCACAGAAATTGCAAACTGGGCCAAACAGGAGGTTAAAGGGACTGACTCTCCAAGTCGGGAGAGTGTTAGTAAAGCGTCTGGAATGTTGCACCCCAGTACCAGGGTACGAAAACTGAGACATATTTGAACACGTCTCCCGATCACATGGTTGATCATACTCTAGGTTCCACATGCATGTTTTAGCTGAAGGAAGAATACCTTAAACCTGGGTAGTTGAAACCCGTGGAATGGGTACCATGCAATATGACTTCAAAGGGTCTTCATTTGCTCACCGAACCTCTCCAATCCTATCACTGCTGCGTTTATGCTCCTGTACACATGCTTGATTCTCTTTCGGAGACATAGCAATCCATAGGTTTTAAGATACTTACTAGTCAGATACATTCTTAGGCGTTTAATATGCGGTGTTGAGTCCATTTCGTTGAGCAAGGAGTAGCTCTTGTCTATTCCATATTTGGCTTAAGGAACTTTATCTGTGCTCATTTCAATCTCTGGTTTTATGCAGCACCCCAACTCACCTTTCCCCTTAAACAAGCATAAGTTGCTTTTCTAACTTTGAGACACTCTTCTGTTCTGTAATTCAGTTCCTGTGTAGCCAGGTTTGCATTCCATGTATTACTGATATCTTATGATGTTTCTTTTTCTGTGTGACTTATTTCAGTTAGAATCATCATACCTGAATCCACTCATTGTGCTGCTAAGGGCCTGATGACATAGATTTCATTGCTGAGTGATATTGCTTTGTAAGTAAATACCACAACTTCTTTATCCATTTTTCACTTTCTGCGATGTTGAACTTCTACTGTAAACGAGGTTCTTGTAAACAGAGGCGTCCCAAACTTTGGGGTGACTGTGTCTTTTTGATTTTAATTTCCCTAAGCTATAGGACCATAAGTGGAAGAACCCTAGGCTCTGTTGCTTTGTTTTTTAGATGTTTCAGGAAACACCATACACTTCTCCCGAGTGTCTGTTGGCAATTTACATCCCGCCCATCAGCATAACAAGGCTCCCAGTTCTCCATGGCCTGTCCTGCCTTTCTGGATTTTACACTTTTTTCAGATGGCCCTTTTGACCGGGGGGAAGTGAGACTTCATTGTACTGCAGATTCCCTTTGCAAGCTTGCTTGGTTGGCCAAAAAGGGCGTATGCGTTTTTTCCTGAATATATTCAGGAAAAAACGCATACGCCCTTTTTGGCCAAGTGCATCATTGTGGACGTTCTGCCTCTTTTCCTATGCTTTCAGTGCAATTCCAGTGTACCTCCTGAAATCGGTTTCCTGCATTTCTGCCCCACTTTCAAGTCCTCTTGGCAGCCTTACTTCAGTATATTTTTGGACGATAGCTGTCATTTATAACTCTGCAGGATTGTGAATTACAGTGCCCCTGAGCTCCTTTCTTCAACTCGCTTTCTTTTGAGCTGGACGCAACACCGCAGGATGGCTTCAGGCCCTAATCTGGTTCCGGCACGGCATGCTGAGTCTTTGGTTAATTCCTCTTCCTGGTGGGAAATGAGAGTTAAATTTGCCCGTCCAGACACCTCCAGCTAGTCTCTCATTGGTTCTCGCTATTCCTGTTCATCTTCCGCAGAAATTGCAAACTGGGCCAAACAGGAGGTTAAAGGCACTGACTCTCCAAGTCGGGAGAGTGTTAGTAAAGCGTCTGGAATGTTGCACCCGAGTACCAGGGGAGGAAAACTGAGACATATTTGAACACGTCTCCCGATCACATGGTTGATCATACTCTAGGTTCCACATGCATGTTTTAGCTGAAGGAAGAATACTTTAAACCTGGGTAGTTGAAACCTGTGGAATGGGTACCATGCAATATGACTTCAAAGGGTCTTCATTTGCTCACCAAACCTCTCCAATCCTATCACTGCTGCGTTTATGCCCGTGTACACACGCTTGATTCTCTTTTGGAGACATAGCAATCCATAGGTTTTAAGATACTTACTAGTCAGGTACATTCTTAGGCGTTTAATATGGGGTCTTGAGTCCATTTCGTTGAGCAAGGAGTAGCTCTTGTCTATTCCATATTAGGCATAAGGAACTTTATCTGTGCTCATTTCAATCTCTGGTTTTATGCAGCACCCCAACTCACCTTTCCCCTTAAGCAAGCATAAGTTGGTTTTCTAAATTTGAGACCCTGTTCTGTTCTCTAATTCAGTTCCTGTGTAGCCAAGTTTACATTCCGTGTATTAGTGATGTCTTATGATGTTTCTTTTTCTGTGTGACTTATTTCAGTTAGAATCATCGTACCTGAATCCACTCATTATGCTGCTACGGGCCTGATGACATAGATTTCATTGTTGAGTGATACTGCATTGTACGTATGTACCACAAGTTCTTTATCCATTTTTCACTTTCTGTGATATTGAACTTGTACAGTAAACGAGGTTCTTGTAAACAGAGGCGTCCCAAACTTTGGGGTGGCTGTGTCTTTTTGATTTTAATTTCCCTAAGCTCTAGGACCATAATTGGAAGTGCCCTAGGCTCTGTTGCTTTGTTTTTTAGATATTTCAAAAACACCATACACTTCTCCGGAGTGTCTGTTGGCAATTTACAGCCCACCCATCAGCATAACAAGGCTCCCAGTTCTCCATGGCCTGTCCTGTCTTTCATGATTTTACACTTTTTTCAGATGGCCCGTTTAACCGGGGGGAAGTGAGACTTCATTGTAGTGCAGATTTCCTTTGCAAGCTTGCTTGGTTGGCCAAAAAGGGCGTATGCGTTTTTTCCTGAATATATTCAGGAACAAACGCATACGTCCTTTTTGGCCAAGTGCATCATTGTGGACGCTCTGCCTCTTTTCCTATGCTTTCAATGCAATTCCAGTCTACCTCCTGAAATCGGTTTCCTGCAATTCTGCCCCGCTTTCAAGTCCTCTTGGCAGCCTTACTTCAGTATATTTTTGGACGATAGCTGTCATTTATAACTCTGCAGGTTTGTGAATTACAGTGTCCCTGAGCTCCTTTCTTCAACTCGCTTTCTTGTGAGCTGGCCGCAACACCGCAGGATGGCTTCAGGCCCTAATCTTGTTCCGGCACGACACGCTGAGCCTTTGGTTATTTCCTCTTCCTGGTGGGAAATGAGAGTTAAATTTGCGTGTCCAGACACCTCCAGCTAGTGTCTCATTGGTTCTCCCTATTCCTGTTCATCTTCCGCAGAAATTGCAAACTGGGCCAAACAGGTGGTTAAAGGCGCTGACTCTCCAAGTGGGGAGAGTGTTAGTAAAGCATCTGGAATGTTGCACAAGAGTACCAGGAGAGGAAAACTGAGACATATTTGAACACGTCTCCGATTCACACGGTTGATCATACTCTGGGTTCCACATGCATATTTTAGCTGAAGGAAGAATACCTTAAACCTGGAGAGTTGAGACCCGTGTAATGGGTACCATGCAATATGACTTCAAAGGGTATTCATTTGCTCACCGAACCTCTCCAATCCTATCACTGCTGCGTTTATGCCCCTGTACACATGCTTGATTCTCTTTCGGAGACATAGCAATCCATAGGTTTTAAGATACTTACTAGTCATGTACATTCTTAGGCGTTTAATATGCGGTGTTGAGTCCATTTCGTTGAGCAAGGAGTAGCTCTTGTCTATTCCATATTTGGCTTAAGGAACTTTATCTGTGCTCATTTCAATCTCTGGTTTTATGCAGCACCCCAACTCACCTTTCCCCTTAAGCAAGCATAAGTTGGTTTTCTAAATTTGAGACCCTGTTCTGTTCTGTAATTCAGTTCCTGTGTAGCCAAGTTTACATTCCGTGTATTAGTGATATCTTATGATGTTTCTTTTTCTGTGTGACTTATTTCAGTTAGAATCATCGTACCTGAATCCACTCATTATGCTGCTACGGGCCTGATGACATAGATTTCATTGCTGAGTGATACTGCATTGTACGTAAGTACCACAAGTTCTTTATCCATTTTTCACTTTCAGTGATATTGAACTTGTACGGTAACCGAAGTTCTTGTAAACAGAGGTGTCCCAAACTTTGGGGTGGCTGTGTCTTTTTGATTTTAATTTCCCTAAGCTATAGGACCATAAGTGGAAGTGCCCTAGGCTCTGTTGCTTTGTTTTTTAGATGTTTCAGGAAACACCATACACTTCTCCCGAGTGTCTGTTGGCAATTTACATCCCGCCCATCAGCATAACAAGGCTCCCAGTTCTCCATGGCCTGTCCTGCCTTTCTGGATTTTACACCTTTTTCAGATGGCCCTTTTGACAGGGGGGAAGTGAGACTTCATTGTAGTGCAGATTTCCTTTGCAAGCTTGGTTGGTTGGCCAAAAAGGGCGTATGCGTTTTTTCCTGAATATATTCAGGAAAAAACGCATACGCCCTTTTTGACCAAGTGCATCATTGTGGACGTTCTGCCTCTTTTCCTATGCTTTCAATTCAATTCCAGTCTACCTCCTGAAATCGGTTTCCTGCAATTCTGCCCTGCTTTCAAGTCCTCTTGGCAGCCTTCCTTCAGTATATTTTTGGACGATAGCTGTCATTTATAACTCTGCAGGTTTGTGAATTACAGTGCCCCTGAGCTCCTTTCTTCAACTCGCTTTCTTTTGAGCTGGCCGCAACACCGCAGGATGGCTTCAGGCCCTAATCTGGTTCCGGCATGGCACGCTGAGCCTTTGGTTATTTCCTCTTCCTGGTGGGAAATGAGAGTTAAATTTGCCCGTCCAGACACCTCCAGCTAGTCTCTCATTGGTTCTCCCTATTCCTGTTCATCTTCCGCAGAAATTGCAAACTGGGCCAAACAGGAGGTTAAAGGCGCTGACTCTCCAAGTGGGGAGAATGTTAGTAAAGCGTCTTGAATGTTGCACTCAAGTACCAGGGGAGGAAAACTGAGACATATTTGAACACGTCTCCCGTTCACACGGTTGATCATACTCTGGGTTCCACATGCATGTTTTAGCAGAAGGAAGAATACCTTAAACCTGGAGAGTTGAGACCCGTGGAATGGGTACCATGCAATATGACTTCAAAGGGTCTTCATTTGCTCACGGAACGTCTCCAATCCTATCACTGCTGCGATTATGCCCCTGTACACACACTTGATTCTCTTTTGGAGACATAGCAATCCATAGGTTTTAAGATACTTACTAGTCAGGTACATTCTTAGGCGTTTAATATGGGGTGTTGAGTCCATTTCGTTGAGCAAGGAGTAGCTCTTTTCTATTCCATATTTGGCTTAAGGAAATTTATCTGTGCTCATTTCAATCTCTGGTTTTATGCAGCACCCCAACTCACCTTTCCCCTTAAGCAAGCATAAGTTGGTTTTCTAAATTTGAGACCCTGTTCTGTTTTGGAATTCAGTTCCTGTGTAGCCAAGTTTACATTGCGTGTATTAGTGATATCTTATGATGTTTCTTTTTCTGTGTGACTTATTTCAGTTAGAATCATCGTACCTGAATCCACTCATTATGCTGCTACGGGCCTGATGACATAGATTTCATTGCTGAGTGATACTGCATTGTACGTAAGTACCACAAGTTCTTTATCCATTTTTCACTTTCTGTGATATTGAACTTGTACGGTAAACGAGGTTCTTGTAAACAGAGGCGTCCCAAACTTTGGGGTGGCTGTGTCTTTTTGATTTTAATTTCCCTAAGCTATAGGACCATAAGTGGAAGTGCCCTAGGCTCTGTTGCTTTGTTTCTTAGATGTTTCAGGAAACACCATACACTTCTCCCGAGTGTCTGTTGGCAATTTACATCCCGCCCATCAGCATAACAAGGCTCTCAGTTCTCCATGGCCTGTCGTGCCTTTCTGGATTTTACGCTTTTTTCAGATGGCCCGTTTAACCGGGGGGAAGTGAGACTTCATTGTAGTGCAGATTTCCTTTGCAAGCTTGCTTGGTTGGCCAAAAAGGGCGTATGCGTTTTTTCCTGAATATATTCAGGAACAAACGCATACGTCCTTTTTGGCCAAGTGCATCATTGTGGACGCTCTGCCTCTTTTCCTATGCTTTCAATGCAATTCCAGTCTACCTCCTGAAATCGGTTTCCTGCAATTCTGCCCCGCTTTCAAGTCCTCTTGGCAGCCTTACTTCAGTATATTTTTGGACGATAGCTGTCATTTATAACTCTGCAGGTTTGTGAATTACAGTGTCCCTGAGCTCCTTTCTTCAACTCGCTTTCTTGTGAGCTGGCCGCAACACCGCAGGATGGCTTCAGGCCCTAATCTTGTTCCGGCACGGCACGCTGAGCCTTTGGTTATTTCCTCTTCCTGGTGGGAAATGAGAGTTAAATTTGCGTGTCCAGACACCTCCAGCTAGTGTCTCATTGGTTCTCCCTATTCCTGTTCATCTTCCGCAGAAATTGCAAACTGGGCCAAACAGGTGGTTAAAGGCGCTGACTCTCCAAGTGGGGAGAGTGTTAGTAAAGCATCTGGAATGTTGCACAAGAGTACCAGGAGAGGAAAACTGAGACATATTTGAACACGTCTCCGATTCACACGGTTGATCATACTCTGGGTTCCACATGCATATTTTAGCTGAAGGAAGAATACCTTAAACCTGGAGAGTTGAGACCCGTGTAATGGGTACCATGTAATATGACTTCAAAGGGTCTTCATTTGCTCACCGAACCTCTCCAATCCTATCACTGCTGCGTTTATGCCCCTGTACACATGCTTGATTCTCTTTCGGAGACATAGCAATCCATAGGTTTTAAGATACTTACTAGTCAGGTACATTCTTAGGCGTTTAATATGGGGTGTTGAGTCCATTTCGTTGAGCAAGGAGTAGCTCTTGTCTATTCCATATTTGGCTTAAGGAACTTTATCTGTGCTCATTTCGATCTCTGGTTTTATGCAGCACCCCAACTCACCTTTCCCCTTAAGCAAGCATAAGTTGGTTTTCTAAATTTGAGACCCTGTTCTGTTCTCTAATTCAGTTCCTGTGTAGCCAAGTTTACATTCCGTGTATTAGTGATATCTTATGATGTTTCTTTTTCTGTGTGACTTATTTCAGTTAGAATCATCGTATCTGAATCCACTCATTATGCTGCTACGGGCCTGATGACATAGATTTCATTGCTGAGTGATACTGCATTGTACGTAAGTACCACAAGTTCTTTATCCATTTTTCACTTTCTGTGATATTGAACTTGTACTGTAAACGAGGTTCTTGTAAACAGAGCCGTCCCAAACTTTGGGGTGGCTGTGTCTTTTTGAATTTAATTTCCCTAAGCTATAGGACCATAAGTGGAAGTGCCCTAGGTTCTGTTGCTTTGTTTTTTAGATGTTTCAGGAAACACCATACACTTCTCCCGAGTGTCTGTTGGCAATTTACATCCCGCCCATCAGCATAACAAAGCTCCCAGTTCTCCATGGCCTGTCCTGCCTTTCTGGATTTTACACTTTTTTCAGATGGCCGTTTTGACCGGGGGGATGTGAGACTTCATTGTAGTGCAGATTTCCTTCCTTTGCAAGCTTGCTTGGTTGGCCAAAAAGGGCGTATGCGTTTTTTCCTGAATATATTCAGGAAAAAACGCATACGCCCTTTTTGGCCAAGTGCATCATTGTGGACGTTCTGCCTCTTTTCCTATGCTTTCAATGCAATTCCAGTCTACCTCCTGAAATCGGTTTCCTGCAATTCTGCCCCGCTTTCAAGTCCTCTTGGCAGCCTTACTTCAGTATATTTTTGGACGATAGCTGTCATTTATAACTCTGCAGGTTTGTGAATTACAGTGCCCCTCAGCTCCTTTCTTCACCTCGCTTTCTTGTGAGCTGGCCGCAACACCGCAGGATGGCTTCAGGCCCTAATCTGGTTCCGGCACGGCACGCTGAGCCTTTGGTTATTTCCTCTTCCTGGTGGGAAATGAGAGTTAAATTTGCCCGTCCAGACACCTCCAGCTAGTCTCTCATTGGTTCTCGCTATTCCTGTTCATCTTCCACAGAAATTGCAAACTGGGCCAAACAGGAGGTTAAAGGCGCTGACTCTCCAAGTGGGGAGAGTGTTAGTAAAGCGTCTGGAATGTTGCACCCGAGTACCAGGGTACGAAAACTGAGACATATTTGAACACGTCTCCCGTTCACACGGTTGATCATACTCTGGTTTCCACATGCATGTTTTAGCTGAAGGAAGAATACCTTAAACCTGGAGAGTTGAGACCCGTGGAATGGGTACCATGCAATATGACTTCAAAGGTCTTCATTTGCTCACCGATCCTCTCCAATCCTATCACTGCTGCGTTTATGCCCCTGTACACACGCTTGATTCTCTTTTGGAGACATAGCAATCCATAGGTTTTAAGATACTTACTAGTCAGGTACATTCTTAGGCGTTTAATATGGGATGTTGAGTCCATTTCGTTGAGCAAGGAGTAGCTCTTGTCTATTCCATATTTGGCTTAAGGAACTTTATCTGTGCTCATTTCAATCTCTGGTTTTATGCAGCACCCCAACTCACCTTTCCCCTTAAGCAAGCATAAGTTGGTTTTCTAAATTTGAGACCCTGTTCTGTTTTGGAATTCAGTTCCTGTGTAGCCAAGTTTACATTCCGTGTATTAGTGATATCTTATGATGTTTCTTTTTCTGTGTGACTTATTTCAGTTAGAATCATCGTACCTGAATCCACTCATTATGCTGCTACGGGCCTGATGACATAGATTTCATTGCTGAGTGATATTGCTTTGTAAGTAAATACCACATCTTCTTTATCCATTTTTCACTTTCTGTGATGTTGAACTTGTAGTGTAAACGAGGTTCTTGTAAACAGAGCCGTTCCAAACTTTGGGGTGGCTGTGTCTTTTTGATTTTAATTTCCCTAAGCTATAGGACCATAAGTGGAAGTGCCCTAGGCTCTGTTGCTTTGTTTTTTAGATGTTTCAGGAAACACCATACACTTCTCCCAAGTGTCTGTTGGCAATTTACATCCCGCCCATCAGCATAACAAGGCTCCCAGTTCTCCATGGACTGTCCTGCCTTTCTGGATTTTACACTTTTTTCAGATGACCCTTTTGACCGGGGGGAAGTGAGACTTCATTGTAGTGCAGATTTCCTTTGCAAGCTTGCTTGGTTGGCCAAAAAGGGCGTATGCGTTTTTTCCTGAATATATTCAGGAAAAAACGCATACGCCCTTTTTGGCCAAGTGCATCATTGTGGACGTTCTGCCTCTTTTCCTATGCTTTCAATGCAATTCCAGTCTACCTCCTGAAATCGGTTTCCTGCAATTCTGCCCGGCTTTCAAGTCCTCTTGGCAGCCTTACTTCAGTATATTTTTGGACGATAGCTGTCATTTATAACTCTGCAGGTTTGTGAATTACAGTGCCCCTGAGCTCCTTTTTTCAACTCGCTTTTTTGTGACCTGGCCGCAACACAGCAGGATGGCTTCAAGCCCTAATCTGGTTCCCGCACGGCACGCTGAGCCTTTGGTTAATTCCTCTTCCTGGTGGGAAATGAGAGTTAAATTTGCCCGTCCAGACACCTCCAGCTAGTCTCTCATTGGTTCTCGCTATTCCTGTTCATCTTCCGCAGAAATTGCAAACTGGGCCAAACAGGAGGTTAAAGGCACTGACTCTCCAAGTTGTGAGAGTGTTAGTAAAGTGTCTGGAATGATGCACCCGAGTACCAGGGTACGAAAACTGAGACATATTTGAACACGTCTCCCGATCACATGGTTGATCATACTCTAGGTTCCACATGCATGTTTTAGCTGAAGGAAGAATACCTTAAACCTGGGTAGTTGAAACCCGTGGAATGGGTACCATGCAATATGACTTCAAAGGGTCTTCATTTGCTCACCGAACCTCTCCAATCCTATCACTGCTGCGTTTATGCCCCTGTACACATGCTTGATTCTCATTCGGAGACATAGCAATCCATAGGTTTTAAGATACTTACTATTCAGGTACATTCTTAGGCGTTTAATATGCGGTGTTGAGTCCATTTCGTCGAGCAAGGAGTAGCTCTTGTCTATTCCATATTTGGCTTAAGGAACTTTATCTGTGCTCATTTCAATCTCTGGTTTTATGCAGCACCCCAACTCACCTTTCCCCTTAAGCAAGCATAAGTTGGTTTTCTAAATTTGAGACCCTGTTTTGTTTTGTAATTCAGTTCCTGTGTAGCCAAGTTTACATTCCATGTATTACTGATATCTTATGATGTTTCTTTTTCTGTGTTACTTATTTCAGTTAGAATCATCGTACCTGAATCCACTCATTGTGCTCCTAAGGGCCTGATGACATAGATTTCATTGCTGAGTGATATTGCTTTGTAAGTAAATACCACAACTTCTTTATCCATTTTTCACTTTCTGCGATGTTGAACTTGTACTGTAAAGGAGGTTCTTGTAAACAGAGCCGTGCCAAACTTTCAGGTGGCTGTGTCTTTTTGATTTTAATTTCCCTAAGCTATAGGACCATAAGTGGAAGTGCCCTAGGCTCTGTTGCTTTGTTTTTTAGATGTTTCAGGAAACACCATACACTTCTCCCGAGTGTCTGTTGGCAATTTACATCCCGCCCATCAGCATAACAAGGCTCCCAGTTCTCCATGGCCTGTCCTGCCTTTCTGGATTTTACACTTTTTTCAGATGACCCTTTTGAGCGGGGGGATGTGAGACTTCATTGTAGTGCAGATTTCCTTTGCAAGCTTGCTTGGTTGGCCAAAAAGTGCGTATGCGTTTTTTCCTGAATATATTCAGGAAAAAACGCATACGCCCTTTTTGGCCAAGTGCATCATTGTGGACGTTCTGCCTCTTTTCCTATGCTTTCAATGCAATTCCAGTCTACCTCCTGAAATCGGTTTCCTGCAATTCTGCCCCACTTTCAAGTCCTCTTGGCAGCCTTACTTCAGTATATTTTTGGACGATAGCTGTCATTTATAACTCTGCAAGTTTGTGAATTACAGTGCCCCTGAGCTCCTTTCTTCAACTCGCTTTCTTGTGAGCTGGCCGCAACACCGCAGGATGGCTTCAGGCCCTAATCTGGTTCCGGCACGGCACGCTGAGCCTTTGGTTATTTCCTCTTCCTGGTGGGAAATGAGAGTTAAATTTGCCCGTCCAGACACCTCCAGCTAGTCTCTCATTGGTTCTCCCTATTCCTGTTCATCTTCCGCAGAAATTGCAAACTGGGCCAAACAGGAGGTTAAAGGGACTGACTCTCCAAGTCGGGAGAGTGTTAGTAAAGCGTCTGGGATGTTGCACCCGAGTACCAGGGTACGAAAACTGAGACATATTTGAACATGTCTCCCGATCACATGGTTGATCATACTCTAGGTTCCACATGCATGTTTTAGCTGAAGGAAGAATACCTTAAACCTGGGTAGTTGAAACCCGTGGAATGGGTACCATGCAATATGACTTCAAAGGGTCTTCATTTGCTCACCGAACCTCTCCAATCCTATCACTGCTGCGTTTATGTCCCTGTACACATGCTTGATTCCCTTTCGGAGACATAGCAATCCATAGGTTTTAAGATACTTACTAGTCAGGTACGTTCTTAGGCGTTTAATATGCGGTGTTGAGTCCATTTCGTTGAGCAAGGAGTAGCTCTTGTCTATTCCATATTTGGCTTAAGGAACTTTATCTGTGCTCATTTCAATCTCTGGTTTTATGCAGCACCCCAACTCACCTTTTCCCTTAAGCAAGCATAAGTTGGTTTTCTAAATTTGAGACCCTTTTATGTTTTGTAATTCAGTTCCTGTGTAGCCAAGTTTACATTCCGTGTATTAGTGATATCTTATGATGTTTCTTTTTCTGTGTTACTTATTTCAGTTAGAATCATCGTACCTGAATCCACTCATTGTGCTCCTAAGGGCCTGATGACATAGATTTCATTGCTGAGTGATATTGCTTTGTAAGTAAATACCACAACTTCTTTATCCATTTTTCACTTTCTGCGATGTTGAACTTGTACTGTAAACGAGGTTCTTGTAAACAGAGCCGTCCCAAACTTTGGGATGGCTGTGTCTTTTTGAATTTAATTTCCCTAAGCTATAGGACCCTAAGTGGAAGTGCCCTAGGCTCTGTTGCTTTGTTTTTTAGATGTTTCAGGAAACACCATACACTTCTCCCGAGTGTCTGTTGGCAATTTACATCCCGCCCATCAGCATAACAAGGCTCCCAGTTCTCCATGGCCTGTCCAGCCTTTCTGGATTTTACACTTTTTTCAGATGGCCCTTTTGACCGGGGGGATGTGAGACTTCATTGTAGTGCAGATTTCCTTTGCAAGCTTGCTTGGTTGGCCAAAAAGGGCGTATGCGTTTTTTCCTGAATATATTCAGGAAAAAACGCATACGCCCTTTTTGGCCAAGTGCATCATTGTGGACGCTCTGCCCCCTTTCCTATGCTTTCAATGCAATTCCAGTCTACCTCCTGAAATCGGTTTCCTGCAATTCTGCCCCGCTTTCAAGTCCTCTTGGCAGCCTTACTTCAGTATATTTTTGGACGATAGCTGTCATTTATAACTCTGCAGGTTTGTGAATTACAGTGTCCCTGAGATCCTTTCTTCAACTCGCTTTCTTGTGACCTGGCCGCAACACCGCAGGATGGCTTCAGGCCCTAATCTGGTTCCGGCACGGCACGCTGAGCCTTTGGTTAATTCCTCTTCCTGGTGGGAAATGAGAGTTAAATTTGCCCGTCCAGACACCTCCAGCTAGTCTGTCATTGGTTTTCGCTATTCCTGTTCATCTTCCGCAGAAATTGCAAATTGGGCCAAACAGGAGGTTAAAGGCACTGACTCTCCAAGTCGGGAGAGTGTTAGTAAAGCGTCTGGAATGTTGCACCCGAGTACCAGGGTACGAAAACTGAGACATATTTGAACACGTCTCCCGATCACATGGTTGATCATACTCTAGGTTCCACATGCATGTTTTAGCTGAAGGAAGAATACCTTAAACCTGGGTAGTTGAAACCCGTGGAATGGGTACCATGCAATATGACTTCAAAGGGTCTTCATTTGCTCACCGAACCTCTCCAATCCTATCACTGCTGCGTTTATGCCCCTGTACACATGCTTGATTCTCTTTCGGAGACATAGCAATCCATAGGTTTTAAGATACATACTAGTCAGGTACATTCTTAGGCGTTTAATATGGGGTGTTGAGTCCATTACGTTGAGCAAGGAGTAGCTCTTGTCTATTCCATATTTGCCTTAAGGAACTTTATCTGTGCTCATTTCAATCTCTGGTTTTATGCAGCACCCCAACTCACCTTTCCCCTTAAACAAGCATAAGTTGGTTTTCTAAATTTGAGATCCTGTTCTGTTTTGGAATTCAGTTCCTGTGTAGCCAAGTTTACATTCCGTGTATTAGTGATATCTTATGATGTTTCTTTTTCTGTGTGACTTATTTCAGTTAGAATCATCGTATCTGAATCCACTCATTATGCTGCTACGGGCCTGATGACATAGATTTCATTGCTGAGTGATACTGCATTGTACGTAAGTACCACAAGTTCTTTATCCATTTTTCACTTTCTGTGATATTGAACTTGTACTGTAAACGAGGTTCTTGTAAACAGAGGCGTCCCAAACTTTGGGGTGGCTGTGTCTTTTTGAATTTAATTTCCCTAAGCTATAGGACCATAAGTGGAAGTGCCCTAGGCTCTGTTGCTTTGTTTTTTAGATGTTTCAGGAAACACCATACACTTCTCCCGAGTGTCTGTTGGCAATTTACATCCCGCCCATCAGCATAACAAGGCTCCCAGTTCTCCATGGCCTGTCCTGCCTTTCTGGATTTTACACTTTTTTCAGATGACCCTTTTGAGCGGGGGGATGTGAGACTTCATTGTAGTGCAGATTTCCTTTGCAAGCTTGCTTGGTTGGCCAAAAAGTGCGTATGCGTTTTTTCCTGAATATATTCAGGAAAAAACGCATACGCCCTTTTTGGCCAAGTGCATCATTGTGGACGTTCTGCCTCTTTTCCTATGCTTTCAATGCAATTCCAGTCTACCTCCTGAAATCGGTTTCCTGCAATTCTGCCCCACTTTCAAGTCCTCTTGGCAGCCTTACTTCAGTATATTTTTGGACGATAGCTGTCATTTATAACTCTGCAAGTTTGTGAATTACAGTGCCCCTGAGCTCCTTTCTTCAACTCGCTTTCTTGTGAGCTGGCCGCAACACCGCAGGATGGCTTCAGGCCCTAATCTGGTTCCGGCACGGCACGCTGAGCCTTTGGTTATTTCCTCTTCCTGGTGGGAAATGAGAGTTAAATTTGCCCGTCCAGACACCTCCAGCTAGTCTCTCATTGGTTCTCCCTATTCCTGTTCATCTTCCGCAGAAATTGCAAACTGGGCCAAACAGGAGGTTAAAGGGACTGACTCTCCAAGTCGGGAGAGTGTTAGTAAAGCGTCTGGGATGTTGCACCCGAGTACCAGGGTACGAAAACTGAGACATATTTGAACATGTCTCCCGATCACATGGTTGATCATACTCTAGGTTCCACATGCATGTTTTAGCTGAAGGAAGAATACCTTAAACCTGGGTAGTTGAAACCCGTGGAATGGGTACCATGCAATATGACTTCAAAGGGTCTTCATTTGCTCACCGAACCTCTCCAATCCTATCACTGCTGCGTTTATGTCCCTGTACACATGCTTGATTCCCTTTCGGAGACATAGCAATCCATAGGTTTTAAGATACTTACTAGTCAGGTACGTTCTTAGGCGTTTAATATGCGGTGTTGAGTCCATTTCGTTGAGCAAGGAGTAGCTCTTGTCTATTCCATATTTGGCTTAAGGAACTTTATCTGTGCTCATTTCAATCTCTGGTTTTATGCAGCACCCCAACTCACCTTTTCCCTTAAGCAAGCATAAGTTGGTTTTCTAAATTTGAGACCCTTTTATGTTTTGTAATTCAGTTCCTGTGTAGCCAAGTTTACATTCCGTGTATTAGTGATATCTTATGATGTTTCTTTTTCTGTGTTACTTATTTCAGTTAGAATCATCGTACCTGAATCCACTCATTGTGCTCCTAAGGGCCTGATGACATAGATTTCATTGCTGAGTGATATTGCTTTGTAAGTAAATACCACAACTTCTTTATCCATTTTTCACTTTCTGCGATGTTGAACTTGTACTGTAAACGAGGTTCTTGTAAACAGAGCCGTCCCAAACTTTGGGATGGCTGTGTCTTTTTGAATTTAATTTCCCTAAGCTATAGGACCCTAAGTGGAAGTGCCCTAGGCTCTGTTGCTTTGTTTTTTAGATGTTTCAGGAAACACCATACACTTCTCCCGAGTGTCTGTTGGCAATTTACATCCCGCCCATCAGCATAACAAGGCTCCCAGTTCTCCATGGCCTGTCCAGCCTTTCTGGATTTTACACTTTTTTCAGATGGCCCTTTTGACCGGGGGGATGTGAGACTTCATTGTAGTGCAGATTTCCTTTGCAAGCTTGCTTGGTTGGCCAAAAAGGGCGTATGCGTTTTTTCCTGAATATATTCAGGAAAAAACGCATACGCCCTTTTTGGCCAAGTGCATCATTGTGGACGCTCTGCCCCCTTTCCTATGCTTTCAATGCAATTCCAGTCTACCTCCTGAAATCGGTTTCCTGCAATTCTGCCCCGCTTTCAAGTCCTCTTGGCAGCCTTACTTCAGTATATTTTTGGACGATAGCTGTCATTTATAACTCTGCAGGTTTGTGAATTACAGTGTCCCTGAGATCCTTTCTTCAACTCGCTTTCTTGTGACCTGGCCGCAACACCGCAGGATGGCTTCAGGCCCTAATCTGGTTCCGGCACGGCACGCTGAGCCTTTGGTTAATTCCTCTTCCTGGTGGGAAATGAGAGTTAAATTTGCCCGTCCAGACACCTCCAGCTAGTCTGTCATTGGTTTTCGCTATTCCTGTTCATCTTCCGCAGAAATTGCAAATTGGGCCAAACAGGAGGTTAAAGGCACTGACTCTCCAAGTCGGGAGAGTGTTAGTAAAGCGTCTGGAATGTTGCACCCGAGTACCAGGGTACGAAAACTGAGACATATTTGAACACGTCTCCCGATCACATGGTTGATCATACTCTAGGTTCCACATGCATGTTTTAGCTGAAGGAAGAATACCTTAAACCTGGGTAGTTGAAACCCGTGGAATGGGTACCATGCAATATGACTTCAAAGGGTCTTCATTTGCTCACCGAACCTCTCCAATCCTATCACTGCTGCGTTTATGCCCCTGTACACATGCTTGATTCTCTTTCGGAGACATAGCAATCCATAGGTTTTAAGATACATACTAGTCAGGTACATTCTTAGGCGTTTAATATGGGGTGTTGAGTCCATTACGTTGAGCAAGGAGTAGCTCTTGTCTATTCCATATTTGCCTTAAGGAACTTTATCTGTGCTCATTTCAATCTCTGGTTTTATGCAGCACCCCAACTCACCTTTCCCCTTAAACAAGCATAAGTTGGTTTTCTAAATTTGAGATCCTGTTCTGTTTTGGAATTCAGTTCCTGTGTAGCCAAGTTTACATTCCGTGTATTAGTGATATCTTATGATGTTTCTTTTTCTGTGTGACTTATTTCAGTTAGAATCATCGTATCTGAATCCACTCATTATGCTGCTACGGGCCTGATGACATAGATTTCATTGCTGAGTGATACTGCATTGTACGTAAGTACCACAAGTTCTTTATCCATTTTTCACTTTCTGTGATATTGAACTTGTACTGTAAACGAGGTTCTTGTAAACAGAGGCGTCCCAAACTTTGGGGTGGCTGTGTCTTTTTGAATTTAATTTCCCTAAGCTATAGGACCATAAGTGGAAGTGCCCTAGGCTCTGTTGCTTTGTTTTTTAGATGTTTCAGGAAACACCATACACTTCTCCCGAGTGTCTGTTGGCAATTTACATCCCGCCCATCAGCATAACAAGGCTCCCAGTTCTCCATGGCCTGTCCTGCCTTTCTGGATTTTACACTTTTTTCAGATGGCCGTTTTGACCGGGGGGATGTGAGACTTCATTGTAGTGCAGATTTCCTTCCTTTGCAAGCTTGCTTGGTTGGCCAAAAAGGGCGTATGCGTTTTTTCCTGAATATATTCAGGAAAAAACGCATACGCCCTTTTTGGCCAAGTGCATCATTGTGGACGTTCTGCCTCTTTTCCTATGCTTTCAATGCAATTCCAGTCTACCTCCTGAAATCGGTTTCCTGCAATTCTGCCCCGCTTTCAAGTCCTCTTGGCAGCCTTACTTCAGTATATTTTTGGACGATAGCTGTCATTTATAACTCTGCAGGTTTGTGAATTACAGTGCCCCTCAGCTCCTTTCTTCACCTCGCTTTCTTTTGAGCTGGCCGCAACACCGCAGGATGGCTTCAGGCCCTAATCTGGTTCCGGCACGGCACGCTGAGCCTTTGGTTATTTCCTCTTCCTGGTGGGAAATGAGAGTTAAATTTGCCCGTCCAGACACCTCCAGCTAGTCTCTCATTGGTTCTCGCTATTCCTGTTCATCTTCCACAGAAATTGCAAACTGGGCCAAACAGGAGGTTAAAGGCGCTGACTCTCCAAGTGGGGAGAGTGTTAGTAAAGCGTCTGGAATGTTGCACCCGAGTACCAGGGTACGAAAACTGAGACATATTTGAACACGTCTCCCGTTCACACGGTTGATCATACTCTGGTTTCCACATGCATGTTTTAGCTGAAGGAAGAATACCTTAAACCTGGAGAGTTGAGACCCGTGGAATGGGTACCATGCAATATGACTTCAAAGGTCTTCATTTGCTCACCGATCCTCTCCAATCCTATCACTGCTGCGTTTATGCCCCTGTACACACGCTTGATTCTCTTTTGGAGACATAGCAATCCATAGGTTTTAAGATACTTACTAGTCAGGTACATTCTTAGGCGTTTAATATGGGATGTTGAGTCCATTTCGTTGAGCAAGGAGTAGCTCTTGTCTATTCCATATTTGGCTTAAGGAACTTTATCTGTGCTCATTTCAATCTCTGGTTTTATGCAGCACCCCAACTCACCTTTCCCCTTAAGCAAGCATAAGTTGGTTTTCTAAATTTGAGACCCTGTTCTGTTTTGGAATTCAGTTCCTGTGTAGCCAAGTTTACATTCCGTGTATTAGTGATATCTTATGATGTTTCTTTTTCTGTGTGACTTATTTCAGTTAGAATCATCGTACCTGAATCCACTCATTATGCTGCTACGGGCCTGATGACATAGATTTCATTGCTGAGTGATATTGCTTTGTAAGTAAATACCACATCTTCTTTATCCATTTTTCACTTTCTGTGATGTTGAACTTGTAGTGTAAACGAGGTTCTTGTAAACAGAGCCGTTCCAAACTTTGGGGTGGCTGTGTCTTTTTGATTTTAATTTCCCTAAGCTATAGGACCATAAGTGGAAGTGCCCTAGGCTCTGTTGCTTTGTTTTTTAGATGTTTCAGGAAACACCATACACTTCTCCCAAGTGTCTGTTGGCAATTTACATCCCGCCCATCAGCATAACAAGGCTCCCAGTTCTCCATGGACTGTCCTGCCTTTCTGGATTTTACACTTTTTTCAGATGACCCTTTTGACCGGGGGGAAGTGAGACTTCATTGTAGTGCAGATTTCCTTTGCAAGCTTGCTTGGTTGGCCAAAAAGGGCGTATGCGTTTTTTCCTGAATATATTCAGGAAAAAACGCATACGCACTTTTTGGCCAAGTGCATCATTGTGGACGTTCTGCCTCTTTTCCTATGCTTTCAATGCAATTCCAGTCTACCTCCTGAAATCGGTTTCCTGCAATTCTGCCCGGCTTTCAAGTCCTCTTGGCAGCCTTACTTCAGTATATTTTTGGACGATAGCTGTCATTTATAACTCTGCAGGTTTGTGAATTACAGTGCCCCTGAGCTCCTTTTTTCAACTCGCTTTTTTGTGACCTGGCCGCAACACAGCAGGATGGCTTCAAGCCCTAATCTGGTTCCCGCACGGCACGCTGAGCCTTTGGTTAATTCCTCTTCCTGGTGGGAAATGAGAGTTAAATTTGCCCGTCCAGACACCTCCAGCTAGTCTCTCATTGGTTCTCGCTATCCCTGTTCATCTTCCGCAGCAATTGCAAACTGGGCCAAACGGGAGGTTAAAGGGACTGACTCTCCTAGTAGGGAGAGTGTTAGTAAAGCGTCTGGAATGTTGCACCCGAGTACCAGGGTACGAAAACTGAGACATATTTGAACACGTCTCCCGATCACATGGTTGATCATACTCTAGGTTCCACATGCATGATTTAGCTGAAGGAAGAATACCTTAAACCTGGAGAGTTGAGACCCGTGGAATGGGTACCATGCAATATGACTTCAAAGGGTCTTCATTTGCTCACCGAACCTCTCCAATCCTATCACTGCTGCGTTTATGCCACTGTACACATGCTTGATTCTCTTTTGGAGACATAGCAATCCATAGGTTTTAAGATACTTACTAGTCCGGTACATTCTTAGGCGTTTAATATGGGGTGTTGAGTCCATTTCGTTGAGCAAGGAGTAGCTCTTGTCTATTCCATATTTGCCTTAAGGAACTTTATCTGTGCTCATTTCAATCTCTGGTTTTATGCAGCTCCCCAACTCACCTTTCCCCTTAAGCAAGCATAAGTTGGTTTTCTAAATTTGAGACCCTGTTCTGTTTTGGAATTCAGTTCCTGTGTAGCCAAGTTTACATTCCATGTATTAGTGATATCTTATGATGTTTCTTTTTCTGTGTGACTTATTTCAGTTAGAATCATTGTACCTGAATCCACTCATTATGCTGCTAAGGGCCTGATGACATAGATTTCATTGCTGAGTGATACTGCATTGTACATAAGTACCACAAGTTCTTTATCCATTTTTCACTTTCTGTGATATTGAACTTGTACGGTAAACGAGGTTCTTGTAAACAGAGGCGTCCCAAACTTTGGGGTGGCTGTGTCTTTTTGATTTTAATTTCCCTGAGCTATAGGACCATAAGTGGAAGTGCCCTAGGCTCTGTTGCTTTGTTTTTTAGATATTTCAGGAAACACCATACACTTCTCCCAAGTGTGTGTTGGCAATTTACATCCCGCCCATCAGCATAACAAGGCTCCCAGTTCTCCATGGCCTGTCCTGCCTTTCTGGATTTTACACTTTTTTCAGATGGCCCTTTTGACTGGGGGGAAGTGAGACTTCATTGTAGTGCAGATTTCCTTTGCAAGCTTGCTTGGTTGGCCAAAAAGGGCGTATGCGTTTTTTCCTGAATATATTCAGGAAAAAACGCATACGCCCTTTTTGGCCAAGTACAGCATTGTGGACGTTCTGCCTCTTTTCCTATGCTTTCAATGCAATTCCAGTCTACCTCCTGAAATCGTTTTCCTGCAATTCTGCCCCGCTTTCAAGTCCTCTTGGCAGCCTTACTTCAGTCTATTTTTGGACGATAGCTGTCATTTATAACTCTGCAGGTTTGTGAATTACAGTGCCCCTGAGCTCCTTTCTTCAACTCGCTTTCTTGTGAGCTAGCCGCAACACCGCAGGATGGCTTCAGGCCCTAATCTGGTTCCAGCACGGCACGCTGAGCCTTTGGTTAATTCCTCTTCCTGTTGGGAAATGAGAGTTAAATTTGCCCGTCCAGACACCTCCAGCCAATCTCTCATTGGTTCTCGCTATTCCTGTTCATCTTCCGCAGAAATTGCAAACTGGGCCAAACAGGAGGTTAAAGGCGCTGACTCTCCAAGTGGGGAGAGTATTAGTAAAGCGTCTGGAATGTTGCACCCGAGTACCAGGGGAGGAAAACTGAGACATATTTGAACACGTCTCCCGTTCACATGGTTGATCATACTCTGGGTTCCACATGCATGTTTTAGCTGAAGGAAGAATACCTTAAACCTGGAGAGTTGAGACCCGTGGAATGGGTACCATGCAATATGACTTCAAAGGGTCTTCATTTGCTCACCGAACCTCTCCAATCCTATCACTGCTGCGTTTATGCCCCTGTACACACGCTTGATTCTCTTTTGGAGACATAGCAATCCATAGGTTTTAAGATACTTACTAGTCAGGTACATTCTTAGGCGTTTAATATGCGGTGTTGAGTCCATTTTGTTGAGCAAGGAGTAGCTCTTTTCTATTCCATATTTGGCTTAAAGAACTTTATCTGTGCTCATTTCAATCTCTGGTTTTATGCAGCACCCCAACTCACCTTTCCCCTTAAGCAAGCATAAGTTGGTTTTCTAAATTTGAGACCCTGTTCTGTTCTGTAATTCAGTTCCTGTGTAGCCAAGTTTACATTCCGTGTATTAGTGATATCTTATGATGTTTCTTTTTCTGTGTGACTTATTTCAGTTAGAATCATCATACCTGAGTCCATTCATTGTGCTGCTAAGGGCCTGATGACATAGATTTCATTGCTGAGTGATACTGCATTGTACGTATGTACCACAAGTTCTTTATCCATTTTTCACTTTCTGTGATATTGAACTTGTAAGGTAAACGAGGTTCTTGTAAACAGAGGCGTCCCAAACTTTGGGGTGGCTGTGTCTTTTTGATTTTAATTTCCCTAAGCTATAGGACCATAAGTGGAAGTGCCCTAGGCTCTGTTGCTTTGTTTTTTAGATGTTTCAGGAAACACCATACACTTCTCCCGAGTGTCTGTTGGCAATTTACATCCCGCCCATCAGCATAACAAGGCTCCCAGTTCTCCATGGCCTGTCCTGCCTTTCATTATTTTACACTTTTTTCAGATGGCCCTTTTGACCGGGGGGAAGTGAGACTTCATTTTAGTGCCGATTTCCTTTGCAAGCTTGCTTGGTTGGCCAAAAAGGGCGTATGCGTTTTTTCCTGAGGAAAAAAGGCATACGCCCTTTTTGGCCAAGTGCATCATTGTGGACGCTCTGCCTCTTTTCCTATGCTTTCAATGCAATTCCAGTCTACCTCCTGAAATCGGTTTCCTGCAATTCTGCCCCGCTTTCAAGTCCTCTTGGCAGCCTTACTTCAGTATATTTTTGGACGATAGCTGTTATTTATAACTCTGCAGCTTTGTGAATTACAGTGCCCCTGAGCTCCTTTCTTCAACTCGCTTTCTTGTGAGCTGGCCGCAACACCGCAGGATGGCTTCAGGCCCTAATCTGGTTCCGGCACGGCACGCTGAGCCTTTGGTTATTTCCTCTTCCTGGTGGGAAATGAGAGTTAAATTTGCCCGTCCAGACACCTCCAGCTAGTCTCTCATTGGTTCTCCCTATTCCTGTTCATCTTCCGCAGAAATTGCAAACTGGGCCAAACAGGAGGTTAAAGGTGCTGACTTTCCAAGTGGGAAGAGTGTTAGTAAAGCGTCTGGAATGTTGCAACCGAGTACAAGGGGAGGAAAAGTGAGACATATTTGAACACGTCTCCCGTTCACACGGTTGATCATACTCTGGGTTCCACATGCATGTTTTAGCTGAAGGAAGAATACCTTAAACCTGGAGAGTTGAGACCCGTGTAATGGGTACCATGCAATATGACTTCAAAGGGTCTTCATTTGCTCACCGAACCTCTCCAATCCTATCACTGCTGCGTTTATGCCCGTGTACACACGCTTGATTCTCTTTTGGAGACATAGCAATCCATAGGTTTTAAGATACTTACTAGTCAGGTACATTCTTAGGCGTTTAATATGGGGTGTTGAGTCCATTTCGTTGAGCAAGGAGTAGCTCTTGTCTATTCCATATTTGGCATAAGGAACTTTATCTGTGCTCATTTCAATCTCTGGTTTTATGCAGCACCACAACTCACCTTTCCCCTTAAGCAAGCATAAGTTGGTTTTCTAAATTTGAGACCCTGTTCTGTTCTCTAAATCAGTTCCTCTGTAGCCAAGTTTACATTCCGTGTATTAGTGATGTCTTATGATGTTTCTTTTTCTGTGTGACTTATTTCAGTTAGAATCATCGTACCTGAATCCACTCATTATGCTGCTACGGGCCTGATGACATAGATTTCATTGCTGAGTGATACTGCATTGTACGTATGTACCACAAGTTCTTTATCCATTTTTCACTTTCTGTGATATTGAACTTGTACAGTAAACGAGGTTCTTGTAAACAGAGGCGTCCCAAACTTTGGGGTGGCTGTGTCTTTTTGATTTGAATTTCCCTAAGCTATAGGACCATAAGTGGAAGTGCCCTAGGCTCTGTTGCTTTGTTTTTTAGATGTTTCAAAAACACCATACACTTCTCCCGAATGTCTGTTGGCAATTTACAGCCCACCCATCAGCATAACAAGGATCCCAGTTCTCCATGGCCTGTCCTGCCTTTCATGATTTTACACTTTTTTCAGATGGCCCTTTTGACCGGGGGGAAGTGAGACTTCATTGTAGTGCAGATTTCCTTTGCAAGCTTGCTTGGTTGGCCAAAAAGGGCGTATGCGTTTTTTCCTGAATATATTCAGGAAAAAACGCATACGCCCTTTTTGGCCAAGTGCATCTTTGTGGACGCTCTGCCTCTTTTCCTATGCTTTCAATGCAATTCCAGTCTACCTCCTGAAATCGGTTTCCTGCAATTCTGCCCCGCTTTCAAGTCCTCTTGACAGCCTTACTTCAGTCTATTTTTGGACGATAGCTGTCATTTATAACTCTGCAGGTTTGTGAATTACAGTGCCCCTGAGCTCCTTTCTTCAACTCGCTTTCTTGTGAGCTGGCCGCAACACCGCAGGATGGCTTCAGGCCCTAATCTGGTTCCGGCACGGCACGCTGAGCCTTTGGTTATTTCCTCTTCCTGGTGGGAAATGAGAGTTAAATTTGCCCGTCCAGACACCTCCAGCTAGTCTCTCATTGGTTCTCCCTATTCCTGTTCATCTTCCGCAGAAATTGCAAACTGGGCCAAACAGGAGGTTAAAGGCGCTGACTTTCCAAGTGGGGAGAGTGTTAGTAAAGCGTCTGGAATGTTGCACCCGAGTACAAGGGGAGGAAAACTGAGACATATTTGAACACGTCTCCCGTTCACACGGTTGATCATACTCTGGGTTCCACATGCATGTTTTAGCTGAAGGAAGAATACCTTAAACCTGGAGAGTTGAGACCCGTGGAATGGGTACCATGCAATATGACTTCAAAGGGTCTTCATTTGCTCACCGAACCTCTCCAATCCTATCACTGCTGTGTTTATGCCCCTGTACACACGCTTGATTCTCTTTTGGAGACATAGCAATCCATAGGTTTTAAGATACTTACTAGTCAGGTACATTCTTAGGCGTTTAATATGGCGTGTTGAGTCCATTTCGTTGAGCAAGGAGTAGCTCTTGTCTATTCCATATTTGGCTTAAGGAACTTTATCTGTGCTCATTTCAATCTCTGGTTTTATGCAGCACCCCAACTCACCTTTCCCCTTAAGCAAGCAAAAGTTGGTTTTCTAAATTGAGACCCTGTTCTGTTTTGGAATTCAGTTCCTGTGTAGCCAAGTTTACATTCCGTGTATTACTGATATCTTATGATGTTTCTTTTTCTGTGTGACTTATTTCAGTTAGAATCATCGTACCTGAATCCACTCATTATGCTGCTACGGGCCTGATGACATAGATTTCATTGCTGAGTGATATTGCTTTGTAAGCAAATACCACAAGTTCTTTATCCATTTTTCACTTTCTGCGATGTTGAACTTGTACTGTAAACGAGGTTCTTGTAAACAGAGGTGTCCCAAGCTTTGGGGACGCTGTGTCTTTTTTATTTTAATTTCCCTAAGCTATAGGACCATAAGTGGAAGTGCCCTAGGCTCTGTTGCTTTGTTTTTTAGATGTTTCAGGAAACACCATACACTTCTCCCGAGTGTCTGTTGGCAATTTACATCCCGCCCATCAGCATAACAAGGCTCCCAGTTCTCCATGGCCTCTCCTGCTTTTCTGGATTTTACACTTTTTTCAGATGGCCCTTTTGACCGGGGGGAAGTGAGACTTCATTGTAGTGCAGATTTCCTTTGCAAGCTTGCTTGGTTGGCCAAAAAGGGCGTATGCGTTTTTTCCTGAATATATTCAGGAAAAAACGCATACGCCCTTTTTGGCCAAGTGCATCATTGTGGACGCTCTGCCTCTTTTCCTATGCTTTCAATGCAATTCCAGTCTACCTCCTGAAATCGGTTTCCTGCAATTCTGCCCCGCTTTCAAGTCCTCTTGGCAGCCTTACTTCAGTATATTTTTGGACGATAGCTGTCATTTATAACTCTGCAGCTTTGTGAATTACAGTGCCCCTGAGCTCCTTTCTTCAACTCGCTTTCTTGTGAGCTGGCCGCAACACCGCAGGATGGCTTCAGGCCCTAATCTGGTTCCGGCACGGCACGCTGAGCCTTTGGTTATTTCCTCTTCCTGGTGGGAAATGAGAGTTAAATTTGCCCGTCCAGACACCTCCAGCTAGTCTCTCATTGGTTCTCCCTATTCCTGTTCATCTTCCGCAGAAATTGCAATCTGGGCCAAACAGGAGGTTAAAGACGCTGACTTTCCAAGAGGGAAGAGTGTTAGTAAAGCGTCTGGAATGTTGCACCCGAGTACAAGGGGAGGAAAAGTGAGACATATTTGAACACGTCTCCCGTTCACACGGTTCATCATACTCTGGGTTCCACATGCATGTTTTAGCTGAAGGAAGAATACCTTAAACCTGGAGAGTTGAGACCCGTGTAATGGGTACCATGCAATATGACTTCAAAGGGTCTTCATTTGCTCACCGAACCTCTCCAATCCTATCACTGCTGCGTTTATGCCCGTGTACACACGCTTGATTCTCTTTTGGAGACATAGCAATCCATAGGTTTTAAGATACTTACTAGTCAGGTACATTCTTAGGCGTTTAATATGGGGTGTTGAGTCCATTTCGTTGAGCAAGGAGTAGCTCTTGTCTATTCCATATTTGGCATAAGGAACTTTATCTGTGCTCATTTCAATCTCTGGTTTTATGCAGCACCCCAACTCACCTTTCCCCTTAAGCAAGCATAAGTTGGTTTTCTAAATTTGAGACCCTGTTCTGTTCTCTAAATCAGTTCCTGTGTAGCCAAGTTTACATTCCGTGTATTAGTGATGTCTTATGATGTTTCTTTTTCTGTGTGACTTATTTCAGTTAGAATCATCGTACCTGAATCCACTCATTATGCTGCTACGGGCCTGATGACATAGATTTCATTGCTGAGTGATACTGCATTGTACGTATGTACCACAAGTTCTTTATCCATTTTTCACTTTCTGTGATATTGAACTTGTACAGTAAACGAGGTTCTTGTAAACAGAGGCGTCCCAAACTTTGGGGTGGCTGTGTCTTTTTGATTTTAATTTCCCTAAGCTATAGGACCATAAGTGGAATTGCCCTAGGCTCTGTTGCTTTGTTTTTTAGATGTTTCAAAAACACCATACAATTCTCCCGAATGTCTGTTGGCAATTTACAGCCCACCCATCAGCATAACAAGGCTCCCAGTTCTCCATGGCCTGTCCTGCCTTTCATGATTTTACACTTTTTTCAGATGGCCCTTTTGACCTGGGGGAAGTGAGACTTCATTGTAGTGCAGATTTCCTTTGCAAGCTTGCTTGGTTGGCCAAAAAGGGCGTATGCGTTTTTTCCTGAATATATTCAGGAAAAAACGCATACGCACTTTTTGGCCAAGTGCATCATTGTGGACGCTCTGCCTCTTTTCCTATGCTTTCAATTCAATTCCAGTCTACCTCCTGAAATCGGTTTCCTGCAATTCTGCCCCGCTTTCAAGTCCTCTTGGCAGCCTTACTTCAGTATATTTTTGGACGATAGCTGTCATTTATAACTCTGCAGGTTTGTGAATTACAGTTCCCCTGAGCTCCTTTCTTCAACTCGCTTTCTTTTGAGCTGGCCGCAACACCGCAGGATGGCTTCAGGCCCTAATCTGGTTCCGGCACGGCACGCTGAGCCTTTGGTTAATTGTTCTTCCTGGTGGGAAATGAGAGTTAAATTTGCCCGTCCAGACACCTCCAGCTAGTCTCTCATTGGTTCTCGCTATTCCTGTTCATCTTCCACAAAAATTGCAAACTGGGCCAAACAGGAGGTTAAAGGCGCTGACTCTCCAAGTGGGGAGAGTGTTAGTAAAGCGTCTGGAATGTTGCACCCGAGTACCAGGGTACGAAAACTGAGACATATTTGAACACGTCTCCCGATCACATGGTTGATCATACTCTAGGTTCCACATGCATGTTTTAGCTGAAGGAAGAATACCTTAAACCTGGAGTGTTGAGACCCGTGGAATGGGTACCATGCAATATGACTTCAAAGGGTCTTCATTTGCTCACCGAACCTCTCCAATCCTATCACTGCTGCGTTTATGCCCCTGTACACACGCTTGATTCTCTTTTGGAGACATAGCAATCCATAGGTTTTAAGATACTTACTAGTCAGGTACATTCTTAGGCGTTTAATATGGGGTGTTGAGTCCATTTCGTTGAGCAAGGAGTAGCTCTTGTCTATTCCATATTTGGCTTAAGGAACTTTATCTGTGCTCATTTCAATCTCTGGTTTTATGCAGCACCCCAACTCACCTTTCCCCTTAAGCAAGCATAAGTTGGTTTTCTAAATTTAAGACCCTGTTCTGTTTTGGAATTCAGTTCCTGTGTAGCCAAGTTTACATTCCGTGTATTACTGATATCTTATGATGTTTCTTTTTCTGTGTGACTTATTTCAGTTAGAATCATCATACCTGAATCCACTCATTGTGCTGCTAAGGGCCTGATGACATAGATTTCATTGCTGAGTGATATTGCTTTGTAAGTAAATACCACAAGTTCTTTATCCATTTTTCACTTTCTGCGATGTTGAACTTGTACTGTAAACGAGGTTCTTGTAAACAGAGGCGTCCCAAACTTTGGGGTGGCTGTGTCTTTTTGATTTTAATTTCCCTAAGCTATAGGACGATAAGTGGAAGTGCCCTAGGCTCTGTTGCTTTGTTTTTTAGATGTTTCAGGAAACACCATACACTTCTTCCGAGTGTCTGTTGGCAATTTCCATCCCGCCCATCAACATAACAAGGCTCCCAGTTCTCCATGGCCTCTCCTGCTTTTCTGGATTTTACACTTTTTTCAGATGGCCCTTTTGACCGGGGGGAAGTGAGACTTCACTGTAGTGCAGATTTCCTTTGCAAGCTTGCTTGGTTGGCCAAAAAGGGCGTATGCGTTTTTTCCTGAATATATTCAGGAAAAAACGCATACGCCCTTTTTGGCCAAGTGCATCATTGTGGACGCTCTGCCTCTTTTCCTATGCTTTCAATGCAATTCCAGTCTACCTCCTGAAATTGGTTTCCTGCACTTCTGCCCCGCTTTCAAGTCCTCTTGGCAG
This sequence comes from Stenella coeruleoalba, assembly GCF_951394435.1. Lineage (NCBI taxonomy): Eukaryota > Metazoa > Chordata > Mammalia > Artiodactyla > Delphinidae > Stenella > Stenella coeruleoalba. Next base: position 292,318 of record NW_027645870.1, read on the forward strand.
CCTTACTTCAGTCTATTTTTGGACGATAGCTGTCATTTATAACTCTGCAGCTTTGTGAATTACAGTGCCCCTGAGCTCCTTTCTTCAACTTGCTTTCTTGTGAGCTGGCCGCAACACCGCAGGATGGCTTCAGGCCCTAATCTGGTTCCGGCACGGCACGCTGAGCCTTTGGTTATTTGCTCTTCCTGGTGGGAAATGTGAGTTAAATTTGCCCGTCCAGACACCTCCAGCTAGTCTCTCATTTGTTCTCCCTATTCCTGTTCATCTTCCACAGAAATTGCAAACTGGGCCAAACAGGAGGTTAAAGGTGCTAACTCTCCAAGTGGGGAGAGTGTTAGTAAAGCATCTGGAATGTTGCACCCGAGTACCAGGGGAGGAAAACTGAGACATATTTGAACACGTCTCCGATTCACACGGTTGATCATACTCTGGGCTCCACATGCATGTTTTAGCTGAAGGAAGAATACCTTAAACCTGGAGAGTTGAGACCCGTGTAATGGGTACCATGCAATATGTCTTCAAAGGGTCTTCATTTGCTCACCGAACCTCTCCAATCCTATCACTGCTGCGTTTATGCCCGTGTACACACGCTTGATTCTCTTTTGGAGACATAGCAATCCATAGGTTTTAAGATACTTACTAGTCAGTTACATTCTTAGGCGTTTAATATGGGGTGTTGAGTCCATTTCGTTGAGCAAGGAGTAGCTCTTGTCTATTCCATATTTGGCTTAAGGAACTTTATCTGTGCTCATTTCAATCTCTGGTTTTATGCAGCACCACAACTCACCTTTCCCCTTAAGCAAGCATAAGTTGGTTTTCTAAATTTGAGACCCTGTTCTGTTTTGGAATTCAGTTCCTGTGTAGCCAAGTTTACATTCCGTGTATTAGTGATATCTTATGATGTTTCTTTTTCTGTGTGACTTATTTCAGTTAGAATCATCGTACCTGAATCCACTCATTATGCTGCTACAGGCCTGATGACATAGATTTCATTGCTGAGTGATACTGCATTGTACGTAAGTACCACAAGTTCTTTATCCATTTTTCACTTTCTGTGATATTGAACTTGTACGGTAAATGAGGTTCTTGTAAACAGAGGCGTCCCAAACTTTGGGGTGGCTGTGTCTTTTTTATTTTAATTTCTCTAAGCTATAGGACCATAAGTGGAAGTGCCCTAGGCTCTGTTGCTTTGTTTTTTAGATGTTTCAGGAAACACCATACACTTCTCCGGAGTGTCTGTTGGCAATTTACATCCCGCCCATCAGCATAACAAGGCTCCCAGTTCTCCATGGCCTGTCGTGCCTTTCTGGATTTTACGCTTTTTTCAGATGGCCTGTTTCACCAGGGGGAAGTGAGACTTCATTGTAGTGCAGATTTCCTTTGCAAGCTTGCTTGGTTGGCCAAAAAGGGCATATGCGTTTTTTCCTGAATATATTCAGGAAAAAAGGCATATGCCCTTTTTGGCCAAGTGCATCATTGTGGAGGCTCTGCCTCTTTTCCTGTGCTTTCAATGCAATTCCAGTCTACCTCCTGAAATCGGTTTCCTGCAATTCTGCCCCGCTTTCAAGTCCTCTTGGCAGCCTTACTTCAGTATATTTTTGGACGATAGCTGTCATTTATAACTCTGCAGGTTTGTGAATTACAGTGCCCCTGAGCTCCTTTCTTCAACTCGCTTTCTTGTGAGCTGGCCGCAACACCGCAGGATGGCTTCAGGCACTAATCTGATTCCGGCACGGCACACTGAGCCTTTGGTTATTTCCTCTTCCTGGTGGGAAATGAGAGTTAAATTTGCGTGTCCAGACACCTCCAACTAGTCTCTCATTGGTTCTCCCTATTCCTGTTCATCTTCCGCAGAAATTGCAAACTGGGCCAAACAAGAGGTTAAAGGGGCTGACTCTCCAAGTGGGGAGAGTGTTAGTAAAACATCTGGAATGTTGCACCCGAGTACCAGGGGAGGAAAACTGAGACATATTTGAACACGTCTCCCGATCACATGGTTGATCATACTCTAGGTTCCACATGCATGTTTTAGCAGAAGGAAGAATACCTTAAACCTGGAGAGTTGAGACCCGTGTAATGGGTACCATGCAATATGACTTCAAAGGGTCTTCATTTGCTCACCGAACCTCTCCAATCCTATCACTGCTGCCATTATGCCCCTGTACACACACTTGATTCTCTTTTGGAGACATAGCAATCCATAGAATTAAGATACTTACTAGTCAGGTACATTCTTAGGCGTTTAATATGGGGTGTTGAGTCCATTTCGTTGAGCAAGGAGTAGCTCTTGTCTATTCCATATTTGGCTTAAGGAACTTTATCTGTGCTCATTTCAATCTCTGGTTTTATGCAGCACCCCAACTCACCTTTCCCCTTAAGCAAGCATAAGTTTGTTTTCTAAATTTGAGACCCTGTTCTGTTTTGGAATTCAGTTCCTGTGTAGCCAAGTTTACATTCCGTGTATTAGTGATATCTTATGATGTTTCTTTTTCTGTGTGACTTATTTCAGTTAGAATCATCGTACCTGAATCCACTCATTATGCTGCTACGGGCCTGATGACATAGATTTCATTGCTGAGTGATACTGCATTGTACGTAAGTACCACAAGTTCTTTATCCATTTTTCACTTTCTGTGATATTGAACTTGTACGGTAAACGAGGTTCTTGTAAACAGAGGCGTCCCAAACTTTGGGGTGGCTGTGTCTTTTTGATTTTAATTTCCCTAAGCTATAGGACCATAAGTGGAAGTGCCCTAGGCTCTGTTGCTTTGTTTTTTAGATGTTTCAGGAAACACCATACACTTCTCCCGAGTGTCTGTTGGCAATTTCCATCTCGCCCATCAGCATAACAAGGCTCCCAGTTCTCCATGGCCAGTCCTGCCTTTCTGGATTTTACGCTTTTTTCACGTGGACCGTTTGACCGGGGGGAAGTGAGACTTCATTGTAGTGCAGATTTCCTTTGCAAGCTTGCTTGGTTGGCCAAAAAGTGTGTATGCGTTTTTAACTGAATATACTCAGGAAAAAACGCATATGCCCTTTTTGGCCAAGTGCATCATTGTGGACGCTCTGCCTCTTTTCCTATGCTTTCAATGCAATTCCAGTCTACCTCCAGAAATCGGTTTCCTGCAATTCTGCCCCGCTTTCAAGTCCTCTTGGCAGCCTTACTTCAGTCTATTTTTGGACGATAGCTGTCATTTATAACTCTGCAGGTTTGTGAATTACAGTGCCCCTGAGCTCCTTTCTTCAACTCGCTTTCTTGTGAGCTGGCCACAACACCGCAGGATGGCTTCAGGCCCTAATCTTGTCCGGCAGGGCACGCTGAGCCTTTGGTTATTTCCTCTTCCTGGTGGGAAATGAGAGTTAAATATGCCCGTCCAGACACCTCCAGCTAGTCTCTCATTGGTTCTCGCTATTCCTGTTCATCTTCCGCAGAAATTGCAAACTGGGCCAAACAGGAGGTTAAAGGGACTGACTCTCCAAGTCGGGAGAGTGTTAGTAAAGCGTCTGGAATGTTGCACCCGAGTACCAGGTACGAAAACTGAGACATATTTGAACACGTCTCCCGATCACATGGTTGATCATACTCTAGGTTCCACATGCATGTTTTAGCTGAAGGAAGAATACCTTAAACCTGGGTAGTTGAAACCCGTGGAATGGGTACCATGCAATATGACTTCAAAGGGTCTTCATTTGCTCACCAAACCTCTCCAATTCTATCAATGCTGCGTTTATGCCCCTGTACACATGCTTGATTCTCTTTCGGAGACATAGCAATCCATAGGTTTTAAGATACTTACTAGTCAGGTACATTCTTAGGTGTTTAATATGCGGTGTTGAGTCCATTTCGTTGAGCAAGGAGTAGCTCTTGTCTATTCCATATTTGACTTAAGGAACTTTATCTGTGCTCATTTCGATCTCTGGTTTTATGCAGCACCCCAACTCACCTTTACCCTTAAGCAAGCATAAGTTGGTTTTCTAAATTTGAGACCCTGTTCTGTTCTGTAATTCAGTTCCTGTGTAGCCAAGTTTACATTCCGTGTATTACTGATATCTTATGATGTTTCTTTTTCTGTGTGACTTACTTCAGTTAGAATCATCATACCTGAATCCACTCATTGTGATGCTAAGGGCCTGATGACATAGATTTCATTGCTGAGTGATATTGCTTTGTAAGTAAATACCACAACTTCTTTATCCATTTTTCACTTTCTGCGATGTTGAACTTGTACTGTAAACGAGGTTCTTGTAAACAGAGGCGTCCCAAACTTTGGGGTGGCTGTGTCTTTTTGATTTTAATTTCCCTAAGCTATAGGACCATAAGTGGCAGTGCCCTAGGCTCTGTTGCTTTGTTTTTTAGATGTTTCAGGAAACACCATACACTTCTCCCGAGTGTCTGTTGGCAATTTACATCCCGCCCATCAGCATAAGAAGGCTCCCAGTTCTCCATGGCCTGTCCTGCCTTTCTGGATTTTACACTTTTTTCAGATGGCCCTTTTGACCGGGGGGAAGTGAGACTTCATTGTAGTGCAGATTTCCTTTGCAAGCTTGCTTGGTTGGCCAAAAAGGGCGTATGCGTTTTTTCCTGAATATATTTAGGAAAAAACGCATACGCCCTTTTTGGCCAAGTGCATCATTGTGGACGTTCTGCCTCTTTTCCTATGCTTTCAATGCAATTCCAGTCTACCTCCTGAAATCGGTTTCCTGCAATTCTGCCCCGCTTTCAAGTCCTCTTGGCAGCCTTACTTCAGTCTATTTTTGGACGATAGCTGTCATTTATAACTCTGCAGGTTTGTGAATTACAGTGCCCCTGAGCTCCTTTCTTCAACTCGCTTTCTTGTGACCTGGCGGCAACACGGCAGGATGGCTTCAGGCCCTAATCTGGTTCCGGCACGGCACGCTGAGCCTTTGGTTAATTCCTCTTCCTGGAGGGAAATGAGAGTTAAATTTGCCCGTCCAGACACCTCCAGCTAGTCTCTCATTGGTTCTCCCTATTCCTGTTCATCTTCCGCAGAAATTGCAAACTGGGCCAAACAGGAGGTTAAAGGCGCTGACTCTCCAAGTCGGGAGAGTGTTAGTAAAGCGTCTGGAATGTTGCACCCAAGTACCAGGGGAGGAAAACTGAGACATATTTGAACATGTCTCCCGTTCACATGGTTGATCATACTCTGGGTTCCACATGCATGTTTTAGCTGAAGGAAGAATACCTTAAACCTGGAGAGTTGAGACCCGTGGAATGGGTACCATGCAATATGACTTCAAAGGGTCTTCATTTGCTCACCGAACCTCTCCAATCCTATCACTGCTGCGTTTATGCCCCTGTACACACGCTTGATTCTCTTTTGGAGACATAGCAATCCATAGGTTTTAAGATACATACTAGTCAGGTACATTCTTAGGCATTTAATATGGGGTGTTGAGTCCATTTCGTTGAGCAAGGAGTAGCTCTTGTCTATTCCATATTTGGCTTAAGGAACTTTATCTGTGCTCATTTCAATCTCTGGTTTTATGCAGCACCCCAACTCACCTTTTCCCTTAAGCAAGCATAAGTTGGTTTTCTAAATTTGAGACCCTGTTATGTTTTGTAATTCAGTTCCTGTGTAGCCAAGTTTACATTCCGTGTATTAGTGATATCTTATGATGTTTCTTTTTCTGTGTGACTTATTTCAGTTAGAATCATCGTACCTGAATCCACTCATTATGCTGCTACGGGCCTGATGACATAGATTTCATTGCTGAGTGATACTGCATTGTACGTAAGTACCACAAATTCTTTATCCATTTTTCACTTTCTGTGATATTTAACTTGTACGGTAAACGTGGTTCTTGTAAACAGAGGCGTCCCAAACTTTGGGGTGGCTGTGTCTTTTTGATTTTAATTTCCCTAAGCTATAGGACCATAAGTGGAAGTGCCCTAGGCTCTGTTGCTTTGTTTTTTAGATGTTTAAGGAAACACCATACACTTCTCCCGAGTGTCTGTTGGCAATTTACATCCCGCCCATCAGCATGACAAGGCTCCCAGTTCTCCATGGCCTGTCCTGCCTTTCTGGATTTTACACTTTTTTCAGATGGCCCTTTTGACCGGGGGGATGTGAGACTTCATTGTAGTGCAGATTTGCTTTGCAAGCTTGCTTGGTTGGCCAAATAGTGCGTATGCTCTTTTTCCTGAATATATTCAGGAAAAAAAGCATACGCCCTTTTTGACCAAGTGCATCATTGTGGACGTTCTGCCTCTTTTCCTATGCTTTCAATGCAATTCCAGTCTACCTCCTGAAATCGGTTTCCTGCAATTCTGCCCCGCTTTCAAGTCCTCTTGGCAGCCTTACTTCAGTATATTTTTGGACGATAGCTGTCATTTATAACTCTGCAGGTTTGTGAATTACAGTGACCTTGAGCTCCTTTCTTCAACTCGCTTTCTTGTGAGCTGTCCGCAACACCACAGGATGGCTTCAGTCCCTAATCTGGTTCCGGCATGGCACGGTTAGCCTTTAGTTACTTCCTCTTCCTGGTGGGAAATGAGAGTTAAATTTGCCCGTCCAGACACCTCCAGCTAGTCTCTCATTGGTTCTCGCTATTCCTGTTCATCTTCCGCAGAAATTGCAAACTGGGCCAAACAGGAGGTTAAAGGGACTGACTCTCCAAGTCGGGAGAGTGTTAGTAAAGCGTCTGGGATGTTGCACCCGAGTACCAGGGTACGAAAACTGAGACATATTTGAACACGTCTCCCGATCACATGGTTGATCATACTCTACGTTCCACATGCATGTTTTAGGTGAAGGAAGAATACCTTAAACCTGGGTAGTTGAAACCCGTGGAATGGGTACCATGCAATATGACTTCAAAGGGTCTTCATTTCCTCACCGAACCTCTCCAATCCTATCACTGCTGCGTTTATGCCCCTGTACACATGGTTGATTCTCTTTCGGAGATATAGCAATCCATAGGTTTTAAGATACTTACTAGTCAGGTACATTCTTAGGCGTTTAATATGGGGTGTTGAGTCCATTTCGTTGAGCAAGGAGTAGCTCTTGTCTATTCCATATTTGGCTTAAGGAACTTTATCTGTGCTCATTTCAATCTCTGGTTTTATGCAGCACCCCAACTCACCTTTCCCCTTAAGCAAGCATAAGTTGGTTTTCTAAATTTGAGACCCTGTTATGTTTTGTAATTCAGTTCCTGTGTAGCCAAGTTTACATTCCGTGTATTAGTGATATCTTATGATGTTTCTTTTTCTGTGTTACTTATTTCAGTTAGAATCATCGTACCTGAATCCACTCATTGTGCTGCTAAGGGCCTGATGACATAGATTTCATTGCTGAGTGATATTGCTTTGTAAGTAAATACCACAACTTCTTTATCCATTTTTCACTTTCTGCGATGTTGAACTTGTACTGTAAACGAGGTTCTTGTAGACAGAGCCGTCCCAAACTTTGGGATGGCTGTGTCTTTTTGAATTTAATTTCCCTAAGCTATATGACCGTAAGTGGAAGTGCCCTAGGCTCTGTTGCTTTGTTTTTTAGATGTTTCAGGAAACACCATACACTTCTCCGGAGTGTCTGTTGGCAATTTACATCCCGCCCATCAGCATAACAAGGCACCCAGTTCTCCATGGCCTGTCCTGCCTTTCTGGATTTTATACTTTTTTCAGATGGCCCTTTTGACCGGGGGGATGTGGGACTTCATTGTAGTGCAGATTTCCTTTGCAAGCTTGCTTGGTTGGCCAAAAAGGGCGTATGCGTTTTTTCCTGAATATATTCAGGAAAAAACGCATACGCCCTTTTTGGCCAAGTGCATCATTGTGGACGTTCTGCCTCTTTTCCTATGCTTTCAATGCAATTCCAGTCTACCTCCTGAAATCGGTTTCCTGCAATTCTGCCCCGCTTTCAAGTCCTCTTGGCAGCCTTACTTCAGTATATTTTTGGACGATAGCTGTCATTTATAACTCTGCACGTTTGTGAATTACAGTGCCCCTGAGCTCCTTTCTTCAACTCGCTTTCTTTTGAGCTGGCCGCAACACCGCAGGATGGCTTCAGGCCCTAATCTGGTTCCGGCACGGCACACTGAGCCTTTGGTTAATTCCTCTTCCTGGTGGGAAATGAGAGTTAAATTTGCCCGTCCAGACACCTCCAGCTAGTCTCTCATTGGTTCTCGCTATTCCTGTTCATCTTCCGCAGAAATTGCAAACTGGGCCAAACAGGAGGTTAAAGGGACTGACTCTCCAAGTGGTGAGAGTGTTAGTAAAGCGTCTGGAATGTTGCACCCGAGTACCAGGGTACGAAAACTGAGACATATTTGAACACGTCTCCCGATCACATGGTTGATCATACTCTAGGTTCCACATGCATGTTTTTGCTGAAGGAAGAATACCTTAAACCTGGGTAGTTGAAACCCGTGGAATGGGTACCATGCAATATGACTTCAAAGGGTCTTCATTTGCTCACCGAACCTCTCCAATCCTATCACTGCTGTGTTTATGCCCCTGTACACATGCTTGATTCTCTTTCGGAGACATAGCAATCCATAGGTTTTAAGATACTTACTAGTCAGGTACATTCTTAGGCGTTTAATATGCGGTGTTGAGTCCATTTCGTCGAGCAAGGAGTAGCTCTTGTCTATTCCATATTTGGCTTAAGGAACTTTATCTGTGCTCATTTCAATCTCTGGTTTTATGCAGCACCCCAACTCACCTTTCCCCTTAAGCAAGCATAAGTTGGTTTTCTAAATTTGAGACCCTGTTATGTTTTGTAATTCAGTTCCTGTGTAGCCAAGTTTACATTCCGTGTATTAGTGATATCTTATGATGTTTCTTTTTCTGTGTTACTTATTTCAGTTAGAATCATCGTACCTGAATCCACTCATTGTGCTCCTAAGGGCCTGATGACATAGATTTCATTGCTGAGTGATATTGCTTTGTAAGTAAATACCACAACTTCTTTATCCATTTTTCACTTTCTGCGATGTTGAACTTGTACTGTAAACAAGGTTCTTGTAAACAGAGCCGTGCCAAACTTTCAGGTGGCTGTGTCTTTTTGATTTTAATTTCCCTAAGCTATAGGACCATAAGTGGAAGTGCCCTAGGCTCTGTTGCTTTGTTTTTTAGATGTTTAAGGAAACACCATACACTTCTCCCGAGTGTCTGTTGGCAATTTACATCCCGCCCATCAGCATGACAAGGCTCCCAGTTCTCCATGGCCTGTCCTGCCTTTCTGGATTTTACACTTTTTTCAGATGGCCCTTTTGACCGGGGGGATGTGAGACTTCATTGTAGTGCAGATTTGCATTGCAAGCTTGCTTGGTTGGCCAAAAAGTGCGTATGCTCTTTTTCCTGAATATATTCAAGAAAAAAAGCATACGCCCTTTTTGACCAAGTGCATCATTGTGGACGTTCTGCCTCTTTTCCTGTGCTTTCAATGCAATTCCAGTCTACCTCCTGAAATCGGTTTCCTGCAATTCTGCCCCGCTTTCAAGTCCTCTTGGCAGCCTTACTTCAGTATATTTTTGGACGATAGCTGTCATTTATAACTCTGCAGGTTTGTGAATTACAGTGACCTTGAGCTCCTTTCTTCAACTCGCTTTCTTGTGAGCTGGCCGCAACACCACAGGATGGCTACAGGCCCTAATCTGGTTCCGGCATGGCACGGTGAGCCTTTAGTTACTTCCTCTTCCTGGTGGGAAATGAGAGTTAAATTTGCCCGTCCAGACACCTCCAGCTAGTCTCTCATTGGTTCTCGCTATTCCTGTTCATCTTCCGCAGAAATTGCAAACTGGGCCAAACAGGAGGTTAAAGGGACTGACTCTCCAAGTCGGGAGAGTGTTAGTAAAGCGTCTGGAATGTTGCACCCGAGTACCAGGGTACGAAAACTGAGACATATTTGAACACGTCTCCCGATCACACGGTTGATCATATTCTGGGTTTCACATGCATGTTTTAGCTGAAGGAAGAATACCTTAAACCTGGAGAGTTGAGACCCGTGGAATGGGTACCATGCAATATGACTTCAAAGGGTCTTCATTTGCTCACCCAACCTCTCCAATCCTATCACTGCTGCGTTTATGCCCCTGTACACACGCTTGATTCTCTTTTGGAGGCATAGCAATCCATAGGTTTTAAGATACATACTAGTCAGGTACATTCTTAGGCGTTTAATATGGGGTGTTGAGTCCATTTCGTTGAGCAAGGAGTAGCTCTTGTCTATTCCATATTTGGCTTAAGGAACTTTATCTGTGCTCATTTCAATCTCTGGTTTTATGCAGCACCCCAACTCACCTTTCCCCTTAAGCAAGCATAAGTTGGTTTTCTAAATTTGAGACCCTGTTATGTTTTGTAATTCAGTTCCTGTGTAGCCAAGTTTACATTCCGTGTATTAGTGATATCTTATGATGTTTCTTTTTCTGTGTGACTTATTTCAGTTAGAATCATCATACCTGAATCCACTCATTGTGCTGCTAAGGGCCTGATGACACAGATTTCATTGCTGAGTGATATTGCTTTGTAAGTAAATACCACAACTTCTTTATCCATTTTTCACTTTCTGCGATGTTGAACTTGTACTGTAAACGAGGTTCTTGTAAACAGAGGCGTCCCAAACTTTGGGGTGGCTGTGTCTTTTTGATTTTAATTTCCCTAAGCTATAGGACCATAAGTGGAAGTGCCCTAGGCTCTGTTGCTTTGTTTTTTAGATGTTTCAGGAAACACCATACACTTCTCCCGAGTGTCTGTTGGCAATTTACATCCCGCCCATCAGCATAACAAGGCTCCCAGTTCTCCATGGCCTGTCCTGCCTTTCTGGATTTTACACTTTTTTCAGATGGCCCTTTTGACCGGGGGGAAGTGAGACTTCATTGTAGTGCGGATTTCCTTTGCAAGCTTGCTTGGTTGGCCAAAAAGGGCGTATGCGTTTTTTCCTGAATATATTCAGGAAAAAACGCATACGCCCTTTTTGGCCAAGTGCATCATTGTGGACGTTCTGCCTCTTTTCCTATGCTTTCAATGCAATTCCAGTCTACCTCCTGAAATCGGTTTCCTGCAATTCTGCCCCGCTTTCAAGTCCTCTTGGCAGCCTTACTTCAGTATATTTTTGGATGATAGCTGTCATTTATAACTCTGCAGGTTTGTGAATAACAGTGCCCCTGAGCTCCTTTCTTCAACTTGCTTTCTTTTGAGCTGGCCGCAACACCGCAGGATGGCTTCAGGCCCTAATCTGGTTCCAGCACGGCACGCTGAGCCTTTGGTTAATTCCTTTTCCTGGTCGGAAATGAGAGTTAAATTTGCCCGTCCAGACACCTCCAGCTAGTCTCTCATTGGTTCTCGCTATTCCTGTTCATCTTCCGCAGAAATTGCAAACTGGGCCAAACAGGAGGTTAAAGGGACTGACTCTCCAAGTCGGGAGAGTGTTAGTAAAGCGTCTGGAATGTTGCACCCGAGTACCAGGGTACGAAATCTGAGACATATTTGAACACGTCTCCCGATCACATGGTTGATCATACTCTAGGTTCCACATGCATGTTATAGCTGAAGGAAGAATACCTTAAACCTGGGTAGGTGAAACCCGTGGAATGGGTACCATGCAATATGACTTCAAAGGGTCTTCATTTGCTCACCGAACCTCTCCAATCCTATCACTGCTGCGTTTATGCCCCTGTACACACGCTTGATTCTCTTTTGGAGACATAGCAATCCATAGGTTTTAAGATACTTACTAGTCAGGTACATTCTTAGGCGTTTAATATGCGGTGTTGAGTCCATTTCGTTGAGCAAGGAGTAGCTCTTGTCTATTCCATATTTGGCTTAAGGAACTTTATCTGTGCTCATTTCAATCTCTGGTTTTATGCAGCTCCCCAACTCACCTTTCCCCTTAAGCAAGCATAAGTTGGTTTTGTAAATTTGAGACCCTGTTCTGTTCTGTAATTCAGTTCCTGTGTAGCCAAGTTTACATTCCGTGTATTACTGATATCTTATGATGTTTCTTTTTCTGTGTGACTTATTTCAGTTAGAATCATCGTACCTGAATCCACTCATTGTGCTGCTAAGGGCCTGATGACATAGATTTCATTGCTGAGTGATATTGCTTTGTACGTAAGTACCACAAGTTCTTTATCCATTTTTCACTTTCTGCGATGTTGAACTTGTACTGTAAACGAGGTTCTTGTAAACAGAGGCGTCCCAAATTTTGGGGTGGCTGTGTCTTTTTGATTTTAATTTCCCTAAGCTATGGGACCATAAGTGGAAGTGCCCTAGGCTCTGTTGCTTTGTTTTTTAGATGTTTCAGGAAACACCATACACTTCTCCCGAGTGTCTGTTGGCAATTTACATCCCGCCCATCAGCATAACAAGGCTCCCAGTTCTCCATGGCCTGTCCTGCCTTTCTGGATTTTACACTTTTTTCAGATGGCCCTTTTGACCGGGTGGAAGTGAGACTTCATTGTAGTGCAGGTTTCCTTTGCAAGCTTGCTTGGTTGGCCAAAAAGGGCGTATGCGTTTTTTCCTGAATATATTCAGGAAAAAACGCATACGCCCTTTTTGGCCAATTGCATCATTGTGGACGTTCTGCCTCTTTTCCTATGCTTTCAATGCAATTCCAGTCTACCTCCTGAAATCGGTTTCCTGCAATTCTGCCCCGCTTTCAAGTTCTCTTGACAGCCTTACTTCAGTATATTTTTGGATGATAGCTGTCATTTATAACTCTGCAGGTTTGTGCATTACAGTGCCCCTGAGCTCCTTTCTTCAACTCGCTTTCTTTTCAGCTGGCCGCAACACCGCAGGATGGCTTCAGGCCCTAATCTGGTTCCGGCACGGCATGCTGAGTCTTTGTTTATTTCCTCTTCCTGGTGGGAAATGAGAGTTAAATTTGCCCGTCCAGACACCTCCAGCTAGTCTCTCATTGGTTCTCCCTATTCCTGTTCATCTTCCACAGAAATTGCAAACTGGGCCAAACAGGAGGTTAAAGGCGCTGACTCTCCAAGGGGGAGAGTGTTAGTAAAGCGTCTGGAATGTTGCACCCGAGTACCAGGGGAGGAAAACTGAGACATATTTGAACACGTCTCCCATTCCCATGGTTCATCGTACTCTGGGTTCCACATGCATGTTTTAGCTGAAGGAAGAATACCTTAAACCTGGAGAGTTGAGACCCGTGGAATGGGTACCATGCAATATGAATTCAAAGGTCTTCATTTGCTCACCGAACCTCTCCAATCCTACCACTGCTGCGTTTATGTCCCTGTGCACACGCTTGATTCTCTTTTGGAGACATAGCAATCCATAGGTTTTAAGATACTTACTAGTCAGGTACATTCTTAGGCGTTTAATATGCGGTGTTGAGTCCATTTCGTTGAGCAAGGAATAGCTCTTGTCTATTCCATATTTGGCTTAAGGAACTTTATCTGTGCTCATTTCAATCTCTGGTTTTATGCAGCACCCCAACTCACCTTTCCCCTTAAGCAAGCATAAGTTGGTTTTCTAAATTTGAGACCCTGTTCTGTTTTGGAATTCAGTTCCTGTGTGGCCAAGTTTACATTCCGTGTATTACTGATATCTTATGATGTTTCTTTTTCTGTGTGACTTATTTCAGTTAGAATCATCGTACCTGAATCCACTCATTGTGCTGCTAAGGGCCTGATGACATAGATTTCATTGCTGAGTGATATTGCTTTGTACGTAAGTACCACAAGTTCTTTATCCATTTTTCACTTTCTGCGATGTTGAACTTGTACTGTAAACGAGGTTCTTGTAAACAGAGGCGTCCCAAACTTTGGGGTGGCTGTGTCTTTTTTATTTTAATTTCCCTAAGCTATAGGACCATAAGTGGAAGTGCCCTAGGCTCTGTTGCTTTGTTTTTTAGATGTTTCAGGAAACACCATACACTTCTGCGGAGTGTCTGTTGGCAATTTCCATCCCGCCCATCAGCATAACAAGGCTCCCAGTTCTCCATGGCCTCTCCTGCCTTTCTGGATTTTACACTTTTTTCAGATGGCCCTTTTGACCGGGGGGGAAGTGAGACTTCATTGTAGTGCAGATTTCCTTTGCAAGCTTGCTTGGTTGGCCAAAAAGGGCGTATGCGTTTTTTCCTGAATATATTTAGGAAAAAACGCATACGCCCTTTTTGGCCAAGTGCATCATTGTGGACGTTCTGCCTCTTTTCCTATGCTTTCAATGCAATTCCAGTCTACCTCCTGAAATCGGTTTCCTGCAATTCTGCCCCGCTTTCAAGTCCTCTTGGCAGCCTTACTTCAGTATATTTTTGGATGATAGCTGTCATTTATAACTCTGCAGGTTTGTGAATAACAGTGCCCCTGAGCTCCTTTCTTCAACTCGCTTTCTTTTGAGCTGGCCGCAACACCGCAGGATGGCTTCAGGCCCTAATCTGGTTCCGGCACGGCACGCTGAGCCTTTGGTTAATTCGTCTTCCTGGTGGGAAATGAGAGTTAAATTTGCCCGTCCAGACACCTCCAGCTAGTCTCTCATTGGTTCTCGCTATTCCTGTTCATCTTCCGCAGAAATTGCAAACTGGGCCAAACAGGAGGTTAAAGGCGCTGACTCTCCAAGTGGGGAGAGTGTTAGTAAAGCGTCTGGAATGTTTCACCCGAGTACCAGGGTACGAAAACTGAGACATATTTGAACATGTCTCCCGATCACATGGTTGATCATACTCTAGGTTCCACATGCATGTTTTAGCTGAAGGAAGAATACCTTAAACCTGGGTAGTTGAAACCCGTGGAATGGGTACCATGCAATATGACTTCAAAGGGTCTTCATTTGCTCACCGAACCTCTCCAATCCTATCACTGCTGCGTTTATGTCCCTGTACACATGCTTGATTCCCTTTCAGAGACATAGCAATCCATAGGTTTTAAGATACTTACTAGTCAGGTACATTCTTAGGCGTTTAATATGCGGTGTTGAGTCCATTTCGTCGAGCAAGGAGTAGGTCTTATCTATTCCATATTTGGCTTAAGGAACTTTATCTGTGCTCATTTCAATCTCTGGTTTTATGCAGCACCCCAACTCACCTTTCCCCTTAAACAAGCATAAGTTGGTTTTCTAAATTTGAGATCCTGTTCTGTTTTGGAATTCAGTTCCTGTGTAGCCAAGTTTACATTCCGTGTATTAGTGATATCTTATGATGTTTCTTTTTCTGTGTGACTTATTTCAGTTAGAATCATCGTACCTGAATCCACTCATTATGCTGCTACGGGCCTGATGACATAGATTTCATTGCTGAGTGATACTGCATTGTACGTAAGTACCACAAGTTCTTTATCCATTTTTCACTTTCTGCGATTTTGAACTTGTACTGTAAACGAGGTTCTTGTAAACAGAGCCGTCCCAAACTTTGGGGTGGCTGTGTCTTTTTGAATTTAATTTCCCTAAGCTATAAGACCGTAAGTGGAAGTGCCCTAGGCTCTGTTGCTTTGTTTTTTAGATGTTTCAGGAAACACCATACACTTCTCCCGAGTGTCTGTTGGCAATTTACATCCCGCCCATCAGCATAAGAAGGCTCCCAGTTCTCCATGGCCTGTCCTGCCTTTCTGGATTTTACACTTTTTTCAGATGGCCCTTTTGACCGGGGGGATGTGAGACTTCATTGTAGTGCAGATTTCCTTTGCAAGCTTGCTTGGTTGGCCAAAAAGGGCGTATGCGTTTTTTCCTGAATATATTCAGGAAAAAACGCATACGCCCTTTTTGGCCAAGTGCATCATTGTGGACGTTCTGCCTCTTTTCCTATGCTTTCAATGCAATTCCAGTCTACCTCCTGAAATCGGTTTCCTGCAATTCTGCCCCGCTTTCAAGTCCTCTTGGCAGCCTTACTTCAGTCTATTTTTGGACGATAGCTGTCATTTATAACTCTGCAGGTTAGTGAATTACAGTGCCCCTGAGCTCCTTTCTTCAACTCGCTTTCTTGTGACCTGCCCGCAACACCGCAGGATGGCTTCAGGTCCTAATCTGGTTCCAGCACGGCACGCTGAGCCTTTGGTTAATTCCTCTTCCTGGTGGGAAATGAGAGTTAAATTTGCCCGTCCAGACACCTCCAGCTAGTCTCTCATTGGTTCTCGCTATTCCTGTTCATCTTCCGCAGAAATTGCAAACTGGGCCAAACAGGAGGTTAAAGGCGCTGACTCTCCAAGTCGGGAGAGTGTTAGTAAAGCGTCTGGAATGTTGCACCCGAGTACCAGGGTACGAAAACTGAGACATGTTTGAACATGTCTCCCGATCACATGGTTGATCATACTCTAGGTTCCACATGCATGTTTTAGCTGAAGGAAGAATACCTTAAACCTGGGTAGTAGAAACCCTTGGAATGGGTACCATGCAATATGACTTCAAAGGGTCTTCATTTGCTCACGAACCTCTCCAATCCTATCACTGCTGCGTTTATGCCCCTGTACACATGCTTGATTCTCTTTCGGAGACATAGCAATCCATAGGTTTTAAGATACTTACTAGTCAGGTACATTCTTAGGCGTTTAATATGCGGTGTTGAGTCCATTTCGTTGAGCAAGGAGTAGCTCTTGTCTATTCCATATTTGGCTTAAGGAACTTTATCTGTGCTCATTTCAATCTCTGGTTTTATGCAGCACCCCAACTCACCTTTACCCTTAATTAAGCATAAGTTGGTTTTCTAAATTTGAGACCCTGTTCTGTTCTGTAATTCATTTCCTGTGTAGCCAAGTTTATTGCGTGTATTACTGATATCTTATGATGTTTCTTTTTCTGTGTGACTTTTTTCAGTTAGAATCATCATACCTGAATCCACTCATTGTGCTGCTAAGGGCCTGATGACATAGATTTCATTGCTGAGTGATATTGCTTTGTAAGTAAATACCACAACTTCTTTATCCATTTTTCACTTTCTGCGATGTTGAACTTGTACTGTAAACGAGGTTCTTGTAAACAGAGGCGTCCCAAACTTTGGGGTGGCTGTGTCTTTTTGATTTTAATTTCCCTAAGCTATAGGACCATAAGTGGAAGTGCCCTAGGCTCTGTTGCTTTGTTTTTTAGATGTTTCAGGAAACACCATACACTTCTCCCCAGTGTCTGTTGGCAATTTACATCCCGCCCATCAGCATAACAAGGCTCCCAGTTCTCCATGGCCTGTCCTGCCTTTCTGGATTTTACACTTTTTTCAGATGGCCCTTTTGACCGGGGGGAAGTGAGACTTCATTGTAGTGCAGATTTCCTTTGCAAGCTTGCTTGGTTGGCCAAAAAGGGCGTATGCGTTTTTTCCTGAATATATTCAGGAAAAAACGCATACGCCCTTTTTGGCCAAGTGCATCATTGTGGACGTTCTGCCTCTTTTCCTATGCTTTCAATGCAATTCCAGTCTACCTCATGAAATCGGTTTCCTGCAATTCTGCCCGGCTTTCAAGTCCTGTTGGCAGTCTTACTTCAGTATATTTTTGGACGATAGCTGTCATTTATAACTCTGCAGGTTTGTGAATTACAGTGCCCCTGAGCTCCTTTCTTCAACTCGCTTTTTTGTGACCTGGCCGCAACACAGCAGGATGGCTTCAAGCCCTAATCTGGTTCCCGCACGGCACGCTGAGCCTTTGGTTAATTCCTCTTCCTGGTGGGAAATGAGAGTTAAATTTGCCCGTCCAGACACCTCCAGCTAGTCTCTCATTGGTTCTCGCTATCCCTGTTCATCTTCCGCAGCAATTGCAAACTGGGCCAAACAGGAGGTTAAAGGGACTGACTCTCCAAGTAGGGAGAGTGTTAGTAAAGCGTCTGGAATGTTGCACCCGAGTACCAGGGTACGAAAACTGAGACATATTTGAACACGCCTCCCGATCACATGGTTGATCATACTCTAGGTTCCACATGCATGTTTTAGCTGAAGGAAGAATACCTTAAACCTGGAGAGTTGAAACCCGTGGAATGGGTACCATGCAATATGACTTCAAAGGGTCTTCATTTGCTCACCGAACCTCTCCAATCCTATCACTGCTGCGTTTATGCCCCTGTACACATGCTTGATTCTCTTTTGGAGACATAGCAATCCATAGGTTTTAAGATACTTACTAGTCAGGTACATTCTTAGGCGTTTAATATGCGGTGTTGAGTCCATTTCGTTGAGCAAGGAGTAGCTCTTGTCTATTCCATATTTGGCTTAAGGAACTTTATCTGTGCTCATTTCAATCTCTGGTTTTATGCAGCACCCCAACTCGCCTTTCCCCTTAAGCAAGCATAAGTTGGTTTTCTAAATTTGAGACCCTGTTCTGTTTTGGAATTCAGTTCCTGTGTAGCCAAGTTTACATTCCGTGTATTACTGATATCTTATGATGTTTCTTTTTCTGTGTGACTTATTTCAGTTAGAATCATCGTACCTGAATCCACTCATTATGCTGCTACGGGCCTGATGACATAGATTTCATTGCTGAGTGATACTGCATTTTACGTAAGTACCACAAGTTCTTTATCCATTTTTCACTTTCTGGGATGTTGAACTTCTACTGTAAACGAGGTTCTTGTAAACAGAGCCGTTCCAAACTTTGGGGTGGCTGTGTCTTTTGGATTTTAATTTCCCTAAGCTATAGGACCATAAGTGGAAGTGCCCTAGGCTCTGTTGCTTTGTTTTTTAGATGTTTCAGGAAACACCATACACTTCTCCCGAGTGTCTGTTGGCAGTTTACATCCCGCCCATCAGCATAACAAGGCTCCCAGTTCTCCATGGCCTGTCCTGCCTTTCTGGATTTTACACTTTTTTCAGATGGCCCTTTTGACCGCTGGGAAGTGAGACTTCATTGTAGTGCAGATTTCCTTTACAAGCTTGCTTGGTTGGCCAAAAAGGGCGTATGCGTTTTTTCCTGAATATATTCAGGAAAAAACGCATACGCCCTTTTTGGCCAAGTGCATCATTGTGGACGTTCTGCCTCTTTTCCTATGCTTTCAATGCAATTCCAGTCTACCTCCTGAAATCGGTTTCCTGCAATTCTGCCCCGCTTTCAAGTCCTCTTGGCAGCCTTACTTCAGTATATTTTTGGACGATAGCTGTCATTTATAACTCTGCAGGTTTGTGAATTACAGTGCCCCTGGGCTCTTTTCTTCACCTCGCTTTCTTTTGAGCTGGCCGCAACACCGCAGGATGGCTTCAGGCCCTAATCTGGTTCCGGCACGGCACGCTGAGCCTTTGGTTATTTCCTCTTCCTGGTGGGAAATGAGAGTTAAATTTGCCCGTCCAGACACCTCCAGCTAGTCTCTCATTGGTTCTCGCTATTCCTGTTCATCTTCCGCAGAAATTGCAAACTGGGCCAAACAGAAGGTTAAAGGCGCTGACTCTCCAAGTGGGGAGAGTGTTAGTAAAGCGTCTGGAATGCTGCACCCGAGTACCAGGGGAAGAAAACTGAGACATATTTGAACACGTCTCCCGTTCACACGGTTGATCATACTCTGGGTTCCACATGCATGTTTTAGCTGAAGGAAGAATACCTTAAACCTGGAGAGTTGAGACCCGTGGAATGGGTACCATGCAATATGACTTCAAAGGGTCTTCATTTGCGCACCGAACCTCTCCAATCCTATCAATGCTGTGTTTATGCCCCTGTACAGATGCTTGATTCTCTTTTGGATACATAGCAATCCATAGGTTTTAAGATAGTTACTAGTCAGGTACATTCTTAGGCGTTTAATATGCGGTGTTGAGTCCATTTCGTTGAGCAAGGAGTAGCTCTTGTCTATTCCATATTTGGCTTAAGGAACTTTATCTGTGCTCATTTCAATCTCTGGTTTTATGCAGCACCCCAACTCACCTTTCCCCTTAAGCAAGCATAAGTTGGTTTTCTAAATTTGAGACCCTGTTCTGTTCTGTAATTCAGTTCCTGTGTAGCCAAGTTTACATTCCGTGTATTAGTGATATCTTATGATGTTTCTTTTTCTGTGTGACTTATTTCAGTTAGAATCATCGTACCTGAATCCACTCATTATGCTGCTACGGGCCTGATGACATAGATTTCATTGCTGAGTGATACTGCATTGTACGTAAGTACCACAAGTTCTTTATCCATTTTTCACTTTCTGTGATATTGTACTTGTACGGTAAACGAGGTTCTTGTAAACAGAGGTGTCCCAAACTTTGGGGTGGCTGTGTCTTTTTGATTTTAATTTCCCTAAGCAATAGGACCATAAGTGGAAGTGCCCTAGGCTCTGTTGCTTTGTTTTTTAGATGTTTCAGGAAACACCATACACTTCTCCTGAGTGTCTGTTGGCAATTTACATCCCGCCCATCAGCATAACAAGGCTCCCAGTTCTCCATGGCCTGTCCTGCCTTTCTGGATTTTACACTTTTTTCAGATGGCCCTTTTGACCGGGGGGAAGTGAGACTTCATTGTAGTGCAGATTACCTTTGCAAGTTTGCTTGGTTGGCCAAAAAGGGCGTATGCATTTTTTCCTGAATATATTCAGGAAAAAACCCATATGCCCTTTTTGGCCAAGTGCATCATTGTGGACGTTCTGCCTCTTTTCCTATGCTTTCAATGCTAGTCCAGTCTACCTCCTGAAATCGGTTTCCTGCAATTCTGCCCCGCTTTCAAGTCCTCTTGGCAGCCTTACTTCAGTCTATTTTTGGACGATAGCTGTCATTTATAACTCTGCAGGTTTGTGAATTACAGTGCCCCTGAGCTCCTTTCTTCAACTCGCTTTCTTGTGAGCTGGCCGCAACACCGCATGATGGCTTCAGGCCCTAATCTGGTTCTGGCACGGCACGCTGAGCCTTTGGTTAATTCCTCTTCCTGGTGGGAAATGAGAGTTAAATTTGCCCATCCAGACACCTCCAGCAAGTCTCTCATTGGTTCTCGCTATTCCTGTTCATCTTCCGCAGAAATTGCAAACTGGGCCAAACAGGAGGTTAAAGGGACTGACTCTCCAAGTCGGGAGAGTGTTAGTAAAGCGTCTGGAATGTTGCACCCGAGTATCAGGGTACGAAAACTGAGACATATTTGAACACGTCTCCCGATCACATGGTTGATCATACTCTAGGTTCCACATGCATGTTTTAGCTGAAGGAAGAATACCTTAAACCTGGGTATTTGAAACCCGTGGAATGGGTACCATGCAATATGACTTCAAAGGGTCTTCATTTGCTCACCGAACCTCTCCAATCCTATCACTGCTGCGTTTATGCCCCTGACACATGCTTGATTCTCTTTTGGAGACATAGCAATCCATAGGTTTTAAGATACTTACTAGTCAGGTACATTCTTAGGCGTTTAATATGGGTTGTTGAGTCCATTTCGTTGAGCAAGGAGTAGCTCTTGTCTATTCCATATTTGGCTTAAGGAACTTTATCTGTGCTCATTTCAATCTCTGGTTTTATGCAGCTCCCCAACTCACCTTTCCCCTTAAGCAAGCATAAGTTGGTTTTCTAAATGTGAGACCCTGTTCTGTTTTGGAATTCAGTTCCTGTGTAGCCAAGTTTATATTGCGTGTATTAATGATAACTTATGATGTTTCTTTTTCTGTGTGACTTATTTCAGTTAGAATCATTGTACCTGAATCCACTCATTATGCTGCTAAGGGCCTGATGACATAGATTTCATTGCTGAGTGATACTGCATTGTACGTAAGTACCACAAGTTCTTTTTCCATTTTTCACTTTCTGCGATGTTGAACTTGTACTATAAACGAGGTTCTTGTAAACAGAGGCGTCCCAAACTTTGGGGTGGCTGTGACTTTTTGATTTTAATTTCCCTAAGCTATAGGACCATAAGTGGAAGTGCCCTAGGCTCTGTTACTTTGTTTTTTAGATGTTTCAGGAAACACCATACACTTCTCCAGAGTGTCAGTTGTCAAGTTACATCCCGCCCATCAGCATAACAAGGCTCCCAATTCTCCATGGCCTGTCCTCCCTTTCTGGACTTTACACTTTTTTCAGATGGCCCTATTTACCGTGGGGAAGTGAGACTTCATTGTAGTGCAGATTTCCTTTGCAAGTTTGCTTGGTTGACCAAAAAGGGCGTATGCGTTTTTTCCTGAATATATTCAGGAAAAAACGCATACGCCCTTTTTGGCCAAGTGCATCATTGTGGACGTTCTGCCTCTTTTCCTATGCTTTCAATGCAATTCCAGTCTACCTCCTGAAATCGGTTTCCTGCAATTCTGCCCCGCTTTCAAGTCCTCTTGGCAGCCTTACTTCAGTATATTTTTGGACGATAGCTGTCATTTATAACTCTGCAGGTTTGTGAATTACAGTGCCCCTGAGCTCCTTTCTTCAACTCGCTTTCTTGTGACCTGGCCGCAACACCGCAGGATGGCTTCAGGCCCTAATCTGGTTCCGGCACGGTACGCAGAGCCTTTGGTTATTTCCTCTTCCTGGTGGGAAATGAGAGTTAAATTTGCCCGTCCAGACACCTCCAGCTAGTCTCTCATTGGTTCTCCCTATTCCTGTTCATCTTCCGCAGAAATTGGAAACTGGGCCAAACAGGAGGTTAAAGGGACTGACTCTCCAAGTGGGGAGAGTGTTAGTAAAGCGTCTGTAATGTTGCACCCGAGTACCAGGGGAGGAAAACTGAGACATATTTGAACACGTCTCCCGTTCACACAGTTGATCATACTCTGGGTTCCACATGCATGTTTTAGCTGAAGGAAGAATACCTTAAACCTGGAGAGTTGAGACCCGTGGAATGGGTACCATGCAATATGACTTCAAAGGGTCTTCATTTGCTCACCGAACCTCTCCAATCCTATCACTGCTGCGTTTATGCCCCTGTACACATGCTTGATTCTCTTTTGGATGCATAGCAATCCATACGTTTTAAGTTACTTACTAGTCAGGTACATTCTTAGGCGTTTAATACGGGTTGTTGAGTCCATTTCGTTGAGCAAGGAGTAGCTCTTGTCTATTCCATATTTGGCTTAAGGAACTTTATCTGTGCTCATTTCAATCTCTGGTTTTATGCAGCACCCCAACTCACCTTTCCCCTTAAGCAAGCATAAGTTGGTTTTCTAAATTTGAGACCCTGTTCTGTTTTGGAATTCAGTTCCTGTGTAGGCAAGTTTACATTCCGTGTATTAGTGATATCTTATGATGTTTCTTTTTCTGTGTGACTTATTTCAGTTAGAATCATCGTACCTGAATCCACTCATTATGCGGCTACGGGCCTGATGACATAGATTTCATTGCTGAGTGATACTGCATTGTACGTAAGTACCACAAGTTCTTTATCCATTTTTCACTTTCTGTGATATTGAACTTGTACGGTAAACGAGGTTCTTGTAAACAGAGGCGTCCCAAACTTTGGGGTGGCTGTGTCTTTTTGATTTTAATTTCCCTAAGCTATCGGACCATAAGTGGAAGTGACCTTGGCTCTGTTGCTTTGTTTTTTAGATGTTTCAGGAAACACCATACACTTCTCCCGAGTGTCTGTTGGCAATTTACATCCCGCCCATCAGCATAACAAGGCTCCCAGTTCTCCATGGCCTGTCCTCCCTTTCTGGATTTTACACTTTTTTCAGATGGCCCTTTTGACCGGGGGGAAGTGAGACTTCATTGTAGTGCAGATTTCCTTTGCAAGTTTGCTTGGTTGGCCAAAAAGGGCGTATGCGTTTTTTCCTGAATATATTCAGGAAAAAACGCATACGCCCTTTTTGGCCAAGTGCATCATTGTGGACGTTCTGCCTCTTTTCCTATGCTTTCAATGCAATTCCAGTCTACCTCCTGAAATCGGTTTCCTGCAATTCTGCCCCGCTTTCAAGTCCTCTTGGCAGCCTTACTTCAGTATATTTTTGGACGATAGCTGTCATTTATAACTCTGCAGGTTTGTGAATTACAGTGCCCCTGAGCTCCTTTCTTCAACTCGCTTTCTTGTGACCTGGCTGCAACACCGCAGGATGGCTTCAGGCCCTAATCTGGTCCCGGCACGGCACGCTGAGCCTTTGGTTAATTCCTCTTCCTGGTGGGAAATGAGAGTTAAATTTACACGTCCAGACACCTCCAGCTAGTCTCTCATTGTTTCTCGCTATTCCTGTTCATCTTTCGCAGAAATTGCAAACTGCGCCAAACAGGAGGTTAAAGGGACTGACTCTCCAAATCGGGAGAGTGTTAGTAAAGCGTCTGGAATGTTGCACCCGAGTACCAGGGTACGAAAACTGAGACATATTTGAACACGTCTCCCGATCACATGGTTGATCATACTCTAGGTTCCACATGCATGATTTAGCTGAAGGAAGAATACCTTAAACCTGGAGAGTTGAGACCCGTGGAATGGGTACCATGCAATATGACTTCAAAGGGTCTTCATTTGCTCACCGAACCTCTCCAATCCTATCACTGCTGCGTTCATGCCCCTGTACACATGCTTGATTCTCTTTTTGAGACACAGCAATCCATAGGTTTTAAGATACTTACTAGTCAGGTACATTCTTAGGCGTTTAATATGCGGTGTTGTGTCCATTTCGTTGAGCAAGGAGTAACTCTTGTCTATTCCATATTTGGCTTAAGGAACTTTATCTGTGCTCATTTCAATCTCTGGTTTTATGGAGCACCCCAACTCACCTTTCCCCTTAAGCAAGCATAAGTTGGTTTTCTAAATTTGAGACCCTGTTCTGTTCTGTAATTCAGTTCCTGTGTAGCCAAGTTTACATTCCGTGTATTACTGATATCTTACGATGTTTCATTTTCTGTGTGACTTATTTCAGTTAGAATCATCATACATGAATCCACTCATTGTGCTGCTAAGGGCCTGATGACATAGATTTCATTGCTGAGCGATATTGCTTTGTAAGTAAATACCACAACTTCTTTATCCATTTTTCACTTTCTGCGATGTTGAACTTGTCCTGTAAACGAGGTTCTTGAAAACAGAGGCGTCCCAAACTTTGGGGTGGCTGTGTCTTTTTGATTTTAATTTCCCTAAGCTATAGGACCATAATTGGAAGTGCCCTAGGCTCTGTTGCTTTGTTTTTTAGATGTTTCAGGAAACACCATACACTTCTCCCAAGTGGTTGTTGGCAATTTACATCCCGCCCATCAGCATCACAAGGCTCCCAGTTCTCCATGGCCTGTCCTCCCTTTCTGGATTTTACACTTTTTTCAGATGGCCCTTTTGACCGGGGGAAGTGAGACTTCATTGTAGTGCAGATTTCCTTTGCAAGTTTGCTTGGTTGACCAAAAAGGGCGTATGCGTTTTTTCCTGAATATATTCAGGAAAAAACGCATACGCCCTTTTTGGCCAAGTGCATCATTGTGGACGTTCTGCCTCTTTTCCTATGCTTTCAATGCAATTCCAGTC
Source organism: Stenella coeruleoalba (assembly GCF_951394435.1). Classification (NCBI taxonomy): domain Eukaryota; kingdom Metazoa; phylum Chordata; class Mammalia; order Artiodactyla; family Delphinidae; genus Stenella; species Stenella coeruleoalba. The sequence continues at coordinate 317,533 of NW_027645870.1, forward strand.
TACCTCCTGAAATCGGTTTCCTGCAATTCTGCCCCGCTTTCAAGTCCTCTTGGCAGGCTTATTTCAGTATATTTTTGGACGATAGCTGTCATTTATAACTCTGCAGGTTTGTGAATTACAGTGCCCCTGAGCTCCTTTCTTCAACTCGCTTTCTTGTGACCTGGCCGCAACACCGCAGGATGGCTTCAGGCCCTAATCTGGTCCCGGCACGGCACGCTGAGCCTTTGGTTAATTCCTCTTCCTGGTGGGAAATGAGAGTTAAATTTACACGTCCAGACACCTCCAGCTAGTCTATCATTGTTTCTCGCTATTCCTGTTCATCTTCCGCAGAAATTGCAAACTGCGCCAAACAGGAGGTTAAAGGGACTGACTGTCCAAGTCGGGAGAGTGTTAGTAAAGCGTCTGGAATGTTGCACAAGAGTACCAGGGTACGAAAACTGAGACATATTTGAACACGTCTCCCGATCACATGGTTGATCATACTCTGGGTTCCACATGCATGTTTTAGCTGAAGGAAGAATACCTAAAACCTGGAGAGTTGAGACCCGTGGAATGGGTACCATGCAATATGACTTCAAAGGGTCTTCATTTGCTCACCGAACCTCTCCAATCCTATCACTGCTGCGTTTATGCCCTGTACACATGCTTGATTCTCTTTTGGAGACATAGCATTCCATAGGTTTTAAGATACTTACTAGTCAGGTACATTCTTAGGCGTTTAATATGGGTTGTTGAGTCCAATTCCTTGAGCAAGGAGTAGCTCTTGTCTATTCCATATTTGGCTTAAGGAACTTTATCTGTGCTCATTTCAATCTCTGGTTTTATGCAGCTCCCCAACTCACCTTTCCCCTAAAGCAAGCATAAGTTGGTTTTCTAAATTTGAGACCCTGTTCTGTTTTGGAATTCAGTTACTGTGTAGCCAAGTTTCCATTCCGTGTATTAGTGATATCTTATGCTGTTTCTTTTTCTGTGTGACTTATTTCAGTTAAAATCATTGTACCTGAATCCACTCATTATGCTGCTAAGGGCCTGATGACATAGATTTCATTGCTGAGTGATACTGCATTGTACGTAAGTACCACAAGTCCTTTATCCATTTTTCACTTTCTGTGATATTGAACTTGTACGGTAAACGAGGTTCTTGTAAACGGAGGCGTCCCAAACTTTGGGGTGGCTGTGTCTTTTTGATTTTAATTTTCTTAAGCTATAGGACCATAATTGGAAGTGCCCTAGGCTCTGTTGCTTTGTTTTTTAGATGTTTCAGGAAACACCATACACTTCTCCCAAGTGGTTGTTGGCAATTTACATCCCGCCCATCAGCATAACAAGGCTCCCAGTTCTCCATGGCCTGTCCTCACTTTCTGGATTTTACACTTTTTTCAGATGGCCCTTTTGACCGGGGGAAGTGAGACTTCATTGTAGTGCAGATTTCCTTTGCAAGTTTGCTTGGTTGACCAAAAAGGGCGTATGCGTTTTTTCCTGAATATATTCAGGAAAAAACGCATACGCCCTTTTTGGCCAAGTGCATCATTGTGGACGTTCTGCCTCTTTTCCTATGCTTTCAATGCAATTCCAGTCTACCTCCTGAAATCGGTTTCCTGCAATTCTGCCCCGCTTTCAAGTCCTCTTGGCAGGCTTATTTCAGTATATTTTTGGACGATAGCTGTCATTTATAACTCTGCAGGTTTGTGAATTACAGTGCCCCTGAGCTCCTTTCTTCAACTCGCTTTCTTGTGACCTGGCCGCAACACCGCAGGATGGCTTCAGGCCCTAATCTGGTCCCGGCACGGCACGCTGAGCCTTTGGTTAATTCCTCTTCCTGGTGGGAAATGAGAGTTAAATTTACACGTCCAGACACCTCCAGCTAGTCTATCATTGTTTCTCGCTATTCCTGTTCATCTTCCGCAGAAATTGCAAACTGCGCCAAACAGGAGGTTAAAGGGACTGACTGTCCAAGTCGGGAGAGTGTTAGTAAAGCGTCTGGAATGTTGCACAAGAGTACCAGGGTACGAAAACTGAGACATATTTGAACACGTCTCCCGATCACATGGTTGATCATACTCTGGGTTCCACATGCATGTTTTAGCTGAAGGAAGAATACCTAAAACCTGGAGAGTTGAGACCCGTGGAATGGGTACCATGCAATATGACTTCAAAGGGTCTTCATTTGCTCACCGAACCTCTCCAATCCTATCACTGCTGCGTTTATGCCCTGTACACATGCTTGATTCTCTTTTGGAGACATAGCATTCCATAGGTTTTAAGATACTTACTAGTCAGGTACATTCTTAGGCGTTTAATATGGGTTGTTGAGTCCAATTCCTTGAGCAAGGAGTAGCTCTTGTCTATTCCATATTTGGCTTAAGGAACTTTATCTGTGCTCATTTCAATCTCTGGTTTTATGCAGCTCCCCAACTCACCTTTCCCCTAAAGCAAGCATAAGTTGGTTTTCTAAATTTGAGACCCTGTTCTGTTTTGGAATTCAGTTACTGTGTAGCCAAGTTTCCATTCCGTGTATTAGTGATATCTTATGCTGTTTCTTTTTCTGTGTGACTTATTTCAGTTAGAATCATCGTACCTGAATCCACTCATTATGCTGCTACGGGCCTGATGACATAGATTTCATTGCTGAGTGATACTGCATTGTACGTAAGTACCACAAGTTCTTTATCCATTTTTCAATTTCTGTGATATTGAACTTGTACGGTAAACGAGGTTCTTGTAAACAGAGGCGTCCCAAACTTTGGGGTGGCTGTGTCTTTTTGATTTTAATTTCCCTAAGCTATCGGACCATAAGTGGAAGTGACCTTGGCTCTGTTGCTTTGTTTTTTAGATGTTTCAGGAAACACCATACACTTCTCCCGAGTGTCTGTTGGCAATTTACATCCCGCCCATCAGCATAACAAGGCTCCCAGTTCTCCATGGCCTGTCCTCCCTTTCTGGATTTTACACTTTTTTCAGATGGCCCTTTTGACCGGGGGGAAGTGAGACTTCATTGTAGTGCAGATTTCCTTTGCAAGTTTGCTTGGTTGGCCAAAAAGGGCGTATGCGTTTTTTCCTGAATATATTCAGGAAAAAACGCATACGCCCTTTTTGGCCAAGTGCATCATTGTGGACGTTCTGCCTCTTTTCCTATGCTTTCAATGCAATTCCAGTCTACCTCCTGAAATCGGTTTCCTGCAATTCTGCCCCGCTTTCAAGTCCTCTTGGCAGCCTTACTTCAGTATATTTTTGGACGATAGCTGTCATTTATAACTCTGCAGGTTTGTGAATTACAGTGCCCCTGAGCTCCTTTCTTCAACTCGCTTTCTTGTGACCTGGCTGCAACACCGCAGGATGGCTTCAGGCCCTAATCTGGTCCCGGCACGGCACGCTGAGCCTTTGGTTAATTCCTCTTCCTGGTGGGAAATGAGAGTTAAATTTACACGTCCAGACACCTCCAGCTAGTCTCTCATTGTTTCTCGCTATTCCTGTTCATCTTTCGCAGAAATTGCAAACTGCGCCAAACAGGAGGTTAAAGGGACTGACTCTCCAAATCGGGAGAGTGTTAGTAAAGCGTCTGGAATGTTGCACCCGAGTACCAGGGTACGAAAACTGAGACATATTTGAACACGTCTCCCGATCACATGGTTGATCATACTCTAGGTTCCACATGCATGATTTAGCTGAAGGAAGAATACCTTAAACCTGGAGAGTTGAGACCCGTGGAATGGGTACCATGCAATATGACTTCAAAGGGTCTTCATTTGCTCACCGAACCTCTCCAATCCTATCACTGCTGCGTTCATGCCCCTGTACACATGCTTGATTCTCTTTTTGAGACACAGCAATCCATAGGTTTTAAGATACTTACTAGTCAGGTACATTCTTAGGCGTTTAATATGCGGTGTTGTGTCCATTTCGTTGAGCAAGGAGTAACTCTTGTCTATTCCATATTTGGCTTAAGGAACTTTATCTGTGCTCATTTCAATCTCTGGTTTTATGGAGCACCCCAACTCACCTTTCCCCTTAAGCAAGCATAAGTTGGTTTTCTAAATTTGAGACCCTGTTCTGTTCTGTAATTCAGTTCCTGTGTAGCCAAGTTTACATTCCGTGTATTACTGATATCTTACGATGTTTCATTTTCTGTGTGACTTATTTCAGTTAGAATCATCATACATGAATCCACTCATTGTGCTGCTAAGGGCCTGATGACATAGATTTCATTGCTGAGCGATATTGCTTTGTAAGTAAATACCACAACTTCTTTATCCATTTTTCACTTTCTGCGATGTTGAACTTGTCCTGTAAACGAGGTTCTTGTAAACAGAGGCGTCCCAAACTTTGGGGTGGCTGTGTCTTTTTGATTTTAATTTCCCTAAGCTATAGGACCATAATTGGAAGTGCCCTAGGCTCTGTTGCTTTGTTTTTTAGATGTTTCAGGAAACACCATACACTTCTCCCAAGTGGTTGTTGGCAATTTACATCCCGCCCATCAGCATCACAAGGCTCCCAGTTCTCCATGGCCTGTCCTCCCTTTCTGGATTTTACACTTTTTTCAGATGGCCCTTTTGACCGGGGGAAGTGAGACTTCATTGTAGTGCAGATTTCCTTTGCAAGTTTGCTTGGTTGACCAAAAAGGGCGTATGCGTTTTTTCCTGAATATATTCAGGAAAAAACGCATACGCCCTTTTTGGCCAAGTGCATCATTGTGGACGTTCTGCCTCTTTTCCTATGCTTTCAATGCAATTCCAGTCTACCTCCTGAAATCGGTTTCCTGCAATTCTGCCCCGCTTTCAAGTCCTCTTGGCAGGCTTATTTCAGTATATTTTTGGACGATAGCTGTCATTTATAACTCTGCAGGTTTGTGAATTACAGTGCCCCTGAGCTCCTTTCTTCAACTCGCTTTCTTGTGACCTGGCCGCAACACCGCAGGATGGCTTCAGGCCCTAATCTGGTCCCGGCACGGCACGCTGAGCCTTTGGTTAATTCCTCTTCCTGGTGGGAAATGAGAGTTAAATTTACACGTCCAGACACCTCCAGCTAGTCTATCATTGTTTCTCGCTATTCCTGTTGATCTTCCGCAGAAATTGCAAACTGCGCCAAACAGGAGGTTAAAGGGACTGACTGTCCAAGTCGGGAGAGTGTTAGTAAAGCGTCTGGAATGTTGCACAAGAGTACCAGGGTACGAAAACTGAGACATATTTGAACACGTCTCCCGATCACATGGTTGATCATACTCTGGGTTCCACATGCATGTTTTAGCTGAAGGAAGAATACCTAAAACCTGGAGAGTTGAGACCCGTGGAATGGGTACCATGCAATATGACTTCAAAGGGTCTTCATTTGCTCACCGAACCTCTCCAATCCTATCACTGCTGCGTTTATGCCCTGTACACATGCTTGATTCTCTTTTGGAGACATAGCATTCCATAGGTTTTAAGATACTTACTAGTCAGGTACATTCTTAGGCGTTTAATATGGGTTGTTGAGTCCAATTCCTTGAGCAAGGAGTAGCTCTTGTCTATTCCATATTTGGCTTAAGGAACTTTATCTGTGCTCATTTCAATCTCTGGTTTTATGCAGCTCCCCAACTCACCTTTCCCCTAAAGCAAGCATAAGTTGGTTTTCTAAATTTGAGACCCTGTTCTGTTTTGGAATTCAGTTACTGTGTAGCCAAGTTTCCATTCCGTGTATTAGTGATATCTTATGCTGTTTCTTTTTCTGTGTGACTTATTTCAGTTAAAATCATTGTACCTGAATCCACTCATTATGCTGCTAAGGGCCTGATGACATAGATTTCATTGCTGAGTGATACTGCATTGTACGTAAGTACCACAAGTCCTTTATCCATTTTTCACTTTCTGTGATATTGAACTTGTACGGTAAACGAGGTTCTTGTAAACGGAGGCGTCCCAAACTTTGGGGTGGCTGTGTCTTTTTGATTTTAATTTTCTTAAGCTATAGGACCATAAGTGGAAGTGCCCTAGGCTCGGTTGCTTTGTTTTTTAGATGTTTCAGGAAACACCATACACTTCTCCCGAGTGTCTGTTGGCAATTTACATCCCGCCCATCAGCATAACAGGCGCCCAGTTCTCAATGGCCTGTTGCCTTTCTGGATTTTACACTTTTTTCAGATGGCCCTTTTGACCGGGGGGAAGTGAGACTTCATTGTAGTGCAGATTTCCTTTGCAAGCTTGCTTGGTTGGCCAAAAAGGGCGTATGCGTTTTTTCCTGAATATATTCAGGAAAAAACGCATACGCCCTTTTTGGCCAAGTGCATCACTGTGGACGTTCTGCCTCTTTTCCTATGCTTTCAATGCAATTCCAGTCTACCTCCTGAAATCGGTTTCCTGCAATTCTGCCCTGCTTTCAAGTCCTCTTGGCAGCCTTACTTCAGTCTATTTTTGGACGATAGCTGTCATTTATAACTCTGCATGTTTGTGAATTACAGTGCCCCTGAGCTCCTTTCTTCAACTCGCTTTCTTGTGACCTGGCCGCAACATCGCAGGATGGCTTCAGGCCCTAATCTGGTTCCGGCCCGGCATGCTGAGCCTTTGGTTAATTCCTCTTCCTGGTGGGAAATGAGAGTTAAATTTGCCCGTCCAGACACCTCCAGCTAGCCTCTCATTGGTTCTCGCTATTCCTGTTCATCTTCCGCAGAAATTGCAAACTGGGCCAAACAGGATGTTAAAGGGACTGACTCTCCAAGTGGGGAGAGTGTTAGTAAAGCGTCTGGAATGTTGCACCCGAGTACCAGGGGAGGAAAACTGAAACATATTTGAACACGTCTCCCGTTCACATGGTTGATCATACTCTGGGTTCCACATGCATGTTTTAGCTGAAGGAAGAATACCTTAACCTGGAGAGTTGAGACCCGTGGAATGGGTACCATGCAATATGACTTCAAAGGGTCTTCATTTGCTCACCGAACCTCTCCAATCCTATCACTGCTGCGTTTATGCCCGTGTACACACGCTTGATTCTCTTTTGGAGACATAGCAATCCATAGGTTTTAAGATACTTACTAGTCAGGTACATTCTTAGGCGTTTAATATGGGGTGTTGAGTCCATTTCGTTGAGCAAGGAGTAGCTCTTGTCTATTCCATATTTGGCTTAAGGAACTTTATCTGTGCTCATTTCAATCTCTGGTTTTACGCAGCACCCCAACTCACCTTTCCCCTTAAGCAAACATAAGTTGGTTTTCTAAATTTGAGACCCTGTTCTGTTTTGGAATGCAGTTCCTGTGTAGCCAAGTTTACATTCCGTGTATTAGTGATATCTTATGATGTTTCTTTTTCTGTGTGACTTATTTCAGTTAGAATCATCGTACCTGAATCCACTCATTATGCTGCTACGGGCCTGATGACATAGATTTCATTGCCGAGTAATACTGCATTGTACGTAAGTACCACAAGTTCTTTATCCATTTTTCACTTTCTGTGATATTGAACTTGTACGGTAAACGAGGTTCTTGTAAACGGAGGCGTCCCAAACTTTGGGGTGGCTGTGTCTTTTTGATTTTAATTTCCCTAAGCTATAGGACCATAAGTGGAAGTGCCCAAGGCTCTGTTGCTTTGTTTTTTAGATGTTTCAGGAAACACCATACACTTCTCCTGAGTGTCTGTTGGCAATTTACATCCCGCCCATCAGCATAACAAGGCTCCCGGTTCTCAATGGCCTGTTGCCTTTCTGCATTTCACACTTTTTTCAGATGGCCCTTTTGACCGGGGGGAAGTGAGACTTCATTGTAGTGCAGATTTCCTTTGCAAGCTTGCTTGGTTGGCCAAAACGGGCGTATGCGCTTTTTCCTGAATATATTCAGGAAGAAACGCATACGCCCTTTTTGGCCAAGTGCATCATTGTGGACGTTCTGCCTCTTTTCCTATGCTTTCAATGCAATTCCAGTCTACCTCCTGAAATCGGTTTCCTGCAATTCTGCCCTGCTTTCAAGTCCTCTTGGCAGCCTTACTTCAGTCTATTTTTGGACGATAGCTGTCATTTATAACTCTGCAGTTTTGTGAATTACAGTGCTCCTGAGCTCCTTTCTTCAACTCGCTTTCTTGTGACCTGGCCGCAACACCGCAGGATGGCTTCAGGCCCTAATCTGTTTCCGGCCCGGCATGCTGAGCCTTTGGTTAATTCCTCTTCCTGGTGGGAAATGAGAGTTAAATTTGCTCGTCCAGACACCTCCAGCTAGTCTCTCATTGGTTCTCGCTATTCCTGTTCATCTTCCGCAGAAATTGCAAACTGGGCCAAACAGGAGGTTAAAGGGACTGACTCTCCAAGTCGGGAGAGTGTTAGTAAAGCGTCTGGAATGTTGCACCTGAGTACCAGGGTACGAAAACTGAGACATATTTGAACACGTCTCCCGATCACATGGTTGATCATACTCTAGGTTCCACATGCATGTTTTAGCTGAAGGAAGAATACCTTAAACCTGGGTATTTGAAACCCGTGGAATGGGTACCATGCAATATGACTTCAAAGGGTCTTCATTTGCTCACCGAACCTCTCCAATCCTATCACTGCTGCGTTTATGCCCCTGACACATGCTTGATTCTCTTTTGGAGACATAGCAATCCATAGGTTTTAAGATACTTACTAGTCAGGTACATTCTTAGGCGTTTAATATGGGTTGTTGAGTCCATTTCGTTGAGCAAGGAGTAGCTCTTGTCTATTCCATATTTGGCTTAAGGAACTTTATCTGTGCTCATTTCAATCTCTGGTTTTATGCAGCACCCAAACTCACCTTTTCCCTTAAGCAAGCATAAGTTGGTTTTCTAAATTTGAGACCCTGTTCTGTTCTGTAATTCAGTTCCTGTGTAGCCAAGTTTACATTCTGTGTATTACTGATATCTTATGATGTTTCTTTTCCTGTGTGACTTATTTCAGTTAGAATCATCGTACCTGAATCCACTCATTGTGCTGCTAAGGGCCTGATGACATAGATTTCATTGCTGAGCGATATTGCTTTGTAAGTAAATACCACAACTTCTTTATCCATTTTTCACTTTCTGCGATGTTGAACTTGTACTGTAAACGAGGTTCTTGTAAACAGAGGCGTCCCAAACTTTGGGGTGGATGCGTCTTATTGAATTGAATTTCCTTAAGCTATAGGACCGTAAGTGGAAGTGCCCTAGGCTCTGTTGCTTTGTTTTTTAGATGTTTCAGGAAACACCATACACTTCTCCCGAGTGTCTGTTGGCAATTTACATCCCGCCCATCAGCATAACACGGCTCCCAGTTCTCCATGGCCTGTCCTGCCTTTCTGGATTTTACACTTTTTTCAGATGGCCCTTTTGACTGGGGGGATGTGAGACTTCATTGTAGTGCAGATTTCCTTTGCAAGCTTGCTTGGTTGGCCAAAAAGGGCGTATGCGTTTTTTCCTGAATATATTCAGGAAAAAACGCATACGCCCTTTTCGGCCAAGTGCATCATTGTGGACGTTCTGCCTCTTTTCCTATGCTTTCAATGCAATTCCAGTCTACCTCCTGAAATCGGTTTCCTGCAATTCTGCCCCGCTTTCAAGTCCTCTTGGCAGCCTTACTTCAGTATATTTTTGGACGATAGCTGTCATTTATAACTCTGCAGGTTTGTGAATTACAGTGCCCCTGAGCTCCTTTCTTCAACTCGCTTTCTTTTGAGCTGGCCGCAACACCGCAGGATGGCTTCAGGCTCTAATCTGGTTCCGGCACGGCATGCTGAGCCTTTGGTTATTTCCTCTTCCTGGTGGGAAGTGAGAGTTAAATTTGCCCGTCCAGACACCTCCACCTAGTCTCTCATTGGTTCTCGCTATTCCTGTTCATCTTCCGCAGAAATTGCAAACTGGGCCAAACAGGAGGTTAAAGGGACTGACTCTCCAAGTCGGGAGAGTGTAAGTAAAGCGTCTGGAATGTTGCACCCGAGTACCAGGGTACGAAAACTGAGACATATTAGAACACGTCTCCCGATCACATGCTTGATCATACTCTAGGTTCCACATGCATGTTTTAGCTGAAGGAAGAATACCTTAAACCTGGGTAGTTGAAACCCGTGTAATGGGTACCATGCAATATGACTTCAAAGGGTCTTCATTTCCTCACCGACTCTCTCCTATCCTTTCACTGCTGCGTTTATGCCCCTGTACACATGCTTGATTCTCTTTCGGAGACATAGCAATCCATAGGTTTTAAGATACTTACTAGTCAGGTACATTCTTAGGCGTTTAGTATGCGGTGTTGAGTCCATTTCGTTGAGCAAGGAGTAGCTATGGTCTATTCCATATTTGGCTTAAGGAACTTTATCTGTGCTCATTTCGATCTCTGGTTTTATGCAGCACCCCAACTCACCTTTACCCCTAAGCAAGCATAAGTTGGTTTTCTAAATTTGAGACCCTGTTCTGTTCTGTAATTCAGTTCCTGTGTAGCCAAGTTTACATTCTGTGTCTTACTGATATCTTATGATGTTTCTTTTTCTGTGTGACTTATTTCAGTTAGAATCATCATACCTGAATCCACTCATTGTGCTGCTAAGGGCCTGATGACATAGATTTCATTGCTGAGTGATATTGCTTTGTAAGTAAATACCACAACTTCTTTATCCATTTTTCACTTTCTGCGATGTTGAACTTGTACTGTAAACGAGGTTCTTGTAAACAGAGCCGTTCCAAACTTTGGGGTGGCTGTGTCTTTTTGATTTTAATTTCCCTAAGCTATAGGACCGTAAGTGGAAGTGCCCTAGGCTCTGTTGCTTTGTTTTTTAGATGTTTCAGGAAACACCATACACTTCTCCCGAGTGTCTGTTGGCAATTTACATCCCGCCCTTCAGCAAAACAAGGCTCCCAGGTCTCCATGGCCTGTCCTGCCTTTCTGGATTTTACACTTTTTTCAGAGGCCCCTTTTGACCGGGGGGTTGTGAGACTTCATTGTAGTGCAGATTTCCTTTGCAAGCTTGCTTGGTTGGCCAAAAAGGGCGTATGCGTTTTTTCCTGAATATATTCAGGAAAAAACGCATACGCCCTTTTTGGCCAAGTGCATCATTGTGGACGTTCTGCCTCTTTTCCTATGCTTTCAATGCAATTCCAGTCTACCTCCTGAAATCGGTTTCCTGCAATTCTGCCCCGCTTTCAAGTCCTCTTGACAGCCTTACTTCAGTATATTTTTGGACGATAGCTGTCATTTATAACTCTGCAGGTTTGTGAATTACAGTGCCCCTGAGCTCCTTTCTTCAACTCGCTTTCTTGTGAGCTGGCCGCAACACTGCAGGATGGCTTCAGGCCCTAATCTGGTTCCGGCACGGCACGCTGTGTCATTGGTTATTTCCTCTTCCTGGTGGGAAATGAGAGTTAAATTTGCCCGTCCAGACACCTCCAGTTAGTCTCTCATTTGTTCTCCCTATTCCTGTTCATCTTCCGCAGAAATTGCAAACTGGGCCAAACAGGAGGTTAAAGGCGCTGACTCTCCAAGTGGGGAGAGTGTTAGTAAAGCGTCCGGAATGTTGCACCCGAGTACCAGGGGAGGAAAACTGAGACATATTTGAACACGTCTCCCGTTCACATGGTTGATCATACTCTGGGTTCCACATGCATGTTTTAGCTGAAGGAAGAATACCTTAAACCTGGAGAGTTGAGACCCGTGTAATGGGTACCATGCAATATGACTTCAAAGGGTCTTCATTTGCTCACCGAACCTCTCCAATCCTATCACTGCTGCGTTTATGCCCCTGTACACACGCTTGATTCTCTTTTGGAGACATAGCAATCCATAGGTTTTAAGATACTTACTAGTCAGGTACATTCTTAGGCGTTTAATATGGGGTGTTGAGTCCATTTCGTTGAGCAAGGAGTAGCTCTTGTCTATTCCATATTTGGCTTAAGGAACTTTATCTGTGCTCATTTCGATCTCTGGTTTTATGCAGCACCCCAACTCACCTTTCCCCTTAAGCAAGCATAAGTTGGTTTTCTAAATTTGAGACCCTGTTCTGTTTTGGAATGCAGTTCCTGTGTAGCCAAGTTTACATTCCGTGTATTAGTGATATCTTATGATGTTTCTTTTTCTGTGTGACTTATTTCAGTTAGAATCATCGTACCTGAATCCACTCATTATGCTGCTACGGGCCTGATGACATAGATTTCATTGCTGAGTGATACTGCATTGTACGTAAGTACCACAAGTCCTTTATCCATTTTTCACTTTCTGTGATATTGAACTTGTACGGTAAACGAGGTTCTTGTAAACGGAGGCGTCCCAAACTTTGGGGTGGCTGTGTCTTTTTGATTTTAATTTTCTTAAGCTATAGGACCATAAGTGGAAGTGCCCTAGGCTCGGTTGCTTTGTTTTTTAGATGTTTCAGGAAACACCATACACTTCTCCCGAGTGTCTGTTGGCAATTTACATCCCGCCCATCAGCATAACAGGCGCCCAGTTCTCAATGGCCTGTTGCCTTTCTGGATTTTACACTTTTTTCAGATGGCCCTTTTGACCGGGGGGAAGTGAGACTTCATTGTAGTGCAGATTTCCTTTGCAAGCTTGCTTGGTTGGCCAAAAAGGGCGTATGCGTTTTTTCCTGAATATATTCAGGAAAAAACGCATACGCCCTTTTTGGCCAAGTGCATCACTGTGGACGTTCTGCCTCTTTTCCTATGCTTTCAATGCAATTCCAGTCTACCTCCTGAAATCGGTTTCCTGCAATTCTGCCCTGCTTTCAAGTCCTCTTGGCAGCCTTACTTCAGTCTATTTTTGGACGATAGCTGTCATTTATAACTCTGCATGTTTGTGAATTACAGTGCCCCTGAGCTCCTTTCTTCAACTCGCTTTCTTGTGACCTGGCCGCAACATCGCAGGATGGCTTCAGGCCCTAATCTTGTTCCGGCCCGGCATGCTGAGCCTTTGGTTAATTCCTCTTCCTGGTGGGAAATGAGAGTTAAATTTGCCCGTCCAGACACCTCCAGCTAGCCTCTCATTGGTTCTCGCTATTCCTGTTCATCTTCCGCAGAAATTGCAAACTGGGCCAAACAGGATGTTAAAGGGACTGACTCTCCAAGTGGGGAGAGTGTTAGTAAAGCGTCTGGAATGTTGCACCCGAGTACCAGGGGAGGAAAACTGAAACATATTTGAACACGTCTCCCGTTCACATGGTTGATCATACTCTGGGTTCCACATGCATGTTTTAGCTGAAGGAAGAATACCTTAACCTGGAGAGTTGAGACCCGTGGAATGGGTACCATGCAATATGACTTCAAAGGGTCTTCATTTGCTCACCGAACCTCTCCAATCCTATCACTGCTGCGTTTATGCCCGTGTACACACGCTTGATTCTCTTTTGGAGACATAGCAATCCATAGGTTTTAAGATACTTACTAGTCAGGTACATTCTTAGGCGTTTAATATGGGGTTTTGAGTCCATTTCGTTGAGAAAGGAGTAGCTCTTGTCTATTCCATATTTGGCTTAAGGAACTTTATCTGTGCTCATTTCAATCTCTGGTTTTATGCAGCACCCCAACTCACCTTTCCCCTTAAGCAGGCATAAGTTAGTTTTCTAAATTTGAGACCCTGTTCTGTTCTGTAATTCAGTTCCTGTGTAGCCAAGTTTACATTCCTTGTATTACTGATATCTTATGATGTTTCTTTTTCTGTGTGACTTATTTCAGTTAGAATCATCATACCTGAATCCACTCATTGTGCTGCTAAGGGCCTGATGACACAGATTTCATTGCTGAGTGATATTGCTTTGTAAGTAAATACCACAACTTCTTTATCCATTTTTCACTTTCTGCGATGTTGAACTTGTACTGTAAACGAGGTTCTTGTAAACAGAGCCGTTCCAAACTTTGGGGTGGCTGTGTCTTTTTCATTTTAATTTCCCTAAGCTATAGGACCATAAGTGGAAGTGCCCTAGGCTCTGTTGCTTTGTTTTTTAGTTGTTTCAGGAAACACCATACACTTCTCCCGAGTGTCTGTTGGCAATTTACATCCCGCCCATCAGCATAACAAGGCTCCCAGTTCTCCATGGCCTGTCCTGCCTTTCTGGATTTTACACTTTTTTCAGATGGCCCTTTTGACCGGGGGGAAGTGAGACTTCTTTGTAGTGCAGATTTCCTTTGCAAGCTTGCTTGGTTGGCCAAAAAGGGCGTATGCGTTTTTTCCTGAATATATTCAGGAAAAAACGCATACGCCCTTTTTGGCCAAGTGCATCATTGTGGACGTTCTGCCTCTTTTCCTATGCTTTCAATGCAATTCCAGTCTACCTCCTGAAATCGGTTTCCTGCAATTCTGCCCCGCTTTCAAGTCCTCTTGGCAGCCTTACTTCAGTCTATTTTTGGACGATAGCTGTCATTTATAACTCTGCAGGTTTGTGAATTACAGTGCCCCTGAGCTCCTTTCTTCAACTCGCTTTCTTGTGACCTGGCCGCAACACCGCAGGATGCCTTCAGGCCCTAATCTGGTTCTGGCACGGCATGATGAGCCTTTGGTTAATTCCTCTTCCTGGTGGGAAATGAGAGTTAAATTTGCCCGTCCAGACACCTCCAGCTAGCCTCTCATTGGTTCTCGCTATTCCTGTTCATCTTCCGCAGAAATTGCAAACTGGGCCAAACAGGAGGTTAAAGGGACTGACTCTCCAAGTCGGGAGAGTGTTAGTAAAGCGTCTGGAATGTTGCACCCGAGTACCAGGGTACGAAAACTGAGACATATTTGAACACGTCTCCCGATCACATGGTTGATCATACTCTAGGTTCCACATGCATGTTTTAGCTGAAGGAAGAATACCTTAAACCTGGGTAGTTGAAACCCGTGGAATGGGTACCATGCAATATGACTTCAAAGGGTCTTCATTTGCTCACGAACCTCTCCAATCCTATCACTGCTGCGTTTATGCCCCTGTACACATGCTTGATTCTCTTTCGGAGACATAGCAATCCATAGGTTTTAAGATACTTACTAGTCAGGTGCATTCTTAGGCGTTTAATATGGGGTTTTGTGTCCATTTCGTTGAGCAAGGAGTAGCTCTTGTCTATTCCATATTTGGCTTAAGGAACTTTATCTGTGCTCATTTCAATCTCTGGTTTTATGCAGCACCCCAACTCACCTTTCCCCTTAAGCAAGCATAAGTTGGTTTTCTAAATTTGAGGCCCTGTTCTGTTTTGAAATTCAGTTCCTGTGTAGCCAAGTTTACATTCCGTGTATTAGTGATATCTTATGATGTTTCTTTTTCTGTGTGACTTATTTCAGTTAGAATCATCGTACCTGAATCCACTCATTATGCTGCTACGGGCCTGATGACATAGATTTCATTGCTGAGTGATACTGCATTGTACGTAAGTACCACAAGTTCTTTATCCATTTTTCACTTTCTGTGATATTGAACTTGTACGGTACACGAGGTTCTTGTAAACGGAGGCGTCCGAAACTTTGGGGTGGCTGTGTCTTTTTGATTTTAATTTCCCTAAGCTATAGGACCATAAGCGGAAGTGCCCTAGGCTCTGTTGCTTTGTTTTTACATGTTTCAGGAAACACCATACACTTCTCCCAAGTGGTTGTTGGCAATTTACATCCCGCCCATCAGCATAACAAGGCTCCCAGTTCTCCATGGCCTGTCCTGCCTTTCTGGATTTTACACTTTTTTCAGATGGCCCTTTTGACCGGGGGGAAGTGAGACTTCATTGTAGTGCAGATTTCCTTTGCAAGCTTGCTTGGTTGGCCAAAAAGGGCGTATGCGTTTTTTCCTGAATATATTCAGGAAAAAACGCAAACGCCCTTTTTGGCCAAGTGCATCATTGTGGACGTTCTGCCTCTTTTCCTATGCTTTCAATGCAATTCCAGTCTACCTCCTGAAATCGGTTTCCTGCAATTCTGCCCCGCTTTCAAGTCCTCTTGGCAGCCTTACTTCAGTCTATTTTTGGACGATAGCTGTCATTTATAACTCTGCAGGTTTGTGAATTACAGTGCCCCTGAGCTCCTTTCTTCAACTCGCTTTCTTGTGACCTGGCCGCAACACCGCAGGATGCCTTCAGGCCCTAATCTGGTTCTGGCACGGCATGATGAGCCTTTGGTTAATTCCTCTTCCTGGTGGGAAATGAGAGTTAAATTTGCCCGTCCAGACACCTCCAGCTAGCCTCTCATTGGTTCTCGCTATTCCTGTTCATCTTCCGCAGAAATTGCAAACTGGGCCAAACAGGAGGTTAAAGGGACTGACTCTCCAAGTCGGGAGAGTGTTAGTAAAGCGTCTGGAATGTTGCACCCGAGTACCAGGGTACGAAAACTGAGACATATTTGAACACGTCTCCCGATCACATGGTTGATCATACTCTAGGTTCCACATGCATGTTTTAGCTGAAGGAAGAATACCTTAAACCTGGGTAGTTGAAACCCGTGGAATGGGTACCATGCAATATGACTTCAAAGGGTCTTCATTTGCTCACGAACCTCTCCAGTCCTATCACTGCTGCGTTTATGCCCCTGTACACATGCTTGATTCTCTTTCGGAGACATAGCAATCCATAGGTTTTAAGATACTTACTAGTCAGGTGCATTCTTAGGCGTTTAATATGGGGTTTTGTGTCCATTTCGTTGAGCAAGGAGTAGCTCTTGTCTATTCCATATTTGGCTTAAGGAACTTTATCTGTGCTCATTTCAATCTCTGGTTTTATGCAGCACCCCAACTCACCTTTCCCCTTAAGCAAGCATAAGTTGGTTTTCTAAATTTGAGGCCCTGTTCTGTTTTGAAATTCAGTTCCTGTGTAGCCAAGTTTACATTCCGTGTATTAGTGATATCTTATGATGTTTCTTTTTCTGTGTGACTTATTTCAGTTAGAATCATCGTACCTGAATCCACTCATTATGCTGCTACGGGCCTGATGACATAGATTTCATTGCTGAGTGATACTGCATTGTACGTAAGTACCACAAGTTCTTTATCCATTTTTCACTTTCTGTGATATTGAACTTGTACGGTAAACGAGGTTCTTGTAAACGGAGGCGTCCGAAACTTTGGGGTGGCTGTGTCTTTTTGATTTTAATTTCCCTAAGCTATAGGACCATAAGCGGAAGTGCCCTAGGCTCTGTTGCTTTGTTTTTACATGTTTCAGGAAACACCATACACTTCTCCCAAGTGGTTGTTGGCAATTTACATCCCGCCCATCAGCATAACAAGGCTCCCAGTTCTCCATGGCCTGTCCTGCCTTTCTGGATTTTACACTTTTTTCAGATGGCCCTTTTGACCGGGGGGAAGTGAGACTTCATTGTAGTGCAGATTTCCTTTGCAAGCTTGCTTGGTTGGCCAAAAAGGGCGTATGCGTTTTTTCCTGAATATATTCAGGAAAAAACGCAAACGCCCTTTTTGGCCAAGTGCATCATTGTGGACGTTCTGCCTCTTTTCCTATGCTTTCAATGCAATTCCAGTCTACCTCCTGAAATCGGTTTCCTGCAATTCTGCCCCGCTTTCAAGTCCTCTTGGCAGCCTTACTTCAGTCTATTTTTGGACGATAGCTGTCATTTATAACTCTGCAGGTTTGTGAATTACAGTCCCCCTGAGCTCCTTTCTTCAACTCGCTTTCTTGTGACCTGGCCGCAACACCGCAGGATGGCTTCAGGACCTAATCTGGTTCCGGCACGGCACGCTGAGCCTTTGGTTAATTCCTCTTCCTGGTGGGAAATGAGAGTTAAATTTGCCCGTCCAGACACCTCCAGCTAGCCTCTCATTGGTTCTCGCTATTCCTGTTCATCTTCCGCAGAAATTGCAAACTCGGCCAAACAGGAGGTTAAAGGGACTGACTCTCCAAGTGGGGAGAGTGTTAGTAAAGCGTCTGGAATGTTGCACCCGAGTACCAGGGAACGAAAACTGAGACATATTTGAACACGTCTCCCAATCACATGGTTGATCATACTCTAGGTTCCACATGCATGTTTTAGCTGAAGGAACAATACCTTACACCTGGGTAGTTGAAACCCGTGGAATGGGTACCATGCAATATGACTTCAAAGGGTCTTCATTTGCTCACGAACCTCTCCAATCTTATCACTGCTGCATTTATGCCCCTGTACACATGCTTGATTCTCTTTCGGAGACATAGCAATCCATAGGTTTTAAGATACTTACTAGTCAGGTACATTCTTAGGCGTTTAATATGCGGTGTTGAGTCCATTTCGTTGAGCAAGGAGTAGCTCTTGTCTATTCCATATTTGGCTTAAGGAACTTTATCTGTGCTCATTTCAATCTCTGGTTTTATGCAGCACCCCAACTCACCTTTCCCCTTAAGCAAGCATAAGTTGGTTTTCTAAATTTGAGACCCTGTTCTGTTCTGTAATTCAGTTCCTGTGTAGCCAAGTTTACATTCCGTGTATTACTGATATCTTATGATGTTTCTTTTTCTGTGTGACTTATTTCAGTTAGAATCATCATACCTGAATCCACTCATTGTGCTGCTAAGGGCCTGATGACACAGATTTCATTGCTGAGTGATATTGCTTTGTAAGTAAATACCACAACTTCTTTATCCATTTTTCACTTTCTGCGATGTTGAACTTGTACTGTAAACGAGTTTCTTGTAAACAGAGCCGTTCCAAACTTTGGGGTGGCTGTGTCTTTTTGATTTTAATTTCCCTAAGCTATAGGACCATAAGTGGAAGTGCCCTAGGCTCTGTTGCTTTGTTTTTTAGATGTTTCAGGAAACACCATACACTTCTCCCAAGTGTCTGTTGGCAATTTACATCCCGCCCATCAGCATAACAAGGCTCCCAGTTCTCCATTGCCTGTCCTGCCTTTCTGGATTTTACATTTTTTTCAGATGGCCCTTTTGACCGGGGGGAAGTGAGACTTCATTGTAGTGCAGATTTCCTTTGCAAGCTTGCTTGGTTGGCCAAAAAGGGCGTATGCGTTTTTTCCTGAATATATTCAAGAAAAAACGCATACGCCCTTTTTGGCCAAGTGCATAATTGTGGACGTTCTGCCTCTTTTCCTATGCTTTCAATGCAATTCCAGTCTACCTCCTGAAATCGGTTTCCTGCAATTCTGCCCCGCTTTCAAGTCCTGTTGGCAGCCTTACTTCAGTCTATTTTTGGATGATAGCTGTCATTTATAACTCTGCAGGTTTGTGAATTACAGTGCCCCTGAGCTCCTTTCTTCAACTCGCTTTCTTTTGAGCTGGCCGCAACACCGCAGGATGGCTTCAGGCCCTAATCTGGTTCCGGCACGGCACGCTGAGCCTTTGGTTATTTCCTCTTCCTGGTGGGAAATGAGAGTTAAATTTGCCCGTCCAGACACCTCCAGCTAGCCTCTCATTGGTTCTCGCTATTCCTGTTCATCTTCCGCAGAAATTGCAAACTGGGCCAAACAGGAGGTTAAAGGGACTGACTCTCCAAGTCGGGAGAGTGTTAGTAAAGCATCTGGAATGTTGCACCCGAGTACCAGGGTACGAAAACTGAGACATATTTGAACACGTCTCCCGATCACATGGTTGATCATACTCTGGGTTCCACATGCATGTTTTAGCTGAAGGAAGAATACCTAAAACCTGGGTAGTTGAAACCCGTGGAATGGGTACCATGCAATATGACTTCAAAGGGTCTTCATTTGCTCACCGAACATCTCCAATCCTATCACTGCTGCGTTTATGCCCCTGTACACATGCTTGATTCTCTTTCGGAGACATAGCAATCCATAGGTTTTAAGATACTTACTAGTCAGGTACATTCTTAGGCGTTTAATATGCGGTGTTGAGTCCATTTCATTGAGCTAGGAGTAGCTCTTGTCTATTCCATATTTGGCTTAAAGAACTTTATCTGTGCTCATTTCAATCTCTGGTTTTATGCAGCACCCCAACTCACCTTTACCCTTAAGCAAGCATAAGTTGGTTTTCTAAATTTGAGAACCTGTTCTGTTCTGTAATTCAGTTCCTGTGTAGCCAAGTTTACATTCCGTGTATTACTAATATCTTATGATGTTTCTTTTTCTGTGTGACTTATTTCAGTTAGAATCATCGTACCTGAATCCACTCATTATGCTGCTACGGGCCTGATGACATAGATTTCATTGCTGAGTGACACTGCATTGTACGTAAGTACCACAAGTTCTTTATCCATTTTTCACTTTCTGTGATATTGAACTTGTACGGTAAACGAGGTTCTTGTAAACAGAGGCGTCCCAAACTTTGGGGTGGCTGTGTCTTTTTGATTTTAATTTCCCTAATCTATAGGACCATAAGTGGAAGTGCCCTAGGCTCTGTTGCTTTGTTTTTTAGATGTTTAAGGAAACACCATACACTTCTCCCCAGTGTCTGTTGGCAATTTACATCCCGCCCATCAGCATAACAAGGCTCCCAGTTCTCCATGGCCTGTCCTGCCTTTCTGGATTTTACACTTTTTTCAGATGGCCCTTTTGACCGAGGGAAATTGAGACTTCATTGTAGTGCAGATTTCCTTTGCAAGCTTGCTTGGTTGGCCAAAAAGGGCGTATGCGTTTTTTCCTGAATATATTCAGGAAAAAACGCAAACACCCTTTTTGGCCAAGTGCATCATTGTGGACGTTCTGCCTCTTTTCCTATGCTTTCAATGCAATTCCAGTCTACCTCCTGAAATCGGTTTCCTGCAATTCTGCCCCGCTTTCAAGTCCTGTTGGCAGCCTTACTTCAGTCTATTTTTGGACGATAGCTGTCATTTATAACTCTGCAGGTTTGTGAATTACAGTGCCCCTGAGCTCCTTTCTTCAACTCGCTTTCTTTTGAGCTGGCCGCAACACTGCAGGATGGCTTCAGGCCCTAATCTGGTTCCGGCACGGCACGCTGAGCCTTTGGTTATTTCCTCTTCCTGGTGGGAAATGAGAGTTAAATTTGCCCGTCCAGACACCTCCAGCTAGCCTCTCATTGGTTCTCGCTATTCCTGTTCATCTTCCGCAGAAATTGCAAACTGTGCCAAACAGGAGGTTAAAGGCGCTGACTCTCCAAGTGGGGAGAGTGTTAGTAAAGCGTCTGGAATGTTGCACCCGAGTACCAGGGGAGGAAAACTGAGACATATTTGAACACGTCTCCCGTTCACATGGTTGATGATACTCTGGGTTCCACATGCATGTTTTAGCTGAAGGAAGAATAACTTAAAACTGGAGTGTTGAAACCCGTGGAATGGGTACCATGCAATATGACTTCAAAGGGTCTTCATTTGCTCACGAACCTCTCCAATCCTATCACTGCTGCGTTTATGCCCCGTACACATGCTTGATTCTCTTTCGGAGACATAGCAATCCATAGGTTTTAAGATACTTACTAGTCAGGTGCATTCTTATGCGTTTAATATGGGGTTTTGTGTCCATTTCGCTGAGCAAGGAGTAGCTCTTGTCTATTCCATATTTGGCTTAAGGAACTTTATCTGTGCTCATTTCAATCTCTGGTTTTATGCAGCACCCCAACTCACCTTTCCCCTTAAGCAAGCATAAGTTGGTTTTCTAAATTTGAGACCCTGTTCTGTTTTGGAATGCAGTTCCTGTGTAGCCAAGTTTACATTCCGTGTATTAGTGATATCTTATGATGTTTCTTTTTCTGTGTGACTTATTTCAGTTAGAATCATCGTACCTGAATCCACTCATTATGCTGCTACGGGCCTGATGACATAGATTTCATTGCTGAGTGATACTGCATTGTACGTAAGTACCACAAGTTCTTTATCCTTTTTTCACTTTCTGTGATATTGAACTTGTACGGTAAACGAGGTACTTGTAAACGGAGGCGTCCCAAACTTTGGGGTGGCTGTGTCTTTTTGATTTTAATTTCCCTAAGCTATAGGACCATAAGCGGAAGTGCCCTAGGCTCTGTTGCTTTGTTTTTAGATGTTTCAGGAAACACCATACACTTCTCCCAAGTGGTTGTTGGCAATTTACATCCCGCCCATCAGCATAACAAGGTTCCCAGTTCTCCATGGCCTGTCCTGCCTTTCTGGATTTTACACTTTTTTCAGATGGCCCTTTTGACCGGGGGGAAGTGAGACTTCATTGTAGTGCAGATTTCCTTTGCAAGCTTGCTTGGTTGGCCAAAAAGGGCGTATGCGTTTTTTCCTGAATATATTCAGGAAAAAACGCATACGCCCTTTTTGGCCAAGTGCATCATTGTGGACGTTCTGCCTCTTTTCCTATGCTTTCAATGCAATTCCAGTCTACCTCCTGAAATCGGTTTCCTGCAATTCTGCCCCGCTTTCAAGTCCTCTTGGCAGCCTTACTTCAGTGTATTTTTGGACGATAGCTGTCATTTATAACTCTGCAGGTTTATGAATTACAGTGCCCCTGAGCTCCTTTCTTCAACTCGCTTTCTTGTGACCTGGCCGCAACACCGCATGATGGCTTCAGGCCCTAATCTGGTTCCGGCACGGCATGCTTTGCCTTTGGTTAATTCCTCTTCCTGGTGGGAATTGAGAGTTAAATTTGCCCGTCCAGACACCTCCAGCTAGCCTCTCATTGGTTCTCGCTATTCCTGTTCATCTTCCGCAGAAATTGCAAACTGGGCCAAACAGGAGGTTAAAGGGACTGACTCTCCAAGTGGGGAGAGTGTTAGTAAAGCGTCTGGAATGTTGCACCCGAGTACCAGGGGAGGAAAACTGAGACATATTTGAACACGTCTCCCGTTCACATGGTTGATCATACTTGGGTTCCACATGCATGTTTTAGCTGAAGGAAGAATACCTAAAACCTGGGTAGTTGAAACCCGTGGAATGGGTACCATGCAATATGACTTCAAAGGGTCTTCATTTGCTCACCGAACCTCTCCAATCCTATCACTGCTGCGTTTATGCCCCTGTACACATGCTTGATTCTCTTTTGGAGACATAGCAATCCATAGGTTTTAAGATACTTACTAGTCAGGTACATTCTTAGGCGTTTAATATGGGGTTTTGAGTCCATTTCGTTGAGCAAGGAGTAGCTCTTGTCTATTCCATATTTGGGTTAAGGAACTTTATCTGTGCTCATTTCAATCTCTGGTTTTATGCAGCACCCCAACTCACCTTTCCCCTTAAGCAAGCATAAGTTGGTTTTCTAAATTTGAGACCCTGTTCTGTTTTGGAATGCAGTTCCTGTGTAGCCAAGTTTACATTCCGTGTATTAGTGATATCTTATGATGTTTCTTTTTCTGTGTGACTTATTTCAGTTAGAATCATCATACCTGAATCCACTCATTGTGCTGCTAAGGGCCTGATGACACAGATTTCATTGCTGAGTGATATTGCTTTGTAAGTAAATACCACAACTTCTTTATCCATTTTTCACTTTCTGCGATGTTGAACTTGTACTGTAAACGAGGTTCTTGTAAACAGAGCTGTTCCAAACTTTGGGGTGGCTGTGTCTTTTTGATTTTAATTTCCCTAAGCTATAGGACCATAAGTGGAAGTGCCCTAGGTTCTGTTGCTTTGTTTTTTAGTTGTTTCAGGAAACACCATACACTTCTCCCAAGTGGTTCTTGGCAATTTACATCCCGCCCATCAGCATAACAAGGCTCCCAGTTCTCCATGGCCTGTCCTGCCTTTCTGGATTTTACACTTTTTTCAGATGGCCCTTTTGACCGGGGGGAAGTGAGACTTCATTGTAGTGCAGATTTCTTTGCAAGCTTGCTTGGTTGGCCAAAAAGGGCGTATGCGTTTTTTCCTGAATATATTCAGGAAAAAACGCATACGCCCTTTTTGGCCAAGTGCATCATTGTGGACGTTCTGCCTCTTTTCCTATGCTTTCAATGCAACTCCAGTCTACCTCCTGAAATCGGTTTCCTGCAATTCTGCCCCGCTTTCAAGTCCTCTTGGCAGCCTTACTTCAGTCTATTTTTGGACGATAGCTGTCATTTATAACTCTGCAGGTTTGTGAATTACAGTGCCCCTGAGCTCCTTTCTTCAACTCGCTTTCTTGTGACCTGGCCGCAACACCACAGGATGGCTTCAGGCCCTAATCTGGTTCCGGCCCGGCATGCTGAGCCTTTGGTTAATTCCTCTTCCTGGTGGGAAATGAGAGTTAAATTTGCCCGTCCAGACACCTCCAGCTAGCCTCTCATTGGTTCTCGCTATTCCTGTTCATCTTCCGCAGAAATTGCAAACTGGGCCAAACAGGAGGTTAAAGGGACTGACTCTCCAAGTCGGGAGAGTGTTAGTAAAGCGTCTGGAATGTTGCACCCGAGTACCAGGGGAGGAAAACTGAGACATATTTGAACACGTCTCCCATTCACATGGTTGATGATACTCTGGGTTCCACATGCATGTTTTAGCTGAAGGAAGAATACCTTAAAACTGGAGAGTTGAAACCCGTGGAATGGGTACCATGCAATATGACTTCAAAGGGTCTTCATTTGTTCACGAACCTCTCCAATCCTATCACTGCTGCGTTTATGCCCCTGTACACATGCTTGATTCTCTTTCGGAGACATAGCAATCCATAGGTTTTAAGATACTTACTAGTCAGGTGCATTCTTAGGCGTTTAATATGGGGTTTTGTGTCCATTTCGCTGAGCAAGGAGTAGCTCTTGTCTATTCCATATTTGGCTTAAGGAACTTTGTCTGTGCTCATTTCAATCTCTGGTTTTATGCAGCACCCCAACTCACCTTTCCCCTTAAGCAAGCATAAGTTGGTTTTCTAAATTTGAGACCCTGTTCTGTTTTGGAATGCAGTTCCTGTGTAGCCAAGTTTACATTCCGCGTATTAGTGATATCTTATGATGTTTCTTTTTCTGTGTGACTTATTTCAGTTAGAATCATCACACCTGAATCCACTCATTGTGCTGCTAAGGGCCTGATGACACAGATTTCATTGCTGAGTGATATTGCTTTGTAAGTAAATACCACAAGTTCTTTATCCATTTTTCACTTTCTGCGATGTTGAACTTGTACTGTAAACGAGGTTCTTGTAAACAGAGGCGTCCCAAACTTTGGGGTGGCTGTGTCTTTTTGATTTTAATTTCCCTAAGCTATAGGACCATAAGTGGAAGTGCCCTAGGCTCTGTTGCTTTGTTTTTTAGATGTTTCAGGAAACACCATACACTTCTCCCGAGTGTCTGTTGGCAATTTACATCCCGCCCATCAACATAACAAGGCTCCCAGTTCTCCATGGCCTGTCCTGCCTTTCTGGATTTTACACTTTTTTCAGATGGCCCTTTTGACCGGGGGGAAGTGAGACTTCATTGTAGTGCAGATTTCCTTTGCAAGTTTGCTTGGTTGGCCAAAAAGGGCGTATGCGTTTTTTCCTGAATATATTCAGGAAAAAACGCATACGCCCTTTTTGGCCAAGTGCATCATTGTGGACGTTCTGCCTCTTTTCCTATGCTTTCAATGCAATTCCAGTCTACCTCCTGAAATCGGTTTCCTGCAATTCTGCCCCGCTTTCAAGTCCTCTTGGCAGCCTTACTTCAGTCTATTTTTGGACGATAGCTGTCATTTATAACTCTGCAGGTTTGTGAATTACAGTGCCCCTGAGCTCCTTTCTTCAACTCGCTTTCTTGTGACCTGGCCGCAACACCGCAGGATGTCTTCAGGCCCTAATCTGGTTCCGGCACGGCACGCTGAGCCTTTGGTTAATTCCTCTTCCTGGTGGGAAATGAGAGTTAAATTTGCCCGTCCAGACACCTCCAGCTAGTCTCTCATTGGTTCTCGCTATTCCTGTTCATCTTCCACAGAAATTGCAAACTGGGCCAAACAGGAGGTTAAAGGGACTGACTCTCCAAGTGGGGAGAGTGTTAGTAAAGTGTCTGGAATGTTGCACCCGAGTACCAGGGTACGAAAACTGAGACATATTTGAACACGTCTCCCGATCACATGGTTGATCATACTCTAGGTTCCACATGCATGTTTTACCTGAAGGAAGAATACCTTAAACTTGGGTAGTTGAAACCCGTGGAATGGGTACCATGCAGTATGACTTCAAAGGGTCTTCATTTGCTCACGAACCTCTCCAATCTTATCACTGCTGCATTTATGCCCCTGTACACATGCTTGATTCTCTTTCGGAGAGATAGCAATCCATAGGTTTTAAGATACTTACTAGTCAGGTACATTCTTAGGCGTTTAATATGCGGTGTTGAGTCCATTTCGTTGAGCAAGGAGTAGCTCTTGTCTATTCCATATTTGGCTTAAGGAACTTTATCTGTGCTCATTTCAATCTCTGGTTTTATGCAGCACCCCAACTCACCTTTCCCCTTAAGCAAGCATAAGTTGGTTTTCTAAATTTGAGACCCTGTTCTGTTCTGTAATTCAGTTCCTGTGTAGCCAAGTTTACATTCCGTGTATTAGTGATATCTTATGATGTTTCTTTTTCTGTGTTACTTATTTCAGTTAGAATCATCATACCTGAATCCACTCATTGTGCTGCTAAGGGCCTGATGACACAGATTTCATTGCTGAGTGATATTGCTTTGTAAGTAAATACCACAACTTCTTTATCCATTTTTCATATTCTGCGATGTTGAACTTGTACTGTAAACGAGTTTCTTGTAAACAGAGCCGTTCCAAACTTTGGGGTGGCTGTGTCTTTTTGATTTTAATTTCCCTAAGCTATAGGACCATAAGTGGAAGTGCCCTAGGCTCTGTTGCTTTGTTTTTTAGATGTTTCAGGAAACACCATACACTTCTCCGGAGTGTCTGTTTGCAATTTACATCCCGCCCATCAGCATAACAAGGCTCCTAGTTCTCCATGGCCTGTCCTGCCTTTCTGGATTTTACACTTTTTTCAGATGGCCCTTTTGACCGGGGGGAAGTGAGACTTCATTGTAGTGCAGATTTCCTTTGGAAGCTTGCTTGGTTGGCCAAAAAGTGCGTATGCGTTTTTTCCTGAATATATTCAGGAAAAAACGCATACGCCCTTTTTGGCCAAGTGCATCATTGTGGACGTTCTGCCTCTTTTCCTATGCTTTCAATGCAATTCCAGTGTACCTCCTGAAATCGGTTTCCTGCAATTCTGCCCCGCTTTCAAGTCCTCTTGGCAGCCTTACTTCAGTCTATTTTTGGACGATAGCTGTCATTTATAACTCTGCAGGTTTGTGAATTACAGTGCCCCTGAGCTCCTTTCTTCAACTCGCTTTCTTTTGAGCTGGCCGCAACACCGCAGGATGGGTTCAGGCCCTAATCTGGTTCCGGTACGGCACGCTGAGCCTTTGGTTATTTCCTCTTCCTGGTGGGAAATGAGAGTTAAATTTGCCTGTCCTGACACCTCCAGCTAGCCTCTCATTGGTTCTCGCTATTCCTGTTCATCTTCCGCAGAAATTGCAAACTGTGCCAAACAGGAGGTTAAAGGCGCTGACTCTCCAAGTGGGGAGAGTGTTAGTAAAGCGTCTGGAATGTTGCACCCGAGTACCAGGGTACGAAAACTGAGACATATTTGAACACATCTCCCGATCACATGGTTGATCATACTCTGGGTTCCACATGCATGTTTTAGCTGAAGGAAGAATACCTAAAACCTGGGTAGTTGATACCCGTGGAATGGGTACCATGCAATATGACTTCAAAGGGTCTTCATTTGCTCACCGAACATCTCCAATCCTATCACTGCTGCGTTTATGCCCCTGTACACATGCTTGATTCTCTTTCGGAGACATAGCAATCCATAGGTTTTAAGATACTTATTAGTCAGGTACATTCTTAGGCGTTTAATATGCAGTGTTGAGTCCATTTCGTTGAGCAAGGAGTAGCTCTTGTCTATTCCATATTTGGCTTAAGGAACTTTATCTGTGCTCATTTCAATCTCTGGTTTTATGCAGCACCCCAACTCACCTTTCCCCTTAAGCAAGCATAAGTTGGTTTTCTAAATTTGAGACCCTGTTCTGTTCTGTAATTCAGTTCCTGTGTAGCCAAGTTTACATTCCGTGTATTACTGATATCTTATGATGTTTCTTTTTCTGTGTGACTTATTTCAGTTAGAATCACCGTACCCGACTCCACTCATTATGCTGCTACGGGCCTGGTGACATAGATTTCATTGCTGAGTGATATTGCTTTGTACATGAGTACCACAACTTCTTTATCCATTTTTCACTTTCTGTGATATTGAACTTGTACGGTAAACGAGGTTCTTGTAAACAGAGGCGTCCCAAACTTTGGGGTGGCTGTGTCTTTTTGATTTTAATTTCCCTAAGCTATAGGACCATAAGTGGAAGTGCCCTAGGTTCTGTTGCTTTGTTTTTTAGATGTTTCAGGAAACACCATACACTTCTCCTGAGTGGTTGTTCGCAATTTACATCCCGCCCATCAGCATAACAAGGCTCCCAGTTCTCCATGGCCTGTCCTGCCTTTCTGGATTTTACACTTTTTTCAGATGGCCCTTTTGACCAGGGGGAAGTGAGACTTCATTGTAGTGCAGATTTCCTTTGCAAGCTTGCTTGGTTGGCCAAAAAGGGCGTATGCGTTTTTTCCTGAATATATTCAGGAAAAAACGCATACGCCCTTTTTGGCCAAGTGCATCATTGTGGACGTTCTGCCTCTTTTCCTATGCTTTCAATGCAATTCCAGTCTACCTCCTGAAATCGGTTTCCTGCAATTCTGCTCCGCTTTCAAGTCCTCTTGGCAGCCTTACTTCAGTATATTTTTGGACGATAGCTGTCATTTATAACTCTGCAGGTTTGTGAATTACAGTGCCCCTGAGCTCCTTTCTTCAACTCGCTTTCTTTTGAGCTGGCCGCAACACCGCAGGATGGCATCATTGTGCCAATCGGTTTCCTGCAATTCTGCCCTGCTTTCAAGTCCTCTTGGCAGCCTTACTTCAGTCTATTTTTGGACGATAGCTGTCATTTATAACTCTGCTGGTTTGTGAATTGCAGTGCCCCTGAGCTCCTTTCTTCAACTCGCTTTCTTGTGACCTGGCCGCAACACCGCAGGATGGCTTCAGGCCCTAATATGGTTCCGGCCCGGCATGCTGAGCCTTTGGTTATTTCCTCTTCCTGGTGGGAAATGAGAGTTAAATTTGCCCGTCCAGACACCTCCAGCTAGTCTCTCATTGGTTCTCGCTATTCCTGTTCATCTTCCAAGAAATAGCAAACTGGGCCAAACAAGAGGTTAAAGGCGCTGACTCTCCAAGTGGGGAGAGTGTTAGTAAAGCGTCTGGAATGTTGCACCCGAGTACCAGGGGAGGAAAACTGAGACATATTTGAACACGTCTCCCGTTCACATGGTTGATCATACTTGGGTTCCACATGCATCTTTTAGCTGAAGGAAGAATACCTTAAACCTGGGTATTTGAAACCCGTGGAATGGGTACCATGCAATATGACTTCAAAGGGTCTTCATTTGCTCACCAAACCTCTCCAATCCTATCACTGCTGCGTTTATGCCCCTGTACACATGTTTGATTCTCTTTCGGAGACATAGCAATCCATAGGTTTTAAGATACTTACTAGTCAGGTACATTCTTAGGCGTTTAATATGCGGTGTTGAGTCCATTTCGTTGAGCAAGGAGTAGCTCTTGTCTATTCCATATTTGGCTTAAGGAACTTTATCTGTGCTCATTTCAATCTCTGGTTTTATGCAGCACCCCAACTCACCTTTCCCCTTAAGCAAGCATAAGTTGGTTTTCTAAATTTGAGACCCTGTTCTGTTCTGTAATTCAGTTCCTGTGTAGCCAAGTTTACATTCCGTGTATTACTGATATCTTATGATGTTTCTTTTTCTGTGTGACTTATTTCAGTTACAATCATCATACCTGAATCCTCTCATTGTGCTGCTAAGGGCCTGATGACACAGATTTCATTGCTGAGTGATATTGCTTTGTAAGTAAATACCACAACTTTTTTATCCATTTTTCACTTTCTGCGATGTTGAACTTGTACTGTAAACGAGGTTCTTGTAAACAGAGCCGTTCAAAACTTTGGGGTGGCTGTGTCTTTTTGATTTTAAATTCCCTAAACTATAGGACCATAAGTGGCAGTGCCCTAGGCTCTGTTGCTTTGTTTTTTAGATGTTTCAGGAAACACCATACACTTCTCCCTAGTGTTTGTTGGTAATTTACATCCCGCCCATCAGCATAACAAGGCTCCCAGTTCTCCATGGCCTGTCCTGCCTTTCTGGATTTTACACTTTTTTCAGATGGCCCTTTTGACCGGGGGGAAGTGAGACTTCATTGTAGTGCAGATTTCCTTTGCAAGCTTGCTTGGTTGGCCAAAAAGGGCGTATGCGTTTTTTCCTGAATATATTCAGGAAAAAACGCATACGCCCTTTTTGGCCAAGTGCATCATTGTGGACGTTCTGCCTCTTTTCCTATGCTTTCAATGCAATTCCAGTCTACCTCCTGAAATCGGTTTCCTGCAATTCTGCCCCGCTTTCAAGTCCTCTTGGCAGCCTTACTTCAGTCTATTTTTGGACGATAGCTGTCATTTATAACTCTGCAGGCTTGTGAATTACAGTGCCCCTGAGCTCTTTCTTCAACTCGCTTTCTTGTGACCTGGCCGCAACACTGCAGGATGTCTTCAGGCCCTAATCTGGTTCTGGCACGTCACGCTGAGCCTTTGGATAATTCCTCTTCCTGGTGGGAAATGAGAGTTAAATTTGCCCATCCAGACACCTCCAGCTAGTCTCTCATTGGTTCTCGCTATTCCTGTTCATCTTCCACAGAAATTGCAAACTGGGCCAAACAGGAGGTTAAAGGGACTGACTCTCCAAGTGGGGAGAGTGTTAGTAAAGCATCTGGAATGTTGCACCCGAGTACCAGGGTACGAAAACTGAGACATATTTGAACACGTCTCCCGATCACATGGTTGATCATACTCTAGGTTCCACATGCATGTTTTAGCTGAAGGAAGAATACCTTAAACCTTGGTAGTTGAAACCCGTGGAATGTGTACCATGCAATATGACTTCAAAGGGTCTTCATTTGCTCACCGAACCTCTCCAATCCTATCACTGCTGCGTTTATGCCCCTGTACACATGCCTGATTCTCTTTCGGAGACATAGCAATCCATAGGTTTTAAGATACTTACTAGTCAGGTACATTCTTAGGCATTTAATATGCGGTGTTGAGTCCATTTCGTTGAGCAAGGAGTAGCTCTTGTCTATTCCATATTTGGTTAAGGAACTTTATCTGTGCTCATTTCAATCTCTGGTTTTATGCAGCACCGCAACTCACCTTTACCCTTAAGCAAGCATAAGTTGGTTTTCTAAATTTGAGACCCTGTTCTGTTCTGTAATTCAGTTCCTGTGTAGCCAAGTTTACATTCCGTGTATTACTGATATCTTATGATGTTTCTTTTTCTGTGTGACTTATTTCAGTTAGAATCATCATACCTGAATCCACTCATTGTGCTGCTAAGGGCCTGATGACACAGATTTCATTGCTGAGTGATATTGCTTTGTAAGTAAATACCACAACTTCTTTATCCATTTTTCACTTTCTGCGATGTTGAACTTGTACTGTAAACGAGGTTCTTGTAAACAGAGCCGATCCAAACTTTGGGGTGGCTGTGTCTTTTTGATTTTAATTTCCCTAAGCTATAGGACCATAAGTGGAAGTGCCCTAGATTCTGTTGCTTTGTTTTTTAGATGTTTCAGGAAACACCATACACTTCTCCCGAGTGGTTGTTGGCAATTTACATCCCGCCCATGAGCATAACAAGGCTCCCAGTTCTCCATGGCCTGTCCTGCCTTTCTGGATTTTACACTTTTTTCAGATGGCCCTTTTGACCGGGGGGAAGTGAGACTTCATTGTAGTGCAGATTTCCTTTGCAAGCTTGCTTGGTTGGCCAAAAAGGGCGTATGCGTTTTTTCCTGAATATATTCAGGAAAAAACGCATACGCCCTTTTTGGCCAAGTGCATCATTGTGGACGTTCTGCCTCTTTTCCTATGCTTTCAATGCAATTCCAGTCTACCTCCTGAAATCGGTTTCCTGCAATTCTGCCCCGCTTTCAAGTCCTGTTGGCAGCCTTACTTCAGTATATTTTTGGACGATAGCTGTCATTTATAACTCTGCAGGTTTGTGAATTACAGTGCCCCTGAACTCCTTTCTTCAACTCGCTTTCTTTTGAGCTGGCCGCAACACCGCAGGATGGCTTCAGGCCCTAATCTGGTTCCGGTACGGCACGCTGAGCCTTTGGTTATTTCCTCTTCCTGGTGGGAAATGAGAGTTAAATTTGCCCGTCCAGACACCTCCAGCTAGCCTCTCATTGGTTCTCGCTATTCCTGTTCATCTTCCGCAGAAATTGCAAACTGGGCCAAACAGGAGGTTAAAGGCGCTGACTCTCCAAGTGGGGAGAGTGTTAGTAAAGCATCTGGAATGTTGCACCCGAGTACCAGGGGAGGAAAACTGAGACATATTTGAACACGTCTCCCGTTCACATGGTTGATCATACTCTGGGTTCCACATGCATGTTTTAGCTGAAGGAAGAATACCTTAAACCTGGAGAGTTGAGACCCATGTAATGGGTACGATGCAATATGACTTCAAAGGGTCTTCATTTGCTCACCGAACCTCTCCAATCCTATCACTGCTGCGTTTATGCCCCTGTACACACGCTTGATTCTCTTTCGGAGACATAGCAATCCATAGGTTTTAAGATACTTACTAGTCAGGTACATTCTTAGGCGTTTAATATGGGGTGTTGAGTCCATTTCGTTGAGCAAGGAGTAGCTCTTGTCTATTCCATATTTGTCTTAAGGAGCTTTATCTGTGCTCATTTCAATCTCTGGTTTTATGCAGCACCCCAACTCACCTTTCCCCTTAAGCAAGCATAAGTTGGTTTTCTAAATTTGAGACCCTGTTCTGTTCTGTAATTCAGTTCCTGTGTAGCCAACTTTACATTCCGTGTATTACTGATATCTTATGATGTTTCTTTTTCTGTGTGACTTATTTCAGTTAGAATCATCATACCTGAATCCACTCATTGTGCTGCTAAGGGCCTGATGACACAGATTTCATTGCTGAGTGATTTTGCTTTGTAAGTAAATACCACAAGTTCTTTATCCATTTTTCACTTTCTGCGATGTTGAACTTGTACTGTAAACGAGGTTCTTGTAAACAGAGCCGTTCCAAACTTTGGGGTGACTGTGTCTTTTTGATTTTAATTTCCCTAAGATATAGGACCATAAGTGGAAGTGCCCTAGGTTCTGTTGCTTTGTTTTTTAGATGTTTCAGGAAACACCATACACTTCTCCCCAGTGTCTGTTGGCAATTTACATCCCGACCATCAGCATAACAAGGCTCCCAGTTCTCCATGGCCTGTCCTGCCTTTCTGGATTTTACACTTTTTTCAGATGGCCCTTTTGACCGGGGGGAAGTGAGACTTCATTGTAGTGCAGATTTCCTTTGCAAGCTTGCTTGGTTGGCCAAAAAGGGCGTATGCGTTTTTTCCTGAATATATTCAGGAAAAAACGTATACGCCCTTTTTGGCCAAGTGCATCATTGTGGACGTTCTGCCTCTTTTCCTATGCTTTCAATGAAATTCCAGTCTACCTCCTGAAATCGGTTTCCTGCAATTCTGTCCCGCTTTCAAGTCCTCTTGGCAGCCTTACTTCAGTCTATTTTTGGACGATAGCTGTCATTTATAACTCTGCAGGTTTGTGAATTACAGTGCCCCTGAGCTCCTTTCTTCAACTCGCTTTCTTTTGAGCTGGCCGCAACACCGCAGGATGGCTTCAGGCCCTATTCTGGTTCCGGTACGGCACGCTGAGCCTTTGGTTAATTCCTCTTCCTGGTGGGAAATGAGAGTTCAATTTGCCCGTCCAGACACCTCCAGCTAGCCACTCATTGGTTCTCGCTATTCCTGTTCATCTTCCGCAGAAATTGCAAACTGGGCCAAACAGGAGGTTAAAGGCGCTGACTCTCCAAGTCGGGAGAGTGTTAGTAAAGCGTCTGGAATGTTGCACCCGAGTACCAGGGGAGGAAAACTGAGACATATTTGAACACGTCTCCCGATCACATGGTTGATCATACTCTGGGTTCCACATGCATGTTTTAGCTGAAGGAAGAATACCTAAAATCTGGGTAGTTGAAACCCGTGGAATGGGTACCATGCAATATGAATTCAAAGGGTCTTCATTTGCTCACTGAACCTCTCCAATCCTATCACTGCTGCGTTTATGCCCCTGTACACATGCTTGATTCTCTTTCGGAGACATAGCAATCCATAGGTTTTAAGATACTTACTAGTCAGATACATTCTTAGGCGTTTAATATGCGGTGTTGAGTCCATTTCGTTGAGCAAGGAGTAGCTCTTGGCTATTCCATATTTGGCTTAAGGAACTTTATCTGTGCTCATTTCAATCTCTGGTTTTATGCAGCACCCCAACTCACCTTTCCGCTTAAGCAAGCATAAGTTGGTTTTCTAAATTTGAGACCCTGTTCTGTTCTGTAATTCAGTTCCTGTGTAGCCAAGTTTACATTCTGTGTATTAGTGATATCTTATGAGGTTTCTTTTTCTGTGTGACTTATTTCAGTTAGAATCATCGTACCTGAATCCACTCATTATGCTGCTACGGGCCTGATGACATAGATTTCATTGTTGAGTGATATTGCATTGTACGTAAGTACCACAAGTTCTTTATCCGTATTTCACTTTCTGAGATGTTGAACTTGTACTGTAAACGAGGTTCTTGTAAACAGAGCCGTTCGAAACTTTGGGGTGGCTGTGTCTTTTTGATTTTAAATTCCCTATGCTATAGGACCATAAGTAGAAGTGCCCTAGGCTCTGTTGCTTTGTTTTTTAGATGTTTCAGGAAACACCATACACTTCTCCTGAGTGTTTGTTGGCAATTTACATCCCGCCCTTCAGCATAACAAGGCTCCCAGTTCTCCATGGCCTGTCCTGCCTTTCTGGATTTTACACTTTTTTCAGATGGCCCTTTTGACCGGGGGGAAGTGAGACTTCATTGTAGTGCAGATTTCCTTTGCAAGCTTGCTTGGTTGGCCAAAAAGTACGTATGCGTTTTTTCCTGAATATATTCAGGAAAAGACGAATATGCCCTTTTTGGCCAAGTGCATCATTGTGGACGTTCTGCCTCTTTTCCTATGCTTTCAATGCAATTCCAGTCTACCTCCTGAAATCGGTTTCCTGCAATTCTGCCCCGCTTTCAAGTCCTCTTGGCAGCCTTACTTCGGTATATTTTTGGACGATAGCTGTCATTTATAACTCTGCAGGCTTGTGAATTACAGTGCCCCTGAGCTCTTTCTTCAACTCGCTTTCTTGTGACCTGCCCGCAACACCGCAGGATGTCTTCAGGCCCTAATCTGGTTCTGGCACGTCACGCTGAGCCTTTGGTTAATTCCTCTTCCTGGTGGGAAATGAGAGTTAAATTTGCCCATCCAGACACCTCCAGCTAGTCTCTCATTGGTTCTCGCTATTCCTGTTCATCTTCCACAGAAATTGCAAACTGGGCCAAACAGGAGGTTAAAGGGACTGACTCTCCAAGTGGGGAGAGTGTTAGTAAAGCGTCTGGAATGTTGCACCCGAGTACCAGGGTACGAAAACTGAGACATATTTAAACACGTCTCCCGATCACATGGTTGATCATACTCTAGGTTCCACATGCATGTTTTAGCTGAAGGAAGAATACCTTAAACCTTGGTAGTTGAAACCCGTGGAATGTGTACCATGCAATATGACTTCAAAGGGTCTTCATTTGCTCACCGAACCTCTCCAATCCTATCACTGCTGCGTTTATGCCCCTGTACACATGCTTGATTCTCTTTCGGAGACATAGCAATCCATAGGTTTTAAGATACTTACTAGTCAGGTACATTCTTAGGCATTTAATATGCGGTGTTGAGTCGATTTCGTTGAGCAAGGAGTAGCTCTTGTCTATTCCATATTTGGCTTAAGGAACTTTATCTGTGCTCATTTCAATCTCTGGTTTTATGCAGCACCGCAACTCACCTTTACCCTTAAGCAAGCATAAGTTGGTTTTCTAAATTTGAGACCCTGTTCTGTTCTGTAATTCAGTTCCTGTGTAGCCAAGTTTACATTCCGTGTATTACTGATATCTTATGATGTTTCTTTTTCTGTGTGACTTATTTCAGTTAGAATCATCATACCTGAATCCACTCATTGTGCTGCTAAGGGCCTGATGACACAAATTTCATTGCTGAGTGATATTGCTTTGTAAGTAAATACCACAACTTCTTTATCCATTTTTCACTTTCTGCGATGTTGAACTTGTACTGTAAACGAGGTTCTTGTAAACAGAGCCGATCCAAACTTTGGGGTGGCTGTGTCTTTTTGATTTTAATTTCCCTAAGCTATAGGACCATAAGTGGAAGTGCCCTAGGTTCTGTTGCTTTGTTTTTTAGATGTTTCAGGAAACACCATACACTTCTCCCGAGTGGTTGTTGGCAATTTACATCCCGCCCATCAGCATAACAAAGCTCCCAGTTCTCCATGGCCTGTCCTGCCTTTCTGGATTTTACACTTTTTTCAGATGGCCCTTTTGACCGGGGGGAAGTGAGACTTCATTGTAGTGCAGATTTCCTTTGCAAGCTTGCTTGGTTGGCCAAAAAGGGCGTATGCGTTTTTTCCTGAATATATTCAGGAAAAAACGCATACGCCCTTTTTGGCCAAGTGCATCATTGTGGACGTTCTGCCTCTTTTCCTATGCTTTCAATGCAATTCCAGTCTACCTCCTGAAATCGGTTTCCTGCAATTCTGCCCCGCTTTCAAGTCCTCTTGGCAGCCTTACTTCAGTCTATTTTTGGACGATAGCTGTCATTTATAACTCTGCAGGTTTGTGAATTACAGTGCCCGTGAGCTCCTTTCTTCAACTCGCTTTCTTTTGAGCTGGCCGCAACACCGCAGGATGGCTTCAGGCCCTAATCTGGTTCCGGTACGGCACGCTGAGCCTTTGGTTATTTTCTCTTCCTGGTGGGAAATGAGAGTTAAATTTGCCCGTCCAGACACCTCCAGCTAGCCTCTCATTGGTTGTCGCTATTCCTGTTCATCTTCCGCAGAAATTGCAAACTGGGCCAAACAGGAGGTTAAAGGCGCTGACTCTCCAAGTCGGGAGAGTGTTAGTAAAGCATCTGGAATGTTGCACCCGAGGACCAGGGTACAAAAACTGAGACATATTAGAACACGTCTCCCGATCACATGGTTGATCATACTCTAGGTTCCACATGCATGTTTTAGCTGAAGGAAGAATACCTTAAACCTGGGTATTTGAAACCCGTGTAATGGGTAACATGCAATATGACTTCAAAGGGTCTTCATTTGCTCACGAACCTCTCAAATCCTATCACTGCTGCGTTTATGCCTCTGTACACATGCTTGATTCTCTTTCAGAGACATAGCAATCTATAGGTTTTAAGATACTTACTAGTCACGTACATTCTTAGACGTTTAATATGCGGTGTTGAGTCCATTTCGTTGAGCAAGGAGTAGCTCTTGTCTATTCCATATTTGGCTTAAGGAACTTTATCTGTGCTCATTTCAATCTCTGGTTTTATGCAGCACCCCAACTCACCTTTCCCCTTAAGCAAGCATAAGTTGGTTTTCTAAATTTGAGACCCTGTTCTGTTTTGGAATGCAGTTCCTGTGTAGCCAAGTTTACATTCCGTGTATTAGTGATATCTTATGATGTTTCTTTTTCTGTGTGACTTATTTCAGTTAGAATCATCGTACCTGAATCCACTCATTATGCTGCTACGGGCCTGATGACATAGATTTCATTGCTGAGTGATACTGCATTGTACGTAAGTACCACAGGTTCTTTATCCATTTTTCATTTCTGTGATATTGAACTTGTACGGTAAACGAGGTTCTTGTAAACAGAGGCGTCCCAAACTTTGGGGTGGCTGTGTCTTTTTGATTTTAATTTCCCTAAGCTATAGGACCATAGGTGGAAGTGCCCTAGGCTCTGTTGCTTTGTTTTTTAGATGTTTCTGGAAACACCATACACTTCTCCTGAGTGTCTGTTGGCAATTTACATCCCGCCCATCAGCATAACAAGGCTCCCAGTTCTCAATGGCCTGTTGCCTTTCTGGATTTTACACTTTTTTCAGATGGCCCTTTTGACCGGGGGGAAGTGAGACTTCATTGTAGTGCAGATTTCCTTTGCAAGCTTGCTTGGTTGGCCAAAAAGGGCGTATGCGTTTTTTCCTGAATATATTCAGGAAAAAACGCATACGCCCTTTTTGGCCAAGTGCATCATTGTGGACGTTCTGCCTCTTTTCCTATGCTTTCAATGCAATTCCAGTCTACCTCCTGAAATCGGTTTCCTGCAATTCTGCCCCACTTTCAAGTCCTCTTGGCAGCCTTACTTCAGTATATTTTTGGACGATAGCTGTCATTTATAACTCTGCAGGTTTGTGAATTACAGTGCCCCTGAGCTCCTTTCTTCAACTCGCTTTCTTTTGAGCTGCCCGCAACACCGCAGGATGGCATCATTGTGCCAATCGGTTTCTTGCAATTCTGCCCTGCTTTCAAGTCCTCTTGGCAGCCTTACTTCAGTCTATTTTTGGACGATAGCTGTCATTTATAACTCTGCTGGTTTGTGAATTGCAGTGCCCCTGAGCTCCTTTCTTCAACTCGCTTTCTTGTGACCTGGCCGCAACACCGCAGGATGGCTTCAGGCCCTAATATGGTTCCGGCCCGGCATGCTGAGCCTTTGGTTATTTCCTCTTCCTGGTGGGAAATGAGAGTTAAATTTGCCCTTCCAGACACCTCCAGCTAGTCTCTCATTGGTTCTCGCTATTCCTGTTCATCTTCCAAGAAATAGCAAACTGGGCCAAACAAGAGGTTAAAGGCGCTGACTCTCCAAGTGGGGAGAGTGTTAGTAAAGCGTCTGGAATGTTGCACCCGAGTACCAGGGGAGGAAAACTGAGACATATTTGAACACGTCTCCCGTTCACATGGTTGATCATACTTGGGTTCCACATGCATCTTTTAGCTGAAGGAAGAATACCTTAAACCTGGGTATTTGAAACCCGTGGAATGGGTACCATGCAATATGACTTCAAAGGGTCTTCATTTGCTCACCAAACCTCTCCAATCCTATCACTGCTGCGTTTATGCCCCTGTACACATGCTTGATTCTCTTTCGGAGACATAGCAATCCATAGGTTTTAAGATACTTACTAGTCAGGTACATTCTTAGGCGTTTAATATGCGGTGTTGAGTCCATTTCGTTGAGCAAGGAGTAGCTCTTGTCTATTCCATATTTGGCTTAAGGAACTTTATCTGTGCTCATTTCAATCTCTGGTTTTATGCAGCACCCCAACTCACCTTTCCCCTTAAGCAAGCATAAGTTGGTTTTCTAAATTTGAGACCCTGTTCTGTTCTGTAATTCAGTTCCTGTGTAGCCAAGTTTACATTCCGTGTATTACTGATATCTTATGATGTTTCTTTTTCTGTGTGACTTATTTCAGTTACAATCATCATACCTGAATCCTCTCATTGTGCTGCTAAGGGCCTGATGACACAGATTTCATTGCTGAGTGATATTGCTTTGTAAGTAAATACCACAACTTTTTTATCCATTTTTCACTTTCTGCGATGTTGAACTTGTACTGTAAACGAGGTTCTTGTAAACAGAGCCGTTCAAAACTTTGGGGTGGCTGTGTCTTTTTGATTTTAAATTCCCTAAGCTATAGGACCATAAGTGGCAGTGCCCTAGGCTCTGTTGCTTTGTTTTTTAGATGTTTCAGGAAACACCATACACTTCTCCCTAGTGTTTGTTGGTAATTTACATCCCGCCCATCAGCATAACAAGGCTCCCAGTTCTCCATGGCCTGTCCTGCCTTTCTGGATTTTACACTTTTTTCAGATGGCCCTTTTGACCGGGGGGAAGTGAGACTTCATTGTAGTGCAGATTTCCTTTGCAAGCTTGCTTGGTTGGCCAAAAAGGGCGTATGCGTTTTTTCCTGAATATATTCAGGAAAAAACGCATACGCCCTTTTTGGCCAAGTGCATCATTGTGGACGTTCTGCCTCTTTTCCTATGCTTTCAATGCAATTCCAGTCTACCTCCTGAAATCGGTTTCCTGCAATTCTGCCCCGCTTTCAAGTCCTCTTGGCAGCCTTACTTCAGTCTATTTTTGGACGATAGCTGTCATTTATAACTCTGCAGGCTTGTGAATTACAGTGCCCCTGAGCTCTTTCTTCAACTCGCTTTCTTGTGACCTGGCCGCAACACTGCAGGATGTCTTCAGGCCCTAATCTGGTTCTGGCACGTCACGCTGAGCCTTTGGTTAATTCCTCTTCCTGGTGGGAAATGAGAGTTAAATTTGCCCGTCCAGACACCTCCAGCTAGTCTCTCATTGGTTCTCGCTATTCCTGTTCATCTTCCACAGAAATTGCAAACTGGGCCAAACAGGAGGTTAAAGGGACTGACTCTCCAAGTGGGGAGAGTGTTAGTAAAGCGTCTGGAATGTTGCACCCGAGTACCAGGGTACGAAAACTGAGACATATTTGAACACGTCTCCCGATCACATGGTTGATCATACTCTAGGTTCCACATGCATGTTTTAGCTGAA
The DNA here is from genome assembly GCF_951394435.1 of Stenella coeruleoalba. Lineage (NCBI taxonomy): Eukaryota > Metazoa > Chordata > Mammalia > Artiodactyla > Delphinidae > Stenella > Stenella coeruleoalba. The sequence continues at coordinate 357,876 of NW_027645870.1, forward strand.
GGAAGAATACCTTAAACCTTGGTAGTTGAAACCCGTGGAATGTGTACCATGCAATATGACTTCAAAGGGTCTTCATTTGCTCACCGAACCTCTCCAATCCTATCACTGCTGCGTTTATGCCCCTGTACACATGCCTGATTCTCTTTCGGAGACATAGCAATCCATAGGTTTTAAGATACTTACTAGTCAGGTACATTCTTAGGCATTTAATATGCGGTGTTGAGTCCATTTCGTTGAGCAAGGAGTAGCTCTTGTCTATTCCATATTTGGCTTAAGGAACTTTATCTGTGCTCATTTCAATCTCTGGTTTTATGCAGCACCGCAACTCACCTTTACCCTTAAGCAAGCATAAGTTGGTTTTCTAAATTTGAGACCCTGTTCTGTTCTGTAATTCAGTTCCTGTGTAGCCAAGTTTACATTCCGTGTATTACTGATATCTTATGATGTTTCTTTTTCTGTGTGACTTATTTCAGTTAGAATCATCATACCTGAATCTACTCATTGTGCTGCTAAGGGCCTGATGACACAGATTTCATTGCTGAGTGATATTGCTTTGTAAGTAAATACCACAACTTCTTTATCCATTTTTCACTTTCTGCGATGTTGAACTTGTACTGTAAACGAGGTTCTTGTAAACAGAGCCGATCCAAACTTGGGGTGGCTGTGTCTTTTTGATTTTAATTTCCCTAAGCTATAGGACCATAAGTGGAAGTGCCCTAGATTCTGTTGCTTTGTTTTTTAGATGTTTCAGGAAACACCATACACTTCTCCCGAGTGGTTGTTGGCAATTTACATCCCGCCCATGAGCATAACAAGGCTCCCAGTTCTCCATGGCCTGTCCTGCCTTTCTGGATTTTACACTTTTTTCAGATGGCCCTTTTGACCGGGGGGAAGTGAGACTTCATTGTAGTGCAGATTTCCTTTGCAAGCTTGCTTGGTTGGCCAAAAAGGGCGTATGCGTTTTTTCCTGAATATATTCAGGAAAAAACGCATACGCCCTTTTTGGCCAAGTGCATCATTGTGGACGTTCTGCCTCTTTTCCTATGCTTTCAATGCAATTCCAGTCTACCTCCTGAAATCGGTTTCCTGCAATTCTGCCCCGCTTTCAAGTCCTCTTGGCAGCCTTACTTCAGTATATTTTTGGACGATAGCTGTCATTTATAACTCTGCAGGTTTGTGAATTACAGTGCCCCTGAGCTCCTTTCTTCAACTCGCTTTCTTGTGACCCGGCCGCAACACCGCAGGGTGGCTTCAGGCCCTAATCTGGTTCCGGTACGGCACGCTGAGCCTTTGGTTATTTCCTCTTCCTGGTGGGAAATGAGAGTTAAATTTGCCCGTCCAGACACCTCCAGCTAGCCTCTCATTGGTTCTCGCTATTCCTGTTCATCTTCCGCAGAAATTGCAAACTGGGCCAAACAGGAGGTTAAAGGCGCTGACTCTCCAAGTGGGGAGAGTGTTAGTAAAGCATCTGGAATGTTGCACCCGAGTACCAGGGGAGGAAAACTGAGACATATTTGAACACGTCTCCCGTTCACATGGTTGATCATACTCTGGGTTCCACATGCATGTTTTAGCTGAAGGAAGAATACCTTAAACCTGGGTATTTGAAACCCGTGGAATGGGTACGATGCAATATGACTTCAAAGGGTCTTCATTTGCTCACCGAACCTCTCCAATCCTATCACTGCTGCGTTTATGCCCCTGTACACACGCTTGATTCTCTTTTGGAGACATAGCAATCCATAGGTTTTAAGATACTTACTAGTCAGGTACATTCTTAGGCGTTTAATATGGGGTGTTGAGTCCATTTCGTTGAGCAAGGAGTAGCTCTTGTCTATTCCATATTTGTCTTAAGGAGCTTTATCTGTGCTCATTTCAATCTCTGGTTTTATGCAGCACCCCAACTCACCTTTCCCCTTAAGCAAGCATAAGTTGGTTTTCTAAATTTGAGACCCTGTTCTGTTTTGTAATGCAGTTCCTGTGTAGCCAAGTTTACATTCTGTGTATTAGTGATATCTTATGATGTTTCTTTTTCTGTGTGACTTATTTCAGTTAGAATCATCGTACCTGAATCCACTCATTATGCTGCTACGGGCCTGATGACATAGATTTCATTGTTGAGTGATATTGCATTGTACGTAAGTACCACAAGTTCTTTATCCGTATTTCACTTTCTGTGATATTGAACTTGTACGGTAAACGAGGTTCTTGTAAACGGAGGCGTCCCAAACTTTGGGGTGGCTGTGTCTTTTTGATTTTAATTTCCCTAAGCTATGGGACCATAAGTGGAAGTGCCCTAGGCTCTGTTGCTTTGTTTTTCAGATGTTTCTGGAAACACCATACACTTCTCCGGAGTGTCTGTTGGCAATTTACATCCCGCCCTTCAGCATAACAAGGCTCCCAGTTCTCCATGGCCTGTCCTGCCTTTCTGGATTTTACACTTTTTTCAGATGGCCCTTTTGACCGGGGGGAAGTGAGACTTCATTGTAGTGCAGATTTCCTTTGCAAGCTTGCTTGGTTGGCCAAAAAGGGCGTATGCGTTTTTTCCTGAATATATTCAGGAAAAAACGCATACGCCCTTTTTGGCCAAGTGCATCATTGTGGACGTTCTGCCTCTTTTCCTATGCTTTCAATGAAATTCCAGTCTACCTCCTAAAATCGGTTTCCTGCAATTCTGTCCCGCTTTCAAGTCCTCTTGGCAGCCTTACTTCAGTCTATTTTTGGACGATAGCTGTCATTTATAACTCTGCAGGTTTGTGAATTACAGTGCCCCTGAGCTCCTTTCTTCAACTCGCTTTCTTTTGAGCTGGCCGCAACACCGCAGGATGGCTTCAGGCCCTAATCTGGTTCCGGTACGGCACGCTGAGCCTTTGGTTATTTCCTCTTCCTGGTGGGAAATGAGAGTTAAATTTGCCCGTCCAGACACCTCCAGCTAGCCTCTCATTGGTTCTCGCTATTCCTGTTCATCTTCCGCAGAAATTGCAAACTGGGCCAAACAGGAGGTTAAAGGCGCTGACTCTCCAAGTGGGGAGAGTGTTAGTAAAGCGTCTGGAATGTTGCACCCGAGTACCAGGGGAGGAAAACTGAGACATATTTGAACACGTCTCCCGATCACATGGTTGATCATACTCTGGGTTCCACATGCATGTTTTAGCTGAAGGAAGAATACCTAAAATCTTGTAGTTGAAACCCGTGGAATGGGTACCATGCAATATGACTTCAAAGGGTCTTCATTTGCTCATCTGAACCTCTCCAATCCTATCACTGCTGCGTTTATGCCCCTGTACACATGCTTGATTCTCTTTCGGAGACATAGCAATCCATAGGTTTTAAGATACTTACTAGTCAGGTACATTCTTAGGCGTTTAATATGCGGTGTTGAGTCCATTTCGTTGAGCAAGGAGTAGCTCTTGGCTATTCCATATTTGGCTTAAGGAACTTTATCTGTGCTCATTTCAATCTCTGGTTTTATGCAGCACCCCAACTCACCTTTCCCCTTAAGCAAGCATAAGTTGGTTTTCTAAATTTGAGACCCTGTTCTGTTCTGTAATTCAGTTCCTGTGTAGCCAAGTTTACATTCTGTGTATTACTGATATCTTATGATGTTTCTTTTTCTGTGTGACTTATTTCAGTTAGAATCATCATACCTGATTCCACTCATTGTGCTGCTAAGGGTCTGATGACACAGATTTCATTGCTGAGTGATATTGCTTTGTAAGTAAATACCACAACTTTTTTATCCATTTTTCACTTTCTGCGATGTTGAACTTGTACTGTAAACGAGGTTCTTGTAAACAGAGCCGTTCGAAACTTTGGGGTGGCTGTGTCTTTTTGATTTTAAATTCCTTATGCTATAGGACCATAAGTAGAAGTGCCCTAGGCTCTGTTGCTTTGTTTTTTAGATGTTTTAGGAAACACCATACACTTCTCCTGAGTGTTTGTTGGCAATTTACATCCCGCCCTTCAGCATAACAAGGCTCCCAGTTCTCCATGGCCTGTCCTGCCTTTCTGGATTTTACACTTTTTTCAGATGGCCCTTTTGACCGGGGGGAAGTGAGACTTCATTGTAGTGCAGATTTCCTTTGCAAGCTTGCTTGGTTGGCCAAAAAGTACGTATGCGTTTTTTCCTGAATATATTCAGGAAAAGACGAATACGCCCTTTTTGGCCAAGTGCATCATTGTGGACGTTCTGCCTCTTTTCCTATGCTTTCAATGCAATTCCAGTCTACCTCCTGAAATCGGTTTCCTGCAATTCTGCCCCGCTTTCAAGTCCTCTTGGCAGCCTTACTTCGGTATATTTTTGGACGATAGCTGTCATTTATAACTCTGCAGGCTTGAGAATTATAGTGCCCCTGAGCTCTTTCTTCAACTCGCTTTCTTGTGACCTTCCCGCAACACTGCAGGATGTCTTCAGGCCCTAATCTGGTTCTGGCACGTCACGCTGAGCCTTTGGTTAATTTCTCTTCCTGGTGGGAAATGAGAGTTAAATTTGCCCATCCAGACACCTCCAGCTAGTCTCTCATTGGTTCTCGCTATTCCTGTTCATCTTCCACAGAAATTGCAAACTGGGCCAAACAGGAGGTTAAAGGGACTGACTCTCCAAGTGGGGAGAGTGTTAGTAAAGCGTCTGGAATGTTGCACCCGAGTACCAGGGTACGAAAACTGAGACATATTTGAACACGTCTCCCGATCACATGGTTGATCATACTCTAGGTTCCACATGCATGTTTTAGCTGAAGGAAGAATACCTTAAACCTTGGTAGTTGAAACCCGTGGAATGTGTACCATGCAATATGACTTCAAAGGGTCTTCATTTGCTCACCGAACCTCTCCAATCCTATCACTGCTGCGTTTATGCCCCTGTACACATGCTTGTTTCTCTTTCGGAGACATAGCAATCCATAGGTTTTAAGATAATTACTAGTCAGGTACATTCTTAGGCATTTAATATGCGGTGTTGAGTCGATTTCGTTGAGCAAGGAGTAGCTCTTGTCTATTCCATATTTGGCTTAAGGAACTTTATCTGTGCTCATTTCAATCTCTGGTTTTATGCAGCACCGCAACTCACCTTTACCCTTAAGCAAGCATAAGTTGGTTTTCTAAATTTGAGACCCTGTTCTGTTCTGTAATTCAGTTCCTGTGTAGCCAAGTTACATTCCGTGTATTACTGATATCTTATGATGTTTCTTTTTCTGTGTGACTTATTTCAGTTAGAATCATCATACCTAAATCCACTCATTGTGCTGCTAAGGGCCTGATGACACAGATTTCATTGCTGAGTGATATTGCTTTGTAAGTAAATACCACAACTTCTTTATCCATTTTTCACTTTCTGCGATGTTGAACTTGTACTGTAAACGAGGTTCTTGTAAACAGAGCCGATCCAAACTTTGGGGTGGCTGTGTCTTTTTGATTTTAATTTCCCTAAGCTATAGGACCATAAGTGGAAGTGCCCTAGGTTCTGTTGCTTTGTTTTTTAGATGTTTCAGGAAACACCATACACTTCTCCCGAGTGGTTGTTGGCAATTTACATCCCGCCCATCAGCATAACAAAGCTCCCAGTTCTCCATGGCCTGTCCTGCCTTTCTGGATTTTACACTTTTTTCAGATGGCCCTTTTGACCGGGGGGAAGTGAGACTTCATTGTAGTGCAGATTTCCTTTGCAAGCTTGCTTGGTTGGCCAAAAAGGGCGTATGCGTTTTTTCCTGAATATATTCAGGAAAAAACGCATACGCCCTTTTTGGCCAAGTGCATCATTGTGGACGTTCTGCCTCTTTTCCTATGCTTTCAATGCAATTCCAGTCTACCTCCTGAAATCGGTTTCCTGCAATTCTGCCCTGCTTTCAAGTCCTCTTGGCAGCCTTACTTCAGTCTATTTTTGGACGATAGCTGTCATTTATAACTCTGCAGGTTTGTGAATTACAGTGCCCCTGAGCTCCTTTCTTCAACTCGCTTTCTTGTGACCTGGCCGCAACACCGCAGGATGGCTTCAGGCCCTAATCTGGTTCCGCCCCGGCATGCTGAGCCTTTGGTTAATACCTCTTCCTGGTGGGAAATGAGAGTTAAATTTGCCCGTCCAGACACCTCCAGCTAGCCTCTCATTGGTTCTCGCTATTCCTGTTCATCTTCCGCAGAAATTGCAAACTGGGCCAAACAGGAGGTTAAAGGGACTGACTCTCCAAGTCGGGAGAGTGTTAGTAAAGCGTCTGGAATGTTGCACCCGAGTACCAGGGTACGAAAACTGAGACATATTTGAACACGTCTCCCGTTCACATGGTTGATCATACTCTGGGTTCCACATGCATGTTTTAGCTGAAGGAAGAATACCTATAACCTGGAGAGCTGAGACCCGTGTAATGGGTACCATGCAATATGACTTCAAAGGGTCTTCATTTGCTCACCGAACCTCTCCAATCCTATCACTGCTGCGTTTATGCCCCTGTACACACGCTTGATTCTCTTTTGGAGACATAGCAATCCATAGGTTTTAAGATACTTACTAGTCAGGTACATTCTTAGGCGTTTAATATGGGGTTTTGAGTCCATTTCGTTGAGCAAGGTGTAGCTCTTGTCTATTCCATATTTGGCTTAAGGAACTTTATCTGTGCTCATTTCAATCTCTGGTTTTATGCAGCACCCCAACTCACCTTTCCCCTTAAGGAAGCATAAGTTGGTTTTCTAAATTTGAGACCCTGTTCTGTTTTGGAATGCAGTTCCTGTGTAGCCAAGTATACATTCCGTGTATTACTGATATCTTATGATGTTTCTTTTTCTGTGTGACTTATTTCAGTTAGAATCATCGTACCTGAATCCACTCATTATGCTGCTACGGGCCTGATGACATAGATTTCATTGCTGAGTGATACTGCATTGTACGTAAGTACCACAAGTTCTTTATCCATTTTTTACTTTCTGTGATATTGAACTTGTACTGTAAACGAGGTTCTTGTAAACAGAGGCGTCCCAAACTTTGGGGTGGCTGTGTCTTTTTGATTTTAATTTCCCTAAGCTATAGGACCATAAGTGGAAGTGCCCTAGGCTCTGTTGCTTTGTTTTTTAGATGTTTCAGGAAACACCATACACTTCTCCGGAGTGTCTGTTGGCAATTTACATCCCGCCCATCAGCATAACAAGGCTCCCAGTTCTCCATGGCCTGTCCTGCCTTTCTGGATTTTACACTTTTTTCAGATGGCCCTTTTGACCGGGGGGAAGTGAGACTTCATTGTAGTGCAGATTTCCTTTGCAAGCTTGCTTGGTTGGCCAAAAAGGGCGTATGCGTTTTTTCCTGAATATATTCAGGAAAAAACGCATATGCCCTTTTTGGCCAAGTGCATCATTGTGGACGTTCTGCCTCTTTTCCTATGCTTTCAATGCAATTCCAGTCTACCTCCTGAAATCGGTTTCCTGCAATTCTGCCCCGCTTTCAAGTCCTCTTGGCAGCCTTACTTCAGTCTATTTTTGGACGATAGCTGTCATTTATAACTCTGCAGGTTTGTGAATTACAGTGCCCCTGAGCTCCTTTCTTCAACTCGCTTTCTTTTGAGCTGGCCGCAACACCGCAGGATGGCTTCAGGCCCTAATCTGGTTCCTGTATGGCATGCTGAGCCTTTGGTTATTTCCTCTTCCTGGTGGGAAATGAGAGTTAAATTTGCCTGTCCAGACACCTCCAGCTAGTCTCTCATTGGTTCTCGCTATTCCTGTTCATCTTCCGCAGAAATTGCAAACTGGGCCAAAAAGGAGGTTAAAGGGACTGACTCTCCAAGTCGGGAGAGTGTTAGTAAAGCGTCTGGAATGTTGCACCCGAGGACCAGGGTACAAAAACTGAGACATATTTGAACACGTCTCCCGATCACATGGTTGATCATACTCTAGGTTCCACATGCATGTTTTAGCTGAAGGAAGAATACCTTAAACCTGGGTATTTGAAACCCGTGTAATGGGTAACATGCAATATGACTTCAAAGGGTCTTCATTTGCTCACAAACCTCTCAAATCCTATCACTGCTGCGTTTATGCCTCTGTACACATGCTTGATTCTCTTTCAGAGACATAGCAATCTATAGGTTTTAAGATACTTACTAGTCACGTACATTCTTAGGCGTTTAATATGCGGTGTTGAGTCCATTTCGTTGAGCAAGGAGTAGCTCTTGTCTATTCCATATTTGGCTTAAGGAACTTTATCTGTGCTCATTTCAATCTCTGGTTTTATGCAGCACCCCAACTCACCTTTCCCCTTAAGCAAGCATAAGTTGGTTTTCTAAATTTGAGACCCTGTTCTGTTTTGGAATGCAGTTCCTGTGTAGCCAAGTTTACATTCCGTGTATTAGTGATATCTTATGATGTTTCTTTTTCTGTGTGACTTATTTCAGTTAGAATCATCGTACCTGAATCCACTCATGATGCTGCTACGGGCCTGATGACATAGATTTCATTGCTGAGTGATACTGCATTGTACGTAAGTACCACAGGTTCTTTATCCATTTTTCATTTCTGTGATATTGAACTTGTACGGTAAACGAGGTTCTTGTGAACAGAGGCGTCCCAAACTTTGGGGTGGCTGTGTCTTTTTGATTTTAATTTCCCTAAGCTATAGGACCATAGGTGGAAGTGCCCTAGGCTCTGTTGCTTTGTTTTTTAGATGTTCCTGGAAACACCATACACTTCTCCTGAGTGTCTGTTGGCAATTTACATCCCGCCCATCAGCATAACAAGGCTCCCAGTTCTCAATGGCCTGTTGCCTTTCTGGATTTTACACTTTTTTCAGATGGCCCTTTTGACCGGGGGGAAGTGAGACTTCATTGTAGTGCAGATTTCCTTTGCAAGCTTGCTTGGTTGGCCAAAAAGGGCGTATGCGTTTTTTCCTGAATATATTCAGGAAAAAACGCATACGCCCTTTTTGGCCAAGTGCATCATTGTGGACGTTCTGCCTCTTTTCCTATGCTTTCAATGCAATTCCAGTCTACCTCCTGAAATCGGTTTCCTGCAATTCTGCCCCGCTTTCAAGTCCTCTTGGCAGCCTTACTTCAGTCTATTTTTGGACGATAGCTGTCATTTATAACTCTGCAGGTTTGTGAATTACAGTGCCCCTGAGCTCCTTTCTTCAACTCGCTTTCTTGTGACCTGGCCGCAACACCGCAGGATGGCTTCAGGCCCTAATCTGGTTCCGCCCCGGCATGCTGAGCCTTTGGTTAATACCTCTTCCTGGTGGGAAATGAGAGTTAAATTTGCCCGTCCAGACACCTCCAGCTAGCCTCTCATTGGTTCTCGCTATTCCTGTTCATCTTCCGCAGAAATTGCAAACTGGGCCAAACAGGAGGTTAAAGGGACTGACTCTCCAAGTCGGGAGAGTGTTAGTAAAGCGTCTGGAATGTTGCACCCGAGTACCAGGGTACGAAAACTGAGACATATTTGAACACGTCTTCCATTCACATGGTTGATCATACTCTAGGTTCCACATGCATGTTTTACCTGAAGGAAGAATACCTTAAACTTGGGTAGTTGAAACCCGTGGAATGGGTACCATGCAATATGACTTCAAAGGGTCTTCATTTGCTCACGAACCTCTCCAATCCTATCACTGCTGCGTTTATGCCCCTGTACACATGCTTGATTCTCTTTCGGAGACATAGCAATCCATAGGTTTTAAGATACTTACTAGTCAGGTACATTCTTAGGCGTTTAATATGCGGTGTTGAGTCCATTTCGTTGAGCAAGGAGTAGCTCTTGTCTATTCCATATTTGGCTTAAGGAACTTTATCTGTGCTCATTTCAATCTCTGGTTTTATGCAGCACCCCAACTCACCTTTCCCCTTAAGCAAGCATAAGTTGGTTTTCTAAATTTGAGACCCTGTTCTGTTCTGTAATTCAGTTCCTGTGTAGCCAAGTTTACATTCCGTGTATTACTGATATCTTATGATGTTTCTTTTTCTGTGTGACTTATTTCAGTTAGAATCACCGTACCCGAATCCACTCATTATGCTGCTACGGGCCTGGTGACATAGATTTCATTGCTGAGTGATATTGCTTTGTAAATGTGTACCACAACTTCTTTATCCAGTTTTCACTTTCTGTGATATTGAACTTGTACGGTAAACGAGGTTCTTGTAAACAGAGGCGTCCCAAACTTTGGGGTGGCTGTGTCTTTTTGATTTTAATTTCCCTAAGCTATAGGACCATAAGTGGAAGTGCCCTAGGTTCTGTTGCTTTGTTTTTTAGATGTTTCAGGAAACACCATACACTTCTCCTGAGTGGTTGTTCGCAATTTACATCCCGCCCATCAGCATAACAAGGCTCCCAGTTCTCCATGGCCTGTCCTGCCTTTCTGGATTTTACACTTTTTTCAGATGGCCCTTTTGACCGGGGGGAAGTGAGACTTCATTGTAGTGCAGATTTCCTTTGCAAGCTTGCTTGGTTGGCCAAAAAGGGCGTATGCGTTTTTTCCTGAATATATTCAGGAAAGAACGCATACGCCCTTTTTGGCCAAGTGCATCATTGTGGACGTTCTGCCTCTTTTCCTATGCTTTCAATGCAATTCCAGTCTACCTCCTGAAATCGGTTTCCTGCAATTCTGCTCCGCTTTCAAGTCCTCTTGGCAGCCTTACTTCAGTCTATTTTTGGACGATAGCTGTCATTTATAACTCTGCAGGTTTGTGAATTACAGTGCCCCTGAGCTCCTTTCTTCAACTCGCTTTCTTTTGAGCTGGCCGCAACACCGCAGGATGGCATCATTGTGCCAATCGGTTTCCTGCAATTCTGCCCTGCTTTCAAGTCCTCTTGGCAGCCTTACTTCAGTCTATTTTAGGACGATAGCTGTCATTTATAACTCTGCTGGTTTGTGAATTGCAGTGCCCCTGAGCTCCTTTCTTCAACTCGCTTTCTTGTGACCTGGCCGCAACACCGCAGGATGGCTTCAGGCCCTAATATGGTTCCGGCCCGGCATGCTGAGCCTTTGGTTATTTCCTCTTCCTGGTGGGAAATGAGAGTTAAATTTGCCCGTCCAGACACCTCCAGCTAGTCTCTCATTGGTTCTCGCTATTCCTGTTCATCTTCCAAGAAATAGCAAACTGGGCCAAACAAGAGGTTAAAGGCGCTGACTCTCCAAGTGGGGAGAGTGTTAGTAAAGCGTCTGGAATGTTGCACCCGAGTACCAGGGGAGGAAAACTGAGACATATTTGAACACGTCTCCCGTTCACATGGTTGATCATACTTGGGTTCCACATGCATCTTTTAGCTGAAGGAAGAATACCTTAAACCTGGGTATTTGAAACCCGTGGAATGGGTACCATGCAATATGACTTCAAAGGGTCTTCATTTGCTCACCAAACCTCTCCAATCCTATCAGTGCTGCGTTTATGCCCCTGTACACATGCTTGATTCTCTTTCGGAGACATAGCAATCCATAGGTTTTAAGATACTTACTAGTCAGGTACATTCTTAGGCGTTTAATATGCGGTGTTGAGTCCATTTCGTTGAGCAAGGAGTAGCTCTTGTCTATTCCATATTTGGCTTAAGGAACTTTATCTGTGCTCATTTCAATCTCTGGTTTTATGCAGCACCCCAACTCACCTTTCCCCGTAAGCAAGCATAAGTTGGTTTTCTAAATTTGAGACCCTGTTCTGTTCTGTAATTCAGTTCCTGTGTAGCCAAGTTTACATTCCGTGTATTACTGATATCTTATGATGTTTCTTTTTCTGTGTGACTTATTTCAGTTACAATCATCATACCTGAATCCTCTCATTGTGCTGCTAAGGGCCTGATGACACAGATTTCATTGCTGAGTGATATTGCTTTGTAAGTAAATACCACAACTTTTTTATCCATTTTTCACTTTCTGCGATGTTGAACTTGTACTGTAAACGAGGTTCTTGTAAACAGAGCCGTTCAAAACTTTGGGGTGGCTGTGTCTTTTTGATTTTAAATTCCCTAAGCTATAGGACCATAAGTGGCAGTGCCCTAGGCTCTGTTGCTTTGTTTTTTAGATGTTTCAGGAAACACCATACACTTCTCCCTAGTGTTTGTTGGTAATTTACATCCCGCCCATCAGCATAACAAGGCTCCCAGTTCTCCATGGCCTGTCCTGCCTTTCTGGATTTTACACTTTTTTCAGATGGCCCTTTTGACCGGGGGGAAGTGAGACTTCATTGTAGTGCAGATTTCCTTTGCAAGCTTGCTTGGTTGGCCAAAAAGGGCGTATGCGTTTTTTCCTGAATATATTCAGGAAAAAACGCATACGCCCTTTTTGGCCAAGTGCATCATTGTGGACGTTCTGCCTCTTTTCCTATGCTTTCAATGCAATTCCAGTCTACCTCCTGAAATCGGTTTCCTGCAATTCTGCCCCGCTTTCAAGTCCTCTTGGCAGCCTTACTTCAGTCTATTTTTGGACGATAGCTGTCATTTATAACTCTGCAGGCTTGTGAATTACAGTGCCCCTGAGCTCTTTCTTCAACTCGCTTTCTTGTGACCTGGCCGCAACACTGCAGGATGTCTTCAGGCCCTAATCTGGTTCTGGCACGTCACGCTGAGCCTTTGGTTAATTCCTCTTCCTGGTGGGAAATGAGAGTTAAATTTGCCCATCCAGACACCTCCAGCTAGTCTCTCATTGGTTCTCGCTATTCCTGTTCATCTTCCACAGAAATTGCAAACTGGGCCAAACAGGAGGTTAAAGGGACTGACTCTCCAAGTCGGGAGAGTGTTAGTAAAGCGTCTGGAATGTTGCACCCGAGTACCAGGGTACGAAAACTGAGACATATTTGAACACGTCTCCCGATCACATGGTTGATCATACTCTAGGTTCCACATGCATGTTTTAGCTGAAGGAAGAATACCTTAAACCTTGGTAGTTGAAACCCGTGGAATGTGTACCATGCAATATGACTTCAAAGGGTCTTCATTTGCTCACCGAACCTCTCCAATCCTATCACTGCTGCGTTTATGCCCCTGTACACATGCCTGATTCTCTTTCGGAGACATAGCAATCCATAGGTTTTAAGATACTTACTAGTCAGGTACATTCTTAGGCATTTAATATGCGGTGTTGAGTCCATTTCGTTGAGCAAGGAGTAGCTCTTGTCTATTCCATATTTGGCTTAAGGAACTTTATCTGTGCTCATTTCAATCTCTGGTTTTATGCAGCACCGCAACTCACCTTTACCCTTAAGCAAGCATAAGTTGGTTTTCTAAATTTGAGACCCTGTTCTGTTCTGTAATTCAGTTCCTGTGTAGCCAAGTTTACATTCCGTGTATTACTGATATCTTATGATGTTTCTTTTTCTGTGTGACTTATTTCAGTTAGAATCATCATACCTGAATCCACTCATTGTGCTGCTAAGGGCCTGATGACACAGATTTCATTGCTGAGTGATATTGCTTTGTAAGTAAATACCACAACTTCTTTATCCATTTTTCACTTTCTGCGATGTTGAACTTGTACTGTAAACGAGGTTCTTGTAAACAGAGCCGATCCAAACTTTGGGGTGGCTGTGTCTTTTTGATTTTAATTTCCCTAAGCTATAGGACCATAGGTGGAAGTTCCCTAGATTCTGTTGCTTTGTTTTTTAGATGTTTCAGGAAACACCATACACTTCTCCCGAGTGGTTGTTGGCAATTTACATCCCGCCCATGAGCATAACAAGGCTCCCAGTTCTCCATGGCCTGTCCTGCCTTTCTGGATTTTACACTTTTTTCAGATGGCCCTTTTGACCGGGGGGAAGTGAGACTTCATTGTAGTGCAGATTTCCTTTGCAAGCTTGCTTGGTTGGCCAAAAAGAGCGTATGCGTTTTTTCCTGAATATATTCAGGAAAAAACGCATACGCCCTTTTTGGCCAAGTGCATCATTGTGGACGTTCTGCCTCTTTTCCTATGCTTTCAATGCAATTCCAGTCTACCTCCTGAAATCGGTTTCCTGCAATTCTGCCCCGCTTTCAAGTCCTCTTGGCAGCCTTACTTCAGTATATTTTTGGACGATAGCTGTCATTTATAACTCTGCAGGTTTGTGAATTACAGTGCCCCTGAGCTCCTTTCTTCAACTCGCTTTCTTTTGAGCTGGCCGCAACACCGCAGGATGGCTTCAGGCCCTAATCTGGTTCCGGTACGGCACGCTGAGCCTTTGGTTATTTCCTCTTCCTGGTGGGAAATGAGAGTTAAATTTGCCCGTCCAGACACCTCCAGCTAGCCTCTCATTGGTTCTCGCTATTCCTGTTCATCTTCCGCAGAAATTGCAAACTGGGCCAAACAGGAGGTTAAAGGCGCTGACTCTCCAAGTGGGGAGAGTGTTAGTAAAGCATCTGGAATGTTGCACCCGAGTACCAGGGGAGGAAAACTGAGACATATTTGAACACGTCTCCCGTTCACATGGTTGATCATACTCTGGGTTCCACATGCATGTTTTAGCTGAAGGAAGAATACCTTAAACCTGGAGAGTTGAGACCCATGTAATGGGTACGATGCAATATGACTTCAAAGGGTCTTCATTTGCTCACCGAACCTCTCCAATCCTATCACTGCTGCGTTTATGCCCCTGTACACACGCTTGATTCTCTTTTGGAGACATAGCAATCCATAGGTTTTAAGATACTTACTAGTCAGGTACATTCTTAGGCGTTTAATATGGGGTGTTGAGTCCATTTCGTTGAGCAAGGAGTAGCTCTTGTCTATTCCATATTTGTCTTAAGGAGCTTTATCTGTGCTCATTTCAATCTCTGGTTTTACGCAGCACCCCAACTCACCTTTCCCCTTAAGCAAGCATAAGTTGGTTTTCTAAATTTGAGACCCTGTTCTGTTTTGGAATGCAGTTCCTGTGTAGCCAAGTTTACATTCTGTGTATTAGTGATATCTTATGATGTTTCTTTTTCTGTGTGACTTATTTCAGTTAGAATCATCGTACCTGAATCCACTCATTATGCTGCTACGGGCCTGATGACATAGATTTCATTGTTGAGTGATATTGCATTGTACGTAAGTACCACAAGTTCTTTATCCGTATTTCACTTTCTGTGATATTGAACTTGTACGGTAAACGAGGTTCTTGTAAACGGAGGCGTCCCAAACTTTGGGGTGGCTGTGTCTTTTTGATTTTAATTTCCCTAAGCTATGGGACCATAAGTGGAAGTGCCCTAGGCTCTGTTGCTTTGTTTTTTAGATGTTTCTGGAAACACCATACACTTCTCCGGAGTGTCTGTTGGCAATTTACATACCGCCCATCAGCATAACAAGGCTCCCAGTTCTCCATGGCCTGTCCTGCCTTTCTGGATTTTACACTTTTTTCAGATGGCCCTTTTGACCGGGGGGAAGTGAGACTTCATTGTAGTGCAGATTTCCTTTGCAAGCTTGCTTGGTTGGCCAAAAAGGGCGTATGCGTTTTTTCCTGAATATATTCAGGAAAAAACGCATACGCCCTTTTTGGCCAAGTGCATCATTGTGGACGTTCTGCCTCTTTTCCTATGCTTTCAATGAAATTCCAGTCTACCTCCTAAAATCGGTTTCCTGCAATTCTGTCCCGCTTTCAAGTCCTCTTGTCAGCCTTACTTCAGTCTATTTTTGGACGATAGCTGTCATTTATAACTCTGCAGGTTTGTGAATTACAGTGCCCCTGAGCTCCTTTCTTCAACTCGCTTTCTTTTGAGCTGGCCGCAACACCGCAGGATGGCTTCAGGCCCTAATCTGGTTCCGGTACGGCACGCTGAGCCTTTGGTTATTTCCTCTTCCTGGTGGGAAATGAGAGTTAAATTTGCCCGTCCAGACACCTCCAGCTAGCCTCTCATTGGTTCTCGCTATTCCTGTTCATCTTCCGCAGAAATTGCAAACTGGGCCAAACAGGAGGTTAAAGGCGCTGACTCTCCAAGTGGGGAGAGTGTTAGTAAAGCGTCTGGAATGTTGCACCCGAGTACCAGGGGAGGAAAACTGAGACATATTTGAACACGTCTCCCGATCACATGGTTGATCATACTCTGGGTTCCACATGCATGTTTTAGCTGAAGGAAGAATACCTAAAATCTTGTAGTTGAAACCCGTGGAATGGGTACCATGCAATATGACTTCAAAGGGTCTTCATTTGCTCACTGAACCTCTCCAATCCTATCACTGCTGCGTTTATGCCCCTGTACACATGCTTGATTCTCTTTCGGAGACATAGCAATCCATAGGTTTTAAGATACTTACTAGTCAGGTACATTCTTAGGCGTTTAATATGCGGTGTTGAGTCCATTTCGTTGAGCAAGGAGTAGCTCTTGGCTATTCCATATTTGGCTTAAGGAACTTTATCTGTGCTCATTTCAATCTCTGGTTTTATGCAGCACCCCAACTCACCTTTCCCCTTAAGCAAGCATAAGTTGGTTTTCTAAATTTGAGACCCTGTTCTGTTCTGTAATTCAGTTCCTGTGTAGCCAAGTTTACATTCCGTGTATTACTGATATCTTATGATGTTTCTTTTTCTGTGTGACTTATTTCAGTTACAATCATCATACCTGAATCCACTCATTGTGCTGCTAAGGGTCTGATGACACAGATTTCATTGCTGAGTGATATTGCTTTGTAAGTAAATACCACAACTTCTTTATCCATTTTTCACTTTCTGCGATGTTGAACTTGTACTGTAAACGAGGTTCTTGTAAACAGAGCCGTTCGAAAATTTGGGGTGGCTGTGTCTTTTTGATTTTAAATTCCCTATGCTATAGGACCATAAGTAGAAGTGCCCTAGGCTCTGCTGCTTTGTTTTTTAGATGTTTTAGGAAACACCATACACTTCTCCTGAGTGTTTGTTGGCAATTTACATCCCGCCCTTCAGCATAACAAGGCTCCCAGTTCTCCATGGCCTGTCCTGCCTTTCTGGATTTTACACTTTTTTCAGATGGCCCTTTTGACCGGGGGGAAGTGAGACTTCATTGTAGTGCAGATTTCCTTTGCAAGCTTGCTTGGTTGGCCAAAAAGTACGTATGCGTTTTTTCCTGAATATATTCAGGAAAAGACGAATACGCCCTTTTTGGCCAAGTGCATCATTGTGGACGTTCTGCCTCTTTTCCTATGCTTTCAATGCAATTCCAGTCTACCTCCTGAAATCGGTTTCCTGCATTTCTGCCCCGCTTTCAAGTCCTCTTGGCAGCCTTACTTCGGTATATTTTTGGACGATAGCTGTCATTTATAACTCTGCAGGCTTGTGAATTACAGTGCCCCTGAGCTCTTTCTTCAACTCGCTTTCTTGTGACCTGCCCGCAACACTGCAGGATGTCTTCAGGCCCTAATCTGGTTCTGGCACGTCACGCTGAGCCTTTGGTTAATTCCTCTTCCTGGTGGGAAATGAGAGTTAAATTTGCCCATCCAGACACCTCCAGCTAGTCTCTCATTGGTTCTCGCTATTCCTGTTCATCTTCCACAGAAATTGCAAACTGGGCCAAACAGGAGGTTAAAGGGACTGACTCTCCAAGTGGGGAGAGTGTTAGTAAAGCGTCTGGAATGTTGCACCCGAGGACCAGGGTACGAAAACTGAGACATATTTGAACACGTCTCCCGATCACATGGTTGATCATACTCTAGGTTCCACATGCATGTTTTAGCTGAAGGAAGAATACCTTAAACCTTGGTAGTTGAAACCCGTGGAATGTGTACCATGCAATATGACTTCAAAGGGTCTTCATTTGCTCACCGAACCTCTCCAATCCTATCACTGCTGCGTTTATGCCCCTGTACACATGCTTGATTCTCTTTCGGAGACATAGCAATCCATAGGTTTTAAGATAGTTACTAGTCACGTACATTCTTAGGCGTTTAATATGCGGTGTTGAGTCCATTTCGTTGAGCAAGGAGTAGCTCTTGTCTATTCCATATTTGGCTTAAGGAACTTTATCTGTGCTCATTTCAATCTCTGGTTTTATGCAGCACCCCAACTCACCTTTCCCCTTAAGCAAGCATAAGTTGGTTTTCTAAATTTGAGACCCTGTTCTGTTCTGTAATTCAGTTCCTGTGTAGCCAAGTTTACATTCCGTGTATTAGTGATATCTTATGATGTTTCTTTTTCTGTGTGACTTATTTCAGTTAGAATCATCATACCTGAATCCACTCATTGTGCTGCTAAGGGCCTGATGACACAGATTTCATTGCTGAGTGATATTGCTTTGTAAGTAAATACCACAACTTCTTTATCCATTTTTCACTTTCTGCGATGTTGAACTTGTACTGTAAACGAGGTTCTTGTAAACAGAGCCGATCCAAACATTGGGGTGGCTGTGTCTTTTTGATTTTAATTTCCCTAAGCTATAGGACCATAAGTGGAAGTGCCCTAGGTTCTGTTGCTTTGTTTTTTAGATGTTTCAGGAAACACCATACACTTCTCCCTAGTGGTTGTTGGCAATTTACATCCCGCCCATCAGCATAACAAAGCTCCCAGTTCTCCATGGCCTGTCCTGCCTTTCTGGATTTTACACTTTTTTCAGATGGCCCTTTTGACCGGGGGGAAGTGAGACTTCATTGTAGTGCAGATTTCCTTTGCAAGCTTGCTTGGTTGGCCAAAAAGGGCGTATGCGTTTTTTCCTGAATATATTCAGGAAAAAACGCATACGCCCTTTTTGGCCAAGTGCATCATTGTGGACGTTCTGCCTCTTTTCCTATGCTTTCAATGCAATTCCAGTCTACCTCCTGAAATCGGTTTCCTGCAATTCTGCCCCGCTTTCAAGTCCTCTTGGCAGCCTTACTTCAGTCTATTTTTGGACGATAGCTGTCATTTATAACTCTGCAGGTTTGTGAATTACAGTGCCCCTGAGCTCCTTTCTTCAACTCGCTTTCTTGTGACCTGGCCGCAACACCGCAGGATGGCTTCAGGCCCTAATCTGGTTCCGGCCCGGCATGCTGAGCCTTTGGTTAATACCTCTTCCTGGTGGGAAATGAGAGTTAAATTTGCCCGTCCAGACACCTCCAGCTAGCCTCTCATTGGTTCTCGCTATTCCTGTTCATCTTCCGCAGAAATTGCAAACTGGGCCAAACAGGAGGTTAAAGGGACTGACTCTCCAAGTCGGGGGAGTGTTAGTAAAGCGTCTGGAATGTTGCACCCGAGTACCAGGGTACGAAAACTGAGACATATTTGAACACGTCTCCCGTTCACATGGTTGATCATACTCTGGGTTCCACATGCATGTTTTAGCTGAAGGAAGAATACCTTAAACCTGGAGAGCTGAGACCCGTATAATGGGTACCATGCAATATGACTTCAAAGGGTCTTCATTTGCTCACCGAACCTCTCCAATCCTATCACTGCTGCGTTTATGCCCCTGTACACACGCTTGATTCTCTTTTGGAGACATAGCAATCCATAGGTTTTAAGATACTTACTAGTCAGGTACATTCTTAGGCGTTTAATATGGGGTTTTGAGTCCATTTCGTTGAGAAAGGAGTAGCTCTTGTCTATTCCATATTTGGCTTAAGGAACTTTATCTGTGCTCATTTCAATCTCTGGTTTTATGCAGCACCCCAACTCACCTTTCCCCTTAAGCAAGCATAAGTTGGTTTTCTAAATTTGAGACCCTGTTCTGTTCTGTAATTCAGTTCCTGTGTAGCCAAGTTTACATTCCGTGTATTACTGATATCTTATGATGTTTCTTTTTCTGTGTGACTTATTTCAGTTAGAATCATCGTACCTGAATCCACTCATTATGCTGCTACGGGCCTGATGACATAGATTTCATTGCTGAGTGATACTGCATTGTACGTAAGTACCACAAGTTCTTTATCCATTTTTCACTTTCTGTGATATTGAACTTGTACGGTAAACGAGGTTCTTGTAAACGGAGGTGTCCCAAACTTTGGGGTGGCTGTGTCTTTTTGATTTTAATTTCCCTAAGCTATAGGACCATAAGTGGAAGTGCCCTAGGCTCTGTTGCTTTGTTTTTTAGATGTTTCAGGAAACACCATACACTTCTCCTGAGTGTCTGTTGGCAATTTCCATCCCGCCCATCAGCATAACAAGGCTCCCAGTTCTCAATGGCCTGTTGCCTTTCTGGATTTTACACTTTTTTCAGATGGCCCTTTTGACCGGGGGGAAGTGAGACTTCATTGTAGTGCAGATTTCCTTTGCAAGCTTGCTTGGTTGGCCAAAAAGGGCGTATGCGTCTTTTCCTGAATATATTCAGGAAAAAACGCATACGCCCTTTTTGGCCAAGTGCATCATTGTGGACGTTCTGCCTCTTTTCCTATGCTTTCAATGCAATTCCAGTCTACCTCCTGAAATCGGTTTCCTGCAATTCTGCCCCGCTTTCAAGTCCTCTTGGCAGCCTTACTTCAGTCTATTTTTGGACGATAGCTGTCATTTATAACTCTGCAGGTTTGTGAATTACAGTGCCCCTGAGCTCCTTTCTTCAACTCGCTTTCTTGTGACCTGGCCGCAACACCGCAGGATGGCTTCAGGCCCTAATCTGGTTCCGGCCCGGCATGCTGAGCCTTTGGTTAATTCCTCTTCCTGGTGGGAAATGAGAGTTAAATTTGCCCGTCCAGACACCTCCAGCTAGTCTCTCATTGGTTCTCGCTATTCCTGTTCATTTCCGCAGAAATTGCAAACTGGGCCAAACAGGAGGTTAAAGGGACTGACTCTCCAAGTCGGGAGAGTGTTAGTAAAGCGTCTGGAATGTTGCACCCGAGTACCAGGGGAGGAAAACTGAGACATATTTGAATACGTCTCCCGTTCACATGGTTGATCATACTCTGGGTTCCACATGCATGTTTTAGCTGAAGGAAGAATACCTTAAACCTGGAGCGTTGAGACCCGTATAATGGGTACCATGCAATATGACTTCAAAGGGTATTCATATGCTCACCGAACCTCTCCAATCCTATCACTGCTGCGTTTATGCCCCTGTACACATGCTTGATTCTCTTTCGGAGACATAGCAATCCATAGGTTTTAAGATACTTACTAGTCAGGTACATTCTTAGGCGTTTAATATGGGGTGTTGAGTCCATTTCGTTGAGCAAGGAGTAGCTCTTGTCTATTCCATATTTGGCTTAAGGAACTTTATCTGTGCTCATTTCAATCTCTGGTTTTATGCAGCACCCCAAGTCACCTTTCCCCTTAAGCAAGCATAAGTTGGTTTTCTAAATTTGAGACCCTGTTCTGTTCTGTAATTCAGTTCCTGTGTAGCCAAGTTTACATTCTTTGTATTACTGATATCTTATGATGTTTCTTTTTCTGTGTGACTTATTTCAGTTAGAATCATCATACCTGAATCCACTCATTGTGCTGCTAAGGACCTGATGACACAGATTTCATTGCTGAGTGATATTGCTTTGTAAGTAAATACCACAACTTCTTTATCCATTTTTCACTTTCTGCGATGTTGAACTTGTACGGTAAACGAGCTTCTTGTAAACAGAGCCGATCCAAACTTTGGGGTGGCTGTGTCTTTTTGATTTTAATTTCCCTAAGCTATAGGACCATAAGTGGAAGTGCCCTAGGTTCTGTTGCTTTGTTTTTTAGATGTTTCAGGAAACACCATACACTTCTCCCAAGTGTCTGTTGGCAATTTACATCCCGCCCATCAGCATAACAAGGCTCCCAGTTCTGAATGGCCTGTTGCCTTTCTGGATTTTACACTTTTTTCAGATGGCCCTTTTGACCGGGGGGAAGTGAGACTTCATTGTAGTGCAGATTTCCTTTGCAAGCTTGCTTGGTTGGCCAAAAAGGGCGTATGCGTTTTTTCCTGAATATATTCAGGAAAAAATGCATACGCCCTTTTTGGCCAAGTGCATCATTGTGGACGTTCTGCCTCTTTTCCTATGCTTTCAATGCAATTCCAGTCTACCTCCTGAAATCGGTTTCCTGCAATTCTGCCCCGCTTTCAAGTCCTCTTGGCAGCCTTACTTCAGTCTATTTTTGGACGATAGCTGTCATTTATAACTCTGCAGGTTTGTGAATTACAGTGCCCCTGAGCTCCTTTCTTCAACTCACTTTCTTGTGACCTGGCCGCAACACCGCAGGATGGCTTCAGGCCCTAATCTGGTTCTGGCATGGCACGCTGAGCCTTTGGTTAATTCCTCTTCCTGGTGGGAAATAAGAGTTAAATTTGCCCGTCCAGACACCTCCAGCTAGCCTCTCATTGGTTCTCGCTATTCCTGTTCATCTTCCGCAGAAATTGTAAACTGGGCCAAACAGGAGGTTAAAGGGACTGACTCTCCAAGTCGGGAGAGTGTTAGTAAAGCGTCTGGAATGTTGCACCTGAGTACCAGGGTAGGAAAACTGAGACATATTTGAACACGTCTCCCGTTCACATGGTTGATCATACTCTGGGTTCCACATGGATGTTTTAGCTGAAGGAAGAATACCTTAAACCTGGAGAGTTGAGACCCCTGGAATGGGTACCGTGCAATATGACTTCAAAGGGTTTCATTTGTTCACCGAACCTCTCCAATCCTATCACTGCTGCGTTTATGCCCCTGTACACATGCTTGATTCTCTTTCGGAGACATAGCAATCCATAGGTTTTAAGATACTTACTAGTCAGGTACATTCTAAGGCGTTTAATATGGGGTGTTGAGTCCATTTCGTTGAGCAAGGAGTAGCTCTTGTCTATTCCATATTTGGCTTAAGGAACTTTATCTGTGCTCATTTCAATCTCTGGTTTTATGCAGCACCCCAACTCACCTTTCCCCTTAAGCAAGCATAAGTTGGTTTTCTAAATTTGAGAACCTGTTCTGTTCTGTAATTCAGTTCCTGTGTAGCCAAGTTTACATTCCGTGTATTAGTGATATCTTATGATGTTTCTTTTTCTGTGTGACTTATTTCAGTTAGAATCATCGTACCTGAGTCCACTCATGATGCTGCTACGGGCCTGATGACATAGATTTCATTGCTGAGTGATACTGCATTGTACGTAAGTACCACAAGTTCTTTATCCATTTTTCACTTTCTGTGATATTGAACTTGTACTGTAAACGAGGTTCTTGTAAACAGAGGCGTCCCAAACTTTGGGGTGGCTGTGTCTTTTTGATTTTAATTTCCCTAAGCTATAGGACCATAAGTGGAAGTGCCCTAGGCTCTGTTGCTTTGTTTTTTAGATGTTTCAGGAAACACCATACACTTCTCCCGAGTGTCTGTTGGCAATTTACATCCCGCCCATCAGCATAACAAGGCTCCCAGTTCTCCATGGCCTGTCCTGCCTTTCTGGATTTTACACTTTTTTCAGATGGCCCTTTTGACCGGGGGGAAGTGAGACTTCATTGTAGTGCAGATTTCCTTTGCAAGCTTGCTTGGTTGGCCAAAAAGGGCGTATGCGTTATTTCCTGAATATATTCAGGAAAAAACGCATACGCCCTTTTTGGCCAAGTGCATCATTGTGGACGTTCTGCCTCTTTTCCTATGCTTTCAATGCAATTCCAGTCTACCTCCTGAAATCGGTTTCCTGCAATTCTGCCCCGCTTTCAAGTCCGCTTGGCAGCCTTACTTCAGTCTATTTTTGGACGATAGCTGTCATTTATAACTCTGCAGGTTTGTGAATTACAGTGCCCCTGAGCTCCTTTCTTCAACTCGCTTTCTTGTGACCTGGCCGCAACACCGCAGGATGGCTTCAGGCCCTAATCTGGTTCCGGCCCGGCATGCTGAGCCTTTGGTTATTTCCTCTTCCTGGTGGGAAATGAGAGTTAAATTTGCCCGTCCAGACACCTCCAGCTAGTCTCTCATTGGTTCTCGCTATTCCTGTTCATCTTCTGCAGAAATTGCAAACTGGGCCAAACAGGAGGTTAAAGGCGCTGACTCTCCAAGTGGGGAGAGTGTTAGTAAAGCGTCTGGAATGTTGCACCCGAGTACCAGGGGAGGAAAACTGAGACATATTTGAACACGTCTCCCGTTCACATGGTTGATCATACTTGGGTTCCACATGCATGTTTTAGCTGAAGGAAGAATACCTTAAACCTGGAGAGTTAAGACCCGTGTAATGGGTACCATGCAATATGACTTCAAAGGGTCTTAATTTGCTCACCGAACCTCTCCAATCCTATCACTGCTGCGTTTATGCCCCTGTACACATGTTTGATTCTCTTTCGGAGACATAGCAATCCATAGGTTTTAAGATACTTACTAGTCAGGTACATTCTTAGGCGTTTAATATGGGGTGTTGAGTCCATTTCGTTGAGCAAGGAGTAGCTCTTGTCTATTTCCATATTTGGCTTAAGGAACTTTATCTGTGTTCATTTCAATCTCTGGTTTTATGCAGCACCCCAACTCACCTTTACCCTTAAGCAAGCATAAGTTGGTTTTCTAAATTTGAGACCCTGTTCTGTTCTGTAATTCAGTTCCTGTGTAGCCAAGTTTACATTCCGTGTATTAGTGATATCTTATGATGTTTCTTTTTCTGTGTGACTTATTTCAGTTAGAATCATCATACCTGAATCCACTCATTGTGCTGCTAAGGGCCTGATGACATAGATTTCATTGCTGAGTGATATTGCTTTGTAAGTAAATACCACAAGTTCTTTATCCATTTTTCACTTTCTGCGATGTTGAACTTGTACTGTAAACGAGGTTCTTGTAAACAGAGGCGTCCCAAACTTTGGGGTGGCTGTGTCTTTTTGATTTTAATTTCCCTAAGCTATAGGACCATAAGTGGAAGTGCCCAAGGTTCTGTTGCTTTGTTGTTTAGATGTTTCAGGAAACACCATACACTTCTCCCGAGTGGTTGTTGGCAATTTACATCCCGCCCATCAGCATAACAAGGCTCCCAGTTCTCCATGGCCTGTCCTGCCTTTCTGGATTTTACACTTTTTTCAGATGGCCCTTTTGACTGGGGGGAAGTGAGACTTCATTGTAGTGCAGATTTCCTTTGCAAGCTTGCTTGGTTGGCCAAAAAGGGCGTATGCGTTTTTTCCTGAATATATTCAGGAAAAAACGCATACGCCCTTTTTGGCCAAGTGCATCATTGTGGACGTTCTGCCTCTTTTCCTATGCTTTCAATGCAGTTCCAGTCTACCTCCTGAAATCGGTTTCCTGCAATTCTGCCCCGCTTTCAAGTCCTCTTGGCAGCCTTACTTCAGTCTATTTTTGGACGATAGCTGTCATTTATAACTCTGCAGGTTTGTGAATTACAGTGCCCCTGAGCTCCTTTCTTCAACTCGCTTTCTTTTGAGCTGGCCGCAACACCGCAAGATGGCTTCAGGACCTAATCTAGTTCCGGTACGGCACGCTGAGCCTTTGGTTATTTCCTCTTCCTGGTGGCAAATGAGAGTTAAATTTGCCCGTCCAGACACCTCCAGCTAGCCTCTCATTGGTTCTCGCTATTCCTGTTCATCTTCCGCAGAAATTGCAAACTGGGCCAAACAGGAGGTCAAAGGCGCTGACTCTCCAAGTGGGGAGAGTGTTAGTAAAGCGTCTGGAATGTTGCACCCGAGTACCAGGGGAGGAAAACTGAGACTTATTTGAACACGTCTCCCGATCACATGGTTGATCATACTCTGGGTTCCACATGCATGTTTTAGCTGAAGGAAGAATACCTAAAACCTGGGTAGTTGAAACCCGTGGAATGGGTACCATGCAATATGACTTCAAAGGGTCTTCATTTGCTCACCGAACCTCTCCAATCCTATCACTGCTGCGTTTATGCCCCTGTACACATGCTTGATTCTCTTTCGGAGATATAGCAATCTATAGGTTTTAAGATACTTATTAGCCAGGTACATTCTTAGGCGTTTAATATGCGGTGTTGAGTCCATTTCGTTGAGCAAGGAGTAGCTCTTGTCTATTCCATATTTGGCTTAAGGAACTTTATCTGTGCTCATTTCGATCTCTGGTTTTATGCAGCACCCCAACTCACCTTTCCCCTTAAGCAAGCATAAGTTGGTTTTCTAAATTTGAGACCCTGTTCTGTTCTGTAATTCAGTTCCTGTGTAGCCAAGTTTTCATTCCGTGTATTAGTGATATCTTATGATGTTTCTTTTTCTGTGTGACTTATTTCAGTTAGAATCATCGTACCTGAATCCACTCATTATGCTGCTACGGGTCTGATGACATAGATTTCATTGCTGAGTGATACTGCATTGTACGTAAGTACCACAAGTTCTTTATCCATTTTTCACTTTTGTGATATTGAAGTTGTACGGAAAACGAGGTTCTTGTAAACAGAGGCGTCCCAAACTTTGGGTTGGCTGTGTCTTTTTGATTTTAATTTCCCTAAGCTATAGGACCATAAGTGGAAGTGCCCTAGGCTCTGTTGCTTTGTTTTTTAGATGTTTCAGGAAACACCATACACTTCTCCCAAGTGTCTGTTGGCAATTTACATCCCGCCCATCAGCATAACAAGGCTCCCAGTTCTCCATGGCCTGTCCTGCCTTTCTGGATTTTACACTTTTTTCAGATGGCCCTTTTGACCGGGGGGAAGTGAGACTTCATTGTAGTGCAGATTTCCTTTGCAAGTTTGCTTGGTTGGCCAAACAGGGCGTATGCGTTTTTTCCTGAATATATTCAGGAAAAAACGCATACGCCCTTTTTGGCCAAGTGCATCATTGTGGACGTTCTGCCTCTTTTCCTATGCTTTCAATGCAATTCCAGTCTACCTCCTGAAATCGGTTTCCTGCAATTCTGCCCCGCTTTCAAGTCCTCTTGGCAGCCTTACTTCAGTCTATTTTTGGACGATAGCTGTCATTTATAACTCTGCAGGTTTGTGAATTACAGTGCCCCTGAGCTCCTTTCTTCAACTCGCTTTCTTGTGACCTGGCCGCAACACCGCAGGATGGCTTCAGGCCCTAATCTGGTTCCGGTACGGCACGCTGAGCCTTTGGTTATTTCCTCTTCCTGGTGGGAAATGAGAGTTAAATTTGCCCGTCCAGACACCTCCAGCTAGCCTCTCATTGGTTCTCGCTATTCCTGTTCATCTTCCGCAGAAATTGCAAACTGGGCCAAACAGGAGGTTAAAGGCGCTGACTCTCCAAGTGGGGAGAGTGTTAGTAAAGCGTCTGGAATGTTGCACCCGAGTACCAGGGGAGGAAAACTGAGACATATTTGAACACGTCTCCCGATCACATGGTTGATCATACTCTGGGTTCCACATGCATGTTTTAGCTGAAGGAAGAATACCTAAAATCTTGTAGTTGAAACCCGTGGAATGGGTACCATGCAATATGACTTCAAAGGGTCTTCATTTGCTCACTGAACCTCTCCAATCCTATCACTGCTGCGTTTATGCCCCTGTACACATGCTTGATTCTCTTTCGGAGACATAGCAATCCATAGGTTTTAAGATACTTACTAGTCAGGTACATTCTTAGGCGTTTAATATGCGGTGTTGAGTCCATTTCGTTGAGCAAGGAGTAGCTCTTGGCTATTCCATATTTGGCTTAAGGAACTTTATCTGTGCTCATTTCAATCTCTGGTTTTATGCAGCACCCCAACTCACCTTTCCCCTTAAGCAAGCATAAGTTGGTTTTCTAAATTTGAGACCCTGTTCTGTTCTGTAATTCAGTTCCTGTGTAGCCAAGTTTACATTCCGTGTATTACTGATATCTTATGATGTTTCTTTTTCTGTGTGACTTATTTCAGTTACAATCATCATACCTGAATCCACTCATTGTGCTGCTAAGGGTCTGATGACACAGATTTCATTGCTGAGTGATATTGCTTTGTAAGTAAATACCACAACTTCTTTATCCATTTTTCACTTTCTGCGATGTTGAACTTGTACTGTAAACGAGGTTCTTGTAAACAGAGCCGTTCGAAAATTTGGGGTGGCTGTGTCTTTTTGATTTTAAATTCCCTATGCTATAGGACCATAAGTAGAAGTGCCCTAGGCTCTGCTGCTTTGTTTTTTAGATGTTTTAGGAAACACCATACACTTCTCCTGAGTGTTTGTTGGCAATTTACATCCCGCCCTTCAGCATAACAAGGCTCCCAGTTCTCCATGGCCTGTCCTGCCTTTCTGGATTTTACACTTTTTTCAGATGGCCCTTTTGACCGGGGGGAAGTGAGACTTCATTGTAGTGCAGATTTCCTTTGCAAGCTTGCTTGGTTGGCCAAAAAGTACGTATGCGTTTTTTCCTGAATATATTCAGGAAAAGACGAATACGCCCTTTTTGGCCAAGTGCATCATTGTGGACGTTCTGCCTCTTTTCCTATGCTTTCAATGCAATTCCAGTCTACCTCCTGAAATCGGTTTCCTGCAATTCTGCCCCGCTTTCAAGTCCTCTTGGCAGCCTTACTTCGGTATATTTTTGGACGATAGCTGTCATTTATAACTCTGCAGGCTTGTGAATTACAGTGCCCCTGAGCTCTTTCTTCAACTCGCTTTCTTGTGACCTGCCCGCAACACTGCAGGATGTCTTCAGACCCTAATCTGGTTCTGGCACGTCACGCTGAGCCTTTGGTTAATTCCTCTTCCTGGTGGGAAATGAGAGTTAAATTTGCCCATCCAGACACCTCCAGCTAGTCTCTCATTGGTTCTCGCTATTCCTGTTCATCTTCCACAGAAATTGCAAACTGGGCCAAACAGGAGGTTAAAAGGACTGACTCTCCAAGTGGGGAGAGTGTTAGTAAAGCGTCTGGAATGTTGCACCCGAGGACCAGGGTACGAAAACTGAGACATATTTGAACACGTCTCCCGATCACATGGTTGATCATACTCTAGGTTCCACATGCATGTTTTAGCTGAAGGAAGAATACCTTAAACCTTGGTAGTTGAAACCCGTGGAATGTGTACCATGCAATATGACTTCAAAGGGTCTT
This sequence comes from Stenella coeruleoalba, assembly GCF_951394435.1. NCBI lineage: Eukaryota > Metazoa > Chordata > Mammalia > Artiodactyla > Delphinidae > Stenella > Stenella coeruleoalba. Next base: position 386,552 of record NW_027645870.1, read on the forward strand.
CATTTGCTCACCGAACCTCTCCAATCCTATCACTGCTGCGTTTATGCCCCTGTACACATGCTTGATTCTCTTTCGGAGACATAGCAATCCATAGGTTTTAAGATAGTTACTAGTCACGTACATTCTTAGGCGTTTAATATGCGGTGTTGAGTCCATTTCGTTGAGCAAGGAGTAGCTCTTGTCTATTCCATATTTGGCTTAAGGAACTTTATCTGTGCTCATTTCAATCTCTGGTTTTATGCAGCACCCCAACTCACCTTTCCCCTTAAGCAAGCATAAGTTGGTTTTCTAAATTTGAGACCCTGTTCTGTTCTGTAATTCAGTTCCTGTGTAGCCAAGTTTACATTCCGTGTATTAGTGATATCTTATGATGTTTCTTTTTCTGTGTGACTTATTTCAGTTAGAATCATCATACCTGAATCCACTCATTGTGCTGCTAAGGGCCTGATGACACAGATTTCATTGCTGAGTGATATTGCTTTGTAAGTAAATACCACAACTTCTTTATCCATTTTTCACTTTCTGCGATGTTGAACTTGTACTGTAAACGAGGTTCTTGTAAACAGAGCCGATCCAAACATTGGGGTGGCTGTGTCTTTTTGATTTTAATTTCCCTAAGCTATAGGACCATAAGTGGAAGTGCCCTAGGTTCTGTTGCTTTGTTTTTTAGATGTTTCAGGAAACACCATACACTTCTCCCTAGTGGTTGTTGGGAATTTACATCCCGCCCATCAGCATAACAAAGCTCCCAGTTCTCCATGGCCTGTCCTGCCTTTCTGGATTTTACACTTTTTTCAGATGGCCCTTTTGACCGGGGGGAAGTGAGACTTCATTGTAGTGCAGATTTCCTTTGCAAGCTTGCTTGGTTGGCCAAAAAGGGCGTATGCGTTTTTTCCTGAATATATTCAGGAAAAAACGCATACGCCCTTTTTGGCCAAGTGCATCATTGTGGACGTTCTGCCTCTTTTCCTATGCTTTCAATGCAATTCCAGTCTACCTCCTGAAATCGGTTTCCTGCAATTCTGCCCCGCTTTCAAGTCCTCTTGGCAGCCTTACTTCAGTCTATTTTTGGACGATAGCTGTCATTTATAACTCTGCAGGTTTGTGAATTACAGTGCCCCTGAGCTCCTTTCTTCAACTCGCTTTCTTGTGACCTGGCCGCAACACCGCAGGATGGCTTCAGGCCCTAATCTGGTTCCGGCCCGGCATGCTGAGCCTTTGGTTAATACCTCTTCCTGGTGGGAAATGAGAGTTAAATTTGCCCGTCCAGACACCTCCAGCTAGCCTCTCATTGGTTCTCGCTATTCCTGTTCATCTTCCGCAGAAATTGCAAACTGGGCCAAACAGGAGGTTAAAGGGACTGACTCTCCAAGTCGGGGGAGTGTTAGTAAAGCGTCTGGAATGTTGCACCCGAGTACCAGGGTACGAAAACTGAGACATATTTGAACACGTCTCCCGTTCACATGGTTGATCATACTCTGGGTTCCACATGCATGTTTTAGCTGAAGGAAGAATACCTTAAACCTGGAGAGCTGAGACCCGTATAATGGGTACCATGCAATATGACTTCAAAGGGTCTTCATTTGCTCACCGAACCTCTCCAATCCTATCACTGCTGCGTTTATGCCCCTGTACACACGCTTGATTCCCTTTTGGAGACATAGCAATCCATAGGTTTTAAGATACTTACTAGTCAGGTACATTCTTAGGCGTTTAATATGGGGTTTTGAGTCCATTTCGTTGAGAAAGGAGTAGCTCTTGTCTATTCCATATTTGGCTTAAGGAACTTTATCTGTGCTCATTTCAATCTCTGGTTTTATGCAGCACCCCAACTCACCTTTCCCCTTAAGCAAGCATAAGTTGGTTTTCTAAATTTGAGACCCTGTTCTGTTCTGTAATTCAGTTCCTGTGTAGCCAAGTTTACATTCCGTGTATTACTGATATCTTATGATGTTTCTTTTTCTGTGTGACTTATTTCAGTTAGAATCATCGTACCTGAATCCACTCATTATGCTGCTACGGGCCTGATGACATAGATTTCATTGCTGAGTGATACTGCATTGTACGTAAGTACCACAAGTTCTTTATCCATTTTTCACTTTCTGTGATATTGAACTTGTACGGTAAACGAGGTTCTTGTAAACGGAGGTGTCCCAAACTTTGGGGTGGCTGTGTCTTTTTGATTTTAATTTCCCTAAGCTATAGGACCATAAGTGGAAGTGCCCTAGGCTCTGTTGCTTTGTTTTTTAGATGTTTCAGGAAACACCATACACTTCTCCTGAGTGTCTGTTGGCAATTTCCATCCCGCCCATCAGCATAACAAGGCTCCCAGTTCTCAATGGCCTGTTGCCTTTCTGGATTTTACACTTTTTTCAGATGGCCCTTTTGACCGGGGGGAAGTGAGACTTCATTGTAGTGCAGATTTCCTTTGCAAGCTTGCTTGGTTGGCCAAAAAGGGCGTATGCGTCTTTTCCTGAATATATTCAGGAAAAAACGCATACGCCCTTTTTGGCCAAGTGCATCATTGTGGACGTTCTGCCTCTTTTCCTATGCTTTCAATGCAATTCCAGTCTACCTCCTGAAATCGGTTTCCTGCAATTCTGCCCCGCTTTCAAGTCCTCTTGGCAGCCTTACTTCAGTCTATTTTTGGACGATAGCTGTCATTTATAACTCTGCAGGTTTGTGAATTACAGTGCCCCTGAGCTCCTTTCTTCAACTCGCTTTCTTGTGACCTGGCCGCAACACCGCAGGATGGCTTCAGGCCCTAATCTGGTTCCGGCCCGGCATGCTGAGCCTTTGGTTAATACCTCTTCCTGGTGGGAAATGAGAGTTAAATTTGCCCGTCCAGACACCTCCAGCTAGCCTCTCATTGGTTCTCGCTATTCCTGTTCATCTTCCGCAGAAATTGCAAACTGGGCCAAACAGGAGGTTAAAGGGACTGACTCTCCAAGTCGGGGGAGTGTTAGTAAAGCGTCTGGAATGTTGCACCCGAGTACCAGGGTACGAAAACTGAGACATATTTGAACACGTCTCCCGTTCACATGGTTGATCATACTCTGGGTTCCACATGCATGTTTTAGCTGAAGGAAGAATACCTTAAACCTGGAGAGCTGAGACCCGTATAATGGGTACCATGCAATATGACTTCAAAGGGTCTTCATTTGCTCACCGAACCTCTCCAATCCTATCACTGCTGCGTTTATGCCCCTGTACACACGCTTGATTCCCTTTTGGAGACATAGCAATCCATAGGTTTTAAGATACTTACTAGTCAGGTACATTCTTAGGCGTTTAATATGGGGTTTTGAGTCCATTTCGTTGAGAAAGGAGTAGCTCTTGTCTATTCCATATTTGGCTTAAGGAACTTTATCTGTGCTCATTTCAATCTCTGGTTTTATGCAGCACCCCAACTCACCTTTCCCCTTAAGCAAGCATAAGTTGGTTTTCTAAATTTGAGACCCTGTTCTGTTCTGTAATTCAGTTCCTGTGTAGCCAAGTTTACATTCCGTGTATTACTGATATCTTATGATGTTTCTTTTTCTGTGTGACTTATTTCAGTTAGAATCATCGTACCTGAATCCACTCATTATGCTGCTACGGGCCTGATGACATAGATTTCATTGCTGAGTGATACTGCATTGTACGTAAGTACCACAAGTTCTTTATCCATTTTTCACTTTCTGTGATATTGAACTTGTACGGTAAACGAGGTTCTTGTAAACGGAGGTGTCCCAAACTTTGGGGTGGCTGTGTCTTTTTGATTTTAATTTCCCTAAGCTATAGGACCATAAGTGGAAGTGCCCTAGGCTCTGTTGCTTTGTTTTTTAGATGTTTCAGGAAACACCATACACTTCTCCTGAGTGTCTGTTGGCAATTTCCATCCCGCCCATCAGCATAACAAGGCTCCCAGTTCTCAATGGCCTGTTGCCTTTCTGGATTTTACACTTTTTTCAGATGGCCCTTTTGACCGGGGGGAAGTGAGACTTCATTGTAGTGCAGATTTCCTTTGCAAGCTTGCTTGGTTGGCCAAAAAGGGCGTATGCGTCTTTTCCTGAATATATTCAGGAAAAAACGCATACGCCCTTTTTGGCCAAGTGCATCATTGTGGACGTTCTGCCTCTTTTCCTATGCTTTCAATGCAATTCCAGTCTACCTCCTGAAATCGGTTTCCTGCAATTCTGCCCCGCTTTCAAGTCCTCTTGGCAGCCTTACTTCAGTCTATTTTTGGACGATAGCTGTCATTTATAACTCTGCAGGTTTGTGAATTACAGTGCCCCTGAGCTCCTTTCTTCAACTCGCTTTCTTGTGACCTGGCCGCAACACCGCAGGATGGCTTCAGGCCCTAATCTGGTTCCGGCCCGGCATGCTGAGCCTTTGGTTAATTCCTCTTCCTGGTGGGAAATGAGAGTTAAATTTGCCCGTCCAGACACCTCCAGCTAGTCTCTCATTGGTTCTCGCTATTCCTGTTCATTTCCGCAGAAATTGCAAACTGGGCCAAACAGGAGGTTAAAGGGACTGACTCTCCAAGTCGGGAGAGTGTTAGTAAAGCGTCTGGAATGTTGCACCCGAGTACCAGGGGAGGAAAACTGAGACATATTTGAATACGTCTCCCGTTCACATGGTTGATCATACTCTGGGTTCCACATGCATGTTTTAGCTGAAGGAAGAATACCTTAAACCTGGAGCGTTGAGACCCGTATAATGGGTACCATGCAATATGACTTCAAAGGGTATTCATATGCTCACCGAACCTCTCCAATCCTATCACTGCTGCGTTTATGCCCCTGTACACATGCTTGATTCTCTTTCGGAGACATAGCAATCCATAGGTTTTAAGATACTTACTAGTCAGGTACATTCTTAGGCGTTTAATATGGGGTGTTGAGTCCATTTCGTTGAGCAAGGAGTAGCTCTTGTCTATTCCATATTTGGCTTAAGGAACTTTATCTGTGCTCATTTCAATCTCTGGTTTTATGCAGCACCCCAAGTCACCTTTCCCCTTAAGCAAGCATAAGTTGGTTTTCTAAATTTGAGACCCTGTTCTGTTCTGTAATTCAGTTCCTGTGTAGCCAAGTTTACATTCCTTGTATTACTGATATCTTATGATGTTTCTTTTTCTGTGTGACTTATTTCAGTTAGAATCATCATACCTGAATCCACTCATTGTGCTGCTAAGGACCTGATGACACAGATTTCATTGCTGAGTGATATTGCTTTGTAAGTAAATACCACAACTTCTTTATCCATTTTTCACTTTCTGCGATGTTGAACTTGTACGGTAAACGAGCTTCTTGTAAACAGAGCCGATCCAAACTTTGGGGTGGCTGTGTCTTTTTGATTTTAATTTCCCTAAGCTATAGGACCATAAGTGGAAGTGCCCTAGGTTCTGTTGCTTTGTTTTTTAGATGTTTCAGGAAACACCATACACTTCTCCCAAGTGTCTGTTGGCAATTTACATCCCGCCCATCAGCATAACAAGGCTCCCAGTTCTGAATGGCCTGTTGCCTTTCTGGATTTTACACTTTTTTCAGATGGCCCTTTTGACCGGGGGGAAGTGAGACTTCATTGTAGTGCAGATTTCCTTTGCAAGCTTGCTTGGTTGGCCAAAAAGGGCGTATGCGTTTTTTCCTGAATATATTCAGGAAAAAATGCATACGCCCTTTTTGGCCAAGTGCATCATTGTGGACGTTCTGCCTCTTTTCCTATGCTTTCAATGCAATTCCAGTCTACCTCCTGAAATCGGTTTCCTGCAATTCTGCCCCGCTTTCAAGTCCTCTTGGCAGCCTTACTTCAGTCTATTTTTGGACGATAGCTGTCATTTATAACTCTGCAGGTTTGTGAATTACAGTGCCCCTGAGCTCCTTTCTTCAACTCACTTTCTTGTGACCTGGCCGCAACACCGCAGGATGGCTTCAGGCCCTAATCTGGTTCCGGCACGGCATGCTGAGCCTTTGGTTAATTCCTCTTCCTGGTGGGAAATGAGAGTTAAATTTGTCCGTCCAGACACCTCCAGCTAGCCTCTCATTGGTTCTCGGTATTCCTGTTCATCTTCCGCAGAAATTGCAAACTGGGCCAAACAGGAGGTTAAAGGGACTGGCTCTCCAAGTCGGGAGAGTGTCAGTAAAGCGTCTGGAATGTTGCACCCGAGTACCAGGGTACGAAAACTGAGACATATTTGAACACGTCTCCCGTTCACATGGTTGATCATACTCTGGGTTCCACATGCATGTTTTAGCTGAAGGAAGAATACCTTAAACTTGGAGAGCTGAGACCCGTGTAATGGGTACCATGCAATATGACTTCAAAGGGTCTTCATTTGCTCACCGAACCTCTCCAATCCTATCACTGCTGTGTTTATGCCCCTGTACACACGCTTGATTCTCTTTTGGAGACATAGCAATCCATAGGTTTTAAGATACTTACTAGTCAGGTACATTCTTAGGCGTTTAATATGGGGTTTTGAGTCCATTTCGTTGAGCAAGGAGTAGCTCTTGTCTATTCCATATTTGGCTTAAGGAACTTTATCTGTGCTCATTTCAATCTCTGGTTTTATGCAGCACCCCAACTCACCTTTCCCCTTAAGCAAGCATAAGTTGGTTTTCTAAATTTGAGACCCTGTTCTGTTTTGGAATGCAATTCCTGTGTAGCCAAGTTTACATTCCGTGTATTAGTGATATCTTATGATGTTTCATTTTCTGTGTGACTTATTTCAGTTAGAATCATCGTACCTGAATCCACTCATTATGCTGCTACGGGCCTGATGACATAGATTTCATTGCTGAGTGATACTGCATTGTACGTAAGTACCACAAGTTCTTTATCCATTTTTCACTTTCTGTGATATTGAACTTGTACGGTAAACGAGGTTCTTGTAAACGGAGGCGTCCCAAACTTTGGGGTGGCTGTGTCTTTTTGATTTTAATTTCCCTAAGCTATAGGACCATAAGTGGAAGTGCCCTAGGCTCTGTTGCTTTGTTTTTTAGATGTTTCAGGAAACACCATACACTTCTCCTGAGTGTCTGTTGGCAATTTACATCCCACCCATCAGCATAACAAGGCTCCCAGTTCTCCATGGCCTGTCCTGCCTTTCTGGATTTTACACTTTTTTCAGATGGCCCTTTTGACTGGGGGGAAGTGAGACTTCATTGTAGTGCAGATTTCCTTTGCAAGCTTGCTTGGTTGGCCAAAAAGGGCGTATGCGTTTTTTCCTGAATATATTCAGGAAAAAACGCATACGCCCTTTTTGGCCAAGTGCATCATTGTGGACATTCTGCCTCTTTTCCTATGCTTTCAATGCAATTCCAGTCTACCTCCTGAAATCGGTTTCCTGCAATTCTGCCCCGCTTTCAAGTCCTCTTGGCAGCCTTACTTCAGTCTATTTTTGGACGATAGCTGTCATTTATAACTCTGCAGGTTTGTGAATTACAGTGCCCCTGAGCTCCTTTCTTCAACTCGCTTTCTTGTGACCTGGCCACAACACCGCAGGATGGCTTCAGGCCCTAATCTGGTTCCGGCCTGGCATGCTGAGCCTTTGGTTAATTCCTCTTCCTGGTGGGAAATGAGAGTTAAATTTGCCCGTCCAGACACCTCCAGCTAGCCTCTCATTGGTTCTCGCTATTCCTGTTCATCTTCCGCAGAAATTGCAAACTGGGCCAAACAGGAGGTTAAAGGGACTGACTCTCCAAGTCGGGAGAGTGTTAGTAAAGCGTCTGGAATGTTGCACCCGAGTACCAGGGTAGGAAAACTGAGAGATATTTGAACACGTCTCCCGTTCACATGGTTGATCATACTCTGGGTTCCACATGGATGTTTTAGCTGAAGGAAGAATACCTTAAACCTGGAGAGTTGAGACCCCTGGAATGGGTACCGTGCAATATGACTTCAAAGGGTTTCATTTGTTCACCGAACCTCTCCAATCCTATCACTGCTGCGTTTATGCCCCTGTACACATGCTTGATTCTCTTTCGGAGACATAGCAATCCATAGGTTTTAAGATACTTACTAGTCAGGTACATTCTAAGGCGTTTAATATGGGGTGTTGAGTCCATTTCGTTGAGCAAGGAGTAGCTCTTGTCTATTCCATATTTGGCTTAAGGAACTTTATCTGTGCTCATTTCAATCTCTGGTTTTATGCAGCACCCCAACTCACCTTTCCCCTTAAGCAAGCATAAGTTGGTTTTCTAAATTTGAGAACCTGTTCTGTTCTGTAATTCAGTTCCTGTGTAGCCAAGTTTACATTCCGTGTATTAGTGATATCTTATGATGTTTCTTTTTCTGTGTGACTTATTTCAGTTAGAATCATCGTACCTGAGTCCACTCATGATGCTGCTACGGGCCTGATGACATAGATTTCATTGCTGAGTGATACTGCATTGTACGTAAGTACCACAAGTTCTTTATCCATTTTTCACTTTCTGTGATATTGAACTTGTACTGTAAACGAGGTTCTTGTAAACAGAGGCGTCCCAAACTTTGGGGTGGCTGTGTCTTTTTGATTTTAATTTCCCTAAGCTATAGGACCATAAGTGGAAGTGCCCTAGGCTCTGTTGCTTTGTTTTTTAGATGTTTCAGGAAACACCATACACTTCTCCCGAGTGTCTGTTGGCAATTTACATCCCGCCCATCAGCATAACAAGGCTCCCAGTTCTCCATGGCCTGTCCTGCCTTTCTGGATTTTACACTTTTTTCAGATGGCCCTTTTGACCGGGGGGAAGTGAGACTTCATTGTAGTGCAGATTTCCTTTGCAAGCTTGCTTGGTTGGCCAAAAAGGGCGTATGCGTTATTTCCTGAATATATTCAGGAAAAAACGCATACGCCCTTTTTGGCCAAGTGCATCATTGTGGACGTTCTGCCTCTTTTCCTATGCTTTCAATGCAATTCCAGTCTACCTCCTGAAATCGGTTTCCTGCAATTCTGCCCCGCTTTCAAGTCCGCTTGGCAGCCTTACTTCAGTCTATTTTTGGACGATAGCTGTCATTTATAACTCTGCAGGTTTGTGAATTACAGTGCCCCTGAGCTCCTTTCTTCAACTCGCTTTCTTGTGACCTGGCCGCAACACCGCAGGATGGCTTCAGGCCCTAATCTGGTTCCGGCCCGGCATGCTGAGCCTTTGGTTATTTCCTCTTCCTGGTGGGAAATGAGAGTTAAATTTGCCCGTCCAGACACCTCCAGCTAGTCTCTCATTGGTTCTCGCTATTCCTGTTCATCTTCCGCAGAAATTGCAAACTGGGCCAAACAGGAGGTTAAAGGCGCTGACTCTCCAAGTGGGGAGAGTGTTAGTAAAGCGTCTGGAATGTTGCACCCGAGTACCAGGGGAGGAAAACTGAGATATATTTGAACACGTCTCCCGTTCACATGGTTGATCATACTTGGGTTCCACATGCATGTTTTAGCTGAAGGAAGAATACCTTAAACCTGGAGAGTTAAGACCCGTGTAATGGGTACCATGCAATATGACTTCAAAGGGTCTTAATTTGCTCACCGAACCTCTCCAATCCTATCACTGCTGCGTTTATGCCCCTGTACACATGTTTGATTCTCTTTCGGAGACATAGCAATCCATAGGTTTTAAGATACTTACTAGTCAGGTACATTCTTAGGCGTTTAATATGGGGTGTTGAGTCCATTTCGTTGAGCAAGGAGTAGCTCTTGTCTATTTCCATATTTGGCTTAAGGAACTTTATCTGTGTTCATTTCAATCTCTGGTTTTATGCAGCACCCCAACTCACCTTTACCCTTAACCAAGCATAAGTTGGTTTTCTAAATTTGAGACCCTGTTCTGTTCTGTAATTCAGTTCCTGTGTAGCCAAGTTTACATTCCGTGTATTAGTGATATCTTATGATGTTTCTTTTTCTGTGTGACTTATTTCAGTTAGAATCATCATACCTGAATCCACTCATTGTGCTGCTAAGGGCCTGATGACATAGATTTCATTGCTGAGTGATATTGCTTTGTAAGTAAATACCACAAGTTCTTTATCCATTTTTCACTTTCTGCGATGTTGAACTTGTACTGTAAACGAGGTTCTTGTAAACAGAGGCGTCCCAAACTTTGGGGTGGCTGTGTCTTTTTGATTTTAATTTCCCTAAGCTATAGGACCATAAGTGGAAGTGCCCAAGGTTCTGTTGCTTTGTTGTTTAGATGTTTCAGGAAACACCATACACTTCTCCCGAGTGGTTGTTGGCAATTTACATCCCGCCCATCAGCATAACAAGGCTCCCAGTTCTCCATGGCCTGTCCTGCCTTTCTGGATTTTACACTTTTTTCAGATGGCCCTTTTGACTGGGGGGAAGTGAGACTTCATTGTAGTGCAGATTTCCTTTGCAAGCTTGCTTGGTTGGCCAAAAAGGGCGTATGCGTTTTTTCCTGAATATATTCAGGAAAAAACGCATACGCCCTTTTTGGCCAAGTGCATCATTGTGGACGTTCTGCCTCTTTTCCTATGCTTTCAATGCAGTTCCAGTCTACCTCCTGAAATCGGTTTCCTGCAATTCTGCCCCGCTTTCAAGTCCTCTTGGCAGCCTTACTTCAGTATATTTTTGGACGATAGCTGTCATTTATAACTCTGCAGGTTTGTGAATTACAGTGCCCCTGAGCTCCTTTCTTCAACTCGCTTTCTTTTGAGCTGGCCGCAACACCGCAAGATGGCTTCAGGACCTAATCTAGTTCCGGTACGGCACGCTGAGCCTTTGGTTATTTCCTCTTCCTGGTGGCAAATGAGAGTTAAATTTGCCCGTCCAGACACCTCCAGCTAGCCTCTCATTGGTTCTCGCTATTCCTGTTCATCTTCCGCAGAAATTGCAAACTGGGCCAAACAGGAGGTCAAAGGCGCTGACTCTCCAAGTGGGGAGAGTGTTAGTAAAGCGTCTGGAATGTTGCACCCGAGTACCAGGGGAGGAAAACTGAGACTTATTTGAACACGTCTCCCGATCACATGGTTGATCATACTCTGGGTTCCACATGCATGTTTTAGCTGAAGGAAGAATACCTAAAACCTGGGTAGTTGAAACCCGTGGAATGGGTACCATGCAATATGACTTCAAAGGGTCTTCATTTGCTCACCGAACCTCTCCAATCCTATCACTGCTGCGTTTATGCCCCTGTACACATGCTTGATTCTCTTTCGGAGATATAGCAATCTATAGGTTTTAAGATACTTATTAGTCAGGTACATTCTTAGGCGTTTAATATGCGGTGTTGAGTCCATTTCGTTGAGCAAGGAGTAGCTCTTGTCTATTCCATATTTGGCTTAAGGAACTTTATCTGTGCTCATTTCGATCTCTGGTTTTATGCAGCACCCCAACTCACCTTTCCCCTTAAGCAAGCATAAGTTGGTTTTCTAAATTTGAGACCCTGTTCTGTTCTGTAATTCAGTTCCTGTGTAGCCAAGTTTTCATTCCGTGTATTAGTGATATCTTATGATGTTTCTTTTTCTGTGTGACTTATTTCAGTTAGAATCATCGTACCTGAATCCACTCATTATGCTGCTACGGGTCTGATGACATAGATTTCATTGCTGAGTGATACTGCATTGTACGTAAGTACCACAAGTTCTTTATCCATTTTTCACTTTTGTGATATTGAAGTTGTACGGAAAACGAGGTTCTTGTAAACAGAGGCGTCCCAAACTTTGGGTTGGCTGTGTCTTTTTGATTTTAATTTCCCTAAGCTATAGGACCATAAGTGGAAGTGCCCTAGGCTCTGTTGCTTTGTTTTTTAGATGTTTCAGGAAACACCATACACTTCTCCCAAGTGTCTGTTGGCAATTTACATCCCGCCCATCAGCATAACAAGGCTCCCAGTTCTCCATGGCCTGTCCTGCCTTTCTGGATTTTACACTTTTTTCAGATGGCCCTTTTGACCGGGGGGAAGTGAGACTTCATTGTAGTGCAGATTTCCTTTGCAAGTTTGCTTGGTTGGCCAAACAGGGCGTATGCGTTTTTTCCTGAATATATTCAGGAAAAAACGCATACGCCCTTTTTGGCCAAGTGCATCATTGTGGACGTTCTGCCTCTTTTCCTATGCTTTCAATGCAATTCCAGTCTACCTCCTGAAATCGGTTTCCTGCAATTCTGCCCCGCTTTCAAGTCCTCTTGGCAGCCTTACTTCAGTCTATTTTTGGACGATAGCTGTCATTTATAACTCTGCAGGTTTGTGAATTACAGTGCCCCTGAGCTCCTTTCTTCAACTCGCTTTCTTGTGACCTGGCCGCAACACGGCAGGATGGCTTCAGGCCCTAATCTGGTTCCGGCACGGCACGCTGAGCCTTTGGTTAATTCCTCTTCCTGGTGGGAAATGAGAGTTAAATTTGCCCGTTCAGACACCGCCAGCTAGTCTCTCATTGGTTCTCGCTATTCCTGTTCATCTTCCGCAGAAATTGCAAACTGGGCCAAACAGGAGGTTAAAGGGACTGACTCTCCAAGTCGGGAGAGTGTTAGTAAAGCGTCTGGAATGTTGCACCCGAGTACCAGGGTACGAAAACTGAGAAGTATTTGAACACGTCTCCCGATCACATGGTTGATCATACTCTAGGTTCCACATGCATGTTTTAGCTGAAGGAAGAATACCTTAAACCTGGGTAGGTGAAACCCGTGGAATGGGTACCATGCAATATGACTTCAAAGGGTCTTCATTTGCTCACCGAACCTCTCCAATCCTATCACTGCTGCGTTTTTGCCCCTGTACACATGCTTGATTCTCTTTCGGAGACATAGCAATCCATAGGTTTTAAGATACTTACTAGTCAGGTACATTCTTAGGCGTTTAATATGCGGTGTTGAGTCCATTTCGTTGAGCAAGGAGTAGCTCTTGTCTATTCCATATTTGGCTTAAGGAACTTTATCTGTGCTCATTTCAATCTCTGGTTTTATGCAGCACCCCAACTCACCTTTACCCTTAAGCAAGCATAAGTTGGTTTTCTAAATTTGAGACCCTGTTCTGTTCTGTAATTCAGTTCCTGTGTAGCCAAGTTTCCATTCCGTGTATTACTGATATCTTATGATGTTTCTTTTTCTGTGTGACTTATTTCAGTTAGAATCATCATACCTGAATCCACTCATTGTGCTGCTAAGGGCCTGATGACATAGATTTCATTGCTGAGTGATATTGCTTTGTAAGTGATTACCACAACTTCTTTATCCATTTTTCACTTTCTGCGATGTTGAACTTGTACTGTAAACGAGGTTCTTGTAAACAGAGCTGTTCCAAACTTTGGGGTGGCTGTGTCTTTTTGATTTTAATTTCCCTAAGCTATAGGACCTGAAGTGGAAGTTCCCTAGGCTCTGTTGCTTTGTTTTTTAGATGTTTCAGGAAACACCATACACTTTTCCCAAGTGTCTGTTGGCAATTTACATCCCGCCCATCAGCATAACAAGGCTCCCAGTTCTCCATGGCCTGTCCTGCCTTTCTGGATTTTACACTTTTTTCAGATGGCCCTTTTGACCGGGGGGAAGTGAGACTTCATTGTAGTGCAGATTTCCTTTGCAAGCTTGCTTGGTTGGCCAAAAAGGGCGTATGCGTTTTTTCCTGAATATATTCAGGAAAAAACGCATACGCCCTTTTTGGCCAAGTGCATCATTGTGGACGTTCTGCCTCTTTTCCTATGCTTTGAATACAATTCCAGTCTACCTCCTGAAATCGGTTTCCTGCAATTCTGCCCCGCTTTCAAGTCCTCTTGGCAGCCTTACTTCAGTCTATTTTTGGACGATAGCTGTCATTTATAACTCTGCAGGTTTGTGAATTACAGTGCCCCTGAGCTCCTTTCTTCAACTCGCTTTCTTGTGACCTGGCCGCAACACCGCAGGATGGCTTCAGGCCCTAATTTGGTTCCGGCCCGGCATGCTGAGCCTTTGGTTAATTCCTCTTCCTGGTGGGAAATGAGAGTTAAATTTGCCCGTCCAGACACCTCCAGCTAGCCTCTCATTGGTTCTCGCTATTCCTGTTCATCTTCCGCAGAAATTGCAAACTGGGCCAAACAGGAGGTCAAAGGCGCTGACTCTCCAACTGGGGAGAGTGTTAGTAAAGAATCTGGAATGTTGCACCCGAGTACCAGGGGAGGAAAACTGAGACATATTTGAACACGTCTCCCGATCACATGGTTGATCATACTCTGGGTTCCACATGCATGTTTTAGCTGAAGGAAGAATACCTAAAACCTGGGTAGTTGAAACCCGTGGAATGGGTACCATGCAATATGACTTCAAAGGGTCTTCATTTGCTCACCGAACCTCTCCAATCCTATCACTGCTGCGTTTATGCCCCTGTACACATGCTTGATTCTCTTTCGGAGATATAGCAATCTATAGGTTTTAAGATACTTATTAGTCAGGTACATTCTTAGGCGTTTAATATGCGGTGTTGAGTCCATTTCGTTGAGCAAGGAGTAGCTCTTGTCTATTCCATATTTGGCTTAAGGAACTTTATCTGTGCTCATTTCGATCTCTGGTTTTATGCAGCACCCCAACTCACCTTTCCCCTTAAGCAAGCATAAGTTGGTTTTCTAAATTTGAGACCCTGTTCTGTTCTGTAATTCAGTTCCTGTGTAGCCAAGTTTTCATTCCGTGTATTAGTGATATCTTATGATGTTTCTTTTTCTGTGTGACTTATTTCAGTTAGAATCATCGTACCTGAATCCACTCATTATGCTGCTACGGGTCTGATGACATAGATTTCATTGCTGAGTGATACTGCATTGTACGTAAGTACCACAAGTTCTTTATCCATTTTTCACTTTCTGTGATATTGAAGTTGTACGGTAAACGAGGTTCTTGTAAACAGAGGCGTCCCAAACTTTGGGTTGGCTGTGTCTTTTTGATTTTAATTTCCCTAAGCTATAGGACCATAAGTGGAAGTGCCCTAGGCTCTGTTGCTTTGTTTTTTAGATGTTTCAGGAAACACCATACACTTCTCCCAAGTGTCTGTTGGCAATTTACATCCCGCCCATCAGCATAACAAGGCTCCCAGTTCTCCATGGCCTGTCCTGCCTTTCTGGATTTTACACTTTTTTCAGATGGCCCTTTTGACCGGGGGGAAGTGAGACTTCATTGTAGTGCAGATTTCCTTTGCAAGTTTGCTTGGTTGGCCAAACAGGGCGTATGCGTTTTTTCCTGAATATATTCAGGAAAAAACGCATACGCCCTTTTTGGCCAAGTGCATCATTGTGGACGTTCTGCCTCTTTTCCTATGCTTTCAATGCAATTCCAGTCTACCTCCTGAAATCGGTTTCCTGCAATTCTGCCCCGCTTTCAAGTCCTCTTGGCAGCCTTACTTCAGTCTATTTTTGGACGATAGCTGTCATTTATAACTCTGCAGGTTTGTGAATTACAGTGCCCCTGAGCTCCTTTCTTCAACTCGCTTTCTTGTGACCTGGCCGCAACACCGCAGGATGGCTTCAGGCCCTAATCTGGTTCCGGCACGGCACGCTGAGCCTTTGGTTAATTCCTCTTCCTGGTGGGAAATGAGAGTTAAATTTGCCCGTTCAGACACCACCAGCTAGTCTCTCATTGGTTCTCGCTATTCCTGTTCATCTTCCGCAGAAATTGCAAACTGGGCCAAACAGGAGGTTAAAGGGACTGACTCTCCAAGTCGGGAGAGTGTTAGTAAAGCGTCTGGAATGTTGCACCCGAGTACCAGGGTACGAAAACTGAGAAGTATTTGAACACGTCTCCCGATCACATGGTTGATCATACTCTAGGTTCCACATGCATGTTTTAGCTGAAGGAAGAATACCTTAAACCTGGGTAGGTGAAACCCGTGGAATGGGTACCATGCAATATGACTTCAAAGGGTCTTCATTTGCTCACCGAACCTCTCCAATCCTATCACTGCTGCGTTTATGCCCCTGTACACATGCTTGATTCTCTTTCGGAGACATAGCAATCCATAGGTTTTAAGATACTTACTAGTCAGGTACATTCTTAGGCGTTTAATATGCGGTGTTGAGTCCATTTCGTTGAGCAAGGAGTAGCTCTTGTCTATTCCATATTTGGCTTAAGGAACTTTATCTGTGCTCATTTCGATCTCTGGTTTTATGCAGCACCCCAACTCACCTTTACCCTTAAGCAAGCATAAGTTGGTTTTCTAAATTTGAGACCCTGTTCTGTTCTGTAATTCAGTTCCTGTGTAGCCAAGTTTCCATTCCGTGTATTACTGATATCTTATGATGTTTCTTTTTCTGTGTGACTTATTTCAGTTAGAATCATCATACCTGAATCCACTCATTGTGCTGCTAAGGGCCTGATGACATAGATTTCATTGCTGAGTGATATTGCTTTGTAAGTGATTACCACAACTTCTTTATCCATTTTTCACTTTCTGCGATGTTGAACTTGTACTGTAAACGAGGTTCTTGTAAACAGAGCTGTTCCAAACTTTGGGGTGGCTGTGTCTTTTTGATTTTAATTTCCCTAAGCTATAGGACCAGAAGTGGAAGTTCCCTAGGCTCTGTTGCTTTGTTTTTTAGATGTTTCAGGAAACACCATACACTTCTCCCAAGTGTCTGTTGGCAGTTTACATCCCGCCCATCAGCATAACAAGGCTCCCAGTTCTCCATGGCCTGTCCTGCCTTTCATGATTTTACACTTTTTTCAGATGGCCCTTTTGACCTGGGGGAAGTGAGACTTCATTGTAGTGCAGATTTCCTTTGCAAGCTTGCTTGGTTGGCCAAAAAGGGCGTATGCGTTTTTTCCTGAATATATTCAGGAAAAAACGCATACGCCCTTTTTGGCCAAGTGCATCATTGTGGACGTTCTGCCTCTTTTCCTATGCTTTCAATGCAATTCCAGTCTACCTCCTGAAATCGGTTTCCTGCAATTCTGCCCCGCTTTCAAGTCCTCTTGGCAGCCTTACTTCAGTATATTTTTGGACGATAGCTGTCATTTATAACTCTGCAGGTTTGTGAATTACAGTGCCCCTGAGCTCCTTTCTTCAACTCGCTTTCTTTTGAGCTGGCCGCAACACCGCAGGATGTCTTCAGGCCCTAATCTGTTTCTGGCATGGCACGCTGAGCCTTTGGTTAATTCCTCTTCCTGGTGGGAAATGAGAGTTAAATTTGCCCATCCAGACACCTCCAGCTAGTCTCTCATTGGTTCTCGCTATTCCTGTTCATCTTCCACAGAAATTGCAAACTGGGCCAAACAGGAGATTAAAGGGACTGACTCTCCAAGTCGGGAGAGTGTTAGTACAGCATCTGGAATGTTGCACCCAAGTACCAGGGTACGAAAACTGAGACATATTTGAACACGTCTCCCGATCACATGGTTGATCATACTCTGGGTTCCACATGCATGTTTTAGATGAAGGAAGAATACCTAAAACTTGGGTAGTTGAAACCCGTGGAATGGGTACCATGCAATATGACTTTAAAGGGTCTTCATTTGCTCACCGAACATCTCCAATCCTATCACTGCTGCGTTTATGCCCCTGTACACATGCTTGATTCTCTTTCGGAGACATAGCAATCCATAGGTTTTAAGATACTTACTAGTCAGGTACATTCTTAGGCGTTTAATATGGGGTTTTGAGTCCATTTCGTTGAGCAAGTAGTAGCTCTTGTCTATTCCATATTTGGCTTAAGGAACTTTATCTGTGCTCATTTCAATCTCTGGTTTTATGCAGCACCCCAACTCACCTTTCCCCTTAAGCAAGCATAAGTTGGTTTTCTAAATTTGAGACCCTGTTGTGTTTTGGAATGCAGTTCCTGTGTAGCCAAGTTTACATTCCGTGTATTAGTGATATCTTATGATGTTTCTTTTTCTGTGTGACTTATTTCAGTTAGAATCATCGTACCTGAATCCACTCATGATGCTGCTACGGGCCTGATGACATAGATTTCATTGCTGAGTGATACTGCATTGTACGTAAGTACCACAAGTTCTTTATCCATTTTTCACTTTCTGTGATATTGCACTTGTACGGTAAACGAGGTTCTTGTAAACGGAGGCGTCCCAAACTTTGGGGTGGCTGTGTCTTTTTGATTTTAATTTCCCTAAGCTATAGAACCATAAGTGGAAATGCCCTAGGCTCTGTAGCTTTGTTTTTTAGATGTTTCAGGAAACACCATACACTTCTCCCGAGTGTCTGTTGGCAATTTACATCCCGCCCATCAGCATAACAAGGCTCCCAGTTCTCCATGGCCTGTCCTGCCTTTCTGGATTTTACACTTTTTTCAGATGGCCCTTTTGACCAGGGGGAAGTGAGACTTCATTGTAGTGCAGATTTCCTTTGCAAGTTTGCTTAGTTGGCCAAAAAGGGCGTATGCGTTTTTTCCTGAATATATTCAGGAAAAAACGCATACGCCCTTTTTGGCCAAGTGCATCATTGTGGACGTTCTGCCTCTTTTCCTATGCTTTCAATGCAATTCCAGTCTACCTCCTGAAATCGGTTTCCTGCAATTCTGCCCCGCTTTCAAGTCCTCATGGCAGCCTTACTTCAGTCTATTTTTGGACGATAGCTGTCATTTATAACTCTGCAGGTTTGTGAATTACAGTGCCCCTGAGCTCCTTTCTTCAACTCGCTTTCTTTTGAGCTAGCCGCAACACCGCAGGATGTCTTCAGGCCCTAATCTGGTTCTGGCATGGCACGCTGAGCCTTTGGTTAATTCCTCTTCCTGGTGGGAAATGAGAGTTAAATTTGCCCGTCCAGACACCTCCAGCTAGCCTCTCATTGGTTCTCGCTATTCCTGTTCATCTTCCGCAGAAATTGCAAACTGGGCCAAACAGGAGGTTAAAGGGACTGACTCTCCAAGTCGGGAGAGTGTTAGTAAAGGGTCTGGAATGTTGCACCCGAGTACCAGGGTAGGAAAACTGAGACATATTTGAACACGTCTCCCAATCACATGGTTGATCATACTCTGGGTTCCACATGCATGTTATAGCTGAAGGAAGAATACCTTAAACCTGGAGAGTTGAGACCCGTGGAATGGGTACCGTGCAATATGACTTTAAAGGGTCTTCATTTGCTCACCGAACATCTCCAATCCTATCACTGCTGCGTTTATGCCCCTGTACACATGCTTGATTCTCTTTCGGAGACATAGCAATCCATAGGTTTTAAGATACTTACTAGTCAGGTACATTCTTAGGCGTTTAATATGCGGTGTTGAGTCCATTTCGTTGAGCAAGGAGTAGCTCTTGTCTATTCCATATTTGGCTTAAGGAACTTTATCTGTGCTCATTTCAATCTCTGCTTTTATGCAGCACCCCAACTCACCTTTCCCCTTAAGCAAGCATAAGTTGGTTTTCTAAATTTGAGAACCTGTTCTGTTCTGTAATGCAGTTCCTGTGTAGCCAAGTTTCCATTCCGTGTATTAGTGATATCTTATGATGTTTCTTTTTCTGTGTGACTTATTTCAGTTAGAATCATCGTACCTGAATCCACTCATGATGCTGCTACGGGCCTGATGACATAGATTTCATTGCTGAGTGATACTGCATTGTACGTAAGTACCACAAGTTCTTTATCCATTTTTCACTTTCTGTGATATTGAACTTGTACTGTAAACGAGGTTCTTGTAAACAGAGGCGTCCCAAACTTTGGGGTGGCTGTGTCTTTTTGATTTTAATTTCCCTAAGCTATAGGACCATAAGTGGAAGTGCCCTAGGCTCTGTTGCTTTGTTTTTTAGATGTTTCAGGAAACACCATACACTTCTGCCGAGTGTCTGTTGGCAATTTACATCCCGCCCATCAGCATAACAAGGCTCCCAGTTCTCCATGGCCTGTCCTGCCTTTCTGGATTTTACACTTTTTTCAGATGGCCCTTTTGACCGGGGGGAAGTGAGACTTCATTGTAGTGCAGATTTCCTTTGCAAGTTTGCTTGGTTGGCCAAAAAGGGCGTATGCGTTTTTTCCTGAATATATTCAGGAGAAAACGCATACGCCCTTTTTGGCCAAGTGCATCATTGTGGACGTTCTGCCTCTTTTCCTATGCTTTCAATGCAATTCCAGTCTACCTCCTGAAATCGGTTTCCTGCAATTCTGCCCCGCTTTCAAGTCCTCTTGGCAGCCTTACTTCAGTCTATTTTTGGACGATAGCTGTCATTTATAACTCTGCAGGTTTGTGAATTACAGTGCCCCTGAGCTCCTTTCTTCAACTCGCTTTCTTTTGAGCTGGCCGCAACACCGCAGGATGTCTTCAGGCCCTAATCTGGTTCTGGCATGGCACGCTGAGCCTTTGGTTAATTCCTCTTCCTGGTGGGAAATGAGAGTTAAATTTGCCCATCCAGACACCTCCAGCTAGTCTCTCATTGGTTCTCGCTATTCCTGTTCATCTTCCACAGAAATTGCAAACTGGGCCAAACACGAGGTTAAAGGGACTGACTCTCCAAGTCGGGAGAGTGTTAGTAAAGCATCTGGAATGTTGCACCCGAGTACCAGGGTACGAAAACTGAGACATATTTGAACACGTCTCCCGATCACATGGTTGATCATACTCTGGGTTCCACATGCATGTTTTAGCTGAAGGAAGAATACCTTAAACCTGGGTAGTTGAAACCCGTGGAATGGGTACCATGCAATATGACTTTAAAGGGTCTTCATTTGCTCACCGAACCTCTCCAATCCTATCACTGCTGCGTTTATGCCCCTGTACACATGCTTGATTCTCTTTCGGAGACATAGCAATCCATAGGTTTTAAGATACTTACTAGTCAGGTACATTCTTAGGCGTTTAATATGGGGTGTTGAGTCCATTTCGTTTAGCAAGGAGTAGCTCTTGTCTATTCCATATTTGGCTTAAGGAACTTTATCTGTGCTCATTTCAATCTCTGGTTTTATGCAGCACCCCAACTCACCTTTCCCCTTAAGCAAGCATAAGTTGGTTTTCTAAATTTGAGAACCTGTTCTGTTTTGGAATGCAGTTCCTGTGTAGCCAAGTTTACATTCCGTGTATTAGTGATATCTTATGATGTTTCTTTTTCTGTGTGACTTATTTCAGTTAGAATCATCGTACCTGAATCCACTCATGATGCTGCTATGGGCCTGATGACATAGATTTCATTGCTGAGTGATACTGCATTGTACATAAGTACCACAAGTTCTTTATCCATTTTTCACTTTCTATGATATTGAACTTGTACGGTAAACGAGGTTCTTGTAAACAGAGGCGTCCCAAACTTTGGGGTGGCTGTGTCTTTTTGATTTTAATTTCCCTAAGCTATAGGACCATAAGTGGAAGTGCCCTAGGCACTGTTGCTTTGTTTTTTAGATGTTTCAGGAAACACCATACACTTCTCCCGAGTGTCTGTTGGCAATTTACATCCCGCCCATCAGCATAACAAGGCTCCCAGTTCTCCATGGCCTGTCCTGCCTTTCTGGATTTTACACTTTTTTCAGATGGCCCTTTTGACCGGGGGGAAGTGAGACTTCATTGTAGTGCAGATTTCCTTTGCAAGTTTGCTTGGTTGGCCAAAAAGGGCGTATGCGGTTTTTCCTGAATATATTCAGGAAAAAACGCATACGCCCTTTTTGGCCAAGTGCATCATTGTGGACGTTCTGCCTCTTTTCCTATGCTTTCAATGCAATTCCAGTCTACCTCCTGAAATCGGTTTCCTGCAATTCTGCCCCGCTTTCAAGTCCTCTTGGCAGCCTTACTTCAGTCTATTTTTGGACGATAGCTGTCATTTATAACTCTGCAGGTTTGTGAATTACAGTGCCCCTGAGCTCCTTTCTTCAACTCGCTTTCTTGTGACCTGGCCGCAACACCGCAGGATGGCTTCAGGCCCTAATCTGGTTCCGGCACGGCACGCTGAGCCTTTGGTTATTTCCTCTTCCTGGTGGGAAATGAGAGTTAAATTTGCCCGTCCAGACACCTCCAGCTAGTCTCTCATTGGTTCTCGCTATTCCTGTTCATCTTCCGCAGAAATTGCAAACTGAGCCAAACAGGAGGTTAAAGGCGCTGACTCTCCAAGTGGGGAGAGTGTTAGTAAAGCGTCTGGAATGTTGCACCCGAGTACCAGGGGAGGAAAACTGAGACATATTTGAACACGTCTCCCGTTCACATGGTTGATCATACTTGGGTTCCACATGCATGTTTTAGCTGAACGAAGAATACCTTAAACCTGGAGAGTTAAGACCCGTGTAATGGGTACCATGCAATATGATTTCAAAGGGTCTTAATTTGCTCACCGAACCTCTCCAATCCTATCACTGCTGCGTTTATGCCCCTGTACACATGCTTGATTCTCTTTCGGAGACATAGCAATCCATAGGTTTTAAGATACTTACTAGTCAGGTACATTCTTAGGCGTTTAATATGGGGTGTTGAGTCCATTTCGTTGAGCAAGGAGTAGCTCTTGTCTATTCCATATTTGGCTTAAGGAACTTTATCTGTGCTCATTTCAATCTCTGCTTTTATGCAGCACCCCAACTCACCTTTCCCCTTAAGCAAGCATCAGTTGGTTTTCTAAATTTGAGACCCTGTTCTGTTCTGCAATTCAGTTCCTGTGTAGCCAAGTTTACATTCCGTGTATTACTGATATCTTATGATGTTTCTTTTTCTGTGTGACTTATTTCAGTTAGAATCATCATACCTGAATCCACTCATTGTGCTGCTAAGGGCCTGATGACACAGATTTCATTGCTGAGTGATATTGCTTTGTAAGTAAATACCACAAGTTCTTTATCCATTTTTCACTTTCTGCGATGTTGAACTTGTACTGTAAACGAGCTTCTTGTAAACAGAGGCGTCCCAAACTTTGGGGTGGCTGTGTCTTTTTGATTTTAATTTCCCTAAGCTATAGGACCATAAGTGGAAGTGCCCTAGGTTCTGTTGCTTTGTTTTTTAGATGTTTCAGGAAACACCATACACTTCTCCCGAGTGGTTGTTGGCAATTTACATCCCGCCCATCAGCATAACAAGGCTCCCAGTTCTCCATGGCCTGTCCTGCCTTTCTGGATTTTACACTTTTTTCAGATGGCCCTTTTGACCGGGGGGAAGTGAGACTTCATTGTAGTGCAGATTTCCTTTGCAAGCTTGCTTGGTTGGCCAAAAAGGGCGTATGCGTTTTTTCCTGAATATATTCAGGAAAAAACGCATACGCCCTTTTTGGCCAAGTGCATCATTGTGGACGTTCTGCCTCTTTTCCTATGCTTTCAATGCAATTGCAGTCTACCTCCTGAAATCGGTTTCCTGCAATTCTGCCCCGCTTTCAAGTCCTCTTGGCAGCCTTACTTCAGTCTATTTTTGGACGATAGCTGTCATTTATAACTCTGCAGGTTTGTGAATTACAGTGCCCCTGAGCTCCTTTCTTCAACTCGCTTTCTTGTGACCTGGCCGCAACACCGCAGGATGGCTTCAGGCCCTAATCTGGTTCCGGCACGGCACGCTGAGCCTTTGGTTATTTCCTCTTCCTGGTGGGAAATGAGAGTTAAATTTGCCCGTCCAGACACCTCCAGCTAGTCTCTCATTGGTTCTCGCTATTCCTGTTCATCTTCCGCAGAAATTGCAAACTGGGCCAAACAGGAGGTTAAAGGCGCTGACTCTCCAAGTGGGGAGAGTGTTAGTAAAGCGTCTGGAATGTTGCACCCGAGTACCAGGGGAGGAAAACTGAGACATATTTGAACACGTCTCCCGTTCACATGGTTGATCATACTTGGGTTCCACATGCATGTTTTAGCTGAAGGAAGAATACCTTAAACCTGGAGAGTTAAGACCCGTGTAATGAGTACCATGCAATATGACTTCAAAGGGTCTTAATTTGCTCACCGAACCTCTCCAATCCTATCACTGCTGCGTTTATGCCCCTGTACACATGCTTGATTCTCTTTTGGAGACATAGCAATCCATAGGTTTTAAGATACTTACTAGTCAGGTACATTCTTAGGCGTTTAATATGGGGTGTTGAGTCCATTTCGTTGAGCAAGGAGTAGCTCTTGTCTATTCCATATTTGGCTTAAGGAACTTTATCTGTGCTCATTTCAATCTCTGCTTCTATGCAGCACCCCAACTCACCTTTCCCCTTAAGCAAGCATCAGTTGGTTTTCTAAATTTGAGACCCTGTTCTGTTCCGTAATTCAGTTCCTGTGTAGCCAAGTTTACATTCCGTGTATTACTGATATCTTATGATGTTTCTTTTTCTGTGTGACTTATTTCAGTTAGAATCATCATACCTGAATCCACTCATTGTGCTGCTAAGGGCCTGATGACACATATTTCATTGCTGAGTGATATTGCTTTGTAAGTAAATACCACAACTTCTTTATCCATTTTTCACTTTCTGCGATGTTGAACTTGTACTGTAAACGAGGTTCTTGTAAACAGAAGCGTCCCAAACTTTGGGGTGGCTGTGTCTTTTTGATTTTAATTTCCCTAAGCTATAGGACCATAAGTGGAAGTGCCCTAGGTTCTGTTGCTTTGTTTTTTAGATGTTTCAGGAAACACCATACACTTCTCCCGAGTGGTTGTTGGCAATTTACATCCCGCCCATCAGCATAACAAGGCTCCCAGTTCTCCATGGCCTGTCCTGCCTTTCTGGATTTTACACTTTTTTCAGATGGCCCTTTTGACCGGGGGGAAGTGAGACTTCATTGTAGTGCAGATTTCCTTTGCAAGCTTGCTTGGTTGGCCAAAAAGGGCGTATGCGTTTTTTCCTGAATATATTCAGGAAAAAACGCATACGCCCTTTTTGGCCAAGTGCATCATTGTGGACATTCTGCCTCTTTTCCTATGCTTTCAATGCAATTCCAGTCTACCTCCTGAAATCGGTTTCCTGCAATTCTGCCCCGCTTTCAAGTCCTCTTGGCAGCCTTACTTCAGTATATTTTTGGACGATAGCTGTCATTTATAACTCTGCAGGTTTGTGAATTACAGTGCCCCTGAGCTCCTTTCTTCAACTTGCTTTCTTGTGAGCTGGCCGCAACACCGCAGGATGTCTTCAGGCCCTAATCTGGTTCCGGCACGGCACGCTGAGCCTTTGGTTATTTCCTCTTCCTGGTGGGAAATGAGAGTTAAATTTGCCCGTCCAGACACCTCCAGCTAGTCTCTCATTGGTTCTCGCTATTCCTGTTCATCTTCCGCAGAAATTGCAAACTGTGCCAAACAGGTGGTTAAAGGCGCTGACTCTCCAAGTGGGGAGAGTGTTAGTAAAGCGTCTGGAATGTTGCACCCGAGTACCAGGGGAGGAAAACTGAGACATATTTGAACACGTCTCCCGTTCACATGGTTGATCATACTTGGGTTCCACATGCATGTTTTAGCTGAAGGAAGAATACCTTAAACCTGGAGAGTTAAGACCCGTGTAATGGGTACCATGCAATATGACTTCAAAGGGTCTTAATTTGCTCACCGAACCTCTCCAATCCTATCACTGCTGCGTTTATGCCCCTGTACACATGCTTGATTCTCTTTCGGAGACATAGCAATCCATAGGTTTTAAGATACTTACTAGTCAGGTACATTCTTAGGCGTTTAATATGCGGTGTTGAGTCCATTTCGTTGAGCAAGGAGTAGCTCTTGTCTATTCCATATTTGGCTTAAGGAACTTTATCTGTGCTCATTTCAATCTCTGGTTTTATGCAGCACCCCAACTCACCTTTACCCTTAAGCAAGCATAAGTTGGTTTTCTAAATTTGAGACCCTGTTCTGTTCTGTAATTCAGTTCCTGTGTAGCCAAGTTTCCATTCCGTGTATTACTGATATCTTATGATGTTTCTTTTTCTGTGTGACTTATTTCAGTTAGAATCATCATACCTGAATCCACTCATTGTGCTGCTAAGGGCCTGATGACATAGATTTCATTGCTGAGTGATATTGCTTTGTAAGTGAATACCACAACTTCTTTATCCATTTTTCACTTTCTGCGATGTTGAACTTGTAGTGTAAACGAGGTTCTTGTAAACGGAGGCGTCCGAAACTTTGGGGTGGCTGTGTCTTTTTGATTTTAATTTCCCTAAGCTATAGAACCATAAGTGGAAGTGCCCTAGGCTCTGTTGCTTTGTTTTTTAGATGTTTCAGGAAACACCATACACTTCTCCCTAGTGTCTGTTGGCAATTTACATCCCGCCCATCAGCATAACAAGGCTCCCAGTTCTCCATGGCCTGTCCTGCCTTTCTGGATTTTACACTTTTTTCAGATGGCCCTTTTGACCGGGGGGAAGTGAGACTTCATTGTAGTGCAGATTTCCTTTGCAAGTTTGCTTGGTTGGCCAAAAAGGGCGTATGCGTTTTTTCCTGAATATATTCAGGAAAAAACGCATACGCCCTTTTTGGCCAAGTGCATCATTGTGGACGTTCTGCCTCTTTTCCTATGCTTTCAATGCAATTCCAGTCTACCTCCTGAAATCGGTTTCCTGCAATTCTGCCCCGCTTTCAAGTCCTCTTGGCAGCCTTACTTCAGTCTATTTTTGGACGATAGCTGTCATTTATAACTCTGCAGGTTTGTGAATTACAGTGCCCCTGAGCTCCTTTCTTCAACTCGCTTTCTTGTGACCTGGCCGCAACACCGCAGGATGTCTTCAGGCCCTAATCTAGTTCCGGCACGGCACGCTGAGCCTTTGGTTAATTCCTCTTCCTGGTGGAAATGAGAGTTAAATTTGCCCGTTCAGACACCTCCAGCTAGTCTCTCATTGGTTCTCGCTATTCCTGTTCATCTTCCGCAGAAATTGCAAACTGGGCCAAACAGGAGGTTAAAGGCACTGACTCTCCAAGTCGGGAGAGTGTTAGTAAAGCGTCTGGAATGTCGCACCCGAGTACCAGGGGAGGAAAACTGAGACATATTTGAACACGTCTCCCGTTCACATGGTTGATCATACTCTGGGTTCCACATGCATGTTTTAGCTGAACGAAGAATACCTTAAACCTGGAGAGTTGAGACCCGTGGAATGGGTACCATGCAATATGACTTCAAAGGGTCTTCATTTGCTCACCGAACCTCTCCAATCCTATCACTGCTGCGTTTATGCCCCTGTACACACGCTTGATTCTCTTTTGGAGACATACCAATCCATAGGTTTTAAGATACTTACTAGTCAGGTACATTCTTAGGCGTTTAATATGCGGTGTTGAGTCCATTTAATTGAGCAAGGAGTAGCTCTTGTCTATTCCATATTTGGCTTAAGGAACATTATCTGTGCTCATTTCAATCTCTGGTTTTATGCAGCACCCCAACTCACTTTTACCCTTAAGCAAGCATAAGTTGGTTTTCTAAATTTGAGACCCTGTTCTGTTTTGGAATGCAGTTCCTGTGTAGCCAAGTTTACATTCCGTGTATTAGTGATATCTTATGATGTTTCTTTTTCTGTGTGACTTATTTCAGTTAGAATCATCGTACCTGAATCCACTCATTATGCTGCTACGGGCCTGATGACATAGATTTCATTGCTGAGTGATACTGCATTGTACGTAAGTACCACAAGTTCTTTATCCATTTTTCACTTTCTGTGATATTGCACTTGTACGGTAAACGAGGTTCTTGTAAACGGAGGCGTCCCAAACTTTGGGGTGGCTGTGTCTTTTTGATTTTAATTTCCCTAAGCTATAGGACCATAAGTGGAAGTGCCCTAGGCTCTGTTGCTTTGTTTTTTAGATGTTTCAGGAAACACCATACACTTCTTCTGAGTCTCTGTTGGCAATTTACATCCCGCCCATCAGCATAACAAGGCTCCCAGTTCTCCATGGCCTGTCCTGCCTTTCTGGATTTTACACTTTTTTCAGATGGCCCTTTTGATCGGGGAGAAGTGAGACTTCATTGTAGTGCAGATTTCCTTTGCTAGTTTGCTTGGTTGGCCAAAAAGGGCGTATACGTTTTTTCCTGAATATATTCAGGAAAAAACGCATACGCCCTTTTTGGCCAAGTGCATCATTGTGGACGTTCTGCCTCTTTTCCTATGCTTTCAATGCAATTCCAGTCTACCTCCTGAAATCGGTTTCCTGCAATTCTGCCCTGCTTTCAAGTCCTCTTGGCAGCCTTACTTCAGTCTATTTTTGGACGATAGCTGTCATTTATAACTCTGCAGGTTTGTGAATTACAGTGCCCCTGAGCTCCTTTCTTCGACTCACTTTCTTGTGAGCTGGCCGCAACACCGCAGGATGGCTTCAGGCCCTAATCTGGTTCCGGTACGGCATGCTGAGCCTTTGGTTATTTCCTCTTCCTGGTGGGAAATGAGAGTTAAATTTGCCCGTCCAGACACCTCCAGCTAGCCTCTCATTGGTTCTCGCTATTCCTGTTCATCTTCCGCAGAAATTGCAAACTGGGCCAAACAGGAGGTTAAAGGGACTGACTCTCCAAGTGGGGAGAGTGTTAGTAAAGCGTCTGGAATGTTGCACCCGAGTACCAGGGTACGAAAACTGAGACATATTTGAACACGTCTCCCGATCACATGGTTGATCATACTCTAGGTTCCACATGCATGTTTTAGCTGAAGGAAGAATACCTTAAACCTGGGTATTTGAAACCCGTGGAATGGGTACCATGCAATATGACTTCAAAGGGTCTTCATTTGCTCACCGAACCTCTCCAATCCTATCACTGCTGCGTTTATGTCCCTGTACACATGCTTGATTCTCTTTCAGAGACATAGCAATCCATAGGTCGTAAGATACTTACTAGTCAGGTACATTCTTAGGCGTTTAATATGCTGTGTTGAGTCCGTTTCGTTGAGCAAGGAGTAGCTCTTGTCTATTCCATATTTGGCTTAAGGAACTTTATCTGTGCTCATTTCAATCTCTGGTTTTATGCAGCACCGCAACTCACCTTTACCCTTAAGCAAGCATAAGATGGTTTTCTAAATTTGAGACCCTGTTCTGTTCTGTAATTCAGTTCCTGTGTAGCCAAGTTTACATTCCGTGTATTAGTGATATCTTATGATGTTTCTTTTTCTGTGTGACTTATTTCAGTTAGAATCATCATACCTGAATCCACTCATTGTGCTGCTAAGGGCCTGATGACACAGATTTCATTGCTGAGTGATATTGCTTTGTAAGTAAATACCACAACTTCTTTATCCATTTTTCACTTTCTGCGATGTTGAACTTGTACTGTAAACGAGGTTCTTGTAAACAGAGCCATTCCAAACTTTGGGGTGGCTGTGTCTTTTTCATTTTAATTTCCCTAAGCTATAGGACCATAAGTGGAAGTGCCCTAGGTTCTGTTGCTTTGTTTGTTAGTTGTTTCAGGAAACACCATACACTTCTCCCGAGTGGTTCTTGGCAATTTACATCCCGCCCATGAGCATAACAAGGCTCCCAGTTCTCCATGGCCTGTCCTGCCTTTCTGGATTTTACACTTTTTTCAGATGGCCCTTTTGACCGGGGGGAAGTGAGACTTCATTGTAGTGCAGATTTCATTTGCAAGCTTGCTTGGTTGGCCAAAAAGGGCGTATGCGTTTTTTCCTGAATATATTCAGGAAAAAACGCATACGCCCTTTTTGGCCAAGTGCATCATTGTGGACGTTCTGCCTCTTTTCCTATGCTTTCAATGCAATTCCAGTCTACCTCCTGAAATCGGTTTCCTGCAATTCTGCCCCGCTTTCAAGTCCTCTTGGCAGCCTTACTTCAGTCTATTTTTGGACGATAGCTGTCATTTATAACTCTGCAGGTTTGTGAATTACAGTGCCCCTGAGCTCCTTTCTTCAACTCGCTTTCTTTTGAGCTGGCCGTAACACCGCAGGATGGCTTCAGGCCCTAATCTGGTTCCGGCCCGGCATGCTGAGCCTTTGGTTAATTCCTCTTCCTGGTGGGAAATTAGAGTTGAATTTGCCCGTCCAGACACCTCCAGCTAGCCTCTCATTGGTTCTCGCTATTCCTGTTCATCTTCCGCAGAAATTGCAAACTGGGCCAAACAGGAGGTTAAAGGGACTGACTCTCCAAGTCGGGAGAGTGTTAGTAAAGCGTCTGGAATGTTGCACACGAGTACCAGGGGAGGAAAACTGAGACATATTTGAACACGTCTCCCGTTCACATGGTTGATCATACTCTGGGTTCCACATGCATGTTTTAGCTGAAGGAAGAATACCTTAAACCTGGAGAGTTGAGACCCGTGTAATGGGTACCATGCAATATGACTTCAAAGGGTCTTCATTTGCTCACCGAACCTCTCCAATCCTATCACTGCTGCGTTTATGCCCCTGTACACACGCTTGATTCTCTTTTGGAGACATAGCAATCCATAGGTTTTAAGATACTTACTAGTCAGGTACATTCTTAGGCGTTTAATATGGGGTTTTGAGTCCATTTCATTGAGCAAGGAGTAGCTCTTGTCTATTCCATATTTGGCTTAAGGAACTTTATCTGTGCTCATTTCAATCTCTGGTTTTATGCAGCACCCCAACTCACCTTTCCCCTTAAGCAAGCATAAGTTGGTTTTCTAAATTTGAGACCCTGTTCTGTTTTGGAATGCAGTTCCAGTGTAGCCAAGTATACATTCCGTGTATTAGTGATATCTTATGATGTTTCTTTTTCTGTGTGACTTATTTCAGTTAGAATCATCGTACCTGAATCCACTCATTATGCTGCTACAGGCCTGATGACATAGATTTCATTGCTGAGTGATAGTGCATTGTACGTAAGTACCACAAGTTCTTTATCCATTTTTCACTTTCTGTGATATTGAACTTGTACGGTAAACGAGGTTCTTGTAAACAGAGGCGTCCCAAACTTTGGGGTGGCTGTGTCTTTTTGATTTTAATTTCCCTAAGCTATAGGACCATAAGTGGAAGTGCCCTAGGCTCTGTTGCTTTGTTTTTTAGATGTTTCAGGAAACACCATACACTTCTCCCGAGTGTCTGTTGGCAATTTACATCCCGCCCATCAGCATAACAAGGCTCCCAGTTCTCCATGGCCTGTCCTGCCTTTCTGGATTTTACACTTTTTTCAGATGGCCCTTTTGACTGGGGGGAAGTGAGACTTCATTGTAGTGCAGATTTCCTTTGCAAGTTTGCTTGGTTGGCCAAAAAGGGCGTATGCGTTTTTTCCTGAATATGTTCAGGAAAAAACGCATACGCCCTTTTTGGCCAAGTGCATCATTGTGGACGTTCTGCCTCTTTTCCTATGCTTTCAATGCAATTCCAGTCTACCTCCTGAAATCGGTTTCCTGCAATTCTGCCCCGCTTTCAAGTCCTCTTGGCAGCCTTACTTCAGTATATTTTTGGACGATAGCTGTCATTTATAACTCTGCAGGTTTGTGAATTACAGTGCCCCTGAGCTCCTTTCTTCAACTCGCTTTCTTGTGACCTGGCCGCAACACCGCAGGATGTCTTCAGGCCCTAATCTGGTTCCGGCACGGCACGCTGAGCCTTTGGTTAATTCCTCTTCCTGGTGGGAAATGAGAGTTAAATTTGCCCATCCAGACACCTCCAGCTAGCCTCTCATTGGTTCTCGCTATTCCTGTTCATCTTCCGCAGAAATTGCAAACTGGGCCAAACAGGAGGTTAAAGGGACTGACTCTCCAAGTCGGGAGAGTGTTAGTAAAGGGTCTGGAATGTTGCACCCGAGTACCAGGGTAGGAAAACTGAGACATATTTGAACACGTCTCCCGTTCACATGGTTGATCATACTCTGGGTTCCACATGCATGTTTTAGCTGAAGGAAGAATACCTTAAACCTGGAGAGTTGAGACCCGTGGAATGGGTACCGTGCAATATGACTTCAAAGGGTCTTCATTTTCTCACCGAACCTCTCCAATCCTATCACAGCTGCGTTTATGCCCCTGTACACATGCTTGATTCTCTTTCGGAGACATAGCAATCCCTAGGTTTTAAGATACTTACTAGTCAGGTACATTCTTAGGCGTTTAATATGCGGTGTTGAGTCCATTTCTTTGAGCAAGGAGTAGCTCTTGTCTATTCCATATTTGGCTTAAGGAACTTTATCTGTGCTCATTTCAATCTCTGGTTTTATGCAGCACCCGAACTCACCTTTCCCCTTAAGCAAGCATAAGTTGGTTTTCTAAATTTGAGACCCTGTTCTGTTCTGTAATTCAGTTCCTGTGTATCCAAGTTTACAATCCGTGTATTAGTGATATCTTATGATGTTTCTTTTTCTGTGTGACTTATTTCAGTTAGAATCATCATACCTGAATCCACTCATTGTGCTGCTAAGGGCCTGATGACACAGATTTCATTGCTGAGTGATATTGCTTTGTAAGTAAATACCACAACTTCTTTATCCATTTTTCACTTTCTGCGATGTTGAACTTGTACTGTAAATGAGGTTCTTGTAAACAGAGCCGTTCCAAACTTTGGGGTGGCTGTGTCTTTTTGATTTTAATTTCCCTAAGCTATAGGACCATAAGTGGAAGTGCCCTAGGTTCTGTTGCTTTGTTTTTTAGATGTTTCAGGAAACACCATACACTTCTCCCGAGTGGTTGTTGGCAATTTACATCCCGCCCATCAGCATAACAAGGCTCCCAGTTCTCCATGGCCTGTCCTGCCTTTCTGGATTTTACCCTTTTTTCAGATGGCCCTTTTGACCGGGGGGAAGTGAGACTTCATTGTAGTGCAGATTTCCTTTGCAAGCTTGCTTGGTTGGCCAAAAAGGGCGTATGCGTTTTTTCCTGAATATATTCAGGAAAAAACGCATACGCCCTTTTTGGCCAAGTGCATCATTGTGGACGTTCTGCCTCTTTTCCTATGCTTTCAATGCAATTCCAGTCTACCTCCTGAAATCGGTTTCCTGCAATTCTGCCCCGCTTTCAAGTCCTCTTGGCAGCCTTACTTCAGTCTATTTTTGGATGATAGCTGTCATTTATAACTCTGCAGGTTTGTGAATTACAGTGCCCCTGAGCTCCTTTCTTCAACTCGCTTTCTTTTGAGCTGGCCGCAACACTGCAGGATGGCTTCAGGCCCTAATCTGGTTCCGGCACGGCACACTGAGCCTTTGGTTATTTCCTCTTCCTGGTGGGAAATGAGAGTTAAATTTGCCCGTCCAGACACCTCCAGCTAGCCTCTCATTGGTTCTCGCTATTCCTGTTCATCTTCCGCAGAAATTGCAAACTGTGCCAAACAGGAGGTTAAAGGCGCTGACTCTCCAAGTGGGGAGAGTGTTAGTAAAGCGTCTGGAATGTTGCACCCGAGTTCCAGGGGAGGAAAACTGAGACATATTTGAACACGTCTCCCATTGACATGGTTGATCATACTTGGGTTCCACATGCATGTTTTAGCTGAAAGAAGAATACCTAAAACCTGGGTAGTTGAAACCCGTGGAATGGGTACCATGCAATATGACTTCAAAGGGTCTTCATTTGCTCACCGCACCTCTCCAATCCTATCACTGCTGCGTTTATGCCCCTGTACACATGCTTGATTCTCTTTCGGAGACATAGCAATCCATAGGTTTTAAGATACTTACTAGTCAGGTACATTCCTAGGCGTTTAATATGGGGTGTTGAGTCCATTTCGTTGAGCAAGGAGTAGCTCTTGTCTATTCCATATTTGGCTTAAGGAACTTTATCTGTGCTCATTTCAATCTCTGGTTTTATGCAGCACCCCAACTCACCTTTCCCCTTAAGCAAGCATAAATTGGTTTTCTAAATTTGAGACCCTGTTCTGTTCTGTAATTCAGTTCCTGTGTAGCCATGTTTACATTCCGTGTATTACTGATATCTTATGATGTTTCTGTTTCTGTGTGACTTATTTCAGTTAGAATCATCATACCTGAATCCACTCATTGTGCTGCTAAGGGCCTGATGACACAGATTTCATTGCTGAGTGATATTGCTTTGTAAGTAAATACCACAACTTCTTTATCCATTTTTCAATTTCTGCGATGTTGAACTTGTACTGTAAACGAGGTTCTTGTAAACAGAGGCGTCCCAAACATTGGGGTGGCTGTGTCTTTTTGATTTTAATTTCCCTAAGCTATAAGACCATAAGTGGCAGTGCCCTAGGCTCTGTTGCTTTGTTTTTTAGATGTTTCAGGAAACACCATACACTTCTCCTGAGTGTCTGTTGGTAATTTACATCCCGCCCATCAGCATAACAAGGCTCCCAGTTCTCCATGGCCTGTCCTGCCTTTCTGGATTTTACACTTTTTTCAGATGGCCCTTTTGACCGGGGGGAAGTGAGACTTCATTGTAGTGCAGATTTCCTTTGCAAGCTTGCTTGGTTGGCCAAAAAGGGCGTATGCGTTTTTTCCTGAATATATTCAGGAAAAAACGTATACGCCCTTTTTGGCCAAGTGCATCATTGTGGACGTTCTGCCTCTTTTCCTATGCTTTCAATGCAATTCCAGTCTACCTCCTGAAATCGGTTTCCTGCAATTCTGCCCCGCTTTCAAGTCCTCTTGGCAGCCTTACTTCAGTCTATTTTTGGACGATAGCTGTCATTTATAACTCTGCAGGTTTGTGAATTACAGTGCCCCTGAGCTCTTTCTTCAACTCGCTTTCTTGTGAGCTGGCCGCAACACCGCAGGATGGCTTCAGGCCCTAATCTGGTTCCGGCACGGCACGCTGAGCCTTTGGTTATTTCCTCTTCCTGGTGGGAAATGAGAGTTAAATTTGCCCGTCCAGACACCTCCAGCTAGTCTCTCATTGGTTCTCGCTATTCCTGTTCATCTTCCACAGAAATTGCAAACTGGGCCAAACAGGAGGTTAAAGGCGATGACTCTCCAAGTCGGGAGAGTGTTAGTAAAGCATCTGGAATGTTGCACCCGAGTACCAGGGGAGGAAAACTGAGACATATTTGAACACGTCTCCCGTTCACATGGATGACCATACTCTGGGTTCCACATGCATGTTTTAGCTGAAGGAAGAATACCTAAAACCTGGGTAGTTGAAACCCGTGGAATGGGTACCATGGAATATGACTTCAAAGGGTCTTCATTTGCTCACCGAACCTCTCCAATCCTATCACTGCTGCGTTTATGCCCCTGTACACATGCTTGATTCTCTTTCGGAGACATAGCAATCCATAGGTTTTAAGATACTTACTAGTCAGGTACATTCTTAGGCGTTTAATATGCGGTGTTGAGTCCATTTCGTTGAGCAAGGAGTAGCTCTTGTCTATTCCATATTTGGCTTAAGGAACTTTATCTGTGCTCATTTCAATCTCTGGTTTTATGCAGCACCCGAACTCACCTTTCCCCTTAAGCAAGCATAAGTTGGTTTTCTAAATTTGAGACCCTGTTCTGTTCTGTAATTCAGTTCCTGTGTAGCCAAGTTTAC
Organism: Stenella coeruleoalba; assembly: GCF_951394435.1. Taxonomy (NCBI): domain Eukaryota; kingdom Metazoa; phylum Chordata; class Mammalia; order Artiodactyla; family Delphinidae; genus Stenella; species Stenella coeruleoalba. Next base: position 421,641 of record NW_027645870.1, read on the forward strand.
ATTCCGTGTCTTACTGATATCTTATGATGATTCTTTTTCTGTGTGACTTATTTCAGTTAGAATCATCATACCTGAATCCACTCATTGTGCTGCTAAGGGCCTGATGACACAGATTTCATTGCTGAGTGATATTGCTTTGTAAGTAAATACCACAACTTCTTTATCCATTTTTCACTTTCTGCGATGTTGAACTTGTACTGTAAATGAGGTTCTTGTAAACAGAGCCGTTCCAAACTTTGGGGTGGCTGTGTCTTTTTGATTTTAATTTCCCTAAGCTATAGGACCATAAGTGGAAGTGCCCTAGGTTCTGTTGCTTTGTTTTTTAGATGTTTCAGGAAACACCATACACTTCTCCCGAGTGGTTGTTGGCAATTTACATCCCGCCCATCAGCATAACAAGGCTCCCAGTTCTCCATGGCCTGTCCTGCCTTTCTGGATTTTACCCTTTTTTCAGATGGCCCTTTTGACCGGGGGGAAGTGAGACTTCATTGTAGTGCAGATTTCCTTTGCAAGCTTGCTTGGTTGGCCAAAAAGGGCGTATGCGTTTTTTCCTGAATATATTCAGGAAAAAACGCATACGCCCTTTTTGGCCAAGTGCATCATTGTGGACGTTCTGCCTCTTTTCCTATGCTTTCAATGCAATTCCAGTCTACCTCCTGAAATCGGTTTCCTGCAATTCTGCCCCGCTTTCAAGTCCTCTTGGCAGCCTTACTTCAGTCTATTTTTGGACGATAGCTGTCATTTATAACTCTGCAGGTTTGTGAATTACAGTGCCCCTGAGCTCCTTTCTTCAACTCGCTTTCTTGTGACCTGGCCGCAACACCGCAGGATGGCTTCAGGCCCTAATCTGGTTCCGGCACGGCACACTGAGCCTTTGGTTATTTCCTCTTCCTGGTGGGAAATGAGAGTTAAATTTGCCCGTCCAGACACCTCCAGCTAGCCTCTCATTGGTTCTCGCTCTTCCTGTTCATCTTCCGCAGAAATTGCAAACTGGGCCAAACAGGAGGTTAAAGGCGCTGACTCTCCAAGTGGGGAGAGTGTTAGTAAAGCGTGTGGAATGTTGCACCCGAGTTCCAGGGGAGGAAAACTGAGACATATTTGAACACGTCTCCCATTGACATGGTTGATCATACTTGGGTTCCACATGCATGTTTTAGCTGAAGGAAGAATACCTAAAACCTGGGTAGTTGAAACCCGTGGAATGGGTACCATGCAATATGACTTCAAAGGGTCTTCATTTGCTCACCGCACCTCTCCAATCCTATCACTGCTGCGTTTATGCCCCTGTACACATGCTTGATTCTCTTTCGGAGACATAGCAATCCATAGGTTTTAAGATACTTACTAGTCAGGTACATTCCTAGGCGTTTAATATGGGGTGTTGAGTCCATTTCGTTGAGCAAGGAGTAGCTCTTGTCTATTCCATATTTGGCTTAAGGAACTTTATCTGTGCTCATTTCAATCTCTGGCTTTATGCAGCACCCCAACTCACCTTTCCCCTTAAGCAAGCATAAATTGGTTTTCTAAATTTGAGACCCTGTTCTGTTCTGTAATTCAGTTCCTGTGTAGCCAAGTTTACATTCCATGTATTACTGATATCTTATGATGTTTCTGTTTCTGTGTGACTTATTTCAGTTAGAATCATCATACCTGAATCCACTCATTGTGCTGCTAAGGGCCTGATGACACAGATTTCATTGCTGAGTGATATTGCTTTGTAAGTAAATACCACAACTTCTTTATCCATTTTTCAATTTCTGCGATGTTGAACTTGTACTGTAAACGAGGTTCTTGTAAGCAGAGGCGTCCCAAACATTGGGGTGGCTGTGTCTTTTTGATTTTAATTTCCCTAAGCTATAAGACCATAAGTGGCAGTGCCCTAGGCTCTGTTGCTTTGTTTTTTAGATGTTTCAGGAAACACCATACACTTCTCCTGAGTGTCTGTTGGTAATTTACATCCCGCCCATCAGCATAACAAGGCTCCCAGTTCTCCATGGCCTGTCCTGCCTTTCTGGATTTTACACTTTTTTCAGATGGCCCTTTTGACAGGGGGGAAGTGAGACTTCATTGTAGTGCAGATTTCCTTTGCAAGCTTGCTTGGTTGGCCAAAAAGGGCGTATGCGTTTTTTCCTGAATATATTCAGGAAAAAACGCATACGCCCTTTTTGGCCAAGTGCATCATTGTGGACGTTCTGCCTCTTTTCCTATGCTTTCAATGCAATTCCAGTCTACCTCCTGAAATCGGTTTCCTGCAATTCTGCCCCGCTTTCAAGTCCTCTTGGCAGCCTTACTTCAGTCTATTTTTGGACGATAGCTGTCATTTATAACTCTGCAGGTTTGTGAATTACAGTGCCCCTGAGCTCTTTCTTCAACTCGCTTTCTTGTGAGCTGGCCGCAACACCGCAGGATGGCTTCAGGCCCTAATCTGGTTCCGGCACGGCACGCTGAGCCTTTGGTTATTTCCTCTTCCTGGTGGGAAATGAGAGTTAAATTTGCCCGTCCAGACACCTCCAGCTAGTCTCTCATTGGTTCTCGCTATTCCTGTTCATCTTCCACAGAAATTGCAAACTGGGCCAAACAGGAGGTTAAAGGCGATGACTCTCCAAGTCGGGAGAGTGTTAGTAAAGCATCTGGAATGTTGCACCCGAGTACCAGGGGAGGAAAACTGAGACATATTTGAACACGTCTCCCGTTCACACGGATGATCATACTCTGGGTTCCACATGCATGTTTTAGCTGAAGGAAGAATACCTAAAACCTGGGTAGTTGAAACCCGTGGAATGGGTACCATGGAATATGACTTCAAAGGGTCTTCATTTGCTCACCGAACCTCTCCAATCCTATCACTGCTGCGTTTATGCCCCTGTACACATGCTTGATTCTCTTTCGGAGACATAGCAATCCATAGGTTTTAAGATACTTACTAGTCAGGTACATTCTTAGGCGTTTAATATGCGGTGTTGAGTCCATTTCGTTGAGCAAGGAGTAGCTCTTGTCTATTCCATATTTGGCTTAAGGAACTTTATCTGTGCTCATTTCAATCTCTGGTTTTATGCAGCACCCGAACTCACCTTTACCCTTAAGCAAGCATAAGTTGGTTTTCTAAATTTGAGACCCTGTTCTGTTCTGTAATTCAGTTCCTGTGTAGCCAAGTTTACATTCCGTGTCTTACTGATATCTTATGATGTTTCTTTTTCTGTGTGACTTATTTCAGTTAGAATCATCATACCTGAATCCACTCATTGTGCTGCTAAGGGCCTGATGACACAGATTTCATTGCTGAGTGATATTGCTTTGTAAGTAAATACCACAACTTCTTTATCCATTTTTCACTTTCTGCGATGTTGAACTTGTACTGTAAATGAGGTTCTTGTAAACAGAGCCGTTCCAAACTTTGGGGTGGCTGTGTCTTTTTGATTTTAATTTCCCTAAGCTATAGGACCATAAGTGGAAGTGCCCTAGGTTCTGTTGCTTTGTTTTTTAGATGTTTCAGGAAACACCATACACTTCTCAAGAGTGGTTGTTGGCAATTTACATCCCGCCCATCAGCATAACAAGGCTCCCAGTTCTCCATGGCCTGTCCTGCCTTTCTGGATTTTACACTTTTTTCAGATGGCCCTTTTGACCGGGGGGAAGTGAGACTTCATTGTAGTGCAGATTTCCTTTGCAAGCTTGCTTGGTTGGCCAAAAAGGGCGTATGCGTTTTTTCCTGAATATATTCAGGAAAAAACGCATACGCCCTTTTTGGCCAAGTGCATCATTGTGGACGTTCTGCCTCTTTTCCTATGCTTTCAATGCAATTCCAGTCTACCTCCTGAAATCGGTTTCCTGCAATTCTGCCCCGCTTTCAAGTCCTCTTGGAAGCCTTACTTCAGTCTATTTTTGGACGATAGCTGTCATTTATAACTCTGCAGGTTTGTGAATTACAGTGCCCCTGAGCTCTTTCTTCAACTCGCTTTCTTGTGAGCTGGCCGCAACACCACAGGATGGCTTCAGGCCCTAATCTGGTTCCGGCACGGCACGCTGAGCCTTTGGTTATTTCCTCTTCCTGGTGGGAAATGAGAGTTAAATTTGCCCGTCCAGACACCTCCAGCTAGTCTCTCATTGGTTCTCGCTATTCCTGTTCATCTTCCACAGAAATTGCAAACTGGGCCAAACAGGAGGTTAAAGGCGATGACTCTCCAAGTCGGGAGAGTGTTAGTAAAGCGTCTGGAATGTTGCACCCGAGTACCAGGGTACGAAAACTGAGACATATTTGAACACGTCTCCCGTTCACACGGATGATCATACTCTGGGTTCCACATGCATGTTTTAGCTGAAGGAAGAATACCTAAAACCTGGGTAGTTGAAACCCGTGGAATGGGTACCATGCAATATGACTTCAAAGGGTCTTCATTTGCTCACCGAACCTCTCCAATCCTATCACTGCTGCGTTTATGCCCCTGTACACATGCTTGATTCTCTTTCGGAGACATAGCAATCCATAGGTTTTAAGATACTTACTAGTCAGGTACATTCTTAGGCGTTTAATATGCGGTGTTGAGTCCATTTCGTTGAGCAAGGAGTAGCTCTTGTCTATTCCATATTTGGCTTAAGGAACTTTATCTGTGCTCATTTCAATCTCTGGTTTTATGCAGCACCCGAACTCACCTTTACCCTTAAGCAAGCATAAGTTGGTTTTCTAAATTTGAGACCCTGTTCTGTTCTGTAATTCAGTTCCTGTGCAGCCAAGTTTACATTCCGTGTATTACTGATATCTTATGATGTTTCTTTTTCTGTGTGACTTATTTCAGTTAGAATCATCATACCTGAATCCACTCATTGTGCTGCTAAGGGCCTGATGACACAGATTTCATTGCTGAGTGATATTGCTTTGTAAGTAAATACCACAACTTCTTTATCCATTTTTCACTTTCTGCGATGTTGAACTTGTACTGTAAACGAGGTTCTTGTAAACAGAGCCGTTCCAAACTTTGGGGTGGCTGTGTCTTTTTGATTTTAATTTCCCTAAGCTATAGGACCATAAGTGGAAGTGCCCTAGGTTCTGTTGCTTTGTTTTTTAGATGTTTCAGGAAACACCATACACTTCTCCCAAGTGGTTCTTGGCAATTTACATCCCGCCCATCAGCATAACAAGGCTCCCAGTTCTCCATGGCCTGTCCTGCCTTTCTGGATTTTACACTTTTTTCAGATGGCCCTTTTGACCGGGGGGAAGTGAGACTTCATTGTAGTGCAGATTTCCTTTGCAAGCTTGCTTGGTTGGCCAAAAAGGGCGTATGCGTTTTTTCCTGAATATATTCAGGAAAAAACGCATACGCCCTTTTTGGCCAAGTGCATCATTGTGGACGTTCTGCCTCTTTTCCTATGCTTTCAATGCAATTCCAGTCTACCTCCTGAAATCGGTTTCCTGCAATTCTGCCCCGCTTTCAAGTCCTCTTGGCAGCCTTACTTCAGTCTATTTTTGGACGATAGCTGTCATTTATAACTCTGCAGGTTTGTGAATTACAGTGCCCCTGAGCTCCTTTCTTCAACTCGCTTTCTTGTGACCTGGCCGCAACACCGCAGGATGGCTTCAGGCCCTAATCTGGTTCCGGCACGGCACACTGAGCCTTTGGTTATTTCCTCTTCCTGGTGGGAAATGAGAGTTAAATTTGCCCGTCCAGACACCTCCAGCTAGCCTCTCATTGGTTCTCGCTATTCCTGTTCATCTTCCGCAGAAATTGCAAACTGGGCCAAACAGGAGGTTAAAGGGACTGACTCTCCAAGTGGGGAGAGTGTTAGTAAAGCGTCTGGAATGTTGCACCCGAGTACCAGGGTACGAAAACTGAGACATATTTGAACACATCTCCCGATCACATGGTTGATCATACTCTAGGTTCCACATGCATGTTTTAGCTGAAGGAAGAATACCTTAAACCTGGGTATTTGAAACCCGTGGAATGGGTACCATGCAATATGACTTCAAAGGGTCTTCATTTGCTCACCGAACATCTCCAATCCTATCACAGCTGCGTTTATGCCCCTGTACACATGCTTGATTCTCTTTCGGAGACATAGCAATCCATAGGTTTTAAGATACTTACTAGTCAGCTACATTCTTAGGCATTTAATATGCAGTGTTGAGTCCATTTCGTTGAGCAAGGAGTAGCTCTTGTCTATTCCATATTTGGCTTAAGGAACTTTATCTGTGCTCATTTCAATCTCTGGTTTTATGCAGCACCCCAATTCACCTTTCCCCTTAAGCAAGCATAAGTTGGTTTTCTAAATTTGAGACCCTGTTCTGTTTTGGAATGCAGTTCCTGTGTAGCCAAGTTTACATTCCGTGTATTAGTGATATCTTATGATGTTTCTTTTTCTGTGTGACTTATTTCAGTTAGAATCATCGTACCTGAATCCACTCATTATGCTGCTACGGGCCTGATGACATAGATTTCATTGCTGAGTGATACTGCATTGTACGTAAGTACCACAAGTTCTTTATCCATTTTTCACTTTCTGTGATATTGAACTTGTACGGTAAACGAGGTTCTTGTAAACGGAGGCATCCCAAACATTGGGGTGGCTGTGTGTTTTTCATTTTAATTTCCCTAAGCTATAGGACCATAAGTGGAAGTGCCCTAGGTTCTGTTGCTTTGTTTTTTAGATGTTTCAGGAAACACCATACACTTCTCCTGAGTGGTTGTTGGCAATTTACATCCCGCCCATCAGCATAACAAGGCTCCCAGTTCTCCATGGCCTGTCCTGCCTTTCTGGATTTTACACTTTTTTCAGATGGCCCTTTTGACCGGGGGGAAGTGAGACTTCATTGTAGTGCAGATTTCCTTTGCAAGCTTGCTTGGTTGGCCAAAAAGTGCGTATGCGTTTTTTCCTGAATATATTCAGGAAAAAACGCATACGCCCTTTTTGGCCAAGTGCATCATTGTGGACGTTCTGCCTCTTTTCCTATGCTTTCAATGCAATTCCAGTCTACCTCCTGAAATCGGTTTCCTGCAATTCTGCCCCGCTTTCAAGTCCTCTTGGCAGCCTTACTTCAGTCTATTTTTGGACGATAGCTGTCATTTATAACTCTGCAGGTTTGTGAATTACAGTGCCCCTGAGCTCCTTTCTTCAACTCGCTTTCTTTTGAGCTGGCCGCAACACCGCAGGATGGCTTCAGCCCCTAATCTGGTTCCGGCACGGCACGCTGAGCCTTTGGTTAATTCCTCTTCCTGGTGGGAAATGAGAGTTAAATTTGCCCGTCCAGACACCTCCAGCTAGTCTCTCATTGGCTCTCGCTATTCCTGTTCATCTTCCGCAGAAATTGCAAACTGGGCCAAACAGGAGGTTAAAGGGACTGACTCTCCAAGTCGGGAGAGTGTTAGTAAAGCGTCTGGAATGTTGCACCCGAGTACCAGGGTACGAAAACTGAGACATATTTGAACACGTCTCCCGATCACATGGTTGATCATACTCTAGGTTCCACATGCATGTTTTAGCTGAAGGAAGAATAACTTAAACCTGGGTATTTGAAACCCGTGGAATGGGTACCATGTAATATGACTTCAAAGGGTCTTCATTTGCTCACCGAACCTCTCCAATCCTATCACTGCTGCGTTTATGCCCCTGTACACATGCTTGATTCTCTTTTGGAGACATAGCAATCCATAGGTTTTAAGATACTTACTAGTCAGGTACATTCTTAGGCGTTTAATATGCGGTGTTGAGTCCATTTCGTTGAGCAAGGAGTAGCTCTTGTCTATTCCATATTTGGCTTAAGGAACTTTATCTGTGCTCATTTCAATCTCTGGTTTTATGCAGCACCCCAACTCACCTTTCCCCTTAAGCAAGCATAAGTTGGTTTTCTAAATTTGAGACCCTGTTCTGTTTTGGAATGCAGTTCCTGTGTAGCCAAGTTTACATTCCGTGTATTAGTGATATCTTATGATGTTTCTTTTTCTGTGTGACTTATTTCAGTTAGAATCATCATACCTGAATCCACTCATTGTGCTGCTAAGGGCCTGATGACACAGATTTCATTGCTGAGTGATATTGCTTTGTAAGTAAATACCACAACTTCTTTATCCATTTTTCACTTTCTGCGATGTTGAACTTGTACTGTAAACGAGGTTCTTGTAAACAGAGCCGTTCCAAACTTTGGGGTGGCTGTGTCTTTTTCATTTTAATTTCCCTAAGCTATAGGACCATAAGTGGAAGTGCCCTAGGTTCTGTTGCTTTGTTTTTTAGTTGTTTCAGGAAACACCATACACTTCTCCCAAGTGGTTCTTGGCAATTTACATCCCGCCCATCAGCATAACAAGGCTCCCAGTTCTCCATGGCCTGTCCTGCCTTTCTGGATTTTACACTTTTTTCAGATGGCCCTTTTGACCGGGGGGAAGTGAGACTTCATTGTAGTGCAGATTTCCTTTGCAAGCTTGCTTGGTTGGCCAAAAAGGGCGTATGCGTTTTTTCCTGAATATATTCAGGAAAAAACGCATACGCCCTTTTTGGCCAAGTGCATCATTGTGGACGTTCTGCCTCTTTTCCTATGCTTTCAATGCAATTCCAGTCTACCTCCTGAAATCGGTTTCCTGCAATTCTGCCCCGCTTTCAAGTCCTCTTGGCAGCCTTACTTCAGTCTATTTTTGGACGATAGCTGTCATTTATAACTCTGCAGGTTTGTGAATTACAGTGCCCCTGAGCTCCTTTCTTCAACTCGCTTTCTTGTGACCTGGCCGCAACACCGCAGGATGGCTTCAGGCCCTAATCTGGTTCCGGCACGGCATGCTGAGCCTTTGGTTAATTCCTCTTCCTGGTGGGAAATGAGAGTTGAATTTGCCCGTCCAGACACCTCCAGCTAGCCTCTCATTGGTTCTCGCTATTCCTGTTCATCTTCCGCAGAAATTGCAAACTGGGCCAAACAGGAGGTTAAAGGGACTGACTCTCCAAGTGGGGAGAGTGTTAGTAAAACGTCTGGAATGTTGCACCCGAATACCAGGGGAGGAAAACTGAGACATATTTGAACACGTCTCCCGTTCACATGGTTGATCATACTCTGGGTTCCACATGCATGTTTTAGCTGAAGGAAGAATACCTTAAACCTGGAGAGTTGAGACCCGTGTAATGGGTACCATGCAATATGACTTCAAAGGGTCTTCATTTGCTCACCGAACCTCTCCAATCCTATCACTGCTGCGTTTATGCCCCTGTACACACGCTTGATTCTCTTTTGGAGACATAGCAATCCATAGGTTTTAAGATACTTACTAGTCAGGTACATTCTTAGGCGTTTAATATGGGGTTTTGAGTCCATTTCGTTGAGCAAGGAGTAGCTCTTGTCTATTCCATATTTGGCTTAAGGAACTTTATCTGTGCTCATTTCAATCTCTGGTTTTATGCAGCACCCCAACTCACCTTTCCCCTTAAGCAAGCATAAGTTGGTTTTCTAAATTTGAGACCCTGTTCTGTTTTGGAATGCAGTTCCTGTGTAGCCAAGTTTACATTCCGTGTATTAGTGATATCTTATGATGTTTCTTTTTCTGTGTGACTTATTTCAGTTAGAATCATCATACCTGAATCCACCAATTGTGCTGCTAAGGGCCTGATGACACAGATTTCATTGCTGAGTGATATTGCTTTGTAAGTAAATACCACAACTTCTTTATCCATTTTTCACTTTCTGTGATGTTGAACTTGTACTGTAAACGAGGTTCTTGTAAACAGAGCCGTTCCAAACTTTGGGGTGGCTGTGTCTTTTTCATTTTAATTTCCCTAAGCTATAGGACCATAAGTGGAAGTGCCCTAGGTTCTGTTGCTTTGTTTTTTAGTTGTTTCAGGAAACACCATACACTTCTCCCAAGTGGTTCTTGGCAATTTACATCCCGCCCATCAGCATAACAAGGCTCCCAGTTCTCCATGGCCTGTCCTGCCTTTCTGGATTTTACACTTTTTTCAGATGGCCCTTTTGACCGGGGGGAAGTGAGACTTCATTGTAGTGCAGATTTCCTTTGCAAGCTTGCTTGGTTGGCCAAAAAGGGCGTATGCGTTTTTTCCCAGGAAAAAACGCATACGCCCTTTTTGGCCAAGTGCATCATTGTGGACGTTCTGCCTCTTTTCCTATGCTTTCAATGCAATTCCAGTCTACCTCCTGAAATTGGTTTCCTGCAATTCTGCCCCGCTTTCAAGTCCTCTTGGCAGCCTTACTTCCGTCTATTTTTGGACGATAGCTGTCATTTATAACTCTGCAGGTTTCTGAATTACAGTGCCCCTGAGCTCCTTTCTTCAACTCGCTTTCTTGTGACCTGGCCGCAACACCGCAGGATGGCTTCAGGCCCTAATCTGGTTCCGGCCCGGCATGCTGAGCCTTTGGTTAATTCCTCTTCCTGGTGGGAAATGAGAGTTGAATTTGCCTGTCCAGACACCTCCAGCTAGCCTCTCATTGGTTCTCGCTATTCCTGTTCATCTTCCGCAGAAATTGCAAACTGGGCCAAACAGGAGGTTAAAGGGACTGACTCTCCAAGTGGGGAGAGTGTTAGTAAAGCGTCTGGAATGTTGCACCCGAGTACCAGGGGAGGAAAACTGAGACATATTTGAACACGTCTCCCGTTCACATGCTTGATCATACTCTGGGTTCCACATGCATGTTTTAGCTGAAGGAAGAATACCTTAAACCTGGAGAGTTGATACCCGTGTAATGGGTACCATGCAATTTGACTTCAAAGGGTCTTCATTTGCTCACCGAACCTCTCCAATCCTATCACTGCTGCGTTTATGCCCCTGTACACATGCTTGATTCTCTTTTGGAGACATAGCAATCCATAGGTTTTAAGATACTTACTAGTCAGGTACATTCTTAGGCGTTTAATATGGGGTTTTGAGTCCATTTCGTTGAGCAAGGAGTAGCTCTTGTCTATTCCATATTTGGCTTAAGGAACTTTATCTGTGCTCATTTCAATCTCTGGTTTTATGCAGCACCCCAACTCACCTTTCCCCTTAAGCAAGCATAAGTTGGTTTTCTAAATTTGAGACCCTGTTCTGTTTTGGAATGCAGTTCCTGTGTAGCCAAGTTTCCATTCCGTGTATTACTGATATCTTATGATGTTTCTTTTTCTGTGTGACTTATTTCAGTTAGAATCATCATACCTGAATCCACTCATTGTGCTGCTAAGGGCCTGTTGACACAGATTTCATTGCTGAGTGATATTGCTTTGTAAGTAAATACCACAACTTCTTTATCCATTTTTCACTTTCTGCGATGTTGAACTTGTACTGTAAACGAGGTTCTTGTAAACAGAGCCGTTCCAAACTTTGGGGTGGCTGTGTCTTTTTGATTTTAATTTCCCTAAGCTATAGGACCATAAGTGGAAGTGCCCTAGGTTCTGTTGCTTTGTTTCTTAGTTGTTTCAGGAAACACCATACACTTCTCCCAAGTGCTTGTTGGCAATTTACATCCCGCCCATCAGCATAACAAGGCTCCCAGTTCTCCATGGCCTGTCATGCCTTTCTGGATTTTACACTTTTATCAGATGGCCCTTTTGACCGGGGGGAAGTGAGACTTCATTGTAGTGCAGATTTCCTTTGCAAGCTTGCTTGGTTGGCCAAAAAGGGCGTATGCGTTTTTTCCTGAATATATTCAGGAAAAAACGCATACGCCCTTTTTGGCCAAGTGCATCATTGTGGACGTTCTGCCTCTTTTCCTATGCTTTCAATGCAATTCCAGTCTACCTCCTGAAATCGGTTTCCTGCAATTCTGCCCCGCTTTCAAGTCCTCTTGGCAGCCTTACTTCAGTCTATTTTTGGACGATAGCTGTCATTTATAACTCTGCAGGTTTGTGAATTACAGTGCCCCTGAGCTCCTTTCTTCAACTCGCTTTCTTTTGAGCTGGCCGCAACACCGCAGGATGGCTTCAGGCCCTAATCTGGTTCCGGCACGGCACGCTGAGCCTTTGGTTAATTCCTCTTCCTGGTGGGAAATGAGAGTTAAATTTGCCCATCCAGACACCTCCAGCTATTCTTTCATTGGTTCTCGCTATTCCTGTTCATCTTCCGCAGAAATTGCAAACTGGGCCAAACAGGAGGTTAAAGGGACTGACTCTCCAAGTGGGGAGAGTGTTAGTAAAGCGTCTGGAATGTTGCACCCGAGTACCAGGGTACGAAAACTGAGACATATTTGAACACGTCTCCCGATCACATGGTTGATCATACTCTAGGTTCCACATGCATGTTTTAGCTGAAGGAAGAATACCTTAAACCTGGGTAGTTGAAACCCGTGGAATGGGTACCATGCAATATGACTTCAAAGGGTCTTCATTTGCTCACCGAACATCTCCAAACCTATCACTGCTGCGTTTATGCCCCTGTACACATGCTTGATTCTCTTTCGGAGACATTGCAATCCATAGGTTTTAAGATACTTACTAGTCAGGTACATTCTTAGGCGTTTAATATGCGGTGTTGAGTCCATTTCGTTGAGCAAGGAGTAGCTCTTGTCTATTCCATATTTGGCTTAAGGAACTTTATCTGTGCTCATTTCAATCTCTGGTTTTATGCAGCACCGCAACTCACCTTTACCCTTAAGCAAGCATAAGTTGGTTTTCTAAGTTTGAGACCCTGTTCTGTTCTGTAATTCAGTTCCTGTGTAGCCAAGTTTACATTCCATGTATTACTGATATCTTATGATGTTTCTTTTTCTGTGTGACTTATTTCAGTTAGAATCATCATACCTGAATCCACTCATTGTGCTGCTAAAGGCCTGATGACACAGATTTCATTGCTGAGTGATATTGCTTTGTAAGTAAATACCACAACTTCTTTATCCATTTTTCACTTTCTACAATGTTGAACTTGTACTGTAAACGAGGTTCTTGTAAACAGAGGCGTCCCAAACTTTGGGGTGGCTGTGTCTTTTTGATTTTAATTTCCCTAAGCTATAGGACCATAAGTGGCAGTGTCCTAGGCTCTGTTGCATTGTTTTTTAGATGTTTCAGGAAACACCATACACTTCTCCTGAGTGTCTGTTGGCAATTTACATCCCGCCCTTCAGAATAACAAGGCTCCCAGTTCTCCATGGCCTGTCCTGCCTTTCTGGATTTTACACTTTTTTCAGATGGCCCTTTTGACCGGGGGGAAGTGAGACTTCATTGTAGTGCAGATTTCCTTTGCAAGCTTGCTTGGTTGGCCAAAAAGGGCGTATGCGTTTTTTCCTGAATATATTCAGGAAAAAACGCATACGCCCTTTTTGGCCAAGTGCATCATTGTGGACGTTCTGCCTCTTTTCCTATGCTTTCAATGCAATTCCAGTCTACCTCCTGAAATCGGTTTCCTGCAATTCTGCCCCGCTTTCAAGTCCTCTTGGCAGCCTTACTTCAGTCTATTTTTGGACGATAGCTGTCATTTATAACTCTGCAGGTTTGTGAATTACAGTGCCCCTGAGCTCCTTTCTTCAACTCGCTTTCTTTTGAGCTGGCCGCAACACCGCAGGATGGCTTCAGGCCCTAATCTGGTTCTGGCACGGCACGCTGAGCCTTTGGTTAATTCCTCTTCCTGGTGGGAAATGAGAGTTAAATTTGCCCGTCCAGACACCTCCAGCTAGTCTCTCATTGGTTCTCGCTATTCCTGTTCATCTTCCGCAGAAATTGCAAACTGGGCCAAACAGGAGGTTAAAGGGACTGACTCTCCAAGTCGGGAGAGTGTTAGTAAAGGGTCTGGAATGTTGCACCCGAGTACCAGGGTACGAAAACTGAGAAATATTTGAACACGTCTCCCGATCACATGGTTGATCATACTCTAGGTTCCACATGCATGTTTTAGCTGAAGGAAGAATACCTTAAACCTGGGTAGTTGAAACCCGTGGAATGGGTACCATGCAATATGACTTCAAAGGGTCTTCATTTGCTCACCAAACCTCTCCAATCCTATCACTGCTGCGTTTATGCCCCTGTACACATGCTTGATTCTCTTTCGGAGACATAGCAATCCATAGGTTTTAAGATACTTACTAGTCAGGTACATTCTTAGGCGTTTAATATGCGGTGTTGAGTCCATTTCGTTGAGCAAGGAGTAGCTCTTGTGTATTCCATATTTGGCTTAAGGAACTTTATCTGTGCTCATTTCAATCTCTGGTTTTATGCAGCACCCCAACTCACCTTTCCCCTTAAGCAAGCATAAGTTGGTTTTCTAAATTTGAGACCCTGTTCTGTTCTGTAATTCAGTTCCTGTGTAGCCAAGTTTACATTCCGTGTATTACTGATATCTTATGATGTTTCTTTTTCTGTGTGACTTATTTCAGTTAGAATCATCATACCTGAATCCACTCATTGTGCTGCTAAGGGCCTGATGACACAGATTTCATTGCTGAGTGATATTGCTTTGTAAGTAAATACCACAAGTTCTTTATGCATTTTTCACTTTCTGTGATATTGAACTTGTACGGTAAACGAGGTTCTTGTAAACAGAGGCGTCCCAAACTTTGGGGTGGCTGTGTCTTTTTGATTTTAATTTCCCTAAGCTATAGGACCATAAGTGGAAGTGCCCTAGGCTCTGTTGCTTTGTTTTTTAGATGTTTCAGGAAACACCATACACTTCTCCCGAGTGTCTGTTGGCAATTTACATCCCGCCCATCAGCATAACAAGGCTCCCAGTTCTCCATGGCCTGTCCTGCCTTTCTGGATTTTACACTTTTTTCAGATGGCCCTTTTGACCGGGGGGAAGTGAGACTTCATTGTAGTGCAGATTTCCTTTGCAAGCTTGCTTGGTTGGCCAAAAAGGGCGTATGCGTTTTTTCCTGAATATATTCAGGAAAAAACGCATACGCCCTTTTTGGCCAAGTGCATCATTGTGGACGTTCTGCCTCTTTTCCTATGCTTTCAATGCAATTCCAGTCTACCTCCTGAAATCGGTTTCCTGCAATTCTGCCCCGCTTTCAAGTCCTCTTGGCAGCCTTACTTCAGTCTATTTTTGGACAATAGCTGTCATTTATAACTCTGCAGGTTTGTGAATTACAGTGCCCCTGAGCTCCTTTCTTCAACTCGCTTTCTTTTGAGCTGGCCGCAACACCGCAGGATGGCTTCAGCCCCTAATCTGGTTCCGGCACGGCACGCTGAGCCTTTGGTTAATTCCTCTTCCTGGTGGGAAATGAGAGTTAAATTTGCCCGTCCAGACACCTCCAGCTAGTCTCTCATTGGTTCTCCCTATTCCTGTTCATCTTCCGCAGAAATTGCAAACTGGGCCAAACAGGAGGTTAAAGGGACTGACTCTCCAAGTCGGGAGAGTGTTAGTAAAGCGTCTGGAATGTTGCACCCGAGTACCAGGGTACGAAAACTGAGACATATTTGAACACGTCTCCCGATCACATGGTTGATCATACTCTGGGTTCCACATGCATGTTTTAGCTGAAGGAAGAATACCTTAAACCTGGGTAGTTGAAACCCGTGGAATGGGTACCATGCAATATGACTTCAAAGGGTCTTCATTTGCTCACCGAACTTCTCCAATCCTATCACTGCTGCGTTTATGCCCCTGTACACATGCTTGATTCTCTTTCGGAGACATAGCAATCCATAGGTTTTAAGATACTTACAAGTCAGGTATATTCTTAGGCGTTTAATATGGGGTGTTGAGTCCATTTCGTTGAGCAAGGAGTAGCTCTTGTCTATTCCATATTTGGCTTAAGGAACTTTATCTGTGCTCATTTCAATCTCTGGTTTTATGCAGCACCCCAACTCACCTTTACCCTTAAGCAAGCATAAGTTGGTTTTCTAAGTTTGAGACCCTGTTCTGTTCTGTAATTCAGTTCCTGTGTAGCCAAGTTTACATTCCATGTATTACTGATATCTTATGATGTTTCTTTTTCTGTGTGACTTATTTCAGTTAGAATCATCATACCTGAATCCACTCATTGTGCTGCTAAGGGCCTGATGACACAGATTTCATTGCTGAGTGATATTGCTTTGTAAGTAAATACCACAACTTCTTTATCCATTTTTCACTTTCTACAATGTTGAACTTGTACTGTAAACGAGGTTCTTGTAAACAGAGGCGTCCCAAACTTTGGGGTGGCTGTGTCTTTTTGATTTTAATTTCCCTAAGCTATAGGACCATAAGTGGCAGTGTCCTAGGCTCTGTTGCATTGTTTTTTAGATGTTTCAGGAAACACCATACACTTCTCCTGAGTGTCTGTTGGCAATTTACATCCCGCCCTTCAGAATAACAAGGCTCCCAGTTCTCCATGGCCTGTCCTGCCTTTCTGGATTTTACACTTTTTTCAGATGGCCCTTTTGACCGGGGGGAAGTGAGACTTCATTGTAGTGCAGATTTCCTTTGCAAGCTTGCTTGGTTGGCCAAAAAGGGCGTATGCGTTTTTTCCTGAATATATTCAGGAAAAAACGCATACGCCCTTTTTGGCCAAGTGCATCATTGTGGACGTTCTGCCTCTTTTCCTATGCTTTCAATGCAATTCCAGTCTACCTCCTGAAATCGGTTTCCTGCAATTCTGCCCCGCTTTCAAGTCCTCTTGGCAGCCTTACTTCAGTCTATTTTTGGACGATAGCTGTCATTTATAACTCTGCAGGTTTGTGAATTACAGTGCCCCTGAGCTCCTTTCTTCAACTCGCTTTCTTTTGAGCTGGCCGCAACACCGCAGGATGGCTTCAGGCCCTAATCTGGTTCTGGCACGGCACGCTGAGCCTTTGGTTAATTCCTCTTCCTGGTGGGAAATGAGAGTTAAATTTGCCCGTCCAGACACCTCCAGCTAGTCTCTCATTGGTTCTCGCTATTCCTGTTCATCTTCCGCAGAAATTGCAAACTGGGCCAAACAGGAGGTTAAAGGGACTGACTCTCCAAGTCGGGAGAGTGTTAGTAAAGGGTCTGGAATGTTGCACCCGAGTACCAGGGTACGAAAACTGAGAAATATTTGAACACGTCTCCCGATCACATGGTTGATCATACTCTAGGTTCCACATGCATGTTTTAGCTGAAGGAAGAATACCTTAAACCTGGGTAGTTGAAACCCGTGGAATGGGTACCATGCAATATGACTTCAAAGGGTCTTCATTTGCTCACCAAACCTCTCCAATCCTATCACTGCTGCGTTTATGCCCCTGTACACATGCTTGATTCTCTTTCGGAGACATAGCAATCCATAGGTTTTAAGATACTTACTAGTCAGGTACATTCTTAGGCGTTTAATATGCGGTGTTGAGTCCATTTCGTTGAGCAAGGAGTAGCTCTTGTGTATTCCATATTTGGCTTAAGGAACTTTATCTGTGCTCATTTCAATCTCTGGTTTTATGCAGCACCCCAACTCACCTTTCCCCTTAAGCAAGCATAAGTTGGTTTTCTAAATTTGAGACCCTGTTCTGTTCTGTAATTCAGTTCCTGTGTAGCCAAGTTTACATTCCGTGTATTACTGATATCTTATGATGTTTCTTTTTCTGTGTGACTTATTTCAGTTAGAATCATCATACCTGAATCCACTCATTGTGCTGCTAAGGGCCTGATGACACAGATTTCATTGCTGAGTGATATTGCTTTGTAAGTAAATACCACAAGTTCTTTATGCATTTTTCACTTTCTGTGATATTGAACTTGTACGGTAAACGAGGTTCTTGTAAACAGAGCCGATCCAAACTTTGGGGTGGCTGTGTCTTTTTGATTTTAATTTCCCTAAGCTATAGGACCATAAGTGGAAGTGCCCTAGGTTCTGTTGCTTTGTTTTTTAGATGTTTCAGGAAACACCATACACTTCTCCCAAGTGGTTGTTGGCAATTTACATCCCGCCCATCAGCATATCAAGGCTCCCAGTTCTCCATGGCCTGTCCTGCCTTTCTGGATTTTACACTTTTTTCAGATGGCCCTTTTGACCGGGGGGAAGTGAGACTTCATTGTAGTGCAGATTTCCTTTGCAAGCTTGCTTGGTTGGCCAAAAAGGGCGTATGCGTTTTTTCCTGAATATATTCAGGAAAAAACGCATACGCCCTTTTTGGCCAAGTGCATCATTGTGGACGTTCTGCCTCTTTTCCTATGCTTTCAATGCAATTCCAGTCTACCTCCTGAAATCGGTTTCCTGCAATTCTGCCCCGCTTTCAAGTCCTCTTGGCAGCCTTACTTCAGTCTATTTTTGGACGATAGCTGTCATTTATAACTCTGCAGGTTTGTGAATTACAGTGCCCCTGAGCTCCTTTCTTCAACTCGCTTTCTTTTGAGCTGGCCGCAACACCGCAGGATGGCTTCAGCCCCTAATCTGGTTCCGGCACGGCACGCTGAGCCTTTGGTTAATTCCTCTTCCTGGTGGGAAATGAGAGTTAAATTTGCCCGTCCAGACACCTCCAGCTAGTCTCTCATTGGTTCTCGCTATTCCTGTTCATCTTCCGCAGAAATTGCAAACTGGGCCAAACAGGAGGTTAAAGGGACTGACTCTCCAAGTCGGGAGAGTGTTAGTAAAGCGTCTGGAATGTTGCACCCGAGTACCAGGGTACGAAAACTGAGACATATTTGAACACGTCTCCCGATCACATGGTTGATCATACTCTGGGTTCCACATGCATGTTTTAGCTGAAGGAAGAATACCTTAAACCTGGGTAGTTGAAACCCGTGGAGTGGGTACCATGCAATATGACTTCAAAGGGTCTTCATTTGCTCACCGAACCTCTCCAATCCTATCACTGCTGCGTTTATGCCCCTGTACACATGCTTGATTCTCTTTCGGAGACATAGCAATCCATAGGTTTTAAGATACTTACAAGTCAGGTATATTCTTAGGCGTTTAATATGGGGTGTTGAGTCCATTTCGTTGAGCAAGGAGTAGCTCTTGTCTATTCCATATTTGGCTTAAGGAACTTTATCTGTGCTCATTTCAATCTCTGGTTTTATGCAGCACCCCAACTCACCTTTACCCTTAAGCAAGCATAAGTTGGTTTTCTAAGTTTGAGACCCTGTTCTGTTCTGTAATTCAGTTCCTGTGTAGCCAAGTTTACATTCCATGTATTACTGATATCTTATGATGTTTCTTTTTCTGTGTGACTTATTTCAGTTAGAATCATCATACCTGAATCCACTCATTGTGCTGCTAAAGGCCTGATGACACAGATTTCATTGCTGAGTGATATTGCTTTGTAAGTAAATACCACAACTTCTTTATCCATTTTTCACTTTCTACAATGTTGAACTTGTACTGTAAACGAGGTTCTTGTAAACAGAGGCGTCCCAAACTTTGGGGTGGCTGTGTCTTTTTGATTTTAATTTCCCTAAGCTATAGGACCATAAGTGGCAGTGTCCTAGGCTCTGTTGCATTGTTTTTTAGATGTTTCAGGAAACACCATACACTTCTCCTGAGTGTCTGTTGGCAATTTACATCCCGCCCTTCAGAATAACAAGGCTCCCAGTTCTCCATGGCCTGTCCTGCCTTTCTGGATTTTACACTTTTTTCAGATGGCCCTTTTGACCGGGGGGAAGTGAGACTTCATTGTAGTGCAGATTTCCTTTGCAAGCTTGCTTGGTTGGCCAAAAAGGGCGTATGCGTTTTTTCCTGAATATATTCAGGAAAAAACGCATACGCCCTTTTTGGCCAAGTGCATCATTGTGGACGTTCTGCCTCTTTTCCTATGCTTTCAATGCAATTCCAGTCTACCTCCTGAAATCGGTTTCCTGCAATTCTGCCCCGCTTTCAAGTCCTCTTGGCAGCCTTACTTCAGTCTATTTTTGGACGATAGCTGTCATTTATAACTCTGCAGGTTTGTGAATTACAGTGCCCCTGAGCTCCTTTCTTCAACTCGCTTTCTTTTGAGCTGGCCGCAACACCGCAGGATGGCTTCAGGCCCTAATCTGGTTCCGGCACGGCACGCTGAGCCTTTGGTTAATTCCTCTTCCTGGTGGGAAATGAGAGTTAAATTTGCCCATCCAGACACCTCCAGCTATTCTTTCATTGGTTCTCGCTATTCCTGTTCATCTTCCGCAGAAATTGCAAACTGGGCCAAACAGGAGGTTAAAGGGACTGACTCTCCAAGTGGGGAGAGTGTTAGTAAAGCGTCTGGAATGTTGCACCCGAGTACCAGGGTACGAAAACTGAGACATATTTGAACACGTCTCCCGATCACATGGTTGATCATACTCTAGGTTCCACATGCATGTTTTAGCTGAAGGAAGAATACCTTAAACCTGGGTAGTTGAAACCCGTGGAATGGGTACCATGCAATATGACTTCAAAGGGTCTTCATTTGCTCACCGAACATCTCCAAACCTATCACTGCTGCGTTTATGCCCCTGTACACATGCTTGATTCTCTTTCGGAGACATTGCAATCCATAGGTTTTAAGATACTTACTAGTCAGGTACATTCTTAGGCGTTTAATATGCGGTGTTGAGTCCATTTCGTTGAGCAAGGAGTAGCTCTTGTCTATTCCATA
This sequence comes from Stenella coeruleoalba, assembly GCF_951394435.1. Lineage (NCBI taxonomy): Eukaryota > Metazoa > Chordata > Mammalia > Artiodactyla > Delphinidae > Stenella > Stenella coeruleoalba. The sequence continues at coordinate 442,016 of NW_027645870.1, forward strand.
TTTGGCTTAAGGAACTTTATCTGTGCTCATTTCAATCTCTGGTTTTATGCAGCACCGCAACTCACCTTTACCCTTAAGCAAGCATAAGTTGGTTTTCTAAATTTGAGACCCTGTTCTGTTCTGTAATTCAGTTCCTGTGTAGCCAAGTTTACATTCCGTGTATTACTGATATCTTATGATGTTTCTTTTTCTGTGTGTTATTTCAGTTAGAATCATCATACCTGAATCCACTCATTGTGCTGCTAAGGGCCTGATGACACAGATTTCATTGCTGAGTGATATTGCTTTGTAAGTAAATACCACAACTTCTTTATCCATTTTTCACTTTCTGCGATGTTGAACTTGTACTGTAAACAAGGTTCTTGTAAACAGAGGCGTCCCAAACTTTGGGGTGGCTGTGTCTTTTTTATTTTAATTTCCCTAAGCTATAGGACCATAAGTGGAAGTGCCCTAGGCTCTGTTGCTTTGTTTTTTAGATGTTTCAGGAAACACCATACACTTCTCCCGAGTGTCTGTTGGCAATTTACATCCCGCCCATCAGCATAACAATTCTCCCAGTTCTCCATGGCCTGTCCTGCCTTTCTGGATTTTACACTTTTTTCAGATGGCCCTTTTGACCGGGGGGAAGTGAGACTTCATTGTAGTGCAGATTTCCTTTGCAAGCTTGCTTGGTTGGCCAAAAAGTGCGTATGCGTTTTTTCCTGAATATATTCAGGAAAAAACGCATACGCCCTTTTTGGCCAAGTGCATCATTGTGGACGTTCTGCCTCTTTTCCTATGCTTTCAATGCAATTCCAGTCTACCTCCTGAAATCGGTTTCCTGCAATTCTGCCCCGCTTTCAAGTCCTCTTGGCAGCCTTACTTCAGTATATTTTTTGACGATAGCTGTCATTTATAACTCTGCAGGTTTGTGAATTACAATGCCCCTGAGCTCCTTTCTTCAACTCGCTTTCTTGTGAGCTGGCCGCAACACCGCAGGATGGCTTCAGGCCCTAATCTGGTTCCGGCACGGCACGCTGAGCCTTTGGTTAATTCCTCTTCCTGGTGGGAAATGAGAGTTAAATTTGCCTGTCCAGACACCTTCAGCTAGTCTCTCATTGGTTCTCGCTATTCCTGTTTATCTTCCGCAGAAATTGCAAACTGGGCCAAACAGGAGGTTAAAGGGACTGACTCTCCAAGTCGGGAGAGTGTTAGTAAAGCGTCTGGAATGTTGCACCCGAGTACCAGGGTACGAAAACTGAGACATATTTGAACACGTCTCCTGATCACATGGTTGATCATACTCTAGGTTCCACATGCATGTTTTAGCTGAAGGAAGAATACCTTAAACCTGGGTAGTTGAAACCCGTGGAATGGGTACCATGCAATATGACTTCAAAGGGTCTTCATTTGCTCACCAAACCTCTCCAATCCTATCACTGCTGCGTTTATGCCCCTGTACACATGCTTGATTCTCTTTCGGAGACATAGCAATCCATAGGTTTTAAGATACTTACAAGTCAGGTACATTCTTAGGCGTTTAATATGCGGTGTTGAGTCCATTTCGTTGAGCAAGGAGTAGCTCTTGTCTATTCCTTATTTGGCTTAAGGAACTTTATCTGTGCTCATTTCAATCTCTGGTTTTATGCAGCACCCCAACTCACCTTTACCCTTAAGCAAGCATAAGTTTGTTTTCTAAATTTGAGACCCTGTTCTGTTCTGTAATTCAGTTCCTGTGTAGCCAAGTTTACATTCCATGTATTACTGATATCTTATGATGTTTCTTTTTCTGTGTGACTTATTTCAGTTAGAATCATCATACCTGAATCCACTCATTGTGCTGCTAAGGGCCTGATGACACAGATTTCATTGCTGAGTGATATTGCTTTGTAAGTAAATACCACAACTTCTTTATCCATTTTTCACTTTCTACAATGTTGAACTTGTACTGTAAACGAGGTTCTTGTAAACAGAGGCGTCCCAAACTTTGGGGTGGCTGTGTCTTTTTGATGTTAATTTCCCTAAGCTATAGGACCATAAGTGGCAGTGTCCTAGGCTCTGTTGCATTGTTTTTTAGATGTTTCAGGAAACACCATACACTTCTCCCGAGTGTCTGTTGGCAATTTACATCCCGCCCATCAGCATATCAAGGCTCCCAGTTCTCCATGGCCTGTCCTGCCTTTCTGGATTTTACACTTTTTTCAGATGGCCCTTTTGACCGGGGGGAAGTGAGACTTCATTGTAGTGCAGATTTCCTTTGCAAGCTTGCTTGGTTGGCCAAAAAGGGCGTATGCGTTTTTTCCTGAATATATTCAGGAAAAAACGCATACGCCCTTTTTGGCCAAGTGCATCATTGTGGACGTTCTGCCTCTTTTCCTATGCTTTCAATGCAATTCCAGTCTACCTCCTGAAATCGGTTTCCTGCAATTCTGCCCCGCTTTCGAGTCCTCTTGGCAGCCTTACTTCAGTATATTTTTGGACGATAGCTGTCATTTATAACTCTGCAGGTTTGTGAATTACAGTGCCCCTGAGCTACTTTCTTCAACTCGCTTTCTTGTGAGCTGGCCGCAACACCGCAGGATGGCTTCAGGCCCTAATCTGGTTCTGGCACGGCACGCTGAACCTTTGGTTAATTCCTCTTCCTGGTGGGAAATGAGAGTTAAATTTGCCCGTCCAGACACCTCCAGCTAGTCTCTCATTGGTTCTCGCTATTCCTGTTCATCTTCCGCAGAAATTGCAAACTGGGCCAAACAGGAGGTTAAAGGGACTGACTCTCCAAGTGGGGAGAGTGTTAGTAAAGCGTCTGGAATGTTGCACCCGAGTACCAGGGTACGAAAACTGAGACATATTTGAACACGTCTCCCGATCACATGGTTGATCATACTTGGGTTCCACATGCATGTTTTAGCTGAAGGAAGAATACCTAAAACCTGGGTAGTTGAAACCCGTGGTATGGGTACCATGCAATATGACTTCAAAGGGTCTTCATTTGCTCACCGAACCTCTCCAATGCTATCACTGCTGCGTTTATGCCCCTGTACACATGCTTGATTCTCTTTCGGAGACATAGCAATCCATAGGTTTTAAGATACTTACTAGTCAGGTACATTCTTAGGCGTTTAATATGCGGTGTTGAGTCCATTTCGTTGAGCAAGGAGTAGCTCTTGTGTATTCCATATTTGGCTTAAGGAACTTTATCTGTGCTCATTTCAATCTCTGGTTTTATGCAGCACCACAACTCACCTTTACCCTTAAGCAAGCATAAGTTGGTTTTCTAAATTTGAGACCCTGTTCTGTTCTGTAATTCAGTTCCTGTGTAGCCAAGTTTACATTCCGTGTATTACTGATATCTTATGATGTTTCTTTTTCTGTGTGACTTATTTCAGTTAGAATCATCATACCTGAATCCACTCATTGTGCTGCTAAGGGCCTGATGACACAGATTTCATTGCTGAGTGATATTGCTTTGTAAGTAAATACCACAACTTCTTTATCCATTTTTCACTTTCTGCGATGTTGAACTTGTACTGTAAACGAGGTTCTTGTAAACAGAGCCGTTCCAAACTTTGGGGTGGCTGTGTCTTTTTGATTTTAATTTCCCTAAGCTAAAGGACCATAAGTGGAAGTGCCCTAGGTTCTGTTGCTTTGTTTTTTAGATGTTTCAGGAAACACCATACACTTCTCCCGAGTGTCTGTTGGCAATTTACATCCCGCCCATCAGCATAACAATTCTCCCAGTTCTCCATGGCCTGTCCTGCCTTTCTGGATTTTACACTTTTTTCAGATGGCCCTTTTGACCGGGGGGAAGTGAGACTTCATTGTAGTGCAGATTTCCTTTGCAAGCTTGCTTGGTTGGCCAAAAAGGGCGTATGCGTTTTTTCCTGAATATATTCAGGAAAAAACGCATACGCCCTTTTTGGCCAAGTGCATCATTGTGGACGTTCTGCCTCTTTTCCTATGCTTTCAATGCAATTCCAGTCTACCTCCTGAAATCGGTTTCCTGCAATTCTGCCCCGCTTTCAAGTCCTCTTGGCAGCCTTACTTCAGTATATTTTTGGACGATAGCTGTCATTTATAACTCTGCAGGTTTGTGAATTACAGTGCCCCTGAGCTCCTTTCTTCAACTCGCTTTCTTGTGAGCTGGCCGCAACACCGCAGGATGTCTTCAGGCCCTAATCTGGTTCCGGCACGGCACGCTGAGCCTTTGGTTAATTCCTCTTCCTGGTGGGAAATGAGAGTTAAATTTGCCTGTCCAGACACCTTCAGCTAGTCTCTCATTGGTTCTCGCTATTCCTGTTTATCTTCCGCAGAAATTGCAAACTGGGCCAAACAGGAGGTTAAAGGGACTGACTCTCCAAGTCGGGAGAGTGTTAGTAAAGCGTCTGGAATGTTGCACCCGAGTACCAGGGTACGAAAACTGAGAATTATTTGAACACGTCTCCTGATCACATGGTTGATCATACTCTAGGTTCCACATGCATGTTTTAGCTGAAGGAAGAATACCTTAAACCTGGGTAGTTGAAACCCGTGGAATGGGTACCATGCAATATGACTTCAAAGGGTCTTCATTTGCTCACCAAACCTCTCCAATCCTATCACTGCTGCGTTTATGCCCCTGTACACATGCTTGATTCTCTTTCGGAGACATAGCAATCCATAGGTTTTAAGATACTTACTAGTCAGGTACATTCTTAGGCGTTTAATATGCGGTGTTGAGTCCATTTCGTTGAGCAAGGAGTAGCTCTTGTGTATTCCATATATGGCTTAAGGAACTTTATCTGTGCTCATTTCAATCTCTGGTTTTATGCAGCACCCCAACTCACCTTTCCCCTTAAGCAATCATAAGTTGGTTTTCTAAATTTGAGACCCTGTTCTGTTCTGTAATTCAGTTCCTGTGTAGCCAAGTTTACATTCCGTGTATTACTGATATCTTATGATGTTTCTTTTTCTGTGTGACTTATTTCAGTTAGAAACATCGTACCTGAATCCACTCATTAAGCTGCTACGGGCCTGATGACAAAGATTTCATTGCTGAGTGATACTGCATTGTACGTAAGTACCACAACTTCTTTATCCATTTTTCACTTTCTGCGATATTGAACTTTTACAGTAAACGAGGTTCTTGTAAACAGAGGAGTCCCAAACTTTTGGGTGGCTGTGTCTTTTTGATTTAAATTTCCCTAAGCTATAGGACCATAAGTGGAAGTGCCCTAGGCTCTGTTGCTTTGTTTTTTAGATGTTTCAGGAAACAACATACACTTCTCAGGAGTGTCTGTTGACAATTTACATCCCGCCCATCAGCATATCAAAGCTCCCAGTTCTCCATGGCCTGTCCTGCCTTTCTGGATTTTACACCTTTTTCAGATGGCCCTTTTGACCGGGGGGAAGTGAGACTTCTTTGTAGTGCAGATTTCCTTTGCAAGCTTGCTTGGTTGGCCAAAAAGGGCGTATGCGTTTTTTCCTGAATATATTCAGGAAAAAACGCATACGCACTTTTTGGCCAAGTGCATCATTGTGGACGTTCTGCCTCTTTTCCTATGCTTTCAATGCAATTCCAGTCTACCTCCTGAAATCGGTTTCCTGCAATTCTGCCCTGCTTTCAAGTCCTCTTGGCAGCCTTACTTCAGTCTATTTTTGGACGATAGCTGTCATTTATAACTCTGCAGGTTTGTGAATTACAGTGCCCCTGAGCTCCTTTCTTCATCTCGCTTTCTTTTGAGCTGGCCGCAACACCGCATGATGGCTTCAGGCCCTAATCTGGTTCTGGCACGGCACGCTGAGCCTTTGGTTAATTCCTCTTCCTGGTGGGAAATGAGAGTTAAATTTGCCCATCCAGACACCTTCAGCTAGTCTCTCATTGGTTCTCGCTATTCCTGTTCATCTTCCACAGAAATTGCAAACTGGGCCAAACAGGAGGTTAAAGGGACTGACTCTCCAAGTGGGGAGAGTGTTAGTAAAGCGTCTGGAATGTTGCACCCGAGTACCAGGGGAAGAAAACTGAGACATATTTGAACACGTCTCCCGTTCACACGGTTGATCATACTCTGGGTTCCACATGCATGTTTTAGCTGAAGGAAGAATACCTGAAACCTGCAGAGTTGAGACCCGTGGAATGGGTACCATGCAATATGACTTCAAAGGGTCTTCATTTGCTCACCGAACCTCTCCAATCCTATCACTGCTGCGTTTATGCCCCTGTACACACGCTTGATTCTCTTTTGGAGACATAGCAATCCATAGGTTTTAAGATACTTACTAGTCAGGTACATTCTTAGGCGTTTAATATGGGGTGTTGAGTCCATTTCTTTGAGCAAGGAGTAGCTCTTGTCTATTCCATATTTGGCTTAAGGAACTTTATCTGTGCTCATTTCAATCTCTGGTTTTATGCAGCACCCCAACTCACCTTTCCCCTTAAGCAAGCATAAGTTGGCTTTCTAAATTTGAGACCCTGTTCTGTTCTGTAATTCAGTTCCTGTGTAGCCAAGTTTCCATTCCGTGTATTACTGATATCTTATGATGTTTCTATTTCTGTGTGACTTATTTCAGTTAGCATCATCGTACCTGAATCCACTCATTATGCTGCCACGGGCCTGATGACATAGATTTCATTGCTGAGTGATACTGCATTGTACGTAAGTACCACAAGTTCTTTATCCATTTTTCACTTTCTGTGATATTGAACTTGTACGGTAAACGAGGTTCTTGTAAACAGAGGCGTCCCAAACTTTGGGGTGGCTGTGTCTTTTTGATTTTAATTTCCCTAAGCTATAGGACCATAAGTGGAAGTGCCCTAGGCTCTGTTGCTTTGTTTTTTAGATGTTTCAGGAAACACCATACACTTCTCCCGAGTGTCTGTTGGCAATTTACATCCCGCCCATCAGCATAACAAGTCTCCCAGTTGTCCATGGCCTGTCCTGCCTTTCTGGATTTTACACTTTTTTCAGATGGCCCTTTTGACCTGGGGGAAGTGAGACTTCATTGTAGTGCAGATTTCCTTTGCAAGTTTGCTTGTTTGGCCAAAAAGGGCGTATGCGTTTTTTCCTGAATATATTCAGGAAAAAACCCATACGCCCTTTTTGGCCAAGTGCATCATTGTGGACGTTCTGCCTCTTTTCCTATGCTTTCAATGCAATTCCAGTCTACCTCCTGAAATCGGTTTCCTGCAATTCTGCCCCGCTTTCAAGTCCTCTTGGCAGCCTTACTTCAGTCTATTTTTGGACGATAGCTGTCATTTATAACTCTGCAGGTTTGTGAATTACAGTGCCCCTGATCTCCTTTCTTCAACTCACTTTCTTGTGACCTGGCCGCCACACTGCAGGATTGCTTGAGGCCCTAATCTGGTACCAGCACGGCACGCTGAGCCTTTGGTTAATTCCTCTTCCTGGTGGGAAATGAGAGTTAAATTTGCCCGTCCAGACACCTCCATCTAGTCTCCCATTGGTTCTCCCTATTCCTGTTCATCTTCCGCAGAAATTGCAAACTGGGCCAAACAGGAGGTTAAAGGTGCTGACTCTCCAAGTGGGGAGAGTGTTAATAAAGCATCTGGAATGTTGCACCCGAGTACCAGGGGAGGAAAACTGAGACATATTTGAACACGTCTCCCGTTCACACAGTTGATCATACTCTGGGTTCCACATGCATGTTTTAGCTGAAGGAAGAATACCTGAAACCTGCAGAGTTGAGACCCGTGGAATGGGTACCATGCAATATGACTTCAAAGGGTCTTCATTTGCTCACCGAACCTCTCCAATCCTATCACTCCTGCGTTTATGCCCCTGTACACACACTTGATTCCCTTTTGGAGACATAGCAATCCATAGGTTTTAAGATACTTACTAGTCAGGTACATTCTTAGGCGTTTAATATGGGGTGTTGAGTCCATTTCGTTGAGCAAGGAGTAGCTCTTGTCTATTCCATATTTGGCTTAAGGAACTTTATCTGTGCTCATTTCAATCTCTGGTTTTATGCAGCACCCGAACTCACCTTTCCCCTTAAGCAAGCATAAGTTGGTTTTCTAAATTTGAGACCCTGTTCTGTTTGGAATTCAGTTCCTGTGTAGCCAAGTTTACATTCCGTGTATTACTGATATCTTATGATGTTTCTTTTTCTGTGTGACTTATTTCAGTTAGAATCATCGTACCTGAATCCACTCATTATGCTGCTACGGGCCTGATGACATAGATTTCATTGCTGAGTGATACTGCATTGTACGTAAGTACCACAAGTTCTTTATCCATTTTTCACTTTCTGTGATATTGAACTTGTACGGTAAACGAGGTTCTTGTAAACAGAGGCGTCCCAAACTTTGGGGTGGCTGTGTCTTTTTGATTTTAATTTCCCTAAGCTATAGGACCATAAGTGGAAGTGCCCTAGGCTCTGTTGCTTTGTTTTTTAGATGTTTCAGGAAACACCATACACTTCTCCCGAGTGTCTGTGGCAATTTACATCCCGCCCATCAGCATAACAAGGCTCCCAGTTCTCCATGGCCTGTCCTGCCTTTCTGGATTTTACACTTTTTTCAGATGGCCCTTTTGACCGGGGGGAAGTGAGACTTCTTTGTAGTGCAGATTTCCTTTGCAAGCTTGCTTGGTTGGCCAAAAAGGGCGTATGCGTTTTTTCCTGAATATATTCAGGAAAAAACGCATACGCCCTTTTTGGCCAAGTGCATCATTGTGGACGTTCTGCCTCTTTTCCTATGCTTTCAATGCAATTCCAGTCTACCTCCTGAAATCGGTTTCCTGCAATTCTGCCCCGCTTTCAAGTCCTCTTGGCAGCCTTACTTCAGTCTATTTTTGGACGATAGCTGTCATTTATAACTCTGCAGGTTTGTGAATTACAGTGCCCCTGAGCTCCTTTCTTCAACTCGCTTTCTTGTGAGCTGGCCGCAACACCGCAGGATGGCTTCAGGCCCTAATCTGGTTCTGGCACGGCACGCTGAGCCTTTGGTTAATTCATCTTCCTGGTGGGAAATGAGAGTTAAATTTGCCCGTCCAGACACCTCCAGCTAGTCTCTCATTGGTTCTCGCTATTCCTGTTCATCTTCCGCAGAAATTGCAAACTGGGCCAAACAGGAGGTTAAAGGGACTGACTCTCCAAGTCGGGAGAGTGTTAGTAAAGCGTCTGGAATGTTGCACCCGAGTACCAGGGTATGAAAACTGAGACATATTTGAACACGTCTCCCGATCACATGGTTGATCATACTCTAGGTTCCACATGCATGTTTTAGCTGAAGGAAGAATACCTTAAACCTGGGTAGTTGAAACCCGTGGAATGGGTACAATGTAATATGACTTCAAAGGGTCTTCTTTGGCTCACCGAACCTCTCCAATCCTTTCACTGCTGTGTTTATGCCCCTGTACACACGCTTGATTCTCTTTTGGAGACATAGCAATCCATAGGTTTTAAGATACTTACTAGTCACGTACATTCTTAGGCGTTTAATATGGGGTGTTGAGTCCATTTCGCTGAGCAAGGAGTAGTTCTTGTCTATTCCATATTTGGCTTAAGGAAATTTATCTGTGCTCATTTCAATCTTTGGTTTTATGCAGCACCCCAACTCACCTTTCCCCTTAAGCAAGCATAAGTTGGTTTTCTAAATTTGAGACCCTGTTCTGTTTTGGAATTCAGTTCCTGTGTAGCCAAGTTTACATTCCGTGTATTAGTGATATTTTATGATGTTTCTTTTTCTGTGTGACTTATTTCAGTTAGAATCATCGTACCTGAATCCACTCATTATGCTGCTACGGGCCTGATGACATTGATTTCATTGCTGAGTGATATTTCTTTGTAAGTAAATACCACAACTTCTTTATCCATTTTTCACATTCTGCGATGTTGAACTTGTACTGTAAACGAGGTTCTTGTAAACAGAGGCGTCCCAAACTTTGGGGTGGCTGTGTCTTTTTGATTTTAATTTCCGTAAGCTATACGACCATAAGTGGAAGAGCCCTAGGCTCTGTCGCTTTGTTTTTTAGATGTTTCAGGAAAAACCATACACTTCTCCTGAGTGTCTGTTGGCAATTTACATCCCGCCCATCAGCATAACAAGGCTCCCAGTTCTCCATGGCCTGTCCTGCTTTTCTGGATTTTACACTTTTTTCAGATGGCCCTTTTGACCGGGGGGAAGTGAGACTTCATTGTAGTGCAGATTTCCTTTGCAAGCTTGCTTGGTTGGCCAAAAAGGGCGTATGCGTTTTTTCCTGAATATATTCAGGAAAAAACGCATATGCCCTTTTTGGCCAAGTGCATCATTGTGGACGTTCTGCCTCTTTTTCTATGCTTTCAATGCAATTCCAGTCTACCTCCTGAAATCGGTTTCCTGCAATTCTGCCCCGCTTTCAAGTCCTCTTGGCAGCCTTACTTCAGTCTATTTTTGGACGATAGCTGTCATTTATAACTCTGCAGGTTTGTGAATTACAGTGCCCCTGAGCTCCTTTCCTCAACTCGCTTTCTTGTGACCTGGCCGCAAAACCGCAGGATGGCTTCAGGCCCTAATCTGGTTCCGGCACGGCACGCTGAGCCTTTGGTTATTTCCTCTTCCTGGTGGGAAATGAGAGTTAAATTTGCCTGTCCAGACACCTCCAGCTAGTCTCTCATTGGTTCTCGCTATTCCTGTTCATCTTCCGCAGAAATTGCAAACTGGGCCAAACAGGAGGTTAAAGGCGATGACTCTCCAAGTGGGGAGAGTGTTAGTAAAGCGTCTGGAATGTTGCACCCGAGTACCAGGGGACGAAAACTGAGACATATTTGAACACGTCTCCCGATCACATGGTTGATCATACTCTGGGTTCCACATGCATGTTTTAGCTAAAGGAAGAATACCTAAAACCTGGGTAGTTGAAACCCGTGTAATGGGTACCATGCAATATGACTTCAAAGGGTCTTCATTTGCTCACCGAACCTCTCCAATCCTATCACTGCTGCGTTTTTGCCCCTGTACACATGCTTGATTCTCTTTCGGAGACATAGCAATCTATAGGTTTTAAGATACTTACTAGTCAGGTACATTCTTAGGCGTTTAATATGCGGTGTTGAGTCCATTTCGTTGAGCAAGGAGTAGCTCTTGTCTATTCCATATTTGGCTTAAGGAACTTTATCTGTGCTCATTTCAATCTCTGGTTTTATGCAGCACTACAACTCACCTTTCCCCTTAAGCAAGCATAAGTTGGTTTTCTAAATTTGAGATCCTGTTCTGTTCTGTAATTCAGTTCCTGTGTAGCCAAGTTTACATTCCATATATTACTGATATCTTATGATGTTTCTTTTTCTGTGTGACTTATTTCAGTTAGAATCATCATACCTGAATCCACTCATTGTGCTGCTAAGGGCCTGATGACATAGATTTCATTGCTGAGTGATATTGCTTTGTAAGTAAATACCACAACTTCTTTATCCATTTTTCACTTTCTGCGATGTTGAAATTGTACTGTAAACGAGGTTCTTGTAAACAGAGGCGTCCCAAACTTTGGGGTGGCTGTATCTTTTTGATTTTAATTTCCCTAAGCTATAGGACCATAAGTGGAAGTGCCCTAGGCTCTGTTGCTTTGTTTTTTAGATGTTTCAGGAAACACCATACACTTCTCCCGAGTGTCTGTTGGCAATTTACATCCCGCCCATCAGCATAACAAGGCTCCCAGTTCTCCATGGCCTGTCCTGCCTTTCTGGATTTTACACATTTTTCAGATGGCCCTTTTGACCGGGGGGAAGTGAGACTTCATTGTAGTGCAGATTTCCTTTGCAAGCTTGCTTGGTTGGCCAAAAAGGGCGTATGCGTTTTTTCCTGAATATATTCAGGAAAAAACGCATACGCCCTTTTTGGCCAAGTGAATCATTGTGGACGTTCTGCCTCTTTTCCTATGCTTTCAATACAATTCCAGTCTACCTCCTGAAATCGGTTTCCTGCAATTCTGCCCCGCTTTCAAGTCCTCTTGCCAGCCTTACTTCAGTCTATTTTTGGACGATAGCTGTCATTTATAACTCTGCAGGTTTGTGAATTACAGTGCCCCTGAGCTCCTTTCTTCAACTCGCTTTCTTGTGACCTGGCCGCAACACCACAGGATGGCTTCAGGCCATAATCTGGTTCTGGCACGGCACGCTGAGCCTTTGGTTAATTCCTCTTCCTGGTGGGAAATGAGAGTTAAATTTGCCCGTCCAGACACCTCCAGCTAGCCTCTCATTGGTTCTCGTTATTCCTGTTCATCTTCCACAGAAATTGCAAACTGGGCCAAACAGGAGGTTAAAGGGACTGACTCTCCAAGTCGGGAGAGTGTTAGTAATGCGTCTGGAATGTTGCACCCGTGTACCAGGGTAAGAAAACTGAGACATATTTGAACACGTCTCCCGATCACATGGTTGATCATACTCTAGGTTCCACATGCATGTTTTAGCTGAAGGAAGAATACCTTAAACCTGGGTAGTTGAAACCCGTGGAATGGGTACCATGCAATATGACTTCAAAGGGTCTTCATTTGCTCACCGAACCTCTCCAATCCTATCACTGCTGCGTTTATGGCCCTGTACACATGCTTGATTCTCTTTCGGAGACATAGCAATCCATAGGTTTTAAGATACTTTCTAGTCAGGTACATTCTTAGGTGTTTAATATGCGGTGTTTAGTCCATTTCATTGAGCAAGGAGTAGCTCTTGTCTATTCCATATTTGGCTTAAGGAACTTTATCTGTGCTCATTTCAATCTCTGGTTTTATGCAGCACCCCAACTCACCTTTACCCTTAAGCAAGCATAAGTTGGTTTTCTAAATTTGAGACCCTGTTCTGTTCTGTAATTCAGTTCCTGTGTAGCCAAGTTTACATTCCGTGTATTACTGATATCTTATGATGTTTCTTTTTCTGTGTGACTTATTTCAGTTAGAATCATCGTACCTGAATCCACTCATTGTGCTGCTAAGGGCCTGATGACATAGATTTCTTTGCTGAGTGATATTGCTTTGTAACTAAATACCACAACTTCTTTATCCATTGTTCACTTTCTGCGATGTTGAACTTGTACTGTAAACGAGGGTCTTGTAAACAGAGCCGTTCCAAACTTTGGGGTGGCTGTGTCTTTTTGATTTTAATTTCCCTAAGCTATAGGACCATAAGTGGAAGTGCCCTAGGTTCTGTTGCTTTGTTTTTTAGATGTTTCAGGAAACACCATACACTTCTCCTGAGTGTCTGTTGGCAATTTACATCCCGCCCATCAGCATAACAAGGCTCCCAGTTCTCCATGGCCTGTCCTGCCTTTCTGGATTTTACACTTTTTTCAGATGGCCCTTTTGACCGGGGGGAAGTGAGACTTCATTGTAGTGCAGATTTCCTTCGCAAGCTTGCTTGGTTGGCCAAAAAGGGCGTATGCGTTTTTTCCTGAATATATTCAGGAAAAAACGCATACGCCCTTTTTGGCCAAGTGCATCATTGTGGACGTTCTGCCTCTTTTCCTATGCTTTCAATGCAATTCCAGTCTACCTCCTGAAATCGGTTTCCTGCATTTCTGCCCCGCTTTCAAGTCCTCTTGCCAGCCTTACTTCAGTCTATTTTTGGACAATAGCTGTCATTTATAACTCTGCAGGTTTGTGAATTACAGTGCCCCTGAGCTCCTTTCTTCAACTCGCTTTCTTGTGACCTGGCCGCAACACCGCAGGATGGCTTCAGGCCCTAATCTGGTTCTGGCATGGCACGCTGAGCCTTTGGTTAATTCCTCTTCCTGGTAGGAAATGAGAGTTAAATTTGCCCGTCCAGACACCTCCAGCTAGTCTCCATTGGTTCTCGCTATTCCTGTTCATCTTCCGCAGAAATTGCAAACTGGGCCAAACAGGAGGTTAAAGTCGCTGACTCTCCAAGTGGGGAGAGTGTTAGTAAAGCGTCTGGAATGTTGCACCCGAGTACCAGGGGAGGAAAACTGAGACATATTTGAACACGTCTCACGTTCACATGGTTGATCATACTTGGGTTCCACATGCATGTTTTAGCTGAATGAAGAATACCTTAAACCTGGAGCGTTGAGACCCGTGTAATGGGTACCATGCAATATGACTTCAAAGGGTCTTCATTTGCTCACCGAACCTCTCCAATCCTATCACTGCTACGTTTATGCCCCTGTACACATGCTTGATTCTCTTTTGGAGACATAGCAATCCATAAGTTTTACGATACTTACTAGTCAGGTACATTCTTAGGCGTTTAATATGCGGTGTTGAGTCCATTTCGTTGAGCAAGGAGTAGCTCTTGTCTATTCCATATTTGACTTAAGGAACTTTATCTGTGCTCATTTCAATCTCTGGTTTTATGCAGCACCCCAACTCACCTTTACCCTTAAGCAAGCATAAGTTGGTTTTCTAAATTTGAGACCCTGTTCTGTTCTGTAATTCAGTTCCTGTGTAGCCAAGTTTACATTCCGTGTATTACTGATATCTTATGATGTTTCTTTTTCTGTGTGACTTATTTCAGTTAGAATCATCATACCTGAATCCACTCATTGTGCTGCTAAGGGCCTGATGACACAGATTTCATTGCTGAGTGATATTGCTTTGTAAGTAAATACCACAACTTCTTTATCCATTTTTCACTTTCTGCGATGTTGAACTTGTACTGTAAACGAGGTTCTTGTAAACAGAGCCGTTCCAAACTTTGGGGTGGCTGTGTCTTTTTGATTTTAATTTCCCTAAGCTATAGGACCATAAGTGGAAGTGCCCTAGGTTCTGTTGCTTTGTTTTTTAGATGTTTCAGGAAACACCATACACTTCTCCCGAGTGGTTGTTGGCAATTTACATCCCGCCCATCAGCATAACAAGGCTCCCAGTTCTCCATGGCCTGTCCTGCCTTTCTGGATTTTACACTTTTTTCAGATGGCCCTTTTTACCCGGGGGAAGTGAGACTTCAATGTAGTGCAGATTTCCTTTGCAAGCTTGCTTGGTTGGCCAAAAAGGGCGTATGCGTTTTTTCCTGAATATATTCAGGAAAAAACGCATACGCCCTTTTTGGCCAAGTGCATCATTGTGGACGTTCTGCCTCTTTTCCTATGCTTTCAATGCAATTCCAGTCTACCTCCTGAAATCGGTTTCCTGCAATTCTGCCCCACTTTCAAGTCCTCTTGGCAGCCTTACTTCAGTCTATTTTTGGACGATAGCTGTCATTTATAACTCTGCAGGTTTGTGAATTACAGTGCCCCTGAGCTCCTTTCTTCAACTCGCTTTCTTGTGAGCTGGCCGCAACACCGCAGGATGGCTTCAGGCCCTAATCTGGTTCCGGCACGGCACGCTGAGCCTTTGGTTAATTCCTCTTCCTGGTAGGAAATGAGAGTTAAATTTGCCCGTCCAGACACCTCCAGCTAGTCTCCATTGGTTCTCGCTATTCCTGTTCATCTTCTGCAGAAATTGCAAACTGGGCCAAACAGGAGGTTAAAGGCGCTGACTCTCCAAATGGGGAGAGTGTTAGTAAAGCATCTGGAATGTTGCACCCGAGTACCAGGGTACGAAAACTGAGACATATTTGAACACGTCTCCCGTTCACATGGTTGATCATACTTGGGTTCCACATGCATGTTTTAGCTGAAGGAAGAATACCTTAAACCTGGAGCGTTGAGACCCGTGTAATGGGTACCATGCAATATGACTTCAAAGGGTCTTCATTTGCTCACCGAACCTCTCCAATCCTATCACTGCTACGTTTATGCCCCTGTACACATGCTTGATTCTCTTTTGGAGACATAGCAATCCATAAGTTTTACGATACTTACTAGTCAGGTACATTCTTAGGCGTTTAATATGCGGTGTTGAGTCCATTTCGTTGAGCAAGGAGTAGCTCTTGTCTATTCCATATTTGACTTAAGGAACTTTATCTGTGCTCATTTCAATCTCTGGTTTTATGCAGCACCACAACTCACCTTTACCCTTAAGCAAGCATAAGTTGGTTTTCTAAATTTGAGACCCTGTTCTGTTCTGTAATTCAGTTCCTGTGTAGCCAAGTTTACATTCCGTGTATTACTGATATCTTATGATGTTTCTTTTTCTGTGTGACTTATTTCAGTTAGAATCATCATACCTGAATCCACTCATTGTGCTGCTAAGGACCTGATGACACAGATTTCATTGCTGAGTGATATTGCTTTGTAAGTAAATACCACAACTTCTTTATCCATTTTTCACTTTCTGCGATGTTGAACTTGTACTGTAAACGAGGTTCTTGTAAACAGAGCCGTTCCAAACTTTGGGGTGGCTGTGTCTTTTTGATTTTGAATTCCCTAAGCTATAGGACCATAAGTGGCAGTGCCCTAGGCTCTGTTGCTTTGTTTTTTAGATGTTTCAGGAAACACCATACACTTCTCCCGAGTGGTTGTTGGCAATTTACATCCCGCCCATCAGCATAACAAGGCTCCCAGTTCTCCATGGCCTGTCGTGCCTTTCTGGATTTTACACTTTTTTCAGATGGCCCTTTTGACCGGGGGGAAGTGAGACTTCATTGTAGTGCAGATTTCCTTTGCAAGCTTGCTTGGTTGGCCAAAAAGGGCGTATGCGTTTTTTCCTGAATATATTCAGGAAAAAACGCATACGCCCTTTTTGGCCAAGTGCATCATTGTGGACGTTCTGCCTCTTTTCCTATGCATTCAATGCAATTCCAGTCTACCTCCTGAAATCGGTTTCCTGCAATTCTGCCCCGCTTTGAAGTCCTCTTGGCAGCCTTACTTCAGTCTATTTTTGGACGATAGCTGTCATTTATAACTCTGCAGGTTTGTGAATTACAGTGCCCCTGAGCTCCTTTCTTCAACTCGCTTTCTTGTGACCTGGCCGCAACACCGCAGGATGGCTTCAGGCCCTAATCTGGTTCCGGCACGGTACGCTGAGCCTTTGGTTATTTCCTCTTCCTGGTGGGAAATGAGAGTTAAATTTGCCCGTCCAGACACCTCCAGCTAGTCTCTCATTGGTTCTCGCTATTCCTGTTCATCTTCCGCAGAAATTGCAAACTGGGCCAAACAGGAGGTTAAAGGGACTGACTCTCCAAGTGGGGAGAGTGTTAGTAAAGCGTCTGGAATGTTGCACCCGAGTACCAGGGGAGGAAAACTGAGACATATTTGAACACGTCTCCCGTTCACATGGTTGATCATACTCTGGGTTCCACATGCATGTTTTAGCTGAAGGAAGAATACCTAAAACCTGGGTAGTTGAAACCCGTGGAATGGGTACCATGCAATATGACTTCAAAGGGTCTTCATTTGCTCACCGAACCTCTCCAATCCTATCACTGCTGCGTTTATGCCCCTGTACACATGCTTGATTCTCTTTTGGAGACATAGCAATCCATAGGTTTTACGATACTTACTAGTCAGGTACATTCTTAGGCGTTTAATATGTGCTGTTGAGTCCATTTCGTTGAGCAAGGAGTAGCTCTTGTCTATTCCATATTTGACTTAAGGAACTTTATCTGTGCTCATTTCAATCTCTGGTTTTATGCAGCACCCCACCTCACCTTTACCCTTAAGCAAGCATAAGTTGGTTTTCTAAATTTGAGACCCTGTTCTGTTCTGTAATTCAGTTCCTGTGTAGCCAAGTTTACATTCCGTGTATTACTGATAACTTATGATGTTTCTTTTTCTGTGTGACTTATTTCAGTTAGAATCATCATACCTGAATCCACTCATTGTTCTGCTAAGGGCCTGATGACATAGATTTCATTGCTGAGTGATATTGCTTTGTAAGTAAATACCACAACTTCTTTATCCATTTTTCACTTTCTGCGATGTTGAACTTGTACTGTAAACGAGGTTCTTGTAAACAGAGGCGTCCCAAACTTTGGGGTGGCTGTGTCTTTTTGATTTTAATTTCCCTAAGCTATAGGACCATAAGTGGCAGTGCCCTAGGCTCTGTTGCTTTGTTTTTTAGATGTTTCAGGAAACACCATACACATCTCCCGAGTGTCTGTTGGCAATTTACATCCCGCCCATCAGCATAACAAGGCTCCCAGTTCTCCATGGCCTGTCCTGCCTTTCTGGGTTTTACACTTTTTTCAGATGGCTCTTTTGACCGGGGGGAAGTGAGACTTCATTGTAGTGCAGATTTCCTTTGCAAGCTTGCTTGGTTGGCCAAAAAGGGCGTATGCGTTTTTTCCTGAATATATTCAGGAAAAAACGCATACGCCCTTTTGGCACAGTGCATCATTGTGGACGTTCTGCCTCTTTTCCTATGCTTTGAATGCAATTCCAGTCTACCTCCTGAAATCGGTATCCTGCAATTCTGCCCCGCTTTCAAGTCCTCTTGGCAGCCTTACTTCAGTATATTTTTGGACGATAGCTGTCATTTATAACTATGCAGGTTTGTGAATTACAGAGACCCTGAGCTCCTTTCTTCAACTCGCTTTCTTTTGAGCTGGCCGCGACACCGCAGGATGGCTTCAGACCCTCATCTGGTTCCGGCACGGCACGCTGAGCCTTTGGTTATTTCCTCTTCCTGGTGGGAAATGAGAGTTAAATTTGCCCGTCCAGACACCTCCAGCTAGTCTCTCATTGGTTCTCCCTATTCCTGTTCATCTTCCGCAGAAATTGCAAACTGGGCCAAACAGGAGGTTAAAGGCGCTGACTCTCCAAGTCGGGAGAGTGTTAGTAAAGGGTCTGGAATGTTGCACCCGAGTACCAGGGGAGGAAAACTGAGACATATTTGAACACGTCTCCCGTTCACACGGTTGATCATACGCGGGGTTCCACATGCATGTTTTAGCTGAAGGAAGAATACCTTAAACCTGGAGAGTTGAGACCCGTGGAATGGGTACCATGCAATATGACTTCAAAGGGTCTTCATTTGCTCACCGAACCTCTCCAATCCTATCACTGCTGCGTTCATGCCCCTGTACACATGCTTGATTCTCTTTCGGAGACATAGCAATCCATAGGTTTTAAGATACTTACTAGTCAGGTACATTCTTAGGCGTTTAATATGCGGTGTTGAGTCCATTTCGTTGAGCAAGGAGTAGCTCTTGTCTATTCCATATTTGACTTAAGGAACTTTATCTGTGCTCATTTCAATCTCTGGTTTTATGCAGCACCCCAACTCACCTTTCCCCTTAAGCAAGCATAAGTTGGTTTTCTAAATTTGAGACCCTGTTCTGTTCTGTAATTCAGTTCCTGTGTAGCCAAGTTTACATTCCGTGTATTACTGATATCTTATGATGTTTCTTTTTCTGTGTGACTTATTTCAGTTAGAATCATCATACCTGAATCCACTCATTGTGCTGCTAAGGGCCTGATGACACAGATTTCATTGCTGAGTGATATTGCTTTGTAAGTAAATACCACAACTTCTTTATCCATTTTTCACTTTCTGCGATGTTGAACTTGTACTGTAAACGAGGTTCTTGTAAACAGAGCCATTCCAAACTTTGGGGTGGCTGTGTCTTTTTGATTTTAATTTCCCTAAGCTATAGGACCATAAGTGGAAGTGCCCTAGGTTCTGTTGCTTTGTTTTTTAGATGTTTCAGGAAACACCATACACTTCTCCCGAGTGGTTGTTGGCAATTTACATCCCGCCCATCAGCATAACAAGGCTCCCAGTTCTCCATGGCCTGTCCTGCCTTTCTGGATTTTACCCTTTTTTCAGATGGCCCTTTTGACCGGGGGGAAGTGAGACTTCATTGTAGTGCAGATTTCCTTTGCAAGCTTGCTTGGTTGGCCAAAAAGGGCGTATGCGTTTTTTCCTGAATATATTCAGGAAAAAACGCATACGCCCTTTTTGGCCAAGTGCATCATTGTGGACGTTCTGCCTCTTTTCCTATGCTTTCAATGCAATTCCAGTCTACCTCCTGAAATCGGTTTCCTGCAATTCTGCCCCGCTTTCAAGTCCTCTTGGCAGCCTTACTTCAGTCTATTTTTGGACGATAGCTGTCATTTATAACTCTGCAGGTTTGTGAATTACAGTGCCCCTGAGCTCCTTTCTTCAACTCGCTTTCTTGTGACCTGGCCGCAACACCGCAGGATGGCTTCAGGCCCTAATCTCGTTCCGGTACGGCACGCTGAGCCTTTGATTATTTCCTCTTCCTGTTGGGAAATGAGAGTTAAATTTGCCCGTCCAGACACCTCCAGCTAGTCTCTCATTGGTTCTCGCTATTCCTGTTCATCTTCCGCAGAAATTGCAAACTGGGCCAAACAGGAGGTTAAAGTCGCTGACTCTCCAAGTGGGGAGAGTGTTAGTAAAGCGTCTGGAATGTTGCACCCGAGTACCAGGGGAGGAAAACTGAGACATATTTGAACACGTCTCACGTTCACATGGTTGATCATACTTGGGTTCCACATGCATGTTTTAGCTGAATGAAGAATACCTTAAACCTGGAGCGTTGAGACCCGTGTAATGGGTACCATGCAATATGACTTCAAAGGGTCTTCATTTGCTCACCGAACCTCTCCAATCCTATCACTGCTACGTTTATGCCCCTGTACACATGCTTGATTCTCTTTTGGAGACATAGCAATCCATAAGTTTTACGATACTTACTAGTCAGGTACATTCTTAGGCGTTTAATATGCGGTGTTGAGTCCATTTCGTTGAGCAAGGAGTAGCTCTTGTCTATTCCATATTTGACTTAAGGAACTTTATCTGTGCTCATTTCAATCTCTGGTTTTATGCAGCACCCCAACTCACCTTTACCCTTAAGCAAGCATAAGTTGGTTTTCTAAATTTGAGACCCTGTTCTGTTCTGTAATTCAGTTCCTGTGTAGCCAAGTTTACATTCCGTGTATTACTGATATCTTATGATGTTTCTTTTTCTGTGTGACTTATTTCAGTTAGAATCATCATACCTGAATCCACTCATTGTGCTGCTAAGGGCCTGATGACACAGATTTCATTGCTGAGTGATATTGCTTTGTAAGTAAATACCACAACTTCTTTATCCATTTTTCACTTTCTGCGATGTTGAACTTGTACTGTAAACGAGGTTCTTGTAAACAGAGCCGTTCCAAACTTTGGGGTGGCTGTGTCTTTTTGATTTTAATTTCCCTAAGCTATAGGACCATAAGTGGAAGTGCCCTAGGTTCTGTTGCTTTGTTTTTTAGATGTTTCAGGAAACACCATACACTTCTCCCGAGTGGTTGTTGGCAATTTACATCCCGCCCATCAGCATAACAAGGCTCCCAGTTCTCCATGGCCTGTCCTGCCTTTCTGGATTTTACACTTTTTTCAGATGGCCCTTTTTACCCGGGGGAAGTGAGACTTCAATGTAGTGCAGATTTCCTTTGCAAGCTTGCTTGGTTGGCCAAAAAGGGCGTATGCGTTTTTTCCTGAATATATTCAGGAAAAAACGCATACGCCCTTTTTGGCCAAGTGCATCATTGTGGACGTTCTGCCTCTTTTCCTATGCTTTCAATGCAATTCCAGTCTACCTCCTGAAATCGGTTTCCTGCAATTCTGCCCCACTTTCAAGTCCTCTTGGCAGCCTTACTTCAGTCTATTTTTGGACGATAGCTGTCATTTATAACTCTGCAGGTTTGTGAATTACAGTGCCCCTGAGCTCCTTTCTTCAACTCGCTTTCTTGTGAGCTGGCCGCAACACCGCAGGATGGCTTCAGGCCCTAATCTGGTTCCGGCACGGCACGCTGAGCCTTTGGTTAATTCCTCTTCCTGGTAGGAAATGAGAGTTAAATTTGCCCGTCCAGACACCTCCAGCTAGTCTCCATTGGTTCTCGCTATTCCTGTTCATCTTCTGCAGAAATTGCAAACTGGGCCAAACAGGAGGTTAAAGGCGCTGACTCTCCAAATGGGGAGAGTGTTAGTAAAGCATCTGGAATGTTGCACCCGAGTACCAGGGTACGAAAACTGAGACATATTTGAACACGTCTCCCGTTCACATGGTTGATCATACTTGGGTTCCACATGCATGTTTTAGCTGAAGGAAGAATACCTTAAACCTGGAGCGTTGAGACCCGTGTAATGGGTACCATGCAATATGACTTCAAAGGGTCTTCATTTGCTCACCGAACCTCTCCAATCCTATCACTGCTACGTTTATGCCCCTGTACACATGCTTGATTCTCTTTTGGAGACATAGCAATCCATAAGTTTTACGATACTTACTAGTCAGGTACATTCTTAGGCGTTTAATATGCGGTGTTGAGTCCATTTCGTTGAGCAAGGAGTAGCTCTTCTCTATTCCATATTTGACTTAAGGAACTTTATCTGTGCTCATTTCAATCTCTGGTTTTATGCAGCACCACAACTCACCTTTACCCTTAAGCAAGCATAAGTTGGTTTTCTAAATTTGAGACCCTGTTCTGTTCTGTAATTCAGTTCCTGTGTAGCCAAGTTTACATTCCGTGTATTACTGATATCTTATGATGTTTCTTTTTCTGTGTGACTTATTTCAGTTAGAATCATCATACCTGAATCCACTCATTGTGCTGCTAAGGACCTGATGACACAGATTTCATTGCTGAGTGATATTGCTTTGTAAGTAAATACCACAACTTCTTTATCCATTTTTCACTTTCTGCGATGTTGAACTTGTACTGTAAACGAGGTTCTTGTAAACAGAGCCGTTCCAAACTTTGGGGTGGCTGTGTCTTTTTGATTTTGAATTCCCTAAGCTATAGGACCATAAGTGGCAGTGCCCTAGGCTCTGTTGCTTTGTTTTTTAGATGTTTCAGGAAACACCATACACTTCTCCCGAGTGGTTGTTGGCAATTTACATCCCGCCCATCAGCATAACAAGGCTCCCAGTTCTCCATGGCCTGTCGTGCCTTTCTGGATTTTACACTTTTTTCAGATGGCCCTTTTGACCGGGGGGAAGTGAGACTTCATTGTAGTGCAGATTTCCTTTGCAAGCTTGCTTGGTTGGCCAAAAAGGGCGTATGCGTTTTTTCCTGAATATATTCAGGAAAAAACGCATACGCCCTTTTTGGCCAAGTGCATCATTGTGGACGTTCTGCCTCTTTTCCTATGCATTCAATGCAATTCCAGTCTACCTCCTGAAATCGGTTTCCTGCAATTCTGCCCCGCTTTGAAGTCCTCTTGGCAGCCTTACTTCAGTCTATTTTTGGACGATAGCTGTCATTTATAACTCTGCAGGTTTGTGAATTACAGTGCCCCTGAGCTCCTTTCTTCAACTCGCTTTCTTGTGACCTGGCCGCAACACCGCAGGATGGCTTCAGGCCCTAATCTGGTTCCGGCACGGTACGCTGAGCCTTTGGTTATTTCCTCTTCCTGGTGGGAAATGAGAGTTAAATTTGCCCGTCCAGACACCTCCAGCTAGTCTCTCATTGGTTCTCGCTATTCCTGTTCATCTTCCGCAGAAATTGCAAACTGGGCCAAACAGGAGGTTAAAGGGACTGACTCTCCAAGTGGGGAGAGTGTTAGTAAAGCGTCTGGAATGTTGCACCCGAGTACCAGGGGAGGAAAACTGAGACATATTTGAACACGTCTCCCGTTCACATGGTTGATCATACTCTGGGTTCCACATGCATGTTTTAGCTGAAGGAAGAATACCTAAAACCTGGGTAGTTGAAACCCGTGGAATGGGTACCATGCAATATGACTTCAAAGGGTCTTCATTTGCTCACCGAACCTCTCCAATCCTATCACTGCTGCGTTTATGCCCCTGTACACATGCTTGATTCTCTTTTGGAGACATAGCAATCCATAGGTTTTACGATACTTACTAGTCAGGTACATTCTTAGGCGTTTAATATGTGCTGTTGAGTCCATTTCGTTGAGCAAGGAGTAGCTCTTGTCTATTCCATATTTGACTTAAGGAACTTTATCTGTGCTCATTTCAATCTCTGGTTTTATGCAGCACCCCACCTCACCTTTACCCTTAAGCAAGCATAAGTTGGTTTTCTAAATTTGAGACCCTGTTCTGTTCTGTAATTCAGTTCCTGTGTAGCCAAGTTTACATTCCGTGTATTACTGATAACTTATGATGTTTCTTTTTCTGTGTGACTTATTTCAGTTAGAATCATCATACCTGAATCCACTCATTGTTCTGCTAAGGGCCTGATGACATAGATTTCATTGCTGAGTGATATTGCTTTGTAAGTAAATACCACAACTTCTTTATCCATTTTTCACTTTCTGCGATGTTGAACTTGTACTGTAAACGAGGTTCTTGTAAACAGAGGCGTCCCAAACTTTGGGGTGGCTGTGTCTTTTTGATTTTAATTTCCCTAAGCTATAGGACCATAAGTGGCAGTGCCCTAGGCTCTGTTGCTTTGTTTTTTAGATGTTTCAGGAAACACCATACACATCTCCCGAGTGTCTGTTGGCAATTTACATCCCGCCCATCAGCATAACAAGGCTCCCAGTTCTCCATGGCCTGTCCTGCCTTTCTGGGTTTTACACTTTTTTCAGATGGCTCTTTTGACCGGGGGGAAGTGAGACTTCATTGTAGTGCAGATTTCCTTTGCAAGCTTGCTTGGTTGGCCAAAAAGGGCGTATGCGTTTTTTCCTGAATATATTCAGGAAAAAACGCATACGCCCTTTTGGCACAGTGCATCATTGTGGACGTTCTGCCTCTTTTCCTATGCTTTGAATGCAATTCCAGTCTACCTCCTGAAATCGGTATCCTGCAATTCTGCCCCGCTTTCAAGTCCTCTTGGCAGCCTTACTTCAGTATATTTTTGGACGATAGCTGTCATTTATAACTATGCAGGTTTGTGAATTACAGAGACCCTGAGCTCCTTTCTTCAACTCGCTTTCTTTTGAGCTGGCCGCGACACCGCAGGATGGCTTCAGACCCTCATCTGGTTCCGGCACGGCACGCTGAGCCTTTGGTTATTTCCTCTTCCTGGTGGGAAATGAGAGTTAAATTTGCCCGTCCAGACACCTCCAGCTAGTCTCTCATTGGTTCTCCCTATTCCTGTTCATCTTCCGCAGAAATTGCAAACTGGGCCAAACAGGAGGTTAAAGGCGCTGACTCTCCAAGTCGGGAGAGTGTTAGTAAAGGGTCTGGAATGTTGCACCCGAGTACCAGGGGAGGAAAACTGAGACATATTTGAACACGTCTCCCGTTCACACGGTTGATCATACGCGGGGTTCCACATGCATGTTTTAGCTGAAGGAAGAATACCTTAAACCTGGAGAGTTGAGACCCGTGGAATGGGTACCATGCAATATGACTTCAAAGGGTCTTCATTTGCTCACCGAACCTCTCCAATCCTATCACTGCTGCGTTCATGCCCCTGTACACATGCTTGATTCTCTTTCGGAGACATAGCAATCCATAGGTTTTAAGATACTTACTAGTCAGGTACATTCTTAGGCGTTTAATATGCGGTGTTGAGTCCATTTCGTTGAGCAAGGAGTAGCTCTTGTCTATTCCATATTTGACTTAAGGAACTTTATCTGTGCTCATTTCAATCTCTGGTTTTATGCAGCACCCCAACTCACCTTTCCCCTTAAGCAAGCATAAGTTGGTTTTCTAAATTTGAGACCCTCTTCTGTTCTGTAATTCAGTTCCTGTGTAGCCAAGTTTACATTCCGTGTATTACTGATATCTTATGATGTTTCTTTTTCTGTGTGACTTATTTCAGTTAGAATCATCATACCTGAATCCACTCATTGTGCTGCTAAGGGCCTGATGACACAGATTTCATTGCTGAGTGATATTGCTTTGTAAGTAAATACCACAACTTCTTTATCCATTTTTCACTTTCTGCGATGTTGAACTTGTACTGTAAACGAGGTTCTTGTAAACAGAGCCATTCCAAACTTTGGGGTGGCTGTGTCTTTTTGATTTTAATTTCCCTAAGCTATAGGACCATAAGTGGAAGTGCCCTAGGTTCTGTTGCTTTGTTTTTTAGATGTTTCAGGAAACACCATACACTTCTCCCGAGTGGTTGTTGGCAATTTACATCCCGCCCATCAGCATAACAAGGCTCCCAGTTCTCCATGGCCTGTCCTGCCTTTCTGGATTTTACCCTTTTTTCAGATGGCCCTTTTGACCGGGGGGAAGTGAGACTTCATTGTAGTGCAGATTTCCTTTGCAAGCTTGCTTGGTTGGCCAAAAAGGGCGTATGCGTTTTTTCCTGAATATATTCAGGAAAAAACGCATACGCACTTTTTGGCCAAGTGCATCATTGTGGACGTTCTGCCTCTTTTCCTATGCTTTCAATGCAATTCCAGTCTACCTCCTGAAATCGGTTTCCTGCAATTCTGCCCCGCTTTCAAGTCCTCTTGGCAGCCTTACTTCAGTCTATTTTTGGACGATAGCTGTCATTTATAACTCTGCAGGTTTGTGAATTACAGTGCCCCTGAGCTCCTTTCTTCAACTCGCTTTCTTGTGACCTGGCCGCAACACCGCAGGATGGCTTCAGGCCCTAATCTGGTTCCGGTACGGCACGCTGAGCCTTTGGTTATTTCCTCTTCCTGTTGGGAAATGAGAGTTAAATTTGCCCGTCCAGACACCTCCAGCTAGTCTCTCATTGGTTCTCGCTATTCCTGTTCATCTTCCGCAGAAATTGCAAACTGGGCCAAACAGGAGGTTAAAGGCGCTGACTCTCCAAGTGGGGAGAGTGTTAGTAAAGCGTCTGGAATGTTGCACCCGAGTACCAGGGGAGGAAAACTGAGACATATTTGAACACGTCTCCCGATCACATGGTTGATCATACTCTGGGTTCCACATGCATGTTTTAGCTGAAGGAAGAATACCTAAAACCTGGGTAGTTGAAACCCGTGGAATGGGTACCATGCAATATGACTTCAAGGGGTCTTCATTTGCTCACCGAACCTCTCCAATCCTATCACTGCTGCGTTTATGCCCCTGTACACATGCTTGATTCTCTTTCGGAGACATAGCAATCCATAGGTTTTAAGATACTTACTAGTCAGGTACATTCTTAGGCGTTTAATATGCGGTGTTGAGTCCATTTCGTTGAGCAAGGAGTAGCTCTTGTCTATTCCATATTTGGCTTAAGGAACTTTATCTGTGCTCATTTCAATCTCTGGTTTTATGCAGCAACCCAACTCACCTTTCCCCTTAAGCAAGCAAAGTTGGTTTTCTAAATTTGAGAACCTGTTCTGTTTTGGAATTCAGTTCCTGTGTAGCCAAGTTTACATTCCGTGTATTACTGATATCTTATGATGTTTCTTTTTCTGTGTGACTTATTTCAGTTAGAATCATCATACCTGAATCCACTCATTGTGCTGCTAAGGGCCTGATGACACAGATTTCATTGCTGAGTGATATTGCTTTGTAAGTAAATACCACAACTTCTTTATCCATTTTTCACTTTCTGCGATGTTGAACTTGTACTGTAAACGAGGTTCTTGTAAACAGAGCCGTCCCAAACTTTGGGGTGGCTGTGTCTTTTTTATTTTAATTTCCCTAAGCTATAGGACCATAAGTGGAAGTGCCCTAGGTTCTGTTGCTTTGTTTTTTAGATGTTTCAGGAAACACCATACACTTCTACCAAGTGTCTGTTGGCAATTTACATCCCACCCATCAGCATAACAAGGCTCCCAGTTCTCCATGGCCTGTCCTGCCTTTCTGGATTTTACACTTTTTTCAGATGGCCCTTTTGACCGGGGGGAAGTGAGACTTCATTGTAGTGCAGATTTCCTTTGCAAGCTTGCTTGGTTGGCCAAAAAGTGCGTATGCGTTTTTTCCTGAATATATTCAGGAAAAAACGCATACGCCCTTTTTGGCCAAGTGCATCATTGTGGACGTTCTGCCTCTTTTCCTATGCTTTCAATGCAACTCCAGTCTACCTCCTGAAATCGGTTTCCTGCAATTCTGCCCCGCTTTCAAGTCCTCTTGGCAGCCTTACTTCAGTCTATTTTTGGACGATAGCTGTCATTTATAACTCTGCAGGTTTGTGAATTACAGTGCCCCTGAGCTCCTGTCTTCAACTCGCTTTCTTGTGAGCTGGCCGCAACACCGCAGGATGGCTTCAGGCCCTAATCTGGTTCCGGCCCGGCATGCTGAGCCTTTGGTTAATTCCTCTTCCTGGTGGGAAATGAGAGTTAAATTTGCCCGTCCAGACACCTCCAGCTAGCCTCTCATTGGTTCTCGCTATTCCTGTTCATCTTCCGCAGAAATTGCAAACTGGGCCAAACAGGAGGTTAAAGGGACTGACTCTCCAAGTGGGGAGAGTGTTAGTAAAGCGTCTGGAATGTTGCACCCGAGTACCAGGGGAGGAAAACTGAGACATATTTGAACACGTCTCCCGATCACATGGTTGATCATACTCTAGGTTCCACATGCATGTTTTAGCTGAAGGAAGAATACCTTAAACCTGGGTAGTTGAAACCCGTGGAATGGGTACCATGCAATATGACTTCAAAGGGTCTTCATTTGCTCACCGAACCTCTCCAATCCTATCACTGCTGCGTTTATGCCCCTGTACACATGCTTGATTCGCTTTTGGAGACATAGCAATCCATAGGTTTTAAGATACTTACAAGTCAGGTACATTCTTAGGCGTTTAATATGCGGTGTTGAGTCCATTTCGTTGAGCAAGGAGTAGCTCTTGTCTATTCCATATTTGGCTTAAGGAACTTTATCTGTGCTCATTTCAATCTCTGGTTTTATGCAGCACCCCAACTCACCTTTACCCTTAAGCAAGCATAAGTTGTTTTTCTAAATTTGAGTCCCTGTTCTGTTCTGTAATTCAGTTCCTGTGTAGCCAAGTTTACATTCCGTGTATTACTGATATCTTATGATGTTTCTTTTTCTGTGTGACTTACTTCAGTTAGAATCATCATACCTGAATCCACTCATTGTGCTGCTAAGGGCCTGATGACACAGATTTCATTGCTGAGTGATATTGCTTTGTAAGTAAATACCACAACTTCTCTCTCCATTTTTCACTTTCTGCGATGTTGAACTTGTACTGTAAACGAGGTTCTTGTAAACAGAGCTGTTCCAAACTTTGGGGTGGCTGTGTCTTTTTGATTTTAATTTCCCTAAGCTATAGGACCATAAGTGGAAGTGCCCTAGGCTCTGTTGCTTTGTTTTTTAGATGTTTCAGGAAACACCATACACTTCTCCCGAGTGGTTGTTGGCAATTTACATCCCGCCCATCAGCATAACAAGGCTCCCAGTTCTCCATGGCCTGTCCTGCCTTTCTGGATTTTACACTTTTTTCAGATGGCCCTTTTGACCGGGGGGAAGTGAGACTTCATTGTAGTGCAGATTTCCTTTGCAAGCTTGCTTGGTTGGCCAAAAAGGGCGTATGCGTTTTTTCCTGAATATATTCAGGAAAAAACGCATACGCCCTTTTTGGCCAAGTGCATCATTGTGGACGTTCTGCCTCTTTTCCTATGCTTTCAATGCAATTCCAGTCTACCTCCTGAAATCGGTTTCCTGCAATTCTGCCCCGCTTTCAAGTCCTCTTGGCAGCCTTACTTCAGTCTATTTTTGGACGATAGCTGTCATTTATAACTCTGCAGGTTTGTGAATTACAGTGTCCCTGAGCTCCTTTCTTCAACTCGGTTTCTTTTGAGCTGGCCGCAACACCGCAGGATGGCTTCAGGCCCTAATCTGGTTCCGGCCCGGCATGCTGAGCCTTTGGTTAATTCCTCTTCCTGGTGGGAAATGAGAGTTAAATTTGCCCGTCCAGACACCTCCAGCTAGCCTCTCATTGGTTCTCGCTATTCCTGTTCATCTTCCGCAGAAATTGCAAAGTGGGCCAAACAGGAGGTTAAAGGCGCTGACTCTCCAAGTGGGGAGAGTGTTAGTAAAGCGTCTGGAATGTTGCACCCTGCCGAGGACCAGCCCCAGCTGAACAGGATTCACCCAAAGGAGAAGACGGAGTCGGCGTGGACAGAACTCAGTACACCTCTTCTTGGATGCAAGGATCTGACAAATTTATTTTCAAGATTCCATAAGCTTTTATACTATAAAATGATCTCATTTTCAAATTTAACATTTTCATTTCCACGCCGAAAACTCCCCCACATAGGTCACAAAACAAAGGTAATTTACATCAGCAGATTGATTAAAACAGGTTAGGTAATTTTCCCATCGCCCAGAGTCTCTTTCTTCTCCTGTGGTTAGTCACATGTTGGTCACATCTAGGTCAGGAACACAGTCTGCGGTTTCATCGTCTTCCTTAGAAAATTAGATGTTCTTGTACCTATATGTTCTTATTCAATCAGCCAACTATTCAAAGCACAAACTCAAGCACATTATTCTTTTAACAATTGTAAATATTTATAGACTATTTTCTTCTACCTTTATAATCAAAACAAGGCACTAAATTATACAAAAAACAATTCTATTTATAAAAAGCTACCAAGTAGCCTACTCTATCTAATTTGTTATGTACCCACTGTAGCATAAAACCTTCCCACCACCATACCCAAAAATTTCCTAACCTACAATAGTAATCAAAACAATCAAAACAATACACATTATTTTTTATACTTCTAAAAAACTATGGGAGCGGACATTGTACCGTAAACTCATTGATTAAACCCACTGTTGCATAAAACCTTGCCACCATACCCAGGTATTTTCCAACATGTTTATAACTTCACTGGGAGGCCATGACTCTTACAATTTTTCTTTTAAAATCAAAAAGCTACTGCAGAAATATTCCCACCATTGTATTTCCCCAACAAATATAATCATTAAAGGAGCCGAAGTAGTTACAATTCTCCTCTTGATTTTTACCCTAACTTGGGGTTTTTCTTAAACCCCTGCATAAAAACTATACATTTTTCCCAACACCAATAGCAATCCTATAAAAATCACCTTAGGCAAAGGCAGGGGAAGACAAGGGGAGCCACACAGAGGAAAGCTTTGCTTCCACACAGAGAAAAGCTGTGGTTCACGGAGGAAATGGGAAACAAAGCCCTGCTGCGGTGGAAGAGCAGTTGCCATTGGCCAGGTCTCTGGTCTGCTACCTGGGTTCCCATCTGAGCTGGGCGTGGGAAGCGAAGCAGCCATGGGGACAAGAGACCTCTCTCAAAAGGGGTGAGGGTTCAGGCTCCTGCAAAGTTGGGGGGGTGAGGGTCTATGCCCCACCTCTGTTGGCCCCCAAGTTCTCTCCTGATGGCCCCTCTGCGACTGTGCCTGTCTTAGGTTGTTCCTTCCCTGAGGAATCTTACCCGTCTCTGGCTAACCAGCCATCCTCCGGGGCCAAGCAGGGAGATGTGAGGTGTGCGAGTGAGCGAGGTGCAGCGCCCCCAGAGAAGGTCAGTTCTCTGTCACCTTGGTAGCCTATGCCCCCGTGGCCTCCACGCCCAACACCTGCCCTGGGATTCCCTCGCCAACTGGCGGGGCCCCGGCTCTGATCACATGTCTTCGGGAACCCAGGTTTCTCCTCCAGAGAGGGCCCAGCTTACAGCACTGGGCAAAAGAGACCAATTACACGGCACCAGCCACCAGGAGGCCTTAACCTCAGTGTGGGCAGAAAAGCCCAGGCATCAGCCCTGGGCTAGGAGATTGTGAGAAGAGAGCGCCTCTTGGCAAAAGGGCAAGAGGGGCCGTTGCAGGACAGAGAAAGGAAGAACTTTCATCAGCAGGAAGTCCCAGGGAGGAAGGGCTTTCTCTGCCCAGGGATACCAGGCTCTTGGCTCAAAGCAACTCCATGTATGGGGCATGATTTGGAAAAAATCTTTGTTTTTCCATATTTATGTCTGACAGCACCAGCTTTGCAGAGGAGAGCTTTGCTTCTCCATATTTATACCCGATAGCATCAACTTTGCTTGATACTATGGGTCTCGTCTGTGCTGTGACTCAAAGGCACTTCCTATATGGCTCCCGACAGCACCCGAGTACCAGGGGAGGAAAACTGAGACATATTTGAACACGTCTCCCGTTCACATGGTTGATCATACTTGGGTTCCACATGCATGTTTTAGCTGAAGGAAGAATACCTTAAACCTGGAGAGTTGAGACCCGTGGAATGGGTACCATGCAATATGACTTCAAAGGGTCTTCATTTGCTCACCGAACCTCTCCAATCCTATCACTGTTGCGTTTATGCCCCTGTACACATGCTTGATTCTCTTTCAGAGACATAGCAATCCATAGGTTTTAAGATACTTACTAGTCAGGTACATTCTTAGGCGTTTAATATGCGGTGTTGAGTCCATTTCGTTGAGCAAGGAGTAGCTCTTGTCTATTCCATATTTGACTTAAGGAACTTTATCTGTGCTCATTTCAATCTCTGGTTTTATGCAGCACCCCAACTCACCTTTACCCTTAAGCAAGCATAAGTTGGTTTTCTAAATTTGAGACCCTGTTCTGTTCTGTAATTCAGTTCCTGTGTAGCCAAGTTTACATTCCGTGTATTACTGATATCTTATGATGTTTCATTTTCTGTGTGACTTATTTCAGTTAGAATCATCATACCTGAATCCACTCATTGTGATGCTAAGGGCCTGATGACATAGATTTCATTGCTGAGTGATATTGCTTTGTAAGTAAATACCACAACTTCTTTATCCATTTTTCACTTTCTGCGATGTTGAACTTGTACTGTAAACGAGGTTCTTGTAAACAGAGGCGTCCCAAACTTTGGGGTGGCTGTGTCTTTTTGATTTTAATTTCCCTAAGCTATAGGACCATAAGTGGCAGGTCCCTAGGCTCTGTTGCTTTGTTTTTTAGATGTTTCAGGAAACACCATACACTTCTCCCGAGTGTCTGATGGCAATTTACATCCCGCCCATCAGCATAACAAGGCTCCCAGTTCTCCATGGACTGTCCTGCCTTTCTGGATTTTACACTTTTTTCAGATGGCCCTTTTGACTGGGGGGAAGTGAGACTTCATTGTAGTGCAGATTTCCTTTGCAAGCTTGCTTGGTTGGCCAAAAAGGGCGTATGCGTTTTTTCCTGAATATATTCAGGAAAAAACGCATACGCTCTTTTTGGCCAAGTGCATCATTGTGGACGTTCTGCCTCTTTTCCTATGCTTTCAATGCAATTCCAGTCTACCTCCTGAAATCGGTTTCCTGCAATTCTGCCCCGCTTTCAAGTCCTCTTGGCAGCCTTACTTCAGTCTATTTTTGGACGATAGCTGTCATTTATAACTCTGCAGGTTTGTGAATTACAGTGCCCCTGAGCTCCTTTCTTCAACTCGCTTTCTTGTGACCTGGCCGCAACACCGCAGGATGGCTTCAGGCCCTAATCTGGTTCTGGCATGGCACGCTGAGCCTTTGGTTAATTCCTCTTCCTGGTAGGAAATGAGAGTTAAATTTGCCCGTCCAGACACCTCCAGCTAGTCTCCATTGGTTCTCGCTATTCCTGTTCATCTTCCACAGAAATTGCAAACTGGGCGAAACAGGAGGTTAAAGGGACTGACTCTCAAAGTCGGGAGAGTGTTAGTAAAGCGTCTGGAATGTTGCACCCGAGTACCAGGGGACGAAAACTGAGACATATTTGAACACGTCTCCCGTTCACATGGTTGATCATACTCTGGGTTCCACATGCATGTTTTAGCTGAAGGAAGAATACCTTAAACCTGGGTAGTTGAAACCCGTGGAATGGGTACCATGCAATATGACTTCAAAGGGTCTTCATTTGCTCATCCAACCTCTCCAATCCTATCACTGCTGCGTTTATGCCCCTGTACACATGCTTGATTCTCTTTTGGAGACATAGCAATCCATATGTTTTAAGATACTTACTAGTCAGGTACATTCTTAGGCGTTTAATATGCGGTGTTGAGTCCATTTCGTTGAGCAAGTAGTAGCTCTTGTCTATTCCATATTTGACTTAAGGAACTTTATCTGTGCTCATTTCAATCTCTGGTTTTATGCAGCACCCCAACTCACCTTTCCCCTTAAGCAAGCATAAGTTGGTTTTCTAAATTTGAGACCCTGTTCTGTTCTGTAATTCAGTTCCTGTGTAGCCAAGTTTACATTCCGTGTATTACTGATATCTTATGATGTTTCATTTTCTGTGTGACTTATTTCAGTTAGAATCATCATACCTGAATCCACTCATTGTGATGCTAAGGGCCTGATGACATAGATTTCATTGCTGAGTGATATTGCTTTGTAAGTAAATACCACAACTTCTTTATCCATTTTTCACTTTCTGCGATGTTGAACTTGTACTGTAAACGAGGTTCTTGTAAACAGAGGCGTCCCAAACTTTGGGGTGGCTGTGTCTTTTTGATTTTAATTTCCCTAAGCTATAGGACCATAAGTGGCAGGTCCCTAGGCTCTGTTGCTTTGTTTTTTAGATGTTTCAGGAAACACCATACACTTCTCCCAAGTGTCTGATGGCAATTTACATCCCGCCCATCAGCATAACAAGGCTCCCAGTTCTCCATGGCCTGTCCTGCCTTTCTGGATTTTACACTTTTTTCAGATGGCCCTTTTGACTGGGGGGAAGTGAGACTTCATTGTAGTGCAGATTTCCTTTGCAAGCTTGCTTGGTTGGCCAAAAAGTGCGTATGCGTTTTTTCCTGAATATATTCAGGAAAAAACGCATACGCCCTTTTTGGCCAAGTGCATCATTGTGGACGTTCTGCCTCTTTTCCTATGCTTTCAATGCAATTCCAGTCTACCTCCTGAAATCGGTTTCCTGCAATTCTGCCCCGCTTTCAAGTCCTCTTGGCAGCCTTACTTCAGTATATTTTTGGACGATAGCTGTCATTTATAACTCTGCAGGTTTGTGAATTACAGTGCCCCTGAGCTCCTTTCTTCAACTCGCTTTCTTTTGAGCTGGCCGCAACACCGCAGGATGGCTTCAGGCCCTAATCTGGTTGCGGTACAGCACGCTGAGCCTTTGGTTATTTCCTCTTCCTGGTGGGAAATGAGAGTTAAATTTGCCCGTCCAGACACCTCCAGCTAGCCTCTCATTGGTTCTCGCTATTCCTGTTCATCTTCCGCAGAAATTGCAAACTGGGCCAAACAGGAGGTTAAATGCGCTGACTTTCCAAGTGGGGAGAGTGTTAGTAAAGCGTCTGGAATGTTGCACCCGAGTACCAGGGTACGAAAACTGAGACATATTTGAACACGTCTACCGATCACATGGTTGATCATACTCTAGGTTCCACATGCATGTTTTAGCTGAAGGAAGAATACCTTAAACCTGGGTAGTTGAAACCCGTGGAATGGGTACCATGCAATATGACTTCAA
Organism: Stenella coeruleoalba; assembly: GCF_951394435.1. Lineage (NCBI taxonomy): Eukaryota > Metazoa > Chordata > Mammalia > Artiodactyla > Delphinidae > Stenella > Stenella coeruleoalba. Next base: position 476,996 of record NW_027645870.1, read on the forward strand.
TTGTCTTCATTTGCTCACAGAACCTCTCCAATCCTATCACTGCTGCGTTTATGCCGCTGTACACATGCTTGATTCTCTTTCAGAGACATAGCAATCCATAGGTTTTAAGATACTTACTAGTCAGGTACATTCTTAGGCGTTTAATATGCAGTGTTGAGTCCATTTCATTGAGCAAAGAGTAGCTCTTGTCTATTCCATATTTGGCTTAAGGAAATTTATCTGTGCTCATTTCAATCTCTGGTTTTATGCAGCACCCCAACCCACCTTTACCCTTAAGCAAGCATAAGTTGGTTTTCTAAATTTGAGACACTGTTCTGTTCTGTAATTCAGTTCCTGGGTAGCCAAGTTTACATTCCGTGTATTACTGATATCTTATGATGTTTCTTTTTCTGTGTGACTTATTTCAGTTAGAATCATCATACCTGAATCCACTCATTGTGCTGCTAAGGGCCTGATGACACAGATTTCATTGCTGAGTGATATTGCTTTGTAAGTAAATACCACAACTTCTTTATCCATTTTTCACTTTCTGCGATGTTGAACTTGTACGGTAAACGAGGTTCTTGTAAACGGAGGCGTCCCAAACTTTGGGGTGGCTGTGTCTTTTTGATTTTAATTTCCCTAAGCTATAGGACCATAAGTGGAAGTGCCCTAGGTTCTGTTGCTTTGTTTTTTAGATGTTTCAGGAAACACCATACACTTCTCCTGAGTGTCTGTTGGCAATTTACATCCCGCCCATCAGCATAACAAGGCTCCCAGTTCTCAATGGCCTGTTGCCTTTCTGGATTTTACACTTTTTTCAGATGGCCCTTTTGACCGGGGGGAAGTGAGACTTCATTGTAGTGCAGATTTCCTTTGCAAGCTTGCTTCGTTTGCCAAAAACGGCGTATGCGTTTTTTCCTGAATATATTCAGGAAAAAACGCATACGCCCTTTTTGGCCAAGTGCATCATTGTGGACGTTCTGCCTCTTTTCCTATGCTTTCAATGCAATTCCAGTCTACCTCCTGAAATCGGTTTCCTGCAATTCTGCCCCGCTTTCAAGTCCTCTTGGCAGCCTTACTTCAGTCTATTTTTGGACGACAGCTGTCATTTATAACTCTGCAGGTTTGTGAATTACAGTGCCCCTGAGCTCCTTTCTTCAACTCGCTTTCTTGTGACCTGGCCGCAACACTGCAGGATGGCTTCAGGCCCTAATCTGGTTCCAGCATGGCATTCTGAGCCTTTGGTTAATTCCTCTTCCTGGTGGGAAATGAGAGTTAAATTTCCCCGTTCAGACACCTCCAGCTAGCCTCTCATTGGTTCTCGCTATTCCTGTTCATCTTCCGCAGAAATTGCAAACTGGGCCAAACAGGAGGTTAAAGGCACTGACTCTCCAAGTCGGGAGAGTGTTACTAAAGCGTCTGTAATGTTGCACCCGAGTACCAGGGGAGGAAAACAGACATATTTGAATATGTCTCCCGTTCACATGGTTGATCATACTCTGGTTTCCACATGCATGTTTTAGCTGAAGGAAGAATACCTTAAACCTGGAGAGTTGAAACCCGTGGAATGGGTACCATGCAATATGACTTCAAAGGGTCTTCATATGCTCACCGAACCTCTCCAATCATATCACTGCTGCGTTTATGCCCCTGTACACATGCTTGATTCTCTTTCGGAGACATAGCAATCCATAGGTTTTAAGATACTTACTAGTCAGGTACATTCTTAGGCGTTTAATATGGGGTGTTGAGTCCATTTCGTTGAGCAAGGAGTAGCTCTTGTCTATTCCATATTTGGCTTAAGGAACTTTATCTGTGCACATTTCAATCTCTGGTTTTATGCAGCACCCCAACTCACCTTTCCCCTTAAGCAAGCATAAGTTGGTTTTCTAAATTTGAGACCCTGTTCTGTTCTGTAATTCAGTTCCTTTGTAGCCAAGTTTACATTCCGTGTATTAGTGATATCTTATGATGTTTCTTTTTCTGTGTGACTTATTTCAGTTAGAATCATCGTACCTGAATCCACTCATGATGCTGCTACGGGCCTGATGACATAGATTTCATTGCTGAGTGATACTGCATTGTACGTAAGTACCACAAGTTCTTTATCCATTTTTCACTTTCTGTGATATTGAACTTGTACGGTAAACGAGGTTCTTGTAAACAGAGGCGTCCCAAACTTTGGGGTGGCTGTGTCTTTTTGATTTTAATTTCCCTAAGCTATAGGACCATAAGTGGAAGTTCCCTAGGCTCTGTTGCTTTGTTTTTTAGATGTTTCAGGAAACACCATACACTTCTGCTGAGTGTCTGTTGGCAATTTACATCCCGCCCATCAGCATAACAAGGCTCCCAGTTCTCCATAGCCTGTCCTGCCTTTCTGGATTTTACACTTTTTTCAGATGGCCCTTTTAACCGGGGGGAAGTGAGACTTCATTGTAGTGCAGATTTCCTTTGCAAGTTTGCTTGGTTGGCCAAAAAGGGCGTATGCGTTTTTTCCTGAATATATTCAGGAAAAAACGCATACGCCCTTTTTGGCCAAGTGCATCATTGTGGACGTTCTGCCTCTTTTCCTATGCTTTCAATGCAATTCCAGTCTACCTCCTGAAATCGGTTTCCTGCAATTCTGCCCCGCTTTCAAGTCCTCTTGGCAGCCTTACTTCAGTCTATTTTTGGACGATAGCTGTCATTTATAACTCTGCAGGTTTGTGAATTAGAGTGCCCCTGAGCTCCTTTCTTCAACTCGCTTTCTTGTGACCTGGCCGCAACACCGCAGGATGGCTTCAGGCCCTAATCTGGTTCTGGCACGGCACGCTGAGCCTTTGGTTAATTCCTCTTCCTGGTGGGAAATGAGAGTTAAATTTGCCCATCCAGACACCTCCAGCTAGTCTCTCATTGGTTCTCGCTATTCCTGTTCATCTTCCACAGAAATTGCAAACTGGGCCAAACAGGAGGTTAAAGGGACTGACTCTCCAAGTGGAGAGAGTGTTAGTAAAGCATCTGGAATGTTGCACCCGAGTACCAGGGGAGGAAAACTGAGACATATTTGAACACGTCTCCCGTTCACATGGTTGATCATACTCTGGGTTCTACATGCATGTTTTAGCTGAAGGAAGAATACCTTAAACCTGGAGAGTTGAGACCGGTGTAATGGGTACCGTGCAATATGACTTCAAAGGGTCTTCATTTGCTCACCGAACCTCTCCAATCCTATCACTGCTGCGTTTATGCCCCTGTACACATGCTTGATTCTCTTTCGGAGACATAGCAATCCATAGGTTTTAAGATACTTACTAGTCAGGTACATTCTTAGGCGTTTAATATGCGGTGTTGAGTCCATTTCGTTGAGCAAGGAGTAGCTCTTGTCTATTCCATATTTGGCTTAAGGAACTTTATCTGTGCTCATTTCAATCTCTGGTTTTATGCAGCACCCCAACTCACCTTTACCCTTAAGCAAGCATAAGTTGGTTTTCTAAATTTGAGACCCTGTTCTGTTCTGTAATTCAGTTCCTGTGTAGCCAAGTTTACATTCCGTGTATTAGTGATATCTTATGATGTTTCTTTTTCTGTGTGACTTATTTCAGTTAGAATCATCATACCTGAATCCACTCATTGTGCTGCTAAGGGCCTTGTGACACAGATTTCATTGCTGAGTGATATTGCTTTGTAAGTAAATACCACAACTTCTTTATCCATTTTTCACTTTCTGCGATGTTGAACTTGTACTGTAAACGAGGTTCTTGTAAACAGAGCCGTTTCAAACTTTGGGGTGGCTGTGTCTTTTTGATTTTAATTTCCCTAAGCTATAGGACCATAAGTGGAAGTGCCCTAGGCTCTGTTGCTTTGTGTTTTAGATGTTTCAGGAAACACCATACACTTCTCCCAAGTGTCTGTTGGCAATTTACATCCCGCCCATCAGCATAACAAGACTCCCAGTTCTCCATGGCCTGTCCTGCCTTTCTGGATTTTACACTTTTTTCAGATGGCCCTTTTGACCGGGGGGAAGTGAGACTTCATTGTAGTGCAGATTTCCTTTGCAAGCTTGCTTGGTTGGCCAAAAAGGGCGTATGCGTTTTTTCCTGAATATATTCAGGAAAAAACGCATACGCCCTTTTTGGCCAAGTGCATCATTGTGGACGTTCTGCCTCTTTTCCTATGCTTTCAATGCAATTCCAGTCTACCTCCTGAAATCGGTTTCCTGCAATTCTGCCCCGCTTTCAAGTCCTCTTGGCAGCCTTACTTCAGTCTACTTTTGGACGATAGCTGTCATTTATAACTCTGCAGGTTTGTGAATTACAGTGCCCCTGAGCTCCTTTCTTCAACTCGCTTTCTTGTGACCTGGCCGCAACACCGCAGGATGTCTTCAGGCCCTAATCTGGTTCCGGCCCGGCATGCTGAGCCTTTGGTTAATTCCTCTTCCTGGTGGGAAATGAGAGTTAAATTTGCCCGTCCAGACACCTCCAGCTAGCCTCTCATTGGTTCTCGCTATTCCTGTTCATCTTCCGCAGAAATTGCAAACTGGGCCAAACAGGAGGTTAAAGGGACTGACTCTCCAAGTCGGGAGAGTGTTAGTAAAGCGTCTGGAATGTTGCACCCGAGTACCAGGGGAGGAATACTGAGACATATTTGAACACGTCTCCCGTTCACATGGTTGATCATACTCTGGGTTCCACATGCATGTTTTAGCTGAAGGAAGAATACCTTAAACCTGGAGAATTGAAACCCGTGGAATGGGTACCATGCAATATGACTTCAAAGGGTCTTCATTTGCTCACGAACCTCTCCAATCCTATTACTGCTGCGTTTATGCCCCTGTACACATGCTTCATTCTCTTTCGGAGACATAGCAATCCATAGGTTTTAAGATACTTACTAGTCAGGTGCATTCTTAGGCGTTTAATATGGGGTTTTGTGTCCATTTCGTTGAGCAAGGAGTAGCTCTTGTCTATTCCATATTTGGCTTAAGGAACTTTATCTGTGCTCATTTCAATCTCTGGTTTTATGCAGCACCCCAACTCACCTTTACCCTTAAGCAAGCATAAGTTGGTTTTCTAAATTTGAGAACCTGTTCTGTTCTGTAATTCAGTTCCTGTGTAGCCAAGTTTACATTCCGTGTATTACTGATATCTTATGATGTTTCTTTTTCTGTGTGACTTATTTCAGTTAGAATCATCGTACCTGAATCCACTCATTATGCTGCTACGGGCCTGATGACATAGATTTCATTGCTGAGTGATACTGCATTGTACGTAAGTACCACAAGTTCTTTATCCATTTTTCACTTTCTGTGATATTGAACTTGTACGGTAAACGAGGTTCTTGTAAACAGAGGCATCCCAAACTTTGGGGTGGCTGTGTCTTTTTGATTTTAATTTCCCTAAGCTATAGGACCATAAGTGGAAGTGCTCTAGGCTCTGTTGCTTTGTTTTTTCGATGTTTCAGGAAACACCATACACTTCTCCCGAGTGTCTGTTGGCAATTTACATCCCGCCCATCAGCATAACAAGGCTCCCAGTTCTCCATGGCCTGTCCTGCCTTTCTGGATTTTACACTTTTTTCAGATGGCCCTTTTGACCGGGGGGAAGTGAGACTTCATTGTAGTGCAGATTTCCTTTGCAAGTTTGCTTGGTTGGCCAAAAAGGGCGTATGCGTTTTTTCCTGAATATATTCAGGAAAAAACGCATACGCCCTTTTTGGCCAAGTGCATCATTGTGGACGTTCTGCCTCTTTTCCTATGCTTTCAATGCAATTCCAGTCTACCTCCTGAAATCGGTTTCCTGCAATTCTGCCCCGCTTTCAAGTCCTCTTGGCAGCCTTACTTCAGTCTATTTTTGGACGATAGCTGTCATTTATAACTCTGCAGGTTTGTGAATTAGAGTGCCCCTGAGCTCCTTTCTTCAACTCGCTTTCTTGTGACCTGGCCGCAACACCGCAGGATGTCTTCAGGCCCTAATCTGGTTCCGGCACGGCACGCTGAGCCTTTGGTTAATTCCTCTTCCTGGTGGGAAATGAGAGTTAAATTTGCCCATCCAGACACCTCCAGCTAGTCTCTCATTGGTTCTCGCTATTCCTGTTCATCTTCCGCAGAAATTGCAAACTGGGCCAAACAGGAGGTTAAAGGGACTGACTCTCCAAGTCGGGAGAGTGTTAGTAAAGCGTCTTGAATGTTGCACCCGAGTACCAGGGTACGAAAACTGGAACATATTTGAACACGTCTCCCGATCACATGGTTGATCATACTCTAGGTTCCACATGCATGTTTTAGCTGAAGGAAGAATACCTTAAACCTGGGGAGTTGAAACCCGTGGAATGGGTACCATGCAATATGACTTCAAAGGGTGTTCATTTGCTCACCGAACCTCTCCAATCCTATCACTGCTGCGTTTATGCCCCTGTACACATGCTTGATTCTCTTTCGGAGACATAGCAATCCATAGGTTTTAAGATACTTACTAGTCAGGTACATTCTTAGGCGTTTAATATGCGGTGTTGAGTCCATTTCGTTGAGCAAGGAGTAGCTCTTGTCTATTCCATATTTGGCTTAAGGAACTTTATCTGTGCTCATTTCAATCTCTGGTTTTATGCAGCACCCCAACTCACCTTTACCCTTAAGCAAGCATAAGTTGGTTTTCTAAATTTGAGACCCTGTTCTGTTCTGTAATTCAGTTCCTGTGTAGCCAAGTTTACATTCCGTGTATTAGTGATATCTTATGATGTTTCTTTTTCTGTGTGACTTATTTCAGTTAGAATCATCGTACATGAATCCACTCATTATGCTGCTACGGGCCTGATGACATAGATTTCATTGCTGAGTGATACTGCATTGTACGTAAGTACCACAAGTTCTTTATCCATTTTTCACTTTCTGTGATATTGAACTTGTACGGTAAACGAGGTTCTTGTGAACGGAGGCGTCCCAAACTTTGGGGTGGCTGTGTCTTTTTGATTTTAATTTCCCTAAGCTATAGGACCATAAGTGGAAGTGCCCTAGGTTCTGTTGCTTTGTATTTAGATGTTTCAGGAAACACCATACACTTCTCCCGAGTGGTTGTTGGCAATTGACATCCCGCCCATCAGCATAACAAGGCTCCCAGTTCTCCATGGCCTGTCCTGCCTTTCTGGATTTTACCCTTTTTTCAGATGACCCTTTTGACAAGGGGGAAGTGAGACTTCATTGTAGTGCAGATTTCCTTTGCAAGCTTGCTTGGTTGGCCAAAAAGGGCGTATGCGTTTTTTCCTGAATATATTCAGGAAAAAACGCATACGCCCTTTTTGGCCAAGTGCATCATTGTGGACGTTCTGCCTCTTTTCCTATGCTTTCAATGCAATTCCAGTCTACCTCCTGAAATCGGTTTCCTGCAATTCTGCCCCACTTTCAAGTCCTCTTGGCAGCCTTACTTCAGTCTATTTTTGGACGATAGCTGTCATTTATAACTCTGCAGGTTTGTGAATTACAGTGCCCCTGAGCTCCTTTCTTCAACTCGCTTTCTTGTGACCTGGCCGCAACACCGCAGGATGGTTTCAGGCCCTAAACTGGTTCCGACACGGCACGCTGAGCCTCTGGTTATTTCCTCTTCCTGGTGGGAAATGAGAGTTAAATTTGCCCGTCCAGACACCTCCAGCTAGCCTCTCATTGGTTCTCGCTATTCCTGTTCATCTTCCGCAGAAATTGCAAACTGGGCCAAACAGGAGGTTAAAGGCGCTGACTCTCCAAGTGGGGAGAGTGTTAGTAAAGCGTCTGGAATGTTGCACCCGAGTACCAGGGGAGGAAAACTGAGACATATTTGAACACGTCTCCCGTTCACATGGTTGATCATACTTGGGTTCCACATGCATGTTTTAGCTGAAGGAAGAATACCTACAACCTGGGTAGTTGAAACCCGTGGAATGGGTACCATGCAATATGACTTCAAAGGGTCTTCATTTGCTCACCGAACCTCTCCAATCCTATCACTGCTGCGTTTATGCCCCTGTACACATGCTTGATTCTCTTTCTGAGACGTAGCAATCTATAGGTTTTAAGATACTTACTAGTCAGGTACATTCTTAGGCGTTTAATATGCGGTGTTGAGTCCATTTCGTTGAGCAAGGAGTAGCTCTTGTCTATTCCATATTTGGCTTAAGGAACTTTATCTGTGCTCATTTCAATCTCTGGTTTTATGCAGCACCCCAACTCACCTTTCCCCTTAAGCAAGCATAAGTTGGTTTTCTAAATTTGAGACCCTGTTCTGTTCTGTAATTCAGTTCCTGTGTAGCCAAGTTTACATTTCATGTATTACTGATATCTTATGATGTTTCTTTTTCTGTGTGACTTATTTCAGTTAGAATCATCATACCTGAATCCACTCATTGTGCTGCTAAGGGCCTGATGACACAGATTTCATTGCTGAGTGATATTGCTTTCTAAGTAAATACCACAACTTTTTTATCCATTTTTCACTTTCTGCGATGTTGAACTTGTACTGTAAACGAGGTTCTTGTAAACAGAGCCGTTCCAAACTTAGGGGTGGCTGTGTCTTTTTGATTTTAAATTCCCTAAGCTATAGGACCATAAGTGGAAGTGCCTAGGCTCTGTTGCTTTGTTTTTTAGATGTTTCAGGAAGCACCATACACTTCTCCCGAGTGGTTGTTGGCAATTTACATCCCGCCCATCAGCATAACAAGGCTCCCAGTTCTCCATGGCCTGTCCTGCCTTTCTGGATTTTACACTTTTTTCAGATGGCCCTTTTGACCGGGGGGAAGTGAGACTTCATTGTAGTGCAGATTTCCTTTGCAAGCTTGCTTGGTTGGCCAAAAAGGGCGTATGCGTTTTTTCCTGAATATATTCAGGAAAAAACGCATACGCCCTTTTTGGCCAAGTGCATCATTGTGGACGTTCTGCCTCTTTTCCTATGCTTTCAATGCAATTCCAGTCTACCTCCTGAAATCGGTTTCCTGCAATTCTGCCCCGCTTTCAAGTCCTCTTGGCAGCCTTACTTCAGTCTATTTTTGGACGATAGCTGTCATTTATAACTCTGCAGGTTTGTGAATTACAGTGCCCCTGAGCTCCTTTCTTCAACTCGCTTTCTTGTGAGCTGGCCGCAACACCACAGGATGGCTTCAGGCCCTAATCTGGTTCCGGCACGGCACGCTGAGCCTTTGGTTAATTCCTCTTCCTGGTGGGAAATGAGAGTTAAATTTGCCCGTCCAGACACCTCCAGCTAGTCTCTCATTGGTTCTCGCTATTCCTGTTCATCTTCCGCAGAAATTGCAAACTGGGCCAAACAGGAGGTTAAAGGGACTGATTCTCCAAGTCGGGAGAGTGTTAGTAAAGCGTCTGGAATGTTGCACCCGAGTACCAGGGTACGAAAACTGAGACATATTTGAACACGTCTCCCGATCACATGGTTGATCATACTCTAGGTTCCACATGCATGTTTTAGCTGAAGGAAGAATACCTTAAACCTGGGTAGTTGAAACCCGTGGAATGGGTACCATGCAATATGACTTCAAAGGGTCTTCATTTGCTCACCGAACCTCTCCAATCCTATCACTGCTGCATTTATGCCCCTGTACACATGCTTGATTCTCTTTCGGAGACATAGCAATCCATAGGTTTTAAGATACTTACTAGTCAGGTACATTCTTTGGCGTTTAATATGAGGTGTTGAGTCCATTTCGTTGAGCAAGGAGTAGCTCTTGTCTATTCCATATTTGGCTTAAGGAACTTTATCTGTGCTCATTTCAATCTCTGGTTTTATGCAGCACCCCAACTCACCTTTACCCTTAAGCAAGCATAAGTTGGTTTTATAAATTTGAGACCCTGTTCTGTTCTGTAATTCAGTTCCTGTGTAGCCAAGTTTCCATTCCGTGTTACTGATATCTTATGATGTTTGTTTTTCTGTGTGACTTATTTCAGTTAGAATCATCATACCTGAATCCACTCATTGTGCTGCTAAGGGCCTGATGACACAGATTTCATTGCTGAGTGATATTGCTTTCTAAGTAAATACCACAACTTTTTTATCCATTTTTCACTTTCTGCGATGTTGAACTTGTACTGTAAACGAGGTTCTTGTAAACAGAGCCGTTCCAAACTTTGGGGTGGCTGTGTCTTTTTGATTTTAAATTCCCTAAGCTATAGGACCATAAGTGGAAGTGCCTAGGCTCTGTTGCTTTGTTTTTTAGATGTTTCAGGAAGCACCATACACTTCTCCCGAGTGGTTGTTGGCAATTTACATCCCGCCCATCAGCATAACAAGGCTCCCAGTTCTCCATGGCCTGTCCTGCCTTTCTGGATTTTACACTTTTTTCAGATGGCCCTTTTGACCGGGGGGAAGTGAGACTTCATTGTAGTGCAGATTTCCTTTGCAAGCTTGCTTGGTTGGCCAAAAAGGGCGTATGCGTTTTTTCCTGAATATATTCAGGAAAAAAACGCATACGCCCTTTTTGGCCAAGTGCATCATTGTGGACGTTCTGCCTCTTTTCCTATGCTTTCAATGCAATTCCAGTCTACCTCCTGAAATCGGTTTCCTGCAATTCTGCCCCGCTTTCAAGTCCTCTTGGCAGCCTTACTTCAGTCTATTTTTGGACGATAGCTGTCATTTATAACTCTGCAGGTTTGTGAATTACAGTGCCCCTGAGCTCCTTTCTTCAACTCGCTTTCTTGTGAGCTGGCCGCAACACCGCAGGATGGCTTCAGGCCCTAATCTGGTTCCGGCACGGCACGCTGAGCCTTTGGTTAATTCCTCTTCCTGGTGGGAAATGAGAGTTAAATTTGCCCGTCCAGACACCTCCAGCTAGTCTCTCATTGGTTCTCGCTATTCCTGTTCATCTTCCGCAGAAATTGCAAACTGGGCCAAACAGGAGGTTAAAGGGACTGACTCTCCAAGTCGGGAGAGTGTTAGTAAAGCGTCTGGAATGTTGCACCCGAGTACCAGGGGACGAAAACTGAGACATATTTGAACACGTCTCCCGATCACATGGTTGATCATACTCTAGGTTCCACATGCATGTTTTAGCTGAAGGAAGAATACCTTAAACCTGGGTAGTTGAAACCCGTGGAATGGGTACCATGCAATATGACTTCAAAGGGTCTTCATTTGCTCACCGAACATCTCCAATCCTATCACTGCTGCGTTTATGCCCCTGTACACATGCTTGATTCTCTTTCGGAGACATAGCAATCCATAGGTTTTAAGATACTTACTAGTCAGGTACATACTTAGGCGTTTAATATGCGGTGTTGAGTCCATTTCGTTGAGCAAGGAGTAGCTCTTGTCTATTCCATATTTGGCTTAAGGAACTTTATCTGTGCTCATTTCAATCTCTGGTTTTATGCAGCACCCCAACTCACCTTTCCCCTTAAGCAAGCATAAGTTGGTTTTCTAAATTTGAGACCCTGTTCTGTTCTGTAATTCAGTTCCTGTGTAGCCAAGTTTCCATTCCGTGTATTACTGATATCTTATGATGTTTCTTTTTCTGTGTGACTTATTTCAGTTAGAATCATCATACCTGAATCCACTCATTATGCTGCTACGGGCCTGATGACATAGATTTCATTGCTGAGTGATATTGCTTTGTAAGTAAATACCACAACTTCTGTATCCATTTTTCACTTTCTGTGATGTTGAACTTGTACTGTAAACGAGGTTCTTGTAAACAGAGGCGTCCCAAACTTTGGGGTGGCTGTGTCTTTTTGATTTTAATTTCCCTAAGCTATAGGACCATAAGTGGAAGTGCCCTAGGCTCTGTTGCTTTGTTTTTTAGATGTTTCAGGAAACACCATACACTTCTCCCGAGTGTCTGTTGGCAATTTACATCCCGCCCATCAGCATAACAAGGCTCCCAGTTCTCCATGGCCTGTCCTGCCTTTCTGGATTTTACACTTTTTTCAGATGGCCCTTTTGACCGGGGGGAAGTGAGACTTCATTGTAGTGCAGATTTCCTTTGCAAGCTTGCTTGGTTGGCCAAAAAGGGCGTATGCGTTTTTTCCTGAATATATTCAGGAAAAAACGCATACGCCCTTTTTGGCCAAGTGCATCATTGTGGACGTTCTGCCTCTTTTCCTATGCTTTCAATGCAATTCCAGTCTACCTCCTGAAATCGGTTTCCTGCAATTCTGCCCCGCTTTCAAGTCCTCTTGGCAGCCTTACTTCAGTCTATTTTTGGACGATAGCTGTCATTTATAACTCTGCAGGTTTGTGAATTACAGTGCCCCTGAGCTCCTTTCTTCAACTCGCTTTCTTGTGAGCTGGCCGCAACACCGCAGGATGGCTTCAGGCCCTAATCTGGTTCCGGCACGGCACGCTGAGCCTTTGGTTAATTCCTCTTCCTGGTGGGAAATGAGAGTTAAATTTGCCCGTCCAGACACCTCCAGCTAGTCTCTCATTGGTTCTCGCTATTCCTGTTCATCTTCCGCAGAAATTGCAAACTGGGCCAAACAGGAGGTTAAAGGGACTGACTCTCCAAGTCGGGAGAGTGTTAGTAAAGCGTCTGGAATGTTGCACCCGAGTACCAGGGGACGAAAACTGAGACATATTTGAACACATCTCCCGATCACATGGTTGATCATACTCTAGGTTCCACATGCATGTTTTAGCTGAAGGAAGAATACCTTAAACCTGGGTAGTTGAAACCCGTGGAATGGGTACCATGCAATATGACTTCAAAGGGTCTTCATTTGCTCACCGAACATCTCCAATCCTATCACTGGGGCGTTTATGCCCCTGTACACATGCTTGATTCTCTTTCGGAGACATAGCAATCCATAGGTTTTAAGATACTTACTAGTCAGGTACATACTTAGGCGTTTAATATGCGGTGTTGAGTCCATTTCGTTGAGCAAGGAGTAGCTCTTGTCTATTCCATATTTGGCTTAAGGAACTTTATCTGTGCTCATTTCAATCTCTGGTTTTATGCAGCACCCCAACTCACCTTTCCCCTTAAGCAAGCATAAGTTGGTTTTCTAAATTTGAGACCCTGTTCTGTTCTGTAATTCAGTTCCTGTGTAGCCAAGTTTCCATTCCGTGTATTACTGATATCTTATGATGTTTCTTTTTCTGTGTGACTTATTTCAGTTAGAATCATCATACCTGAATCCACTCATTATGCTGCTACGGGCCTGATGACATAGATTTCATTGCTGAGTGATATTGCTTTGTAAGTAAATACCACAACTTCTGTATCCATTTTTCACTTTCTGTGATGTTGAACTTGTACTGTAAACGAGGTTCTTGTAAACAGAGGCGTCCCAAACTTTGGGGTGGCTGTGTCTTTTTGATTTTAATTTCCCTAAGCTATAGGACCATAAGTGGAAGTGCCCTAGGCTCTGTTGCTTTGTTTTTTAGATGTTTCAGGAAACACCATACACTTCTCCCGAGTGTCTGTTGGCAATTTACATCCCGCCCATCAGCATAACAAGGCTCCCAGTTCTCCATGGCCTGTCCTGCCTTTCTGGATTTTACACTTTTTTCAGATGGCCCTTTTGACCGGGGGGAAGTGAGACTTCATTGTAGTGCAGATTTCCTTTGCAAGCTTGCTTGGTTGGCCAAAAAGGGCGTATGCGTTTTCTCCTGAATATATTCAGGAAAAAACGCATACGCCCTTTTTGGCCAAGTGCATCATTGTGGACGTTCTGCCTCTTTTCCTATGCTTTCAATGCAATTCCAGTCTACCTCCTGAAATCGGTTTCCTGCAATTCTGCCCCGCTTTCAAGTCCTCTTGGCAGCCTTACTTCAGTCTATTTTTGGACGATAGCTGTCATTTATAACTCTGCAGGTTTGTGAATTACAGTGCCCCTGAGCTCCTTTCTTCAACTCGCTTTCTTGTGACCTGGCCGCAACACCGCAGGATGGCTTCAGGCCCTAATCTGGTTCCGGCACGGTACACTGAGCCTTTGGTTATTTCCTCTTCCTGGTGGTAAATGAGAGTTAAATTTGCCCGTCCAGACACCTCCAGCTAGCCTCTCATTGGTTCTCACTATTCCTGTTCATCTTCCGCAGAAATTGCAAACTGGGCCAAACAGGAGGTTAAAGGCGCTGACTCTCCAAGTGGGGAGAGTGTTAGTAAAGCGTCTGGAATGTTGCACCCGAGTACCAGGGGAGGAAAACTGAGATATATTTGAACACGTCTCCCGATCACATGGTTGATCATACTCTACGTTCCACATGCATGTTTTAGCTGAAGGAAGAATACCTTAAACCTGGGTAGTTGAAACCCGTGGAATGGGTACCATGCAATATGACTTCAAAGGGTCTTCATTTGCTCACCGAACCTCTGCAATCCTATCACTGCTGCGTTTATGCCCCTGCACACATGCTTGATTCCCTTTCGGAGACATAGCAATCCATAGGTTTTAAGATACTTACTAGTCAGGTACATTCTTAGGTGTTTAATATGCGGTGTTGAGTCCATTTCGTTGAGCAAGGAGTAGCTCTTGTCTATTCCATATTTGGCTTAAGGAACTTTATCTGTGCTCATTTCAATCTCTGGTTTAATGCAGCACCCCAACTCACCTTTACCCTTAAGCAAGCATAAGTTGGTTTTCTAAATTTGAGACCCTGTTCTGTTCTGTAATTCAGTTCCTGTGTAGCCAAGTTTACATTTCATGTATTACTGATATCTTATGATGTTTCTTTTTCTGTGTGACTTATTTCAGTTAGAATCATCATACCTGAATCCACTCATTGTGCTGCTAAGGGCCTGATGACACAGATTTCATTGCTGAGTGATATTGCTTTGTAAGTAAATACCACAACTTCTTTCTCCATTTTTTACTTTCTGCGGTGTTGAACTTGTACTGTAAACGAGGTTCTTGTAAACAGAGCCTTTCGAAACTTTGGGGTGGCTGTGTCTTTTTGATTTTAATTTCCCTAAGCTATAGGACCATAAGTGGAAGTGCCCTAGGTTCTGTTGCTTTGTTTTTTAGATGTTTCAGGAAACACCATACACTTCTCCCGAGTGTCTGTTGGCAATTTACATCCCGCCCATCAGCATAACAAGGCTCCCAGTTCTCCATGGCCTGTCCTGCCTTTCTGGATTTTACACTTTTTTCAGATGGCCCTTTTGACCGGGGGGAAGTGAGACTTCATTGTAGTGCAGATTTCCTTTGCAAGCTTGCTTGGTTGGCCAAAAAGGGCGTATGCGTTTTTTCCCAGGAAAAAACGCATACGCCCTTTTTGGCCAAGTGCATCATTGTGGACGTTCTGCCTCTTTTCCTATGCTTTCAATGCAATTTCAGTCTACCTCCTGAAATCGGTTTCCTGCAATTCTGCCCCGCTTTCAAGTCCTCTTGGCAGCCTTACTTCAGTCTATTTTTGGACGATAGCTGTCATTTATAACTCTGCAGGTTTGTGAATTACAGTGCCCCTGAGCTCTTTCTTCAACTCGCTTTCTTGTGAGCTGGCCGCAACACCGCAGGATGGCTTCAGGCCCTAATCTGGTTCCGGCACGGCACGCTGAGCCTTTGGTTATTTCCTCTTCCTATTGGGAAATGAGAGTTAAATTTGCCCGTCCAGACACCTCCAGCTAGTCTCTCATTGGTTCTCGCTATTCCTGTTCATCTTCCGCAGAAATTGCAAACTGGGCCAAACAGGAGGTTAAAGGCGCTGACTCTCCAAGTCGGGAGAGTGTTAGTAAAGCGTCTGGAATGTTGCATCTGAGTACCACGGGAGGAAAACTGAGACATATTTGAACACGTCTCCCGTTCACACGGATGATCATACTCTGGGTTCCACATGCATGTTTTAGCTGAAGGAAGAATACCTTAAACCTGGGTAGTTGAAACCCGTGGAATGGGTACCATGCAATATGACTTCAAAGGGTCTTCATTTGCTCACCGAACCTCTCCAATCCTATCACTGCTGCGTTTATGCCCCTGTTCACATGCTTGATTCTCTTTCGGAGACATAGCAATCCATAGGTTTTAAGATACTTACTAGTCAGGTACATTCTTACGCGTTTAATATGCGGTGTTGAGTCCATTTCGTTGAGCAAGGAGTAGCTCGTCTATTCCATATTTGGCTTAAGGAACTTTATCTGTGCTCATTTCAATCTCTGGTTTTATGCAGCACCCCAACTCACCTTTCCCCTTAAGCAAGCATAAGTTGGTTTTCTAAATTTGAGACCCTGTTCTGTTCTGTAATTCAGTTCCTGTGTAGCCAAGTTTCCATTCCGTGTATTACTGATATCTTATGATGTTTCTTTTTCTGTGTGACTTATTTCAGTTAGAATCATCATACCTGAATCCACTCATTGTGCTGCTAAGGGCCTGATGACATAGATTTCATTGCTGAGTGATATTGCTTTGTAAGTAAATACCACAGCTTCTTTATCCATTTTTCATTTTCTGCGATGTTGAATTTGTACTGTAAACGAGGTTCTTGTAAACAGAGGCGTCCCAAACTTTGGGGTGGCTGTGTCTTTTTGATTTTAATTTCCCTAAGCTATAGGACCATAAGTGGAAGTGCCCTAGGCTCTGTTGCTTTGTTTTTTCGATGTTTCAGGAAACACCATACACTTCTCCCGAGTGTCTGTTGGCAATTTACATCCCGCCCATCAGCATAACAAGGCTCCCAGTTCTCCATGGCCTGTCCTGCCTTTCTGGATTTTACACTTTTTTCAGATGGCCCTTTTGACCGGGGGGAAGTGAGACTTCATTGTAGTGCAGATTTCCTTTGCAAGCTTGCTTGGTTGGCCAAAAAGGGCGTATGCGTTTTCTCCTGAATATATTCAGGAAAAAACGCATACGCACTTTTTGGCCAAGTGCATCATTGTGGACGTTCTGCCTCTTTTCCTATGCTTTCAATGCAATTCCAGTCTACCTCCTGAAATCGGTTTCCTGCAATTCTGCCCCGCTTTCAAGTCCTCTTGGCAGCCTTACTTCAGTCTGTTTTTGGACGATAGCTGTCATTTATAACTCTGCAGGTTTGTGAATTACAGTGCCCCTGAGCTCCTTTCTTCAACTCGTTTTCTTGTGAGCTGGCTGCAACACCGCTGGATGGCTTCAGGCCCTAATCTGGTTCCGGCACGGCATGCTGAGCCTTTGCTTATTTCCTCTT
The DNA here is from genome assembly GCF_951394435.1 of Stenella coeruleoalba. Lineage (NCBI taxonomy): Eukaryota > Metazoa > Chordata > Mammalia > Artiodactyla > Delphinidae > Stenella > Stenella coeruleoalba. The sequence goes on from NW_027645870.1 coordinate 494,014, forward strand.
CCTGGTGGGAAATGAGAGTTAAATTTGCCCGTCCAGACACCTCCAGCTAGTCTCTCATTGGTTCTCGCTATTCCTGTTCATCTTCCGCAGAAATTGCAAACTGGGCCAAACAGGAGGTTAAAGACGCTGACTCTCCAAGTCGGGAGAGTGTTAGTAAAGCGTCTGGAATGTTGCATCTGAGTACCACGGGAGGAAAACTGAGACATATTTGAACACGTCTCCCGTTCACACGGATGATCATACTCTGGGTTCCACATGCATGTTTTAGCTGAAGGAAGAATACCTTAAACCTGGGTAGTTGAAACCCGTGGAATGGGTACCATGCAATATGACTTCAAAGGGTCTTCATTTGCTCACCGAACCTCTCCAATCCTATCACTGCTGCGTTTATGCCCCTGTACACATGCTTGATTCTCTTTCGGAGACATAGCAATCCATAGGTTTTAAGATACTTACTAGTCAGGTACATTCTTAGGCGTTTAATATGCGGTGTTGAGTCCATTTCGTTGAGCAAGGAGTAGCTCGTCTATTCCATATTTGGCTTAAGGACCTTTATCTGTGCTCATTTCAATCTCTGGTTTTATGCAGCACCCCAACTCACCTTTACCCTTAAGCAAGCATAAGTTGGTTTTCTAAATTTGAGACCCTGTTCTGTTCTGTAATTCAGTTCCTGTGTAGCCAAGTTTCCATTCCGTGTATTAGTGATATCTTATGATGTTTCTTTTTCTGTGTGACTTATTTCAGTTAGAATCATCATACCTGAATCCACTCATTGTGCTGCTAAGGGCCTGATGACATAGATTTCATTGCTGAGTGATATTGCTTTGTAAGTAAATACCACAGCTTCTTTATCCATTTTTCATTTTCTGCGATGTTGAATTTGTACTGTAAACGAGGTTCTTGTAAACAGAGGCGTCCCAAACTTTGGGGTGGCTGTGTCTTTTTGATTTTAATTTCCCTAAGCTATAGGACCATAAGTGGAAGTGCCCTAGGTTCTGTTGCTTTGTTTTTTAGATGTTTCAGGAAACACCATACACTTCTCCCAAGTGTCTGTTGGCAATTTACATCCCGCCCATCAGCATAACAAGGCGCCCAGTTCTCCATGGCCTGTCCTGCCTTTCTGGATTTTACACTTTTTTCAGATGGCCCTTTTGACCGGGGAGAAGTGAGACTTCATTGTAGTGCAGATTTCCTTTGCAAGTTTGCTTGGTTGGCCAAAAAGTGCGTATGCGTTTTATTCCTGAATATATTCAGGAAAAAACGCATACGCCCTTTTTGGCCAAGTGCATCATTGTGGACGTTCTGCCTCTTTTCCTATGCTTTCAATGCAATTCCAGTCTACCTCCTGAAATCGGTTTCCTGCAATTCTGCCCCGCTTTCAAGTCCTCTTGGCAGCCTTACTTCAGTCTATTTTTGGACGATAGCTGTCATTTATAACTCTGCAGGTTTGTGAATTACAGTGCCCCTGAGCTCTTTCTTCAACTCGCTTTCTTGTGACCTGGCCGCAACACCGCATGATGGCTTCAGGCCCTAATCTGGTTCCGGCACGGCACGCTGAGCCTTTGGTTATTTCCTCTTCCTATTGGGAAATGAGAGTTAAATTTGCCCGTCCAGACACCTCCAGCTAGTCTCTCATTGGTTCTCGCTATTCCTGTTCATCTTCCGCAGAAATTGCAAACTGGGCCAAACAGGAGGTTAAAGACGCTGACTCTCCAAGTCGGGAGAGTGTTAGTAAAGCGTCTGGAATGTTGCATCTGAGTACCACGGGAGGAAAACTGAGACATATTTGAACACGTCTCCCGATCACATGGTTGATCATACTCTACGTTCCACATGCATGTTTTAGCTGAAGGAAGAATACCTTAAACCTGGGTAGTTGAAACCCGTGGAATGGGTACCATGCAATATGACTTCAAAGGGTCTTCATTTGCTCACCGAACCTCTCCAATCCTATCACTGCTGCGTTTATGCCCCTGCACACATGCTTGATTCCCTTTCGGAGACATAGCAATCCATAGGTTTTAAGATACTTACTAGTCAGGTACATTCTTAGGTGTTTAATATGCGGTGTTGAGTCCATTTCGTTGAGCAAGGAGTAGCTCTTGTCTATTCCATATTTGGCTTAAGGAACTTTATCTGTGCTCATTTCAATCTCTGGTTTAATGCAGCACCCCAACTCACCTTTCCCCTTAAGCAAGCATAAGTTGGTTTTCTAACTTTCAGACCCTGTTCTGTTCTGTAATTCAGTTCCTGTGTAGCCAAGTTTACATTTCATGTATTACTGATAACTTATGATGTTTCTTTTTCTGTGTGACTTATTTCAGTTAGAATCATCATACCTGAATCCACTCATTGTGCTGCTAAGGGCCTAATGACACAGATTTCATTGCTGAGTGATATTGCTTTGTAAGTAAATACCACAACTTCTTTCTCCATTTTTTACTTTCTGCGGTGTTGAACTTGTACTGTAAACGAGGTTCTTGTAAACAGAGCCTTTCGAAACTTTGGGGTGGCTGTGTCTTTTTGATTTTAATTTCCCTAAGCTATAGGACCATAAGTGGAAGTGCCCTAGGTTCTGTTGCTTTGTTTTTTAGATGTTTCAGGAAACACCATACACTTCTCCCGAGTGTCTGTTGGCAATTTACATCCCGCCCATCAGCATAACAAGGCTCCCAGTTCTCCATGGCCTGTCCTGCCTTTCTGGATTTTACACTTTTTTCAGATGGCCCTTTTGACCGGGGGGAAGTGAGACTTCATTGTAGTGCAGATTTCCTTTGCAAGCTTGCTTGGTTGGCCAAAAAGGGCGTATGCGTTTTCTCCTGAATATATTCAGGAAAAAACGCATACGCCCTTTTTGGCCAAGTGCATCATTGTGGACGTTCTGCCTCTTTTCCTATGCTTTCAATGCAATTCCAGTCTACCTCCTGAAATCGGTTTCCTGCAATTCTGCCCCGCTTTCAAGTCCTCTTGGCAGCCTTACTTCAGTCTATTTTTGGACGATAGCTGTCATTTATAACTCTGCAGGTTTGTGAATTACAGTGCCCCTGAGCTCCTTTCTTCAACTCGCTTTCTTGTGACCTGGCCGCAACACCGCAGGATGGCTTCAGGCCCTAATCTGGTTCCGGCACGGCACGCTGAGCCTTTGGTTATTTCCTCTTCCTCGTGGGAAATGAGAGTTAAATTTGCCCGTCCAGACACCTCCAGCTAGTCTCTCATTGGTTCTCGCTATTCCTGTTCATCTTCCGCAGAAATTGCAAAGTGGGCCAAACAGGAGGTTAAAGGCGCTGACTCTCCAAGTGGGGAGAGTGTTAGTAAAGCGTCTGGAATGTTGCACCCGAGTACCAGGGGAGGAAAACTGAGACATATTTGAACACGTCTCCCGATCACATGGTTGATCATACTCTAGGTTCCACATGCATGTTTTAGCTGAAGGAAGAATACCTTAAACCTGGGTAGTTGAAACCCGTCGAATGGGTACCATGCAATATGACTTCAAAGGGTCTTCATTTGCTCACCGAACATCTCCAATCCTATCACTGCTGCGTTTATGCCCCTGTACACATGCTTGATTCTCTTTCGGAGACATAACAATCCATAGGTTTTAAGATACTTACTAGTCAGGTACATTCTTAGGCGTTTAATATGCGGTGTTGAGTCCATTTCGTTGAGCAAGGAGTAGCTCTTGTCTATTCCATATTTGGCTTAAGGAACTTTATCTGTGCTCATTTCAATCTCTGGTTTTATGCAGCACCCCAACTCACCTTTCCCCTTAAGCAAGCATAAGTTGGTTTTCTAAATTTGAGACCCTGTTCTGTTCTGTAATTCAGTTCCTGTGTAGCCAAGTTTCCATTCCGTGTATTACTGATATCTTATGATGTTTCTTTTTCTGTGTGACTTATTTCAGTTAGAATCATCATACCTGAATCCACTCATTGTGCTGCTAAGGGCCTGATGACATAGATTTCATTGCTGAGTGATATTGCTTTGTAAGTAAATACCACAACTTCTGTATCCATTTTTCACTTTCTGCGATGTTGAACTTGTACTGTAAACGAGGTTCTTGTAAACAGAGGCGTCCCAAACATTGGGGTGGCTGTGTCTTTTTGATTTTAATTTCCCTAAGCTATAGGACCATAAGTGGAAGTGCCCTAGGCTCTGTTGCTTTGTTTTTTAGATGTTTCAGGAAACACCATACACTTCTCCCGAGTGTCTGTTGGCAATTTACATCCCGCCCATCAGCATAACAAGGCTCCCAGTTCTCCATGGCCTGTCCTGCCTTTCTGGATTTTACACTTTTTTCAGATGGCCCTTTTGACCGGGGGGAAGTGAGACTTCATTGTAGTGCAGATTTCCTTTGCAAGCTTGCTTGGTTGGCCAAAAAGGGCGTATGCGTTTTTTCCTGAATATATTCAGGATAAAACGCATATGCCCTTTTTGGCCAAGTGCATCATTGTGGACGTTCTGCCTCTTTTCCTATGCTTTCAATGCAATTCCAGTCTACCTCCTGAAATCGGTTTCCTGTAATTCTGCCCCGCTTTCAAGTCCTCTTGGCAGCCTTACTTCAGTCTATTTTTGGACGATAGCTGTCATTTATAACTCTGCAGGTTTGTGAATTACAGTGCCCCTGAGCTCCTTTCTTCAACTCGCTTTCTTGTGACCTGGCCGCAACACCGCAGGATGGCTTCAGGCCCTAATCTGGTTCCGGCACGGTACACTGAGCCTTTGGTTATTTCCTCTTCCTGGTGGGAAATGAGAGTTAAATTTGCCCGTCCAGACACCTCCAGCTAGCCTCTCATTGGTTCTCGCTATTCCTGTTCATCTTCCGCAGAAATTGCAAACTGGGCCAAACAGGAGGTTAAAGGCGCTGACTCTCCAAGTGGGGAGAGTGTTAGTAAAGCGTCTGGAATGTTGCACCCGAGTACCAGGGGAGGAAAACTGAGACATATTTGAACACGTCTCCCGTTCACATGGTTGATCATACTTGGGTTCCACATGCATGTTTTAGCTGAAGGAAGAATACCTACAACCTGGGTAGTTGAAACCCGTGGAATGGGTACCATGCAATATGACTTCAAAGGGTCTTCATTTGCTCACCGAACCTCTCCAATCCTATCACTGCTGCGTTTATGCCCCTGTACACATGCTTGATTCTCTTTCTGAGACGTAGCAATCTATAGGTTTTAAGATACTTACTAGTCAGGTACATTCTTAGGCGTTTAATATGCGGTGTTGAGTCCATTTCGTTGAGCAAGGAGTAGCTCTTGTCTATTCCATATTTGGCTTAAGGAACTTTATCTGTGCTCATTTCAATCTCTGGTTTTATGCAGCACCCCAACTCACCTTTCCCCTTAAGCAAGCATAAGTTGGTTTTCTAAATTTGAGACCCTGTTCTGTTCTGTAATTCAGTTCCTGTGTAGCCAAGTTTCCATTCCGTGTATTACTGATATCTTATGATGTTTCTTTTTCTGTGTGACTTATTTCAGTTAGAATCATCGTACCTGAATCCACTCATTATGCTGCTACGGGCCTGATGACATAGATTTCATTGCTGAGTGATACTGCATTGTACGTAAGTACCACAAGTTCTTTATCCATTTTTCACTTTCTGTGATATTGAACTTGTACGGTAAACGAGGTTCTTGTAAACAGAGGCGTCCCAAACTTTGGGGTGGCTGTGTCTTTTAGATTTTAATTTCCCTAAGCTATAGGACCATAAGTGGAAGTGCCCTAGGCTCTGTTGCTTTGTTTTTTAGATGTTTCAGGAAACACCATACACTTCTCCCGAGTGTCTGTTGGCAATTTACATCCCGCCCATCAGCATAACAAGGCTCCCAGTTCTCCATGGCCTGTCCTGCCTTTCTGGATTTTACACTTTTTTCAGATGGCTCTTTTGACCGGGGGGAAGTGAGACTTCATTGTAGTGCAGATTTCCTTTGCAAGCTTGCTTGGTTGGCCAAAAAGTGCGTATGCGTTTTTTCCTGAATATATTCAGGAAAAAACGCATACGCCCTTTTTGGCCAAGTGCATCATTGTGGACGTTCTGCCTCTTTTCCTATGCTTTCAATGCAATTCCAGTCTACCTCCTGAAATCGGTTTCCTGCAATTCTGCCCCGCTTTCAAGTCCTCTTGGCAGCCTTACTTCAGTCTATTTTTGGATGATAGCTGTCATTTATAACTCTGCAGGTTTGTGAATTACAGTGCCCCTGAGCTCCTTTCTTCAACTCGCTTTCTTGTGAGCTGGCCGCAACACCGCAGGATGGCTTCAGGCCCTAATCTGGTTCCGGCCCGGCATGCTGAGCCTTTGGTTAATTCCTATTCCTGGTGGGAAATGAGAGTTAAATTTGCCCGTCCAGACACCTCCAGCTAGCCTCTCATTGGTTCTCGCTATTCCTGTTCATCTTCCGCAGAAATTGCAAACTGGGCCAAACAGGAGGTTAAAGGGACTGACTCTCCAAGTCGGGAGAGTGTTAGTAAAGCGTCTGGAATGTTGCACCCGAGTACCAGGGGAGGAAAACTGAGACATATTTGAACACGTCTCCCGATCACATGGTTGATCATACTCTAGGTTCCACATGCATGTTTTAGCTGAAGGAAGAATACCTTAAACCTGGGTAGTTGAAACCCGTGGAATGGATACCATGCAATATGACTTCAAAGGGTCTTCATTTGCTCACCGAACCTCTCCAATCCTATCACTGCTGCGTTTATGCCCCTGTACACATGCTTGATTCTCTTTCGGAGACATAGCAATCCATAGGTTTTAAGATACTTACTAGTCAGGTACATTCTTTGGCGTTTAATATGAGGTGTTGAGTCCATTTCGTTGAGCAAGGAGTAGCTCTTGTCTATTCCATATTTGGCTTAAGGAACTTTATCTGTGCTCATTTCAATCTCTGGTTTTATGCAGCACCCCAACTCACCTTTACCCTTAAGCAAGCATAAGTTGGTTTTCTAAATTTGAGACACTGTTCTGTTCTGTAATTCAGTTCCTGTGTAGCCAAGTTTCCATTCCGTGTATTACTGATATCTTATGATGTTTCTTTTTCTGTGTGACTTATTTCAGTTAGAATCATCATACCTGAATCCACTCATTGTGCTGCTAAGGGCCTGATGACACAGATTTCATTGCTGAGTGATATTGCTTTCTAAGTAAATACCACAACTTTTTTATCCATTTTTCACTTTCTGCGATGTTGAACTTGTACTGTAAACGAGGTTCTTGTAAACAGAGCCGTTCCAAACTTAGGGGTGGCTGTGTCTTTTTGATTTTAAATTCCCTAAGCTATAGGACCATAAGTGGAAGTGCCTAGGCTCTGTTGCTTTGTTTTTTAGATGTTTCAGGAAGCACCATACACTTCTCCCGAGTGGTTGTTGGCAATTTACATCCCGCCCATCAGCATAACAAGGCTCCCAGTTCTCCATGGCCTGTCCTGCCTTTCTGGATTTTACACTTTTTTCAGATGGCCCTTTTGACCGGGGGGAAGTGAGACTTCATTGTAGTGCAGATTTCCTTTGCAAGCTTGCTTGGTTGGCCAAAAAGGGCGTATGCGTTTTTTCCTGAATATATTCAGGAAAAAACGCATACGCCCTTTTTGGCCAAGTGCATCATTGTGGACGTTCTGCCTCTTTTCCTATGCTTTCAATGCAATTCCAGTCTACCTCCTGAAATCGGTTTCCTGCAATTCTGCCCCGCTTTCAAGTCCTCTTGGCAGCCTTACTTCAGTCTATTTTTGGACGATAGCTGTCATTTATAACTCTGCAGGTTTGTGAATTACAGTGCCCCTGAGCTCCTTTCTTCAACTCGCTTTCTTGTGAGCTGGTCGCAACACCACAGGATGGCTTCAGGCCCTAATCTGGTTCCGGCACGGCACGCTGAGCCTTTGGTTAATTCCTCTTCCTGGTGGGAAATGAGAGTTAAATTTGCCTGTCCAGACACCTCCAGCTAGTCTCTCATTGGTTCTCGCTATTCCTGTTCATCTTCCGCAGAAATTGCAAACTGGGCCAAACAGGAGGTTAAAGGGACTGATTCTCCAAGTCGGGAGAGTGTTAGTAAAGCGTCTGGAATGTTGCACCCGAGTACCAGGGTACGAAAACTGAGACATATTTGAACACGTCTCCCGATCACATGGTTGATCATACTCTAGGTTCCACATGCATGTTTTAGCTGAAGGAAGAATACCTTAAACCTGGGTAGTTGAAACCCGTGGAATGGGTACCATGCAATATGACTTCAAAGGGTCTTCATTTGCTCACCGAACCTCTCCAATCCTATCACTGCTGCGTTTATGCCCCTGTACACATGCTTGATTCTCTTTCGGAGACATAGCAATCCATAGGTTTTAAGATACTTACTAGTCAGGTACATTCTTTGGCGTTTAATATGAGGTGTTGAGTCCATTTCGTTGAGCAAGGAGTAGCTCTTGTCTATTCCATATTTGGCTTAAGGAACTTTATCTGTGCTCATTTCAATCTCTGGTTTTATGCAGCACCCCAACTCACCTTTACCCTTAAGCAAGCATAAGTTGGTTTTCTAAATTTGAGACCCTGTTCTGTTCTGTAATTCAGTTCCTGTGTAGCCAAGTTTCCATTCCGTGTTACTGATATCTTATGATGTTTCTTTTTCTGTGTGACTTATTTCAGTTAGAATCATCATACCTGAATCCACTCATTGTGCTGCTAAGGGCCTGATGACACAGATTTCATTGCTGAGTGATATTGCTTTCTAAGTAAATACCACAACTTTTTTATCCATTTTTCACTTTCTGCGATGTTGAACTTGTACTGTAAACGAGGTTCTTGTAAACAGAGCCGTTCCAAACTTTGGGGTGGCTGTGTCTTTTTGATTTTAAATTCCCTAAGCTATAGGACCATAAGTGGAAGTGCCTAGGCTCTGTTGCTTTGTTTTTTAGATGTTTCAGGAAGCACCATACACTTCTCCCGAGTGGTTGTTGGCAATTTACATCCCGCCCATCAGCATAACAAGGCTCCCAGTTCTCCATGGCCTGTCCTGCCTTTCTGGATTTTACACTTTTTTCAGATGGCCCTTTTGACCGGGGGGAAGTGAGACTTCATTGTAGTGCAGATTTCCTTTGCAAGCTTGCTTGGTTGGCCAAAAAGGGCGTATGCGTTTTTTCCTGAATATATTCAGGAAAAAACGCATACGCCCTTTTTGGCCAAGTGCATCATTGTGGACGTTCTGCCTCTTTTCCTATGCTTTCAATGCAATTCCAGTCTACCTCCTGAAATCGGTTTCCTGCAATTCTGCCCCGCTTTCAAGTCCTCTTGGCAGCCTTACTTCAGTCTATTTTTGGACGATAGCTGTCATTTATAACTCTGCAGGTTTGTGAATTACAGTGCCCCTGAGCTCCTTTCTTCAACTCGCTTTCTTGTGAGCTGGCCGCAACACCGCAGGATGGCTTCAGGCCCTAATCTGGTTCCGGCACGGCACGCTGAGCCTTTGGTTAATTCCTCTTCCTGGTGGGAAATGAGAGTTAAATTTGCCCGTCCAGACACCTCCAGCTAGTCTCTCATTGGTTCTCGCTATTCCTGTTCATCTTCCGCAGAAATTGCAAACTGGGCCAAACAGGAGGTTAAAGGGACTGACTCTCCAAGTCGGGAGAGTGTTAGTAAAGCGTCTGGAATGTTGCACCCGAGTACCAGGGGAGGAAAACTGAGACATATTTGAACACGTCTCCCGATCACATGGTTGATCATACTCTAGGTTCCACATGCATGTTTTAGCTGAAGGAAGAATACCTTAAACCTGGGTAGTTGAAACCCGTGGAATGGGTACCATGCAATATGACTTCAAAGGGTCTTCATTTGCTCACCGAACATCTCCAATCCTATCACTGCTGCGTTTATGCCCCTGTACACATGCTTGATTCTCTTTCGGAGACATAGCAATCCATAGGTTTTAAGATACTTACTAGTCAGGTACATACTTAGGCGTTTAATATGCGGTGTTGAGTCCATTTCGTTGAGCAAGGAGTAGCTCTTGTCTATTCCATATTTGGCTTAAGGAACTTTATCTGTGCTCATTTCAATCTCTGGTTTTATGCAGCACCCCAACTCACCTTTCCCCTTAAGCAAGCATAAGTTGGTTTTCTAAATTTGAGACCCTGTTCTGTTCTGTAATTCAGTTCCTGTGTAGCCAAGTTTCCATTCCGTGTATTACTGATATCTTATGATGTTTCTTTTTCTGTGTGACTTATTTCAGTTAGAATCATCATACCTGAATCCACTCATTATGCTGCTACGGGCCTGATGACATAGATTTCATTGCTGAGTGATATTGCTTTGTAAGTAAATACCACAACTTCTGTATCCATTTTTCACTTTCTGTGATGTTGAACTTGTACTGTAAACGAGGTTCTTGTAAACAGAGGCGTCCCAAACTTTGGGGTGGCTGTGTCTTTTTGATTTTAATTTCCCTAAGCTATAGGACCATAAGTGGAAGTGCCCTAGGCTCTGTTGCTTTGTTTTTTAGATGTTTCAGGAAACACCATACACTTCTCCCGAGTGTCTGTTGGCAATTTACATCCCGCCCATCAGCATAACAAGGCTCCCAGTTCTCCATGGCCTGTCCTGCCTTTCTGGATTTTACACTTTTTTCAGATGGCCCTTTTGACCGGGGGGAAGTGAGACTTCATTGTAGTGCAGATTTCCTTTGCAAGCTTGCTTGGTTGGCCAAAAAGGGCGTATGCGTTTTTTCCTGAATATATTCAGGAAAAAACGCATACGCCCTTTTTGGCCAAGTGCATCATTGTGGACGTTCTGCCTCTTTTCCTATGCTTTCAATGCAATTCCAGTCTACCTCCTGAAATCGGTTTCCTGCAATTCTGCCCCGCTTTCAAGTCCTCTTGGCAGCCTTACTTCAGTCTATTTTTGGACGATAGCTGTCATTTATAACTCTGCAGGTTTGTGAATTACAGTGCCCCTGAGCTCCTTTCTTCAACTCGCTTTCTTGTGACCTGGCCGCAACACCGCAGGATGGCTTCAGGCCCTAATCTGGTTCCGGCACGGTTCACTGAGCCTTTGGTTATTTCCTCTTCCTGGTGGGAAATGAGAGTTAAATTTGCCCGTCCAGACACCTCCAGCTAGCCTCTCATTGGTTCTAACTATTCCTGTTCATCTTCCGCAAAAATTGCAAACTGGGCCAAACAGGAGGTTAAAGGCGCTGACTCTCCAAGTGGGGAGAGTGTTAGTAAAGCGTCTGGAATGTTGCACCCGAGTACCAGGGGAGGAAAACTGAGATATATTTGAACACGTCTCCCGATCACATGGTTGATCATACTCTACGTTCCACATGCATGTTTTAGCTGAAGGAAGAATACCTTAAACCTGGGTAGTTGAAACCCGTGGAATGGGTACCATGCAATATGACTTCAAAGGGTCTTCATTTGCTCACCGAACCTCTGCAATCCTATCACTGCTGCGTTTATGCCCCTGCACACATGCTTGATTCCCTTTCGGAGACATAGCAATCCATAGGTTTTAAGATACTTACTAGTCAGGTACATTCTTAGGTGTTTAATATGCGGTGTTGAGTCCATTTCGTTGAGCAAGGAGTAGCTCTTGTCTATTCCATATTTGGCTTAAGGAACTTTATCTGTGCTCATTTCAATCTCTGGTTTAATGCAGCACCCCAACTCACCTTTCCCCTTAAGCAAGCATAAGATGGTTTTCTAAATTTGAGACCCTGTTCTGTTCTGTAATTCAGTTCCTGTGTAGCCAAGTTTACATTTCATGTATTACTGATATCTTATGATGTTTCTTTTTCTGTGTGACTTATTTCAGTTAGAATCATCATACCTGAATCCACTCATTGTGCTGCTAAGGGCCTGATGACACAGATTTCATTGCTGAGTGATATTGCTTTGTAAGTAAATACCACAACTTCTTTCTCCATTTTTTACTTTCTGCGGTGTTGAACTTGTACTGTAAACGAGGTTCTTGTAAACAGAGCCTTTCGAAACATTGGGGTGGCTGTGTCTTTTTGATTTTAATTTCCCTAAGCTATAGGACCATAAGTGGAAGTGCCCTAGGTTCTGTTGCTTTGTTTTTTAGATGTTTCAGGAAACACCATACACTTCTCCCGAGTGTCTGTTGGCAATTTACATCCCGCCCATCAGCATAACAAGGCTCCCAGTTCTCCATGGCCTGTCCTGCCTTTCTGGATTTTACACTTTTTTCAGATGGCCCTTTTGACCGGGGGGAAGTGAGACTTCATTGTAGTGCAGATTTCCTTTGCAAGCTTGCTTGGTTGGCCAAAAAGGGCGTATGCGTTTTTTCCCAGGAAAAAACGCATACGCCCTTTTTGGCCAAGTGCATCATTGTGGACGTTCTGCCTCTTTTCCTATGCTTTCAATGCAATTTCAGTCTACCTCCTGAAATCGGTTTCCTGCAATTCTGCCCCGCTTTCAAGTCCTCTTGGCAGCCTTACTTCAGTCTATTTTTGGACGATAGCTGTCATTTATAACTCTGCAGGTTTGTGAATTACAGTGCCCCTGAGCTCTTTCTTCAACTCGCTTTCTTGTGAGCTGGCCGCAACACCGCAGGATGGCTTCAGGCCCTAATCTGGTTCCGGCACGGCACGCTGAGCCTTTGGTTATTTCCTCTTCCTATTGGGAAATGAGAGTTAAATTTGCCCGTCCAGACACCTCCAGCTAGTCTCTCATTGGTTCTCGCTATTCCTGTTCATCTTCCGCAGAAATTGCAAACTGGGCCAAACAGGAGGTTAAAGGCGCTGACTCTCCAAGTGGGGAGAGTGTTAGTAAAGCGTCTGGAATGTTGCACCCGAGTACCAGGGGAGGAAAACTGAGATATATTTGAACACGTCTCCCGATCACATGGTTGATCATACTCTAGGTTCCACATGCATGTTTTAGCTGAAGGAAGAATACCTTAAACCTGGGTAGTTGAAACCCGTGGAATGGGTACCATGCAATATGACTTCAAAGGGTCTTCATTTGCTCACCGAACATCTCCAATCCTATCACTGCTGCGTTTATGCCCCTGTACACATGCTTGATTCTCTTTCGGAGACATAGCAATCCATAGGTTTTAAGATACTTACTAGTCAGGTACATTCTTAGGCGTTTAATATGCGGTGTTGAGTCCATTTCGTTGAGCAAGGAGTAGCTCTTGTCTATTCCATATTTGGCTTAAGGAGCTTTATCTGTGCTCATTTCAATCTCTGGTTTAATGCAGCACCCCAACTCACCTTTCCCCTTAAGCAAGCATAAGTTGGTTTTCTTAATTTGAGACCCTATTCTGTTCTGTAATTCAGTTCCTGTGTAGCCAAGTTTCCATTCCGTGTATTACTGATATCTTATGATGTTTCTTTTTCTGTGTGACTTATTTCAGTTAGAATCATCATACCTGAATCCACTCATTGTGCTGCTAAGGGCCTGATGACATAGATTTCATTGCTGAGTGATATTGCTTTGTAAGTGAATACCACAACTTCTTTATCCATTTTTCACTTTCTGCGATGTTGAACTTGTACTGTAAACGAGGTTCTTGTAAACAGAGCCGTTCCAAACTTTGGGGTGGCTGTGTCTTTTTGATTTTAATTTCCCTAAGCTATAGGACCATAAGTGGAAGTGCCCTAGGCTCTGTTGCTTTGTTTTTTAGATGTTTCAGGAAACACCATACACTTCTCCGGAGTGGCTGTTGGCAATTTACATCCCGCCCATCAGCATAACAAGGCTCCCAGTTCTCCATGGCCTGTCCTGCCTTTCTGGATTTTACACTTTTTTCAGATGGCCCTTTTGACCGGGGAGAAGTGAGACTTCATTGTAGTGCAGATTTCCTTTGCAAGTTTGCTTGGTTGGCCAAAAAGTGCGTATGCGTTTTATTCCTGAATATATTCAGGAAAAAACGCATACGCCCTTTTTGGCCAAGTGCATCATTGTGGACGTTCTGCCTCTTTTCCTATGCTTTCAATGCAATTCCAGTCTACCTCCTGAAATCGGTTTCCTGCAATTCTGCCCCGCTTTCAAGTCCTCTTGGCAGCCTTACTTCAGCATATTTTTGGACGATAGCTGTCATTTATAACTCTGCAGGTTTGTGAATTACAGTGCCCCTGAGCTCTTTCTTCAACTCGCTTTCTTGTGACCTGGCCGCAACACCGCATGATGGCTTCAGGCCCTAATCTGGTTCCGGCACGGCACGCTGAGCCTTTGGTTATTTCCTCTTCCTATTGGGAAATAAGAGTTAAATTTGCCCGTCCAGACACCTCCAGCTAGTCTCTCATTGGTTCTCGCTATTCCTGTTCATCTTCCGCAGAAATTGCAAACTGGGCCAAACAAGAGGTTAAAGACGCTGACTCTCCAACTCGGGAGAGTGTTAGTAAAGCGTCTGGAATGTTGCATCTGAGTACCACGGGAGGAAAACTGAGACATATTTGAACACGTCTCCCGTTCACACGGATGATCATACTCTGGGTTCCACATGCATGTTTTAGCTGAAGGAAGAATACCTTAAACCTGGGTAGTTGAAACCCGTGGAATGGGTACCATGCAATATGACTTCAAAGGGTCTTCATTTGCTCACCGAACCTCTCCAATCCTATCACTGCTGCGTTTATGCCCCTGTACACATGTTTGATTCTCTTTCGGAGACATAGCAATCCATAGGTTTTAAGATACTTACTAGTCAGGTACATTCTTAGGCGTTTAATATGCGGTGTTGAGTCCATTTCGTTGAGCAAGGAGTAGCTCGTCTATTCCATATTTGGCTTAAGGAACTTTATCTGTGCTCATTTCAATCTCTGGTTTTATGCAGCACCCCAACTCACCTTTACCCTTAAGCAAGCATAAGTTGGTTTTCTAAATTTGAGACCCTGTTCTGTTCTGTAATTCAGTTCCTGTGTAGCCAAGTTTCCATTCCGTGTATTACTGATATCTTATGATGTTTCTTTTTCTGTGTGACTTATTTCAGTTAGAATCATCATACCTGAATCCACTCATTGTGCTGCTAAGGGCCTGATGACACAGATTTCATTGCTGAGTGATATTGCTTTGTAAGTAAATACCACAGCTTCTTTATCCATTTTTCATTTTCTGCGATGTTGAATTTGTACTGTAAACGAGGTTCTTGTAAACAGAGGCGTCCCAAACTTTGGGGTGGCTGTGTCTTTTTGATTTTAATTTCCCTAAGCTATAGGACCATAAGTGGAAGTGCCCTAGGCTCTGTTGCTTTGTTTTTTAGATGTTTCAGGAAACACCATACACTTCTCCCAAGTGTCTGTTGGCAATTTACATCCCGCCCATCAGCGTAACAAGGCTCCCAGTTCTCCATGGCCTGTCCTGCCTTTCTGGATTTTACACTATTTTCAGATGGCCCTTTTGACCGGGGAGAAGTGAGACTTCATTGTAGTGCAGATTTCCTTTGCAAGTTTGCTTGGTTGGCCAAAAAGTGCGTATGCGTTTTATTCCTGAATATATTCAGGAAAAAACGCATACGCCCTTTTTGGCCAAGTGCATCATTGTGGACGTTCTGCCTCTTTTCCTATGCTTTCAATGCAATTCCAGTCTACCTCTTGAAATCGGTTTCCTGCAATTCTGCCCCGCTTTCAAGTCCTCTTGGCAGCCTTACTTCAGTCTATTTTTGGACGATAGCTGTCATTTATAACTCTGCAGGTTTGTGAATTACAGTGCCCCTGAGCTCTTTCTTCAACTCGCTTTCTTGTGAGCTGGCCGCAACACCGCAGGATGGCTTCAGGCCCTAATCTGGTTCCGGCACGGCACGCTGAGCCTTTGGTTATTTCCTCTTCCTATTGGGAAATGAGAGTTAAATTTGCCCGTCCAGACACCTCCAGCTAGTCTCTCATTGGTTCTCGCTATTCCTGTTCATCTTCCGCAGAAATTGCAAACTGGGCCAAACAGGAGGTTAAAGGCGCTGACTCTCCAAGTGGGGAGAGTGTTAGTAAAGCGTCTGGAATGTTGCACCCGAGTACCAGGGGAGGAAAACTGAGATATATTTGAACACGTCTCCCGATCACATGGTTGATCATACTCTAGGTTCCATATGCATGTTTTAGCTGAAGGAAGAATACCTTAAACCTGGGTAGTTGAAACCCGTGGAATGGGTACCATGCAATATGACTTCAAAGGGTCTTCATTTGCTCACCGAACATCTCCAATCCTATCACTGCTGCGTTTATGCCCCTGTACACATGCTTGATTCTCTTTCGGAGACATAGCAATCCATAGGTTTTAAGATACTTACTAGTCAGGTACATTCTTAGGCGTTTAATATGCGGTGTTGAGTCCATTTCGTTGAGCAAGGAGTAGCTCTTGTCTATTCCATATTTGGCTTAAGGAGCTTTATCTGTGCTCATTTCAATCTCTGGTTTAATGCAGCACCCCAACTCACCTTTCCCCTTAAGCAAGCATAAGTTGGTTTTCTTAATTTGAGACCCTATTCTGTTCTGTAATTCAGTTCCTGTGTAGCCAAGTTTCCATTCCGTGTATTACTGATATCTTATGATGTTTCTTTTTCTGTGTGACTTATTTCAGTTAGAATCATCATACCTGAATCCACTCATTGTGCTGCTAAGGGCCTGATGACATAGATTTCATTGCTGAGTGATATTGCTTTGTAAGTGAATACCACAACTTCTTTATCCATTTTTCACTTTCTGCGATGTTGAACTTGTACTGTAAACGAGGTTCTTGTAAACAGAGCCGTTCCAAACTTTGGGGTGGCTGTGTCTTTTTGATTTTAATTTCCCTAAGCTATAGGACCATAAGTGGAAGTGCCCTAGGCTCTGTTGCTTTGTTTTTTAGATGTTTCAGGAAACACCATACACTTCTCCGGAGTGGCTGTTGGCAATTTACATCCCGCCCATCAGCATAACAAGGCTCCCAGTTCTCCATGGCCTGTCCTGCCTTTCTGGATTTTACACTTTTTTCAGATGGCCCTTTTGACCGGGGAGAAGTGAGACTTCATTGTAGTGCAGATTTCCTTTGCAAGTTTGCTTGGTTGGCCAAAAAGTGCGTATGCGTTTTATTCCTGAATATATTCAGGAAAAAACGCATACGCCCTTTTTGGCCAAGTGCATCATTGTGGACGTTCTGCCTCTTTTCCTATGCTTTCAATGCAATTCCAGTCTACCTCCTGAAATCGGTTTCCTGCAATTCTGCCCCGCTTTCAAGTCCTCTTGGCAGCCTTACTTCAGCATATTTTTGGACGATAGCTGTCATTTATAACTCTGCAGGTTTGTGAATTACAGTGCCCCTGAGCTCTTTCTTCAACTCGCTTTCTTGTGACCTGGCCGCAACACCGCATGATGGCTTCAGGCCCTAATCTGGTTCCGGCACGGCACGCTGAGCCTTTGGTTATTTCCTCTTCCTATTGGGAAATGAGAGTTAAATTTGCCCGTCCAGACACCTCCAGCTAGTCTCTCATTGGTTCTCGCTATTCCTGTTCATCTTCCGCAGAAATTGCAAACTGGGCCAAACAAGAGGTTAAAGACGCTGACTCTCCAACTCGGGAGAGTGTTAGTAAAGCGTCTGGAATGTTGCATCTGAGTACCACGGGAGGAAAACTGAGACATATTTGAACACGTCTCCCGTTCACACGGATGATCATACTCTGGGTTCCACATGCATGTTTTAGCTGAAGGAAGAATACCTTAAACCTGGGTAGTTGAAACCCGTGGAATGGGTACCATGCAATATGACTTCAAAGGGTCTTCATTTGCTCACCGAACCTCTCCAATCCTATCACTGCTGCGTTTATGCCCCTGTACACATGTTTGATTCTCTTTCGGAGACATAGCAATCCATAGGTTTTAAGATACTTACTAGTCAGGTACATTCTTAGGCGTTTAATATGCGGTGTTGAGTCCATTTCGTTGAGCAAGGAGTAGCTCGTCTATTCCATATTTGGCTTAAGGAACTTTATCTGTGCTCATTTCAATCTCTGGTTTTATGCAGCACCCCAACTCACCTTTACCCTTAAGCAAGCATAAGTTGGTTTTCTAAATTTGAGACCCTGTTCTGTTCTGTAATTCAGTTCCTGTGTAGCCAAGTTTCCATTCCGTGTATTACTGATATCTTATGATGTTTCTTTTTCTGTGTGACTTATTTCAGTTAGAATCATCATACCTGAATCCACTCATTGTGCTGCTAAGGGCCTGATGACACAGATTTCATTGCTGAGTGATATTGCT
Organism: Stenella coeruleoalba; assembly: GCF_951394435.1. NCBI lineage: Eukaryota > Metazoa > Chordata > Mammalia > Artiodactyla > Delphinidae > Stenella > Stenella coeruleoalba. The sequence continues at coordinate 512,198 of NW_027645870.1, forward strand.
TTGTAAGTAAATACCACAGCTTCTTTATCCATTTTTCATTTTCTGCGATGTTGAATTTGTACTGTAAACGAGGTTCTTGTAAACAGAGGCGTCCCAAACTTTGGGGTGGCTGTGTCTTTTTGATTTTAATTTCCCTAAGCTATAGGACCATAAGTGGAAGTGCCCTAGGCTCTGTTGCTTTGTTTTTTAGATGTTTCAGGAAACACCATACACTTCTCCCAAGTGTCTGTTGGCAATTTACATCCCGCCCATCAGCGTAACAAGGCTCCCAGTTCTCCATGGCCTGTCCTGCCTTTCTGGATTTTACACTTTTTTCAGATGGCCCTTTTGACCGGGGAGAAGTGAGACTTCATTGTAGTGCAGATTTCCTTTGCAAGTTTGCTTGGTTGGCCAAAAAGTGCGTATGCGTTTTATTCCTGAATATATTCAGGAAAAAACGCATACGCCCTTTTTGGCCAAGTGCATCATTGTGGACGTTCTGCCTCTTTTCCTATGCTTTCAATGCAATTCCAGTCTACCTCCTGAAATCGGTTTCCTGCAATTCTGCCCCGCTTTCAAGTCCTCTTGGCAGCCTTACTTCAGTCTATTTTTGGACGATAGCTGTCATTTATAACTCTGCAGGTTTGTGAATTACAGTGCCCCTGAGCTCTTTCTTCAACTCGCTTTCTTGTGAGCTGGCCGCAACACCGCATGATGGCTTCAGGCCCTAATCTGGTTCCGGCACGGCACGCTGAGCCTTTGGTTATTTCCTCTTCCTATTGGGAAATGAGAGTTAAATTTGCCCGTCCAGACACCTCCAGCTAGTCTCTCATTGGTTCTCGCTATTCCTGTTCATCTACCGCAGAAATTGCAAACTGGGCCAAACAGGAGGTTAAAGACGCTGACTCTCCAAGTCGGGAGAGTGTTAGTAAAGCGTCTGGAATGTTGCATCTGAGTACCACGGGAGGAAAACTGAGACATATTTGAACACGTCTCCCGTTCACACGGATGATCATACTCTGGGTTCCACATGCATGTTTTAGCTGAAGGAAGAATACCTTAAACCTGGGTAGTTGAAACCCGTGGAATGGGTACCATGCAATATGACTTCAAAGGGTCTTCATTTGCTCACTGAACCTCTCCAATCCTATCACTGCTGCGTTTATGCCCCTGTACACATGCTTGATTCTCTTTCGGAGACATAGCAATCCATAGGTTTTAAGATACTTACTAGTCAGGTACATTCTTAGGCGTTTAATATGCGGTGTTGAGTCCATTTCGTTGAGCAAGGAGTAGCTCGTCTATTCCATATTTGGCTTAAGGAACTTTATCTGTGCTCATTTCAATCTCTGGTTTTATGCAGCACCCCAACTCACCTTTACCCTTAAGCAAGCATAAGTTGGTTTTCTAAATTTGAGACCCTGTTCTGTTCTGTAATTCAGTTCCTGTGTAGCCAAGTTTCCATTCCGTGTATTACTGATATCTTATGATGTTTCTTTTTCTGTGTGACTTATTTCAGTTAGAATCATCATACCTGAATCCACTCATTGTGCTGCTAAGGGCCTGATGACATAGATTTCATTGCTGAGTGATATTGCTTTGTAAGTAAATACCACAGCTTCTTTATCCATTTTTCATTTTCTGCGATGTTGAATTTGTACTGTAAACGAGGTTCTTGTAAACAGAGGCGTCCCAAACTTTGGGGTGGCTGTGTCTTTTTGATTTTAATTTCCCTAAGCTATAGGACCATAAGTGGAAGTGCCCTAGGCTCTGTTGCTTTGTTTTTTAGATGTTTCAGGAAACACCATACACTTCTCCCAAGTGTCTGTTGGCAATTTACATCCCGCCCATCAGCATAACAAGGCTCCCAGTTCTCCATGGCCTGTCCTGCCTTTCTGGATTTTACACTTTTTTCAGATGGCCCTTTTGACCGGGGAGAAGTGAGACTTCATTGTAGTGCAGATTTCCTTTGCAAGTTTGCTTGGTTGGCCAAAAAGTGCGTATGCGTTTTATTCCTGAATATATTCAGGAAAAAACGCATACGCCCTTTTTGGCCAAGTGCATCATTGTGGACGTTCTGCCTCTTTTCCTATGCTTTCAATGCAATTCCAGTCTACCTCCTGAAATCGGTTTCCTGCAATTCTGCCCCGCTTTCAAGTCCTCTTGGCAGCCTTACTTCAGTCTATTTTTGGACGATAGCTGTCATTTATAACTCTGCAGGTTTGTGAATTGCAGTGCCCCTGAGCTCCATTTTTTAGCTCTTATTTTTGTGGTCTTGCCCCGTAACCACAGGATTCCTTGAAGCCCTATTTTTCTTCTGGGGCACCTTGCTGTGCCTTTGGTTAATTCTTCTTACTGATGTGATATTAGAGTGACATGTGCCCATTGAAACCGCTACAGCTAGTTTCTCACTGGTTCCCCCTATTCCCATTCATCCTCTGCACTAACTGCAGACTGTGCGATACCAGAACTTAAAGGCATTGACTCCATGTGGGGATGTTGTTAGTAAAGCGGCTGGAATGTCGATCCGGAGCCCCAGGAGAGGAAAAATGAGGTGCGTTTTAGAAACCTTTCCTGATCATATGGTATACCAGTCGCTGGGTTTCCCAAGCATGGTGTAGCTGTAGGAAGATTCCCTTCAACCTGGAGTGTTGGGACCCTTGGACTGAGTAGCATGAAGTATTGCATTAAACTTTCGGCAGTTGCTCACCAAAGCTCACCAATCCTGTCAGCCCCAAGTGTCCAGCCTTATGTCTTATCCAGCTGTGGGTTTATATGTGGTCAATCCAGGTTGCATCATAGCCCCTGAGCGAATTTTGTAAGAATTTTTCTCTCTTTCATTGTTTCAGCGTTTTGTTTTTAAAATTTATTTCTATAATGGGGTTTAGCTCCTTTTCACTGCTGTGTTTGTGCCGCTCTGCACACACTTGATTCCCTTATGGAGATATATCAATACATGGGTTTTAAGATTCTTATTACTCAGATATATTTCTCTGCGGTGTATAGGGTGTGTTGAGGCCTGTTCATTGAGCAAGGTGTAGATCTTGTCTAATACCTATTTGGTTTATTGAACGGTATCTGTGCTAATTTCAAACTCTGGTTTTATGCATCACCCCACCTCTCCTTTCCCCTTAAGCTGACATAAGTGTGTTTTCTAAATGTGAGACACTGTTCTGTTCTGTAATTCATTTCTTGTGCAGCCATATTTACCCTCCCTCTATAAGTGATATCTTATGATATGTTTCTTTTTCTGTTTGACTTATTTCAAGTAGTATTATCGGACCTAAATCCACTCTTTATCCTTCTACTAGCCTTATTACATTGATTTCATGGTGAAGAGATATTCCATTGTACATAAGTACCACATCTTCTTTATCCATTGTTCTCTTTCCTGGGATATTTAAGGTGTACTGAAGTTGAGGTTCTTGTAAACAGAGTAGCCCTAAACTGTGGTGTGCTTGTGTCTTGTTGATTTTTAGACTTCCCTAGATATACTCCCATGATTGGAAGTGTCCTATGCTCTGTAGCTCTGTTTTTTAGATGATTTAGGAACCACCATACACTTCTCCAGAGTGGCTCTCGGCAGTTCACACACTGCCCATCAGCGTATAAAGGCTCCCTGTTCTCCATGGCCTGTCCTGCATTTCTGGTTTTTACAATTTTTTAGGATGGCCCTTTTGACCGGTGGGAAGTGAGACTTCTTTGTTGTGCACATTTGCATTGCTTGCTTGCTTCATTGCCCATAAAGTGCGTATGCGTTTTTTCCTGGATATAATCAGGAAAAAACGCATACGCCCTTTTGGGCCAACTGCATCATTGTCGAAATTCTGCCGCTTTTCATGTGCGTTAAAGACGAGTCCAATCTATCTCTTGAAATCTGTTTCTTGCAATTCTGTCTTGCATTCAGATCCTCTTCTTTGCCTTACCTCAACATATTTTTGGACGTTAGTTTTCATTTATAACTCTGCAGGTTTGTGAATTGCAGTGACCCTGAGCTCCATTTTTTAAGTTGCTCTTTTGTGAGCTGGCCTCAAACCCACAGGATTGCTTCAGGCCCTATTTTGGCTCTGGCGAGGCAGGCTGAGCCTTTCTTTAATTCTTATTCTTAATGGGAAATTAGAGTGATATGTGCCCGTCCAAACCCCTACAACTCTTCTCTCATTGGTTCCCCCTCTTCCCGTTCATCCTCCTCACAATTTGCAAAATGTGTGAAACAGAAGTTTAAATGTGCTGATTCTCCAAGTGGGGAGATTCTAAGTAGCGTGGCTGGAATGGTGAACAGGAGCACCAGGAGAGGATAAATGAGGTGCATTTTAGACACATCTCCCGATCACATGGTGTACAGTCCTCTGGGTTTTCCATGCATGTTTTAGCTGTAGGAAGATCCCTTGAACCTGCAGATTTGGGACCCATTGAATGGGTACCAGGTAGTATTACTTTAAAGGGTGTACATTTCCTCACCCAACCTCACATTTCTCTTAGTGCAAACAGTTTCCAGCCTTATGTCTCATCCTGCTGTGGGTCTAGATGTGTTCAATCCATGTTGCATCACCGTCCCTGAGGAAAAGTTGTAAGAGGTTTTCTCTGTCTCTCTGTCGTTTATTTTTTTCAATTTATTACTATATTGGTTACAGCTGATTTTCAAAGCTCTGTTTCTTGCTGCTGTACATCCACTTGATTCACGTACAGAGAGACATCAATAAATTCTTTTTCAGATTCTTACCAGTCGTATATATTCTTTTCCGGTGACTTGAGTGTGCTGAGTGCAGTTCTTTTAGCTACCGTGTAGGCCTTGTTGATTATCAGTTTGGTATTTGGAATGGTATCTTTGCTAATTTCAACCTCCTGGATGATGCCTCACCCCTCCCCACCTTTCCCGTTTAGCAGCCTTATGCGTGTTTTCTACATATTTGACTATGTTTTTGTTTTGTAATTTATTTCATGTGTAGCCATTTTGGATTCCACCTTTAAGTGATATCTTATGATATGTGTCTTTTTCTTTTTGAATTCTGTCACTTAGAATGATCATACGTAACTCCTCTGGAGTTGTTACAACTGGCCATATTTCATTGATTTCCAGGCTGAATAATATTCCACTCTACCTAAGTACCACATCTCTATCCATTTTTTCCCTCCAGAGACATTTAAGTTATATCCTAGTCGAGGATCTTTTAAACAGAGAGGGGGTAAACATTGGGGTGCCTGTGTCCTCTCGATTTTTGTTTTTCCCAAGATATACGCCCATGAGTGCAAGTGCCCTATGCTCTGTAGCTCATTTTTTAGATGCTTTAGTAAACACAATACACTTCTCCAGAATGGCCGTTGGCAATATACATTTCCACTATAAGTCTCACAGGGCTCCCTCTTCTCGTTGCCCTGTCCTGCATTTCTGTTGTTTACGCTTTATGAGGATGGCTCTTCTGACTGATGCGAAGTGATATCTTTTGTAGTATTGACTTCCAGTGCCCACCTGTTTGGTTGGCTAAAAAAGTGTATGCCCTTTTCTTGAATATATACAGAAAAGAACGCATACACCCTTTTTGGCCAACTGCAATGTTGGCAATGTTGGCAATGTTCAGCTCCTTTTCTTGTGCTTAATGGCGAGTCCTTTCTACCTCCTCAAATCCCTTTCCTGCCATTCTCCCTTGCTTACAAGTCCTTTTCTCTGACTTTCCTCAAGACATTTTTCAGTGATGGATATTTTCAACTCTGCAGTTTTGTGAATTTTACTGCCCCTGAGTTCCATTGTTCAACTTGTGTTTATGGGAATTGGCCACAAAGCAGCGGGATTTCCTCAAGCCCTATACTGTTTCCATGGGCAACCCTAGCCTTTGGTCAATTCGTCTTCCTGATTGGAAATGTGCCTGTCTGAACACCTAGGACTTGTCTCTCATTGTTCCTCATCCTTCCGCTTCATCCTCTGGACAAATTCCAAACTGTACGCAACAGGATGTTGACAGTGCTGACATCTCCAAGTGGGGAGACTGTTAGTAAAGACGCTGGAGGGGTGAACCCGAGCACCAGGAGATGAGGAGATGAGATGCCTTTTCCAAACTCTTCCCGATCAGACGGTATACCATCCTCTGGGTGTGACAGACATGTTTTAGCAGTAGGAAGAGTCCCATTCATGTAAGGAGAACACCAGGGCTTTTTCAAAATCAGTGTCTCCCTGAAACCCAAACTGGGGAATTTTTTAAGCTACAGCTACACATATGTTCATTAAGGGCCTTGGGAAGTAGGCAGAGTCCAAACTTCAGATGATTGAAGTCTTCAGGGTCAGAAGCACTCACCACCAGCTTCCCTTAGGCTACACTTTAACTGTCATTGATAGATGATGTCAATAAAAATATCTATTCTTTTTCAGATTATTTCCCCTTATAGGTTATTGCAAAATGTTGAGTGTAGTTCCCTGTGCTATACAGTAGTTCCTTGTTGATGATCTATTTTATACATAGCAGTGTGTATGTGTTAATTCCAAACTGTTAATTTATCCCTCCTCCCACCTTTCCCCTTTGGTAATAATAAATTATAAGATTTTATACTTCTCAGAAATGGGGGAGCTGAAAGAGAGGTATCATTTTCAATGGAAAAGCATTTAAAACAAGATTGAAGGTTTAACCAAGATTATTAGCTGTACATCCTTGGAAAGAAATCACTTCGTTTCTCTAATATTGACCTGACAAATAAGACAAACCTTTTCACTGAACTTGCTTATAAAAAGTGATGGAAATATCAAATGGAAGTGTTAAAAACATCTTATTTTACCCGAGCCTTATACACTGTTCTATGTTAACTACAGTTTGGCTCACACATCTGTTCATTGAGGTTACAATAGTCTCAATTTCTGTTACTGATCCTCCAGAGTGGACCCCAACAAGTGTCCCCCTGCCCAGTGTCATTGGGGCCAACAGATCGAGACTGAGTTTTGTTCACAAGCAAAGGAAACTTTATATTTTGATCAGAGAATGGAGAGGTGAGAGCATGCACTACCCCGTGGGCTGTGGGCTGGGCTGCTGTGTAGAGATCCTGTCAGAGTCAGTGGGAGGGAGGGAGGCAGCGGAGCTCTCGAGGGCCGGGTTGGCTGTAGCTCAGGCTCTATATCGTGGAGTCTGCACTGGGCCCCAGGAGCTGAGGTGTCGACCCAGCCATTCTGCACTAGGAAATCTGGTCTGAAGTGCCGGGTGTGGAACCTCTGCATGCGGGACCCTAGGAGCACGTGAAATTAGACAAAGCACAAAGGATAAAAAAGGTTAGACTTGACTTTATTGCCCAGATTCTATTTTTATCTCCCAGGGATTTTTAATGGGCTTTGCTGGGGACAAACCCCTCCTCTGCCTTTTGTCCCGTTCCTCATTCTTGGAGTGCTGAGGGTGCAGACCCTTCTTCTGTAACTGCTGAGTGCTGAGTTGGGAGCCCTCATACCCTGGGGCGAGGGTCAGAGCTTCTCCCCAGCAGCCTCCCGGTGACGTTGATTGTCCCCAGGACACCTGCCTCCCTGCTCGTCCACCTGAGCACCAGCATTGGAAGTGTTATAGATTCTAATGACCTTTAAGGGTCCAGGAAAGAGATGTGCAGAGACGCTGTGGGGGCCGGTTTCACCCCGCCCCACATTTGTTCGGCCACCTTAGGCTGACCGTCTCTGCCAGCCTAGATGCTCTGACCAGTAGTCTGCGCTTTCTTCAATTAGGCCCCTGAATTAACGTACAAACAGCACCAGGTGTCAGAGCCCTGCCCGCTCAACTCCCAGACAGTCCAGGGTCAGTGGTGATCAAGGACCATGATGGCTACTGAGTCAACAGCCTTTTGAAGTAAACAGGAGTCCAGCCGGTCTTATTGGCCACCATCATCACGGTGTCTGTAGGCTTTTCTATGGTGACAGTGTGGTATACTGTTCCCCGGCCAAGATTATTAGCTCCCCTCTGGGTGCAGTAAGTCCTGCAAGCAGTAGTCTACTCTTTTGGGACACACTCTTGTTGTTTTATGAGAGAAACTCCAGGTCAAGTGATGTTCACACGAGTCGTCATGGTGCCCTGTTGCCCCCGGTTATCTCTCTGGATGTTGGAGTTGGAGGGCCTCCTCACTCGAGGTCGGTGTGCCCACGGAGCGAACCCTGCAACTTCAGGGCATGGTTGGTGGTTAGGATCACCACGTGGGGTCCTTTTCCCTTAGGAGGGAGGTGGCCTTTTGGGCTGCTGATTTCCAGGTTTTTAGATACCGCCAGTATCTTGGCCAGATGTGGCAGTGGGCCAAGCCCCTTAGTGACCGTAGTTTATCCTACCTGGATGGCATTCTTGCATTGTTCCATTTCAAGTGGTCCCAGTTTTTGCACTAATTCTCCAATGGCGATTCACCTTTCACCGGGAATGTAAAGGTCAAAGAGTTTAGCTAAATTAGGGAGTTCCAGGGCAAGGGTCTGAATTGACTGCTCTTTCCATTCTTGAAAGGCCACTTCTGGATTCTATTCAAAAGGATCATCATCTTTTCCTTTCAGTGTTTCATATAGAGGCCCAGCTAGTAGACTATAGTTAGGGATCCAGAAGCAGCAAACCCTGGCCTCCCCAGGAACCCCTAAGCTGTCTTCTAGTTTTAGAAAGGGGTAAGGCTGAAAATGGTTTCTTCCCTTTCCTGGGATGGGCTTCTCTGACCTTCTGTGAGAATGAAGCCCAGGCAGGTCACCGCAGTCTGTGATATTTGAGCTTTTTCTTGGACAACTTCTATCCTTTATTGGCTTGGTAGTTCAGAGGCCTCCTTAGTAGGGCTGGTGATCAGAATGTCGTCTGCATATTGAAGGAGGGTTTCCTTTTCCAGAGGTAGAACTTTTAGGTCTTTAGCTAAGCTTTCCCCAAAGATGGTGTGGGAATTTTTGCACCCTTGGGGCCAGACGGCCCGGAAGTATTGTTTTAGTTGTATGTTGAGTCCTGCCACTCACAAGCCAAAATTTCTTGTGACTCTGGGACTAATGGAATACAAAAGAAGGCATCATTGAAGACTAATACAGAATACCATGTCCTGGTGGTTGGTAGAATGACCAGCAGGGTGTAGGAATTAGGAGCAACTGGAGGTATATCCTCGGTGGCTTCACTGACTGTCCTGACATCCTTTACCAGGTCCCCAGCAGCCCATGGGGCTCTCGTGGTCAGACCAATCCCAGAATATGGAGCTCACCTGGGCAGGTACCCCACCCCCACCCCAGCCCACGGGGCTCTCGTGGTCAGGCCCCTCCCAGGATACAGAGCTACCCTTGCAGGTACCGTGGCAGGGCTGGGCACACAGGAACCGTGCACATAGCCCTCATTGCAGAGCACCCCCAGCTCACCTGTCGCTCAGAGCTGACACAGAGCACCTCAGAGCAGGACTTGAACTAACAAACAGCAGCTGCGACAGGTCTGTGACCCTGGGCATCACTCCGTGAGGCCTCCCTCCACCTGGTCTTCCAGAGACTTCCACTGCACCCGGGGCACCAGGCCTCTGTCTCCAACCACCACCCACCCCTCCTCTGCCTGACTCCTGGGTTCCTCTCATTAGGAGAGGGTTTTCTTGAAGTTGTCTCCCACTCATGGGCCAGATAAAATGATTAGAAAACAAGCCAAAGCTGCAGCCCCTTGTCTATCCTGACTCTCAGGAGCCCACACCTGTTCCTTGGACCTGGCCGGTTCAGCAAGTTCCATTTTCTGCAACTGTGAGCCCCTGAGGGGTGATGATTGGCTGACCTGGGCAGCCTTACCGTGCCGGCCAGCCCTCCCCAGGTGTGCCTGGGTTGAGATCAATATAAATACCACTCCAGGCAGCAAGAGCCCCTGCAGCCGTGCCTGACGCCATTTTCTCTGCCCTGTCAGCAGTCTCGGGGCTGGGCTGGTGGGAGGGAGTGAGAGGCCACGGCTTTGTGGGTGGCCCAGTGTGAGTGGGGCTCTGCTGGACTTTCTGCAGCAGTTGCCAGGCTGCCACCTGCTAAAGAAGAGGATGTGTCACCCATACCTGCTGCTGGAATTTCTCCCTGGGCAGAGGTGAGGAAGGAAAAAAGCAGTGGGGGCAGGGACAGGACGGGTATCTCAGGCAGGGAAATGGAAATCTTCCAGAAGAGCACCCAGGGCCAGGACCATCCTGGCTGGCCTGCAGGCACCAAGTCGGCCGGCATGCTGTCACTCGTGTGGCTCTATGGCCCTTCCTCTAGGCTTTCAAGTCCTTGTATATATTCAGGTGTTTTACCTGGGACGGGTGGGAATAGTTCAGCAGCAACTGGCCTGGGGCTCAGCTCACGTTTACTCACAGATGCCTCGGCACGGTGCCCCAGCTTTGCAATGAGGACGCTTGTTGCGTGGGGGCTGCTGGCTGAATGGGAGACGATTCCCCACCACTGACCAACTTCAGAATTGTTTACAACTGGAGCAAGTGCCCTGATACGGTTTTCCTCTGTGTAACTGGTGGGTTCTGTGTTTTTTTTCTCTTTTTCGTTTTTGGTTCAAGGTAGATTTTATTCCTCTTTTTTGTATTTACAGATATAAGCATGGAAATAATTTATTCATATAAATACATGTATGTGCAGGGAATAATTGTTTTTTCTGTTTTATTTTTTAAATTTTATTTCTTTTTAATTTTGAATTTTATTTTATATTTTTATACAGCATGTTCTTATTGGTTATCTATTTTATACATATAAATGTATACATGCCAATCCCAGTCTCTCAACTCCTCCCACCACCACCCCCCCAACAGCTTTCCCCCCTTGTTGTCCATACGTTTGTTGTCTACATCTGTTGCTCTATTTATGCCTTGCAAAATGGTTAATCTGTACAGTTTTTCTAGGTTCCACATATATGCATGAATATACAAGATTTGTTTTTCTCTTTCTGACTTACTTCACTCTGTATGACAGTCTCTAGATCCATCGACGTCTCTACAAATGACCCAATTTCATTCCTTTTCATGGCTGAGTAATATTCCATTTTATATATGTACCACAGCTTTATGCATTCGTCTGTCTGTGGGCATTTAGGTTGCTTCCATTACCTCGATATTGTAAATAGTGATGCATTGAACATTGCGGTGAATGACTCTTTTTGATTTATGGTTTTGTCTGGGTATATGTCCAGTACTGGGATTGCTGTATCATATGGTAATTCTATTGTTAGTTTCTTAAGAAATTCCATATTGTTCTCCATAATGACTGTATCATTTTATATTCCCAACAATAGTGGAAGAGGGTTCCTTTTCTCCAGACCCTTTCCAGCATTTTTTGTTTGTAGATTTTCAATGATGCCTATTCTACCAGGTGTGAGGTGATACCTCATTGTTGAATCCATTTCGTTGAGCAAGGGGTAGCTCTTGTCTATTACATATTTGGCTTATGGAACGGTATCTGTGCTAATTTCAATCTCTGCTTTAATGCAGCACCCCAACTCACCTTCCCCCTTAAGCAGGCATAAGTTGGTTTTCTAAATTTGAGACCCTGTTCTGTTTTGTAATTCAGTTCATGTGTAGCCAAGTTCACATTCCGTGTATTAGTGATACCTTATGATGTTTCTTTTTCTGTGTGACTTATTTCACTTAGAATCATCGTGCCTCAATCCACTCATTATGCTGGTACGGGCCTGGTGACATAGATTTCATTGCTGAGTGGTATTCTGTTGTACAGAAGTACCGCAACTTCTTTATCCATTATTTGCTCTCTGGGATATTTAACTTGTGCCGTAGAAGAGATTCCTGTAAAAAGAGCCGTCCCAAATTTTGGGTTGCTGTGTCTTTTTGATATTAATTTCCCTAAGCTATAGGACCATAAGTGGAAGTGCCCTAGGCTCTGTTGCTTTGTTTTTTAGATGTTTCAGGAAACACCATACACTTCACCCGAGTGTCTGTTGGCAATTTACCTCCCGCCCATCAGCATAACAAGGCTCCCAGTTCTCAATGGCCTGTTGCCTTTCTGGATTTTACACTTTTTTCAGATGGCCCTTTTGACCGGGGGGAAGTGAGACTTCATTGTAGTGCAGATTTCCTTTGCAAGCTTGCTTGGTTGGCCAAAAAGGGCGTATGCGTTTTTTCCTGAATATATTCAGGAAAAAACGCATACGCCCTTTTTGGCCAAGTGCATCATTGTGGACGTTCTGCCTCTTTTCCTATGCTTTCAATGCAATTCCAGTCTACCTCCTGAAATCGGTTTCCTGCAATTCTGCCCCGCTTTCAAGTCCTCTTGGCAGCCTTACTTCAGTCTATTTTCGGACGATAGCTATCATTTATAACTCTGCAGGTTTGTGAATTACAGTGCCCCTGAGCTCCTTTCTTCAACTCGCTTTCTTTTGAGCTGGCCGCAACACCGCAGGATGGCTTCAGGCCCTAATCTGGTTCCGGTACGGCACACTGAGCCTTTGGTTATTTCCTCTTCCTGGTGGGAAATGAGAGTTAAATTTGCCCGTCCAGACACCTCCAGCTAGCCTCTCATTGGTTCTCGCTATTCCTGTTCATCTTCCACAGAAATTGCAAACTGTGCCAAACAGGAGGTTAAAGGCGCTGACTCTCCAATTGGGGAGAGTGTTAGTAAAGAGTCTGGAATGTTGCACGCGAGTACCAGGGGAGGAAAACTGAGACATATTTGAACACGTCTCCCGTTCACATGGTTGATCATACTTGGGTTCCACATGCATGTTTTAGCTGAAGGAAGAATACCTTAAACCTGGAGAGTTAAGACCCGTGGAATGGGTACCGTGCAATATGACTTCAAAGGGTCTTCATTTGCTCGCCGAATCTCTCCAATCCTATCACTGCTGCGTTAATTACCCTTGTACACACGCTTGATTCTCTTTTGGAGGCATAGCAATCCATAGGTTTTAAGATACTTACTAGTCTGGTATATTCTTAGGCGTTTAATATGGGGTGTGGAGTCCATTTCGTTGAGCAAGGAGTAGCTCTTGTCTATTCCATATTTGGCTTAAGGAACTTTATCTGTGCTCATTTCAGTCTCTGGTTTTATGCAGCACCCCAACTCACCTTTCCACTTAAGCAAGCATAAGTTGGTTTTCTAAATTTGAGACCCTGTTCTGTTTTGTAATTCAGTTCCTCTGTAGCCAAGTTTAAATTCCATGTATTAGTGATATTTTTTGATGTTTCTTTTTCTGTGTGACTTATTTCAGTTAGAATCACCATACCCGAATACACTCATTATGCTGCTACGGGCCTGGTGACATAGATTTCATTGCTGAGTGATATTGCTTTGTACATGAGTACCACAACTTCTTTATCCATTTTTCACTTTCTGTGATATTGAACTTGTACGGTAAACGAGGTTCTTGTAAACAGAGGCGTCCCAAACTTTGGGGTGGCTGTGTCTTTTTGATTTTAATTTCCCTAAGCTATAGGACCATAAGTGGAAGTGCACTAGGCTCTGTTGCTTTGTTTTTTAGATGTTTCAGGAAACACCATACACTTCTCCGGAGTGGCTGTTGGCAATTTACATCCCGCCCATCAGCATAACAAGGCTCCCAGTTCTCCATGTCCTGTCCTGCCTTTCTGGATTTTACACTTTTTTCAGATGGCCCTTTTGACCGGGGGGAAGTGAGACTTCATTGTAGTGCAGATTTCCTTTGCAAGCTTGCTTGGTTGGCCAAAAAGGGCGTATGCGTTTTTTCCTGAATATATTCAGGAAAAAACGCATACGCCCTTTTTGGCCAAGTGCATCACTGTGGACGTTCTGCCTCTTTTCCTATGCTTGAAATGCAATTCCAGTCTACCTCCTGAAATCGGTTTCCTGCAATTCTGCCCCGCTTTCAAGTCCTCTTGGCAGCCTTACTTCAGTCTATTTTTGGACGATAGCTGTCATTTATAACCCTTCGGTTTGTGAATTACAGTGCCCCTGAGCTCCTTTCTTCAACTCGCTTTCTTGTGAGCTGGCCGCAACACCGCAGGATGTCTTCAGGCCCTAATGTGGTTCCGGCATGGCACGCTGAGCCTTTGGTTAATTCCTCTTCCTGGTGGGAAATGAGAGTTAAATTTGCCCATCCAGACACCTCCAGCTAGTCTTTCAATGGTTCTCGCTATTCCTGTTCATCTTCCACAGAAATTGCAAACTGGACCAAACAGGAGGTTAAAGGTGCTGACTCTCCAAGTGGGGAGAGTGTTAGTAAAGCGTCTGGAATGTTGCACCCGAGTACCAGGGTACGAAAACTGAGACATATTTGAACACGTCTCCCGATCACATGGTTGATCATACTTGGGTTCCACATGCATGTTTTAGCTGAAGGAAGAATACCTAAAACCTGGGTAGTTGAAACCCGTGGAATGGGTACCATGCAATATGACTTCAAAGGGTCTTCATTTGCTCACCGAACCTGTCCAATCCTATCACTGCTGCGTTTATGCCCCTGTACACATGCTTGATTCTCTTTCGGAGACATAGCAATCCATAGGTTTTAAGATACTTACTAGTCAGGTACATTCTTAGGCGTTTAATATGCGGTGTTGAGTCCATTTCGTTGAGCAAGGAGTAGCTCTTGTCTATTCCATATTTGGCTTAAGGAACTTTATCTGTGCTCATTTCAATCTCTGGTTTTATGCAGCACCCCAACTCACCTTTACCCTTAAGCAAGCATAAGTTGGTTTTCTAAATTTGAGACCCTGTTCTGTTTTGGAATGCAGTTCCTGTGTAGCCAAGTTTACATTCCGTGTATTAGTGATATCTTATGATGTTTCTTTTTCTGTGTGACTTATTTCAGTTAGAATCATCATACCTGAATCCACTCATTGTGCTGCTAAGGGCCTGATGACACAGATTTCATTGCTGAGTGATATTGCTTTGTAAGTAAATACCACAACTTCTTTATCCATTTTTCACTTTCTGCGATGTTGAACTTGTACGGTAAACGAGGTTCTTCTGAACGGAGGCGTCCCAAACTTTGGGGTGGCTGTGTCTTTTTGATTTTAATTTCCCTAAGCTATAGGACCATAAGTGGAAGTGCCCTAGGCTCTGATGCTTTGTTTTTTAGATGTTTCAGGAAACACCATACACTTCTCCTGAGTGTCTGTTGGCAATTTACATCCCGCCCATCAGCATAACAAGGCTCCCAGTTCTCCATGGCCTGTCCTGCCTTTCTGGAGTTTACACTTTTTTCAGATGGCCCTTTTGACCGGGGAGAAGTGAGACTTCATTGTAGTTCAGATTTCCTTTGCAAGTTTGCTTGGTTGGCCAAAAAGGGCGTATGCGTTTTTTCCTGAATATATTCAGGAAAAAACGCATACGCCCTTTTTGGCCAAGTGCATCATTTTGGACGTTCTGCCTCTTTTCCTATGCTTTCAATGCAATTCCAGTCTACCTCCTGAAATCGGTTTCCTGCAATTCTGCCCCACTTTCAAGTCCTCTTGGCAGCCTTACTTCAGTGTATTTTTGGACGATAGCTGTCATTTATAACTCTGCAGGTTTGTGAATTACAGTGCCCCTGAGCTCCTTTCTTCAACTCGCTTTCTTGTGACCTGGCCGCAACACCGCAGGATGTCTTCAGGCCCTAATCTGGTTCCGGCACGGCACGCTGAGCCTTTGGTTAATTCCTCTTCCTGGTGGGAAATGAGAGTTAAATTTGCCCGTCCAGACACCTCCAGCTAGTCTCTCATTGGTTCTCGCTATTCCTGTTCATCTTCCACAGAAATTGCAAACTTGGCCAAACAGGAGGTTAAAGGGACTGACTCTCCAAGTGGGGAGAGTGTTAGTAAAGCGTCTGGAATTTTGCACCCGAGTACCAGGGTACGAAAACTGAGACATATTTGAACACGTCTCCCGATCACATGGTTGATCATACTCTAGGTTCCACATGCATGTTTTAGCTGAAGGAAGAATACCTTACACCTGGGTAGTTGAAACCCGTGGAATGGGTACCATGCAATATGACTTCAAAGGGTCTTCATTTGCTCACGAACCCCTCCAATCCTATCACTGCTGCATTTATGCCCCTGTACACATGCTTGATTCTCTTTCGGAGACATAGCAATCCATAGGTTTTAAGATACTTACTATTCAGGTACATTCTTAGGCGTTTAATATGCGGTGTTGAGTCCATTTCGTTGAGCAAGGAGTAGCTCTTGTCTATTCCATATTTGGCTTAAGGAACTTTATCTGTGCTCATTTCAATCTCTGGTTTTATGCAGCACCCCAACTCACCTTTACCCTTAAGCAAGCATAAGTTGGTTTTCTAAATTTGAGACCCTGTTCTGTTCTGTAATTCAGTTCCTGTGTAGCCAAGTTTACATTCCGTGTATTACTGATATCTTATGATGTTTCTTTTTCTGTGTGACTTATTTCAGTTAGAATCATCATACCTGAATCCACTCATTGTGCTGCTAAGGGCCTGATGACACAGATTTCATTGCTGAGTGATATTGCTTTGTAAGTAAATACCACAACTTCTTTATCCATTTTTCACTTTCTGCGATGTTGAACTTGTACTGTAAACGAGGTTCTTGTAAACAGAGCCATTCCAAACTTTGGGGTGGCTGTGTCTTTTTGATTTTAATTTCCCTAAGCTATAGGACCATAAGTGGAAGTGCCCTAGGTTCTGTTGCTTTGTTTTTTAGATGTTTCAGGAAACACCATACACTTCTCCCGAGTGGTTGTTGGCAATTTACATCGCGCCCATCAGCATAACAAGGCTCCCAGTTCTCCATGGCCTGTCCTGCCTTTCTGGATTTTACACTTTTTTCAGATGGCCCTTTTGACCGGGGGGAAGTGAGACTTCATTGTAGTGCAGATTTCCTTTGCAAGCTTGCTTGGTTGGCCAAAAAGGGCGTATGCGTTTTTTCCTGAATATATTCAGGAAAAAACGCATACGCCCTTTTTGGCCAAGTGCATCATTGTGGACGTTAGGCCTCTTTTCCTGTGCTTTCAATGCAATTCCAGTCTACCTCCTGAAATCGGTTTCCTGCAATTCTGCCCCGCTTTCAAGTCCTCTTGGCAGCCTTACTTCAGTATATTTTTGGACGATAGCTGTCATTTATAACTCTGCAGCTTTGTGAATTACAGTGCCCCTGAGCTCCTTTCTACAACTCGCTTTCTTGTGAGCTGGCCGCAACACCGCAGGATGGCTTCAGGCCCTAATCTGGTTCCGGCACGGCACGCTAAGCCTTTGGTTAATTCCTCTTCCTGGTGGGAAATGAGAGTTAAATTTACCCGTCCAGACACCTCCAGCTAGTCTCTCATTGGTTCTCGCTATTCCTGTTCATCTTCCGCAGAAATTGCAAACTGGGCCAAACAGGAGGTTAAAGGCACTGACTCTCCAAGTCGGGAGAGTGTTAGTAAAGCGTCTGGAATGTTGCACCCGAGTACCAGGGTACGAAAACTGAGACATATTTGAACACGTCTCCCGATCACATGGTTGATCATACTCTAGGTTCCACATGCATGTTTTAGCTGAAGGAAGAATACCTTAAACCTGGGTATTTGAAACCCGTGGAATGGGTACCATGCAATATGACTTCAAAGGGTCTTCATTTGCTCACCGAACCTGTCCAATCCTATCACTGCTGCGTTTATGCCCCTGTACACATGCTTGATTCTCTTTCGGAGACATAGCAATCCATAGGTTTTAAGATACTTACTAGTCAGGTACATTCTTAGGCGTTTAATATGCGGTGTTGAGTCCATTTCGTTGAGCAAGGAGTAGCTCTTGTCTATTCCATATTTGGCTTAAGGAACTTTATCTGTGCTCATTTCAATCTCTGGTTTTATGCAGCACCCCAACTCACCTTTACCCTTAAGCAAGCATAAGTTGGTTTTCTAAATTTGAGACCCTGTTCTGTTTTGGAATGCAGTTCCTGTGTAGCCAAGTTTACATTCCGTGTATTAGTGATATCTTATGATGTTTCTTTTTCTGTGTGACTTATTTCAGTTAGAATCATCATACCTGAATCCACTCATTGTGCTGCTAAGGGCCTGATGACACAGATTTCATTGCTGAGTGATATTGCTTTGTAAGTAAATACCACAACTTCTTTATCCATTTTTCACTTTCTGCGATGTTGAACTTGTACGGTAAACGAGGTTCTTCTGAACGGAGGCGTCCCAAACTTTGGGGTGGCTGTGTCTTTTTGATTTTAATTTCCCTAAGCTATAGGACCATAAGTGGAAGTGCCCTAGGCTCTGATGCTTTGTTTTTTAGATGTTTCAGGAAACACCATACACTTCTCCTGAGTGTCTGTTGGCAATTTACATCCCGCCCATCAGCATAACAAGGCTCCCAGTTCTCCATGGCCTGTCCTGCCTTTCTGGAGTTTACACTTTTTTCAGATGGCCCTTTTGACCGGGGAGAAGTGAGACTTCATTGTAGTTCAGATTTCCTTTGCAAGTTTGCTTGGTTGGCCAAAAAGGGCGTATGCGTTTTTTCCTGAATATATTCAGGAAAAAACGCATACGCCCTTTTTGGCCAAGTGCATCATTTTGGACGTTCTGCCTCTTTTCCTATGCTTTCAATGCAATTCCAGTCTACCTCCTGAAATCGGTTTCCTGCAATTCTGCCCCACTTTCAAGTCCTCTTGGCAGCCTTACTTCAGTCTATTTTTGGACGATAGCTGTCATTTATAACTCTGCAGGTTTGTGAATTACAGTGCCCCTGAGCTCCTTTCTTCAACTCGCTTTCTTGTGACCTGGCCGCAACACCGCAGGATGTCTTCAGGCCCTAATCTGGTTCCGGCACGGCACGCTGAGCCTTTGGTTAATTCCTCTTCCTGGTGGGAAATGAGAGTTAAATTTGCCCGTCCAGACACCTCCAGCTAGTCTCTCATTGGTTCTCGCTATTCCTGTTCATCTTCCACAGAAATTGCAAACTTGGCCAAACAGGAGGTTAAAGGGACTGACTCTCCAAGTGGGGAGAGTGTTAGTAAAGCGTCTGGAATTTTGCACCCGAGTACCAGGGTACGAAAACTGAGACATATTTGAACACGTCTCCCGATCACATGGTTGATCATACTCTAGGTTCCACATGCATGTTTTAGCTGAAGGAAGAATACCTTACACCTGGGTAGTTGAAACCCGTGGAATGGGTACCATGCAATATGACTTCAAAGGGTCTTCATTTGCTCACGAACCCCTCCAATCCTATCACTGCTGCATTTATGCCCCTGTACACATGCTTGATTCTCTTTCGGAGACATAGCAATCCATAGGTTTTAAGATACTTACTATTCAGGTACATTCTTAGGCGTTTAATATGCGGTGTTGAGTCCATTTCGTTGAGAAAGGAGTAGCTCTTGTCTATTCCATATTTGGCTTAAGGAACTTTATCTGTGCTCATTTCAATCTCTGGTTTTATGCAGCACCCCAACTCACCTTTACCCTTAAGCAAGCATAAGTTGGTTTTCTAAATTTGAGACCCTGTTCTGTTCTGTAATTCAGTTCCTGTGTAGCCAAGTTTACATTCCGTGTATTACTGATATCTTATGATGTTTCTTTTTCTGTGTGACTTATTTCAGTTAGAATCATCATACCTGAATCCACTCATTGTGCTGCTAAGGGCCTGATGACACAGATTTCATTGCTGAGTGATATTGCTTTGTAAGTAAATACCACAACTTCTTTATCCATTTTTCACTTTCTGCGATGTTGAACTTGTACTGTAAACGAGGTTCTTGTAAACAGAGCCATTCCAAACTTTGGGGTGGCTGTGTCTTTTTGATTTTAATTTCCCTAAGCTATAGGACCATAAGTGGAAGTGCCCGAGGTTCTGTTGCTTTGTTTTTTAGATGTTTCAGGAAACACCATACACTTCTCCCGAGTGGTTGTTGGCAATTTACATCGCGCCCATCAACATAACAAGGCTCCCAGTTCTCCATGGCCTGTCCTGCCTTTCTGGATTTTACACTTTTTTCAGATGGCCCTTTTGACCGGGGGGAAGTGAGACTTCATTGTAGTGCAGATTTCCTTTGCAAGCTTGCTTGGTTGGCCAAAAAGGGCGTATGCGTTTTTTCCTGAATATATTCAGGAAAAAACGCATACGCCCTTTTTGGCCAAGTGCATCATTGTGGACGTTAGGCCTCTTTTCCTGTGCTTTCAATGCAATTCCAGTCTACCTCCTGAAATTGGTTTCCTGCAATTCTGCCCCGCTTTCAAGTCCTCTTGGCAACCTTACTTCAGTATATTTTTGGACGATAGCTGTCATTTATAACTCTGCAGCTTTGTGAATTACAGTGCCCCTGAGCTCCTTTCTACAACTCGCTTTCTTGTGAGCTGGCCGCAACACCGCAGGATGGCTTCAGGCCCTAATCTGGTTCCGGCACGGCACGCTAAGCCTTTGGTTAATTCCTCTTCCTGGTGGGAAATGAGAGTTAAATTTACCCGTCCAGACACCTCCAGCTAGTCTCTCATTGGTTCTCGCTATTCCTGTTCATCTTCCGCAGAAATTGCAAACTGGGCCAAACAGGAGGTTAAAGGGACGGACTCTCCAAGTCGGGAGAGTGTTAGTAAAGCGTCTGGAATGTTGCACCCGAGTACCAGGGTACGAAAACTGAGACATATTTGAACACGTCTCCCGATCACATGGTTGATCATACTCTAGGTTCCACATGCATGTTTTAGCTGAAGGAAGAATACCTTAAACCTGGGTATTTGAAACCCGTGGAATAGGTACCATGCAATATGACTTCAAAGGGTCTTCATTTGCTCACCGAACCTGTCCAATCCTATCACTGCTGCGTTTATGCCCCTGTACACATGCTTGATTCTCTTTCGGAGACATAGCAATCCATAGGTTTTAAGATACTTACTAGTCAGGTACATTCTTAGGCGTTTAATATGCGGTGTTGAGTCCATTTCGTTGAGCAAGGAGTAGCTCTTGTCTATTCCATATTTGGCTTAAGGAACTTTATCTGTGCTCATTTCAATCTCTGGTTTTATGCAGCACCCCTACTCACCTTTACCCTTAAGCAAGCATAAGTTGGTTTTCTAAATTTGAGACCCTGTTCTGTTTTGGAATGCAGTTCCTGTGTAGCCAAGTTTACATTCCGTGTATTAGTGATATCTTATGATGTTTCTTTTTCTGTGTGACTTATTTCAGTTAGAATCATCATACCTGAATCCACTCATTGTGCTGCTAAGGGCCTGATGACACAGATTTCATTGCTGAGTGATATTGCTTTGTAAGTAAATACCACAACTTCTTTATCCATTTTTCACTTTCTGCGATGTTGAACTTGTACGGTAAACGAGGTTCTTCTGAACGGAGGCGTCCCAAACTTTGGGGTGGCTGTGTCTTTTTGATTTTAATTTCCCTAAGCTATAGGACCATAAGTGGAAGTGCCCTAGGCTCTGATGCTTTGTTTTTTAGATGTTTCAGGAAACACCATACACTTCTCCTGAGTGTCTGTTGGCAATTTACATCCCGCCCATCAGCATAACAAGGCTCCCAGTTCTCCATGGCCTGTCCTGCCTTTCTGGAGTTTACACTTTTTTCAGATGGCCCTTTTGACCGGGGAGAAGTGAGACTTCATTGTAGTTCAGATTTCCTTTGCAAGTTTGCTTGGTTGGCCAAAAAGGGCGTATGCGTTTTTTCCTGAATATATTCAGGAAAAAACGCATACGCCCTTTTTGGCCAAGTGCATCATTTTGGACGTTCTGCCTCTTTTCCTATGCTTTCAATGCAATTCCAGTCTACCTCCTGAAATCGGTTTCCTGCAATTCTGCCCCACTTTCAAGTCCTCTTGGCAGCCTTACTTCAGTCTATTTTTGGACGATAGCTGTCATTTATAACTCTGCAGGTTTGTGAATTACAGTGCCCCTGAGCTCCTTTCTTCAACTCGCTTTCTTGTGACCTGGCCGCAACACCGCAGGATGTCTTCAGGCCCTAATCTGGTTCCGGCACGGCACGCTGAGCCTTTGGTTAATTCCTCTTCCTGGTGGGAAATGAGAGTTAAATTTGCCCGTCCAGACACCTCCAGCTAGTCTCTCATTGGTTCTCGCTATTCCTGTTCATCTTCCACAGAAATTGCAAACTGGGCCAAACAGGAGGTTAAAGGGACTGACTCTCCAAGTGGGGAGAGTGTTAGTAAAGCGTCTGGAATTTTGCACCCGAGTACCAGGGTACGAAAACTGAGACATATTTGAACACGTCTCCCGATCACATGGTTGATCATACTCTAGGTTCCACATGCATGTTTTAGCTGAAGGAAGAATACCTTACACCTGGGTAGTTGAAACCCGTGGAATGGGTACCATGCAATATGACTTCAAAGGGTCTTCATTTGCTCACGAACCCCTCCAATCCTATCACTGCTGCATTTATGCCCCTGTACACATGCTTGATTCTCTTTCGGAGACATAGCAATCCATAGGTTTTAAGATACTTACTATTCAGGTACATTCTTAGGCGTTTAATATGCGTTGTTGAGTCCATTTCGTTGAGCAAGGAGTAGCTCTTGTCTATTCCATATTTGGCTTAAGAAACTTTATCTGTGCTCATTTCAATCTCTGGTTTTATGCAGCACCCCAACTCACCTTTCCCCTTAAGCAAGCATAAGTTGGTTTTCTAAATTTGAGACCCTGTTCTGTTCTGTAATTCAGTTCCTGTGTAGCCAAGTTTACATTCCGTGTATTAGTGATATCTTATGATGTTTCTTTTTCTGTGTGACTTATTTCAGTTAGAATCATCATACCTGAATCCACTCATTGTGCTGCTAAGGGCCTGATGACATAGATTTCATTGCTGAGTGATACTGCATTGTACGTAAGTACCACAACTTCTTTATCCATTTTTCACTTTCTGCGATGTTGAACTTGTACTGTAAACGAGGTTCTTGTAAACAGAGCCGTTCCAAACTTTGGGGTGGCTGTGTCTTTTTGATTTTAATTTCCCTAAGCTATAGGACCATAAGTGGAAGTGCCCTAGGCTCTGTTGCTTTGTTTTTTAGATGTTTCAGGAAACACCATACACTTCTCCCAAGTGTCTGTTGGCAATTTACATCCCGCCCATCAGCATAACAAGGCTCCCAGTTCTCCATGGCCTGTCCTGCCTTTCTGGATTTTACACTTTTTTCAGATGGCCCTTTTGACCGTGGGGAAGTGAGACTTCATTGTAGTGCAGATTTCCTTCGCAAGCTTGCTTGGTTGGCCAAAAAGGGCGTATGCGTTTTTTCCTGAATATATTCAGGAAAAAACGCATACACCCTTTTTGGCCAAGTGCATCATTGTGGACGTTCTGCCTCTTTTCCTATGCTTTCAATACAATTCCAGTCTACCTCCTGAAATCGGTTTCCTGCAATTCTGCCCCGCTTTCAAGTCCTCTTGGCAGCCTTACTTCAGTCTATTTTTGGACGATAGCTGTCATTTATAACGCTGCAGGTTTGTGAATTACAGTGCCCCTGAGCTCCTTTCTTCAACTCGCTTTCTTGTGACCTGGCCGCAACACCGCAGGATGTCTTCAGGCCCTAATCTGGTTCTGGCACGGCACGCTGAGCCTTTGGTAAATTCCTCTTCCTGGTGGGAAATGAGAGTTATATTTGCCCATCCAGACACCTCCAGCTAGTCTTTCATTGGTTCTCGCTATTCCTGTTCATCTTCCACATAAATTGCAAACTGGGCCAAACAGGAAGTTAAAGGGACTGACTCTCCAAGTGGGGAGAGTGTTAGTAAAGCGTCTGGAATGTTGCACCCGAGTACCAGGGGAGGAAAACTGAGACATATTTGAACACGTCTCCCTTTCACATGGTTGATCATACTCTGGGTTCCACATGCATGTTTTAGCTGAAAGAAGAATATCTTAAACCTGGAGAGTTGAGACCCGTGTAATGGGTACCATGCAATATGACTTCAAAGGGTCTTCATTTGCTCACGAACCTCTCCAATCCTATCACTGCTGCGTTTATGCCCCTGTACACATGCTTGATTCTCTTTCGGAGACATAGCAATCCATAGGTTTTAAGATACTTACTAGTCAGGTACATTCTTAGGCGTTTAATATGGGGTTTTGTGTCCATTTCGTTGAGCAAGGAGTAGCTCTTGTCTATTCCATATTTGGCTTAAGGAACTTTATCTGTGCTCATTTCAATCTCTGGTTTTATGCAGCACCCCAACTCACCTTTCACCTTAAGCAAGCATAAGTTGGTTTTCTAAATTTGAGACCCTGTTCTGTTTTGGAATGAAGTTCTTGTGTAGCCAAGTTTACATTCCGTGTATTAGTGATATCTTATGATGTTTCTTTTTCTGTGTGACTTATTTCAGTTAGAATTATCGTACCTTAATCCACTCATTATGCTGCTACGGGCCTGATGACATAGATTTCATTGCTGAGTGATACTGCATTGTACGTAAGTACCACAAGTTCTTTATCCATTTTTCACTTTCTGCGATGTTGAACTTGTACTGTAAACGAGGTTCTTGTAAACAGAGGCGTCCCAAACTTTGGGGTGGCTGTGTCTTTTTGATTTTAATTTCCCTAAGCTATAGGACCATAAGTGGAAGTGCCCTAGGCTCTGTTGCTTTGTTTTTTAGATGTTTCAGGAAACACCATACACTTCTCCCGAGTGGTTGTTGGCAATTTACATCCCGCCCATCAGCATAACAAGGCTCCCAGTTCTCCATGGCCTGTCCTGCCTTTCTGGATTTTACACTTTTTTCAGATGGCCCTTTTGACCGGGGGGAAGTGAGACTTCATTGTAGTGCAGATTTCCTTTGCAAGCTTGCTTTGTCGGCCGAAAAGTGCGTATGCGTTTTTTCCTGAATATATTCAGGAAAAAACGCATACGCCCTTTTTGGCCAAGTGCATCATTGTGGACGTTCTGCCTCTTTTCCTATGCTTTCAATGCAATTCCAGTCTACCTCCTGAAATCGGTTTCCTGCAATTCTGCCCCGCTTTCAAGTCCTCTTGGCAGCCTTACTTCAGTCTATTTTTGGACGATAGCTGTCATTTATAACTCTGCAGGTTTGTGAATTACAGTGCCCCTGAGCTCCTTTCTTCAACTCGCTTTCTTGTGACCTGGCCGCAACACCGCAGGATGTCTTCAGGCCCTAATCTTGTTCTGGCACGGCACGCTGAGCCTTTGGTTAATTCCTCTTCCTGGTGGGAAATGAGAGTTAAATTTGCCCATCCAGACACCTCCAGCTAGTCTCTCATTGTTTCTCGCTATTCCTGTTCATCTTCCACAGAAATTGCAAACTGGGCCAAACAGGAGGTTAAAGGGACTGACTCTCCAAGTGGGGAGAGTGTTAGTAAAGCGTCTGGAATGTTGCACCCGAGTACCAGGGTACGAAAACTGAGACATATTTGAACACGTCTCCCGATCACATGGTTGATCATACTCTAGGTTCCACATGCATGTTTTAGCTGAAGGAAGAATACCTTAAACCTGGGTAGTTGAAACCCGTGGAAAGGGTACCATGCAATATGACTTCAAAGGGTCTTCATTTGCTCACCGAACCTCTCCAATCCTATCACTGCTGCGTTTATGCCCCTGTACACATGCTTGATTCTCTTTTGGAGACATAGCAATCCATAGGTTTTAAGATACTTACTAGTCAGGTACATTCTTAGGCGTTTAATATGCGGTGTTGAGTCCATTTCGTTGAGCAAGGAGTAGCTCTTGTCTATTCCATATTTGGCTTAAGGAACTTTATCTGTGCTCATTTCAATCTCTGGTTTTATGCAGCACCCCAACTCACCTTTACCCTTAAGCAAGCATAAGTTGGTTTTCTAAGTTTGAGACCCTGTTCTGTTCTGTAATTCAGTTCCTGTGTAGCCAAGTTTACATTCCATGTATTACTGATATCTTATGATGTTTCTTTTTCTGTGTGACTTATTTCAGTTAGAATCATCATACCTGAATCCACTCATTGTGCTGCTAAGGGCCTGATGACACAGATTTCATTGCTGAGTGATATTGCTTTGTAAGTAAATACCACAACTTCTTTATCCATTTTTCACTTTCTACAATGTTGAACTTGTACTGTAAACGAGGTTCTTGTAAAGAGAGGCGTCCCAAACTTTGGGGTGGCTGTGTCTTTTTGATTTTAATTTCCCTAAGCTATAGGACCATAAGTGGCAGTGTCCTAGGCTCTGTTGCATTGTTTTTTAGATGTTTCAGGAAACACCATACACTTCTCCCGAGTGTCTGTTGGCAATTTACATCCCGCCCTTCAGAATAACAAGGCTCCCAGTTCTCCATGGCCTGTCCTGCCTTTCTGGATTTTACACTTTTTTCAGATGGCCCTTTTGACCGGGGGGAAGTGAGACTTCATTGTAGTGCAGATTTCCTTTGCAAGCTTGCTTGGTTGGCCAAAAAGGGCGTATGCGTTTTTTCCTGAATATATTCAGGAAAAACGCATACGCCCTTTTTGGCCAAGTGCATCATTGTGGACGTTCTGCCTCTTTTCCTATGCTTTCAATGCAATTCCAGTCTACCTCCTGAAATCGGTTTCCTGCAATTCTGCCCCGCTTTCAAGTCCTCTTGGCAGCCTTACTTCAGTCTATTTTTGGACGATAGCTGTCATTTATAACTCTGCAGGTTTGTGAATTACAGTGCCCCTGAGCTCCTTTCTTCAACTCGCTTTCTTGTGAGCTGGCCGCAACACCGCAGGATGGCTTCAGGCCCTAATCTGGTTCTGGCACGGCACGCTGAGCCTTTGGTTAATTCCTCTTCCTGGTGGGAAATGAGAGTTAAATTTGCCCGTCCAGACACCTCCAGCTAGTCTCTCATTGGTTCTCGCTATTCCTGTTCATCTTCCGCAGAAATTGCAAACTGGGCCAAACAGGAGGTTAAAGGGACGGACTCTCCAAGTCGGGAGAGTGTTAGTAAAGCGTCTGGAATGTTGCACCCGAGTACCAGGGTACGAAAACTGAGAAATATTTGAACACGTCTCCCGATCACATGGTTGATCATACTCTAGGTTCCACATGCATGTTTTAGCTGAAGGAAGAATACCTTAAACCTGGGTAGTTGAAACCCGTGGAATGGGTACCATGCAATATGACTTCAAAGGGTCTTCATTTGCTCACCAAACCTCTCCAATCCTATCACTGCTGCGTTTATGCCCCTGAACACATGCTTGATTCTCTTTCGGAGACATAGCAATCCATAGGTTTTAAGATACTTACTAGTCAGGTACATTCTTAGGCGTTTAATATGCGGTGTTGAGTCCATTTCGTTGAGCAAGGAGTAGCTCTTGTCTATTCCATATTTGGCTTAAGGAACTTTATCTGTGCTCATTTCAATCTCTGGTTTTATGCAGCACCCCAACTCACCTTTCCCCTTAAGCAAGCATAAGTTGGTTTTCTAAATTTGAGACCCTGTTCTGTTCTGTAATTCAGTTCCTGTGTAGCCAAGTTTACATTCCGTGTATTAGTGATATCTTATGATGTTTCTTTTTCTGTGTGACTTATTTCAGTTAGAAACATCGTACCTGAATCCACTCATTAAGCTGCTACGGGCCTGATGACAAAGATTTCATTGCTGAGTGATACTGCATTGTACGTAAGTACCACAACTTCTTTATCCATTTTTCACTTTCTGCGATATTGAACTTTTACAGTAAACGAGGTTCTTGTAAACAGAGGAGTCCCAAACTTTTGGGTGGCTGTGTCTTTTTGATTTTAATTTCCCTAAGCTATAGGACCATAAGTGGAAGTGCCCTAGGCTCTGTTGCTTTGTTTTTTAGATGTTTCAGGAAACACCATACACTTCTCAGGAGTGTCTGTTGACAATTTACATCCCGCCCATCAGCATAACAAAGCTCCCAGTTCTCCATGGCCTGTCCTGCCTTTCTGGATTTTACACCTTTTTCAGATGGCCCTTTTGACCGGGGGGAAGTGAGACTTCTTTGTAGTGCAGATTTCCTTTGCAAGCTTGCTTGGTTGGCCAAAAAGGGCGTATGCATTTTTTCCTGAATATATTCAGGAAAAAACGCATACGCCCTTTTTGGCCAAGTGCATCATTGTGGACGTTCTGCCTCTTTTCCTATGCTTTCAATGCAATTCCAGTCTACCTCCTGAAATCGGTTTCCTGCAATTCTGCCCTGCTTTCAAGTCCTCTTGGCAGCCTTACTTCAGTCTATTTTTGGACGATAGCTGTCATTTATAACTCTGCAGGTTTGTGAATTACAGTGCCCCTGAGCTCCTTTCTTCAACTCGCTTTCTTTTGAGCTGGCCGCAACACCGCAGGATGGCTTCAGGCCCTAATCTGGTTCTGGCACGGCACGCTGAGCCTTTGGTTAATTCCTCTTCCTGGTGGGAAATGAGAGTTAAATTTGCCCGTCCAGACACCTCCAGCTAGTCTCTCATTGGTTCTCGCTATTCCTGTTCATCTTCCGCAGAAATTGCAAACTGGGCCAAACAGGAGGTTAAAGGGACTGACTCTCCAGGTCGGGAGAGTGTTAGTAAAGCGTCTGGAATGTTGCACCCGAGTACCAGGGTACGAAAACTGAGACATATTTGAACACGTCTCCCGATCACATGGTTGATCATACTCTAGGTTCCACATGCATGTTTTAGCTGAAGGAAGAATACCTTAAACCTGGGTAGTTGAAACCCGTGGAATGGGTAGCATGCAATATGACTTCAAAGGGTCTTCATTTGCTCACCGAACCTCTCCAATCCTATCACTGCTGCGTTTATGCCCCTGTACACATGCTTGATTCTCTTTCGGAGACATAGAAATCCATAGGTTTTAAGATACTTACTAGTCAGGTACATTCTTAGGCGTTTAATATGCGGTGTTGAGTCCATTTCGTTGAGCAAGGAGTAGCTCTTGTCTATTCCATATTTGACTTAAGGAACTTTATCTGTGCTCATTTCAATCTCTGGTTTTATGCAGCACCCCACCTCACCTTTACCTTTAAGCAAGAATAAGTTTTTTTTCTAAATTTGAGACCCTGTTCTGTTCTGTAATTCGGTTCCTGTGTAGCCAAGTTTCCATTCCGTGTATTAGTGATATCTTATGATGTTTCTTTTTCTGTGTGACTTATTTCAGTTAGAATCATCATACCTGAATCCACTCATTGTGCTGCTAAGGGCCTGATGACATAGATTTCATTGCTGAGTGATATTGCTTTGTAAGTAAATACCACAACTTCTTTATCCATTTTTCACTTTCTGCGATGTTGAACTTGTACTGTAAACGAGGTTCTTGTAAACAGAGCCGTTTGAAACTTTGGGGTGGCTGTGTCTTTTAGATTTTATATTCCCTAAGCTATAGGACCATAAGTGGAAGTGCCCTAGGCTCTGTTGCTTTGTTTTTTAGATGTTTCAGTTAACACCATACACTTCTCCCGAGTGGTTCTTGGCAATTTACATCCCGCCCTTCAGAATAACAAGGCTCCCAGTTCTCCATGGCCTGTCCTGCCTTTCTGGATTTTACACTTTTTTCAGATGGCCCTTTTGACCGGGGGGAAGTGAGACTTCATTGTAGTGCAGATTTCCTTTGCAAGCTTGCTTGGTTGGCCAAAAAGGGCGTATGCGTTTTTTCCTGAATATATTCAGGAAAAAACGCATACGCCCTTTTTGGCCAAGTGCATCATTGTGGACGTTCTGCCTCTTTTCCTATGCTTTCAATGCAATTCCAGTCTACCTCCTGAAATCGGTTTCCTGCAATTCTGCCCCGCTTTCAAGTCCTCTTGGCAGCCTTACTTCAGTATATTTTTGGACGATAGCTGTCATTTATAACTCTGCAGGTTTGTGAATTACAGTGCCCCTGAGCTCCTTTCTTCAACTCGCTTTCTTGTGACCTGGCCGCAACACCGCAGGATGGCTTCAGGCCCTAATCTGGTTCCGGCACGGCACGCTGAGCCTTTGGTTAATTCCTCTTCCTGGTGGGAAATGAGAGTTAAATTTGCCCGTCCAGACACCTCCAGCTAGTCTCTCATTGGTTCTCACTATTCCTGTTCATCTTCCGCAGAAATTGCAAACTGGGCCAAACAGGAAGTTAAAGGGACTGACTCTCCAAGTGGGGAGAGTGTTAGTAAAGCGTCTGGAATGTTGCACCCGAGTACCAGGGTACGAAAACTGAGACATATTTGAACACATCTCCCGATCACATGGTTGATCATACTCTGGGTTCCACATGCATGTTTTAGCTGAAGGAAGAATACCTAAAACCTGGGTAGTTGAAACCCGTGGAATGGGTACCATGCAATATGACTTCAAAGGGTCTTCATTTGCTCACCGAACCTCTCCAATGCTATCACTGCTGCGTTTATGCCCCTGTACACATGCTTGATTCTCTTTCGGAGACATAGCAATCCATAGGTTTTAAGATACTTACTAGTCAGGTACATTCTTAGGCGTTTAATATGCGGTGTTGAGTCCATTTCATTGAGCAAGGAGTAGCTCTTGTGTATTCCATATTTGGCTTAAGGAACTTTATCTGTGCTCATTTCAATCTCTGGTTTTATGCAGCACCCCAACTCACCTTTCCCCTTAAGCAAGCATAAGTTGGTTTTCTAAATTTGAGACCCTGTTCTGTTCTGTAATTCAGTTCCTGTGTAGCCAAGTTTACATTCCGTGTATTACTGATATCTTATGATGTTTCTTTTTCTGTGTGACTTATGTCAGTTAGAATCATCATACCTGAATCCACTCATTGTGCTGCTAAGGGCCTGATGACACAGATTTCATTGCTGAGTGATATTGCTTTGTAAGTAAATACCACAACTTCTTTATCCATTTTTCACTTTCTGCGATGTTGAACTTGTACTGTAAACGAGGTTCTTGTAAACAGAGGCGTTCCAAATTTTGGGGTGGCTGTGTCTTTTTGATTTTAATTTCCCTAAGCTATAGGACCATAAGTGGAAGTGCCCTAGGTTCTGTTGCTTTGTTTTTTAGATGTTTCAGGAAACACCATACACTTCTCCCGAGTGTCTGTTGGCAATTTACATCCCGCCCATCAGCATATCAAGGCTCCCAGTTCTCCATGGCCTGTCCTGCCTTTCTGGATTTTACACTTTTTTCAGATGGCCCTTTTGACCGGGGGGAAGTGAGACTTCATTGTAGTGCAGATTTCCTTTGCAAGCTTGCTTGGTTGGCCAAAAAGGGCGTATGCGTTTTTTCCTGAATATATTCAGGAAAAAACGCATACGCCCTTTTTGGCCAAGTGCATCATTGTGGACGTTCTGCCTCTTTTCCTATGCTTTCAATGCAATTCCAGTCTACCTCCTGAAATCGGTTTCCTGCAATTCTGCCCCGCTTTCAAGTCCTCTTGGCAGCCTTACTTCAGTCTATTTTTGGACGATAGCTGTCATTTATAACTCTGCAGGTTTGTGAATTACAGTGCCCCTGAGCTCCTTTCTTCAACTCGCTTTCTTGTGAGCTGGCCGCAACACCGCAGGATGGCTTCAGGCCCTAATCTGGTTCTGGCACGGCACGCTGAGCCTTTGGTTAATTCCTCTTCCTGGTGGGAAATGAGAGTTAAATTTGCCCGTCCAGACACCTCCAGCTAGTCTCTCATTGGTTCTCGCTATTCCTGTTCATCTTCCGCAGAAATTGCAAACTGGGCCAAACAGGAGGTTAAAGGGACTGACTCTCCAAGTGGGGAGAGTGTTAGTAAAGCGTCTGGAATGTTGCACCCGAGTACCAGGGTACGAAAACTGAGACATATTTGAACACGTCTCCCGATCACATGGTTGATCATACTCTAGGTTCCACATGCATGTTTTAGCTGAAGGAAGAATACCTTAAACCTGGGTAGTTGAAACCCGTGGAATGGGTACCATGCAATATGACTTCAAAGGGTCTTCATTTGTTCACCGAACCTCTACAATCCTATCACTGCTGCGTTTATGCCCCTGTACACATGCTTGATTCTCTTTCGGAGACATAGAAATCCATAGGTTTTAAGATACTTACTAGTCAGGTACATTCTTAGGCGTTTAATATGCGGTGTTGAGTCCATTTCGTTGAGCAAGCAGTAGCTCTTGTCTATTCCATATTTGACTTAAGGAACTTTATCTGTGCTCATTTCAATCTCTGGTTTTATGCAGCACCCCAACTCACCTTTCCCCTTAAGCAAGCATAAGTTGGTTTTCTAAATTTGAGACCCTGTTCTGTTCTGTAATTCAGTTCCTGTGTAGCCAAGTTTACATTCCGTGTATTAGTGATATCTTATGATGTTTCTTTTTCTGTGTGACTTATTTCAGTTAGAAACATCGTACCTGAATCCACTCATTAAGCTGCTACGGGCCTGATGACAAAGATTTCATTGCTCAGTGATACTGCATTGTACGTAAGTACCACAACTTCTTTATCCATTTTTCACTTTCTGCGATATTGAACTTTTACAGTAAACGAGGTTCTTGTAAACAGAGGAGTCCCAAACTTTTGGGTGGCTGTGTCTTTTTGATTTTAATTTCCCTAAGCTATAGGACCATAAGTGGAAGTGCCCTAGGCTCTGTTGCTTTGTTTTTTAGATGTTTCAGGAAACACCATACACTTCTCAGGAGTGTCTGTTGACAATTTACATCCCGCCCATCAGCATAACAAAGCTCCCAGTTCTCCATGGCCTGTCCTGCCTTTCTGGATTTTACACCTTTTTCAGATGGCCCTTTTGACCGGGGGGAAGTGAGACTTCTTTGTAGTGCAGATTTCCTTTGCAAGCTTGCTTGGTTGGCCAAAAAGGGCGTATGCGTTTTTTCCTGAATATATTCAGGAAAAAACGCATACGCCCTTTTTGGCCAAGTGCATCATTGTGGACGTTCTGCCTCTTTTCCTATGCTTTCAATGCAATTCCAGTCTACCTCCTGAAATCGGTTTCCTGCAATTCTGCCCCGCTTTCAAGTCCTCTTGGCAGCCTTACTTCAGTCTATTTTTGGACGATAGCTGTCATTTATAACTCTGCAGGTTTGTGAATTACAGTGCCCCTGAGCTCCTTTCTTCAACTCGATTTCTTGTGACCTGGCCGCAACACCGCAGGATGTCTTCAGGCCCTAATCTGGTTCTGGCACGGCACGCTGAGCCTTTGGTTAATTCCTCTTCCTGGTGGGAAATGAGAGTTAAATTTGCCCATCCAGACACCTTCAGCTAGTCTCTCATTGGTTCTCGCTATTCCTGTTCATCTTCCACAGAAATTGCAAACTGGGCCAAACAGGAGGTTAAAGGGACTGACTCTCCAAGTGGGGAGAGTGTTAGTAAAGCGTCTGGAATGTTGCACCCGAGTACCAGGGTACGAAAACTGAGACATATTTGAACACGTCTCCCGATCACATGGTTGATCATACTCTAGTTTCCACATGCAAGTTTTAGCTGAAGGAAGAATACCTTAAACCAGGGTAGTTAAAACCCGTGGAATGGGTACCATGTAATATGACTTCAAAGGGTCTTCTTTTGCTCACCGAACCTCTCCAATCCTTTCACTGCTGTGTTTATGCCCCTGTACACATGCTTCATTCTCTTTCGGAGACATAGCAATCCATAGGTTTTAAGATACTTACTAGTCAGGTACATTCTTAGGCGTTTAATATGCGGTGTCGAGTCCATTTCGTTGAGCAAGCAGTAGCTCTTGTCTATTCCATATTTGGCTTAAGGAACTTTATCTGTGCTCATTTCGATCTCTGGTTTTATGCAGCACCCCAACTCACCTTTCCCCTTAAGCAAGCATAAGTTGGTTTTCTAAATTTGAGACCCTGTTCTGTTCTGTAATTCAGTTCCTGTGTAGCCAAGTTTACATTCCGTGTATTACTGATATCTTATGATGTTTCTTTTTCTGTGTGACTTATTTCAGTTAGAATCATCATACCTGAATCCACTCATTGTGCTGCTAAGGGCCTGATGACATAGATTTCATTGCTGAGTGATATTGCTTTGTAAGTAAATACCACAACTTCTTTATCCATTTTTCACTTTCTGCGATGTTGAACTTGTATGGTAAACGAGGTTCTTGTAAACAGAGGCGTCCCAAATTTTGGGGTGGCTGTGTCTTTTTGATTTTAATTTCCCTAAGCTATAGGACCATAAGTGGAAGTGCCCTAGGCTCTGTTGCTTTGTTTTTTAGATGTTTCAGGAAACACCATACACTTCTCCTGAGTGTCTGTTGGCAATTTACATCCCGCCCATCAGCATAACAAGGCTCCCAGTTCTCCATGGCCTGTCCTGCCTTTCTGGATTTTACACTTTTTTCAGATGGCCCTTTTGACCGGGGGGAAGTGAGACTTCATTGTAGTGCAGATTTCCTTTGCAAGTTTGCTTGGTTGGCCAAAAAGGGCGTATGCGTTTTTTCCTGAACATATTCAGGAAAAAACGCATACGCCCTTTTTGGCCAAGTGCATCATTGTGGACGTTCTGCCTCTTTTCCTATGCTTTCAATGCAATTCCAGTCTACCTCCTGAAATCGGTTTCCTGCAATTCTGCCCCGCTTTCAAGTCCTCTTGGCAGCCTTACTTCAGTCTATTTTTGGACGATAGCTGTCATTTATAACTCTGCAGGTTTGTGAATTACAGTGCCCCTGAGCTCCTTTCTTCAACTCACTTTCTTGTGACCTGGCCGCCACACTGCAGGATTGCTTGAGGCCCTAATCTGGTACCGGCACGGCACGCTGAGCCTTTGGTTAATTCCTCTTCCTGGTGGGAAATGAGAGTTAAATTTGCCCGTCCAGACACCTCCATCTAGTCTCCCATTGGTTCTCCCTATTCCTGTTCATCTTCCGCAGAAATTGCAAACTGGGCCAAACAGGAGGTTAAAGGTGCTGACTCTCCAAGTGGGGAGAGTGTTAATAAAGCATCTGGAATGTTGCACCCGAGTACCAGGGGAGGAAAACTGAGACATATTTGAACACGTCTCCCGTTCACACAGTTGATCATACTCTGGGTTCCACATGCATGTTTTAGCTGAAGGAAGAATACCTGAAACCTGCAGAGTTGAGA
Source organism: Stenella coeruleoalba (assembly GCF_951394435.1). Lineage (NCBI taxonomy): Eukaryota > Metazoa > Chordata > Mammalia > Artiodactyla > Delphinidae > Stenella > Stenella coeruleoalba. The sequence continues at coordinate 546,969 of NW_027645870.1, forward strand.
CCCGTGGAATGGGTACCATGCAATATGACTTCAAAGGGTCTTCATTTGCTCACCGAACCTCTCCAATCCTATCACTCCTGCGTTTATGCCCCTGTACACACGCTTGATTCCCTTTTGGAGACATAGCAATCCATAGGTTTTAAGATACTTACTAGTCAGGTACATTCTTAGGCGTTTAATATGCGGTGTTGAGTCCATTTCGTTGAGCAAGGAGTAGCTCTTGTCTATTCCATATTTGGCTTAAGGAACTTTATCTGTGCTCATTTCAATCTCTGGTTTTATGCAGCACCCCAACTCACCTTTCCCCTTAAGCAAGCATAAGTTGGTTTTCTAAATTTGAGACCCTGTTCTGTTTGGAATTCAGTTCCTGTGTAGCCAAGTTTACATTCCGTGTATTAGTGATATCTTATGATGTTTCTTTTTCTGTGTGACTTATTTCAGTTAGAATCATCGTACCTGAATCCACTCATTATGCTGCTACGGGCCTGATGACATAGATTTCATTGCTGAGTGATACTGCATTGTACGTAAGTACCACAAGTTCTTTATCCATTTTTCACTTTCTGTGATATTGAACTTGTACGGTAAACGAGGTTCTTGTAAACAGAGGCGTCCCAAACTTTGGGGTGGCTGTGTCTTTTTGATTTTAATTTCCCTAAGCTATAGGACCATAAGTGGAAGTGCCCTAGGCTCTGTTGCTTTGTTTTTTAGATGTTTCAGGAAACACCATACACTTCTCCCGAGTGTCTGTGGCAATTTACATCCCGCCCATCAGCATAACAAGGCTCCCAGTTCTCCATGGCCTGTCCTGCCTTTCTGGATTTTACACTTTTTTCAGATGGCCCTTTTGACCGGGGGGAAGTGAGACTTCATTGTACTGCAGATTTCCTTTGCAAGCTTGCTTGGTTGGCCAAAAAGGGCGTATGCGTTTTTTCCTGAATATATTCAGGAAAAAACGCATACGCCCTTTTTGGCCAAGTGCATCATTGTGGACGTTCTGCCTCTTTTCCTATGCTTTCAATGCAATTCCAGTCTACCTCCTGAAATCGGTTTCCTGCAATTCTGCCCCGCTTTCAAGTCCTCTTGGCAGCCTTACTTCAGTCTATTTTTGGACGATAGCTGTCATTTATAACTCTGCAGGTTTGTGAATTACACTGCCCCTGAGCTCCTTTCTTCAACTCGCTTTCTTGTGACCTGGCCGCAACACCGCAGGATGGCTTCAGGCCCTAATCTGGTTCCGGCACGGCACGCTGAGCCTTTGGTTAATTCCTCTTGCTGGTGGGATGTGAGTGTTAAATTTGCCCGTCCAGACACCTCCAGCTAGTCTCTCATTGGTTCTCGCTATTCCTGTTCATCTTCCGCAGAAATTGCAAACTTGGCCAAACAGGAGGTTAAAGGGACTGACTCTCCAAGTCGGGAGAGTGTTAGTAAAGCGTCTGGAATGTTGCACCCGAGTACCAGGGTACAAAAACTGAGACATATTTGAACACGTCTCCCGTTCACACAGTTGATCATACTCTGGGTTCCACATGCATGTTTTAGCTGAAGGAAGAATACCTGAAACCTGCAGAGTTGAGACTCGTGGAATGGGTACCATGCAATATGACTTCAAAGGGTCTTCATTTGCTCACCGAACCTCTCCAATCCTATCACTGCTGCGTTTATGCCCCTGTACACATGCTTGATTCTCTTTCGGAGACATAGCAATCCATAGGTTTTAAGATACTTACTAGTCAGGTACATTCTTAGGCGTTTAATATGGGGTGTTGAGTTCATTTCGTTGAGCAAGGAGTAGCTCTTGTCTATTCCATATTTGGCTTAAGGAACTTTATCTGTGCTCATTTCGATCTCTGGTTTTACGCAGCACCCCAACTCACCTTTCCCCTTAAGCAAGCATAAGTTGGTTTTCTAAATTTGAGACCCTGTTCTGTTCTGTAATTCAGTTCCTGTGTAGCCAAGTTTACATTCCGTGTATTACTGATATCTTATGATGTTTCTTTTTCTGTGTGACTTATTTCAGTTAGAATCATCATACCTGAATCCACTCATTGTGCTGCTAAGGGCCTGATGACATAGATTTCATTGCTGAGTGATATTGCTTTGTAAGTAAATACCACAGCTTCTTTATCCATTTTTCACATTCTGCGATGTTGAACTTGTACTGTAAACGAGGTTCTTGTAAACAGAGGCGTCCCAAACTTTGGGGTGGCTGTGTCTTTTTGATTTTAATTTCCGTAAGCTATACGACCATAAGTGGAAGAGCCCTAGGCTCTGTTGCTTTGTTTTTTAGATGTTTCAGGAAACACCATACACTTCTCCGGAGTGTCTGTTGGCAATTTACATCCCGCCCATCAGCATAACAAGGCTCCCAGTTCTCCATGGCCTGTCCTGCCTTTCTGGATTTTACACTTTTTTCAGATGGCCCTTTTGACCGGGGGGAAGTGAGACTTCATTGTAGTGCAGATTTCCTTTGCAAGCTTGCTTGGTTGGCCAAAAAGGGCGTATGCGTTTTTTCCTGAATATATTCAGGAAAAAACGCATACGCCCTTTTTGGCCAAGTGCATCATTGTGGACGTTCTGCCTCTTTTCCTATGCTTTCAATGCAATTCCAGTCTACCTCCTGAAATCGGTTTCCTGCAATTCTGCCCCGCTTTCAAGTCCTCTTGGCAGCCTTACTTCAGTCTATTTTTGGACGATAGCTGTCATTTATAACTCTGCAGGTTTGTGAATTACAGTGCCCCTGAGCTCCTTTCCTCAACTCGCTTTCTTTTGAGCTGGCCGCAAAACCGCAGGATGGCTTCAGGCCCTAATCTGGTTCTGGCACGGCACGCTGAGCCTTTGGTTAATTCCTCTTCCTGGTGGGAAATGAGAGTTAAATTTGCCCGTCCAGACACCTCCAGGTAGCCTCTCATTGGTTCTCGCTATTCCTGTTCATCTTCCGCAGAAATTGCAAACTGGGCCAAACAGGAGGTTAAAGGGACTGACTCTCCAAGTCGGGAGAGTGTTAGTAAAGCGTCTGGAATCTTGCACCCGAGTACCAGGGTACGAAAACTGAGACATATTTGAACACGTCTCCCGATCACATGGTTGATCATACTCTAGGTTCCACATGCATGTTTTAGCTGAAGGAAGAATACCTTAAACTTGGATAGTTGAAACCCGTGGAATGGGTACCATGCTATATGACTTCAAAGGGTCTTCATTTGCTCACCGAACCTCTCCAATCCTATCACTGCTGCGTTTATGCCCCTGTACACATGCTTGGTTCTCTTTCGGAGACATAGCAATCCATAGGTTTTAAGATACTTACTAGTCAGGTACATTCTTAGGCGTTTAATATGGGGTGTTGAGTCCATTTCGTTGAGCAAGGAGTAGCTCTTGTCTATTCCATATTTGGCTTAAGGAACTTTATCTGTGCTCATTTCAATCTCTGGTTTTATGCAGCACCCCAACTCACCTTTACCCTTAAGCAAGAATAAGATGGTTTTCTAAATTTGAGACCCTGTTCTGTTCTGTAATTCAGTTCCTGTGTAGCCAAGTTTACATTCCGTGTATTACTGATATCTTATGATGTTTCTTTTTCTGTGTGACTTATTTCAGTTAGAATCATCATACCTGAATCCACTCATTGTGCTGCTAAGGGCCTGATGACACAGATTTCATTGCTGAGTGATATTGCTTTGTAAGTAAATACCACAACTTCTTTATCCATTTTTCACTTTCTGCGATGTTGAACTTGTACTGTAAACGAGGTTCTTGTCAACAGAGCCATTCCAAACTTTGGGGTGGCTGTGTCTTTTTGATTTTAATTTCCCTAAGCTATAGGACCATAAGTGGAAGTGCCCTAGGTTCTGTTGCTTTGTTTTTTAGATGTTTCAGGAAACACCATACACTTCTCCCGAGTGGTTGTTGGCAATTTACATCCCGCCCATATGTATAACAAGGCTCCCAGTTCTCCGTGACCTGTCCTGCCTTTCTGGATTTTACACTTTTTTCAGATGGCCCTTTTGACCGGGGGGAAGTGAGACTTCCCTGTAGTGCAGATTTCCTTTGCAAGCTTGCTTGGTTGGCCAAAAAGCGCGTATGCGTTTTTTCCTGAATATATTCAGGAAAAAACGCATACTCCCTTTTTGGGCAAGTGCATCATTGTGGACGTTCTGCCTCTTTTCCTATGCTTTCAATGCAATTCCAGTCTACCTCCTGAAATCGGTTTCCTGCAATTCTGCCCCGCTTTCAAGTCCTCTTGGCAGCCTTACTTCAGTATATTTTTGGACGATAGCTGTCATTTATAACTCTGCAGGTTTGTGAATTACAGTGCCCCTGAGCTCCTTTCTTCAACTCACTTTCTTTTGTGCTGGCCGCAACACCGCAGAATGGCTTCAGGCCCTAATCTGGTTCTGGCACGGCACGCTGAGCCTTTGGTTAATTCCTCTTCCTGGTTGGAAATGAGAGTTAAATTTGCCCGTCCAGACACCTCCAGGTAGCCTCTCATTGGTTCTCCCTATTCCTGTTCATCTTCCGCAGAAATTGCAAACTGGGCCAAACAGGAGGTTAAAGGGACTGACTCTCCAAGTCAGGAGAGTGTTAGTAAAGCGTCTGGAATCTTGCACCCGAGTACCAGGGTACGAAAACTGAGACATATTTGAACACGTCTCCCGATCACATGGTTGATCATACTCTAGGTTCCACATGCATGTTTTAGCTGAAGGAAGAATACCTTAAACCTGGAGAGTTGAGACCCGTGTAATGGGTACCATGCAATATGACTTCAAAGGGTCTTCATTTTCTCACCGAAGCTCTCCAATCCTATCACTGCTACGTTTATGCCCCTGTACACATGTTTGATTCTCTTTTTTAGACATAGCAATCCATAGGTTTTACGATACTTACTAGTCAGGTACATTCTTAGGCGTTTAATATGCGGTGTTGAGTCCATTTCGTTGAGCAAGGAGTAGCTCTTGTCTATTCCATATTTGACTTAAGGAACTTTATCTGTGCTATTTCAGTCTCTGGTTTTATGCAGCACCCCAACTCACCTTTCCCCTTAAGCAAGCATAAGTTGGTTTTCTAAATTTGAGACCCTTTTCTGTTCTGTAATTCAGTTCCTGTGTAGCCAAGTTTACATTCCGTGTATTACTGATATCTTATGATGTTTCTTTTTCTGTGTGACTTATTTCAGTTAGAATCATCATACCTGAATCCACTCATTGTGCTGCTAAGGGCCTGATGACACAGATTTCATTGCTGAGTGATATTGCTTTGTAAGTAAATACCACAACTTCTTTATCCATTTTTCACTTTCTGCGATGTTGAACTTGTGCTGTAAACGAGGTTCTTGTAAACAGAGGCGTCCCAAACTTTTGGGTGGCTGTGTCTTTTTGATTTTAATTTCCCTAAGCTATAGGACCATAAGTGGAAGTGCCCTAGGCTCTGTTGCTTTGTTTTTTAGATGTTTCAGGAAACACCATACACTTCTCCGGAGTGTCTGATGGCAATTTACATCCCGCCTATCAGCATAACAAGGCTCCCAGTTCTCCATGGCCTGTCCTGCCTTTCTGGATTTTACACTTTTTTCAGATGGCCCTTTTGACCAGGGGGAAGTGAGACTTCATTGTAGTGCAGATTTCCTTTGCAAGCTTGCTTGGTTGGCCAAAAAGGGCGTATGCGTTTTTTCCTGAATATATTCAGGAAAAAACGCATACGCCCTTTTTGGCCAAGTGCATCATTGTGGACGTTCTGCCTCTTTTCCTATGCTTTCAATGCAATTCCAGTCTACCTCCTGAAATCGGTTTCCTGCAATTCTGCCCCGCTTTCAAGTCCTCTTGGCAGCCTCACTTCAGTCTATTTTTGGACGATAGCTGTCATTTATAACTCTGCAGGTTTGTGAATTACAGTGCCCCTGAGCTCCTTTCTTCAACTCGCTTTCTTGTGACCTGGCCGCAACACCGCAGGATGGCTTCAGGCCCTAATCTGGTTCTGGCACGGCACGCTGAGCCTTTGGTTATTTCCTCCTCCTGGTGGGAAATGAGAGTTAAATTTGCCCGTCCAGACACCTCCAGCTAGCCTCTCATTGGTTCTCGCTATTCCTGTTCATCTTCCGCAGAAACTGCAAACTGTGCCAAACAGGAGGTTAAAGGCGCTGACTCTCCAAGTGGGGAGAGTGTTAGTAAAGTGTCTGGAATGTTGCACCCGAGTACCAGGGGAGGCAAACTGAGACATATTTGAACACGTCTCCCGATCACATGGTTGATCATACTCTGGGTTCCACATGCATGTTTTAGCTGAAGGAAGAATACCTAAAACCTGGGTAGTTGAAACCCGTGGAATGGGTACCATGCAATATGACTTCAAAGGGTCTTCATTTGCTCACCGAACCTCTCCAATCCTATCACTGCTGCGTTTATGCCCCTGTACACATGCTTGATTCTCTTTTGGAGACATAGCAATCCATAGGTTTTACGATACTTACTAGTCAGGTACATTCTTAGGCGTTTAATATGCGGTGTTGAGTCCATTTCGTTGAGCAAGGAGTAGCTCTTGTCTATTCCATATTTGGCTTAAGGAACTTTATCTGTGCTCATTTCAATCTCTGGTTTTATGCAGCACCCCAACTCACCTTTCCCCTTAAGCAAGCATAAGTTGGTTTTCTAAATTTGAGACCCTGTTCTGTTCTGTAATTCAGTTCCTGTGTAGCCAAGTTTCCATTCCATGTATTAGTGATATCTTATGAGGTTTCTTTTTCTGTGTGACTTATTTCAGTTAGAATCATCATACCTGAATCCACTCATTGTGCTGCTAAGGGCCTGATGACACAGATTTCATTGCTGAGTGATATTGCTTTGTAAGTAAATACCACAACTTCTTTATCCATTTTTCACTTTCTGCGATGTTGAACTTGTACTGTAAACGAGGTTCTTGTCAACAGAGCCGTTCCAAACTTTGGGGTGGCTGTGTCTTTTTGATTTTAATTTCCCTAAGCTATAGGACCATAAGTGGAAGTGCCCTAGGTTCTGTTGCTTTGTTTTTTAGATGTTTCAGGAAACACCATACACTTCTCCCGAGTGGTTGTTGGCAATTTACATCCCGCCCATCAGCATAACAAGGCTCCCAGTTCTCCATGGCCTGTCCTGCCTTTCTGGATTTTACACTTTTTTCAGATGGCCCTTTTGACCGGGGGGAAGTGAGACTTCATTGTAGTGCAGATTTCCTTTGCAAGCTTGCTTGGTTGGCCAAAAAGGGCGTATGCGTTTTTTCCTGAATATATTCAGGAAAAAACTCATACGCCCTTTTTGGCCAAGTGCATCATTGTGGACGTTCTGCCTCTTTTCCTATGCTTTCAATGCAATTCCAGTCTACCTACTGAAATCGGTTTCCTGCAATTCTGCCCCACTTTCAAGTCCTCTTGGCAGCCTTACTTCAGTCTATTTTTGGACGATAGCTGTCGTTTATAACTCTGCAGGTTTGTGAATTACAGTGCCCCTGAGCTCCTTTCTTCAACTCGCTTTCTTGTGACCTGGCCGCAACACCACAGGATGGCTTCAGGCCCTAATCTGGTTCCGGCCCGGCATGATGAGCCTTTGGTTAATTCCTCTTCCTGGTGGGAAATGAGAGTTAAATTTGCACGTCGAGACACCTCCAGCTAGCCTCTCATTGGTTCTCGCTATTCTTGTTCATCTTCCGCAGAAATTGCAAACTGGGCCAAACAGGAGGTTAAAGGGACTGACTCTCCAAGTCGGGAGAGTGTTAGTAAAGCGTCTGGAATGTTGCAAGCGAGTACCAGGGTACAAAAACTGAGACATATTTGAACACGACTCCCGATCACATGGTTGATCATACTCTGGGTTCCACATGCATGTTTTAGCTGAAGGAAGAATACCTTAAACCTTGAGAGTTGAAACCCGTGGAATGGGTACCATGCAATATGACTTCAAAGGGTCTTCATTTGCTCACCGAACCTCTCCAATCCTATCACTGCTGCGTTTATGCCCCTGTACACATGCTTGATTCTCTTTCGGAGACATAGCAATCCATAGGTTTTAAGATACTTACTAGTCAGGTACATTCTTAGGCGTTTAATATGCGGTGTTGAGTCCATTTCGTTGAGCAAGGAGTAGCTCTTGTCTATTCCATATTTGGCTTAAGGAACTTTATCTGTGCTCATTTCAATCTCTGGTTTTATGCAGCAAACCAACTCACCTTTCCTCTTAAGCAAGCATAAGTTGGTTTTCTAAATTTGAGAACCTGTTCTGTTTTGGAATTCAGTTCCTGTGTAGCCAAGTTTACATTCCGTGTATTAGTGATATCTTATGATGTTTCTTTTTCTGTGTGACTTATTTCAGTTAGAATCATCGTACCTGAATCCACTCATTATGCTGCTACGGGCCTGATGACATAGATTTCATTGCTGAGTGATACTGCATTGTACGTAAGTACCACAAGTTCTTTATCCATTTTTCACTTTCTGTGATATTGAATTTGTACGGTAAATGCTGTTCTTGTAAACGGAGGCGTCCCAAACTTTGGGGTGGCTGTGTCTTTTTGATTTTAATTTCCCTAAGCTATAGGACCATAAGTGGAAGTGCCCTCCGCTCTGTTGCTTTGTTTTTTAGATGTTTCAGGAAACACCATACACTTCTCCTGAGTGTCTGTTGGCAATTTACATCCCGCCCATCAGCATAACAAGGCTCCCAGTTCTCCATGGCCTGTCCTGACTTTCTGGATTTTACACTTTTTTCAGATGGCCCTTTTGACCGGGGGGAAGTGAGACTTCATTATAGTGCAGATTTCCTTTGCAAGTTTGCTTGGTTGGCCAAAAAGGGCGTATGCGTTTTTTCCTGAATATATTCAGGAAAAAACGCATACGCCCTTTTTGGCCAAGTGCATCATTGTGGACGTTCTGCCTCTTTTCCTATGCTTTCAATGCAATTCCAGTCTACCTCCTGAAATCGGTTTCCTGCAATTCTGCCCCGCTTTCAAGTCCTCTTGGCAGCCTTACTTCAGTCTATTTTTGGACGATAGCTGTCATTTATAACTCTGCAGGTTTGTGAATTACAGTGCCCCTGAGCTCCTTTCTTCAACTCGCTTTCTTTTGAGCTGGCCGCAACACCGCAGGATGGCTTCAGGCCCTAATCTGGTTCTGGCACGGCACGCTGAGCCTTTGGTTATTTCCTCCTCCTGGTGGGAAATGAGAGTTAAATTTGCCCATCCAGACACCTCCAGCTAGCCTCTCATTGGTTCTCGCTATTCCTGTTCATCTTCCGCAGAAATTGCAAACTGTGCCAAACCGGAGGTTAAAGACGCTGACTCTCCAAGTGGGGAGAGTGTTAGTAAAGCGTCTGGAATGTTGCACCCGAGTACCAGGGGAGGAAAACTGAGACATATTTGAACACGTCTCCCGATCACATGGTTGATCATACTCTGGGTTCCACATGCATGTTTTAGCTGAAGGAAGAATACCTAAAACCTGGGTAGTTGAAACCCGTGGAATGGGTACCATGCAATATGACTTCAAAGGGTCTTCATTTGCTCACCGAACCTCTCCAATCCTATCACTGCTGCGTTTATGCCCCTGTACACATGCTTGATTCTCTTTCGGAGACATAGCAATCCATAGGTTTTAAGATACTTACAAGTCAGGTACATTCTTAGGCGTTTAATATGCGGTGTTGAGTCCATTTCGTTGAGCAAGGAGTAGCTCTTGTCTATTCCATATTTGGCTTAAGGAACTTTATCTGTGCTCATTTCAATCTCTGGTTTTATGCAGCACCCCAACTCACCTTTCCCCTTAAGCAAGCATAAGTTGGTTTTCTAAATTTGAGACCCTGTTCTGTTTTGGAATTCAGTTCCTGTGTAGACAAGTTTACATTCTGTGTATTAGTGATATCTTATGATGTTTCTTTTTCTGTGTGACTTATTTCAGTTAGAATCATCGTACCTGAATCCACTCATTATGCTGCTACGGGCCTGATGACATAGATTTCATTGCTGAGTGATACTGCATTGTACGTAAGTACCACAAGTTCTTTATCCATTTTTCACTTTCTGTGATATTGAACTTGTACGGTAAATGAGGTTCTTGTAAACAGAGGCGTCGCAAACTTTGGGTTGGCTGTGTCTTTTTGATTTTAATTTCCCTAAGCTATAGGACCATAAGTGGAAGTGCCCTAGGCTCTGTTGCTTTGTTTTTTAGATGTTTCAGGAAACACCATACACTTCTCCCGAGTGTCTGTTGGCAATTTACATCCCGCCCATCAGCATAACAAGGCTCCCAGTTCTCAATGGCCTGTTGCCTTTCTGGATTTTACACTTTTTTCAGATGGCCCTTTTGACCGGGGGGAAGTGAGACTTCATTGTAGTGCAGATTTCCTTTGCAAGCTTGCTTGGTTGGCCAAAAAGGGCATATGCGTTTTTTCCTGAATATATTCAGGAAAAAACGCATACGCCCTTTTTGGCCAAGTGCATCATTGTGGACGTTCTGCCTCTTTTCCTATGCTTTCAATGCAATTCCAGTCTACCTCCTGAAATCGGTTTCCTGCAATTCTGCCCCGCTTTCAAGTCCTCTTGGCAGCCTTACTTCAGTCTATTTTTGGACGATAGCTGTCATTTATAACTCTGCAGGTTTGTGAATTACAGTGCCCCTGAGCTCCTTTCTTCAACTCGCTTTCTTGTGACCTGGCCGCAACACCGCAGGATGGCTTCAGGCCCTAATCTGGTTCCGGCCCGGCATGCTGAGCCTTTGGTTAATTCCTCTTCCTGGTGGGAAATGAGAGTTAAATTTGCCCGTCCAGACACCTCCAGCTAGCCTCTCATTGGTTCTCGCTATTCCTGTTCATCTTCCGCAGAAATTGCAAACTGGGCCAAACAGGAGGTTAAAGGGACTGACTCTCCAATTGGGGAGAGTGTTAGTAAAGCGTCTGGAATGTTGCACCCGAGTACCAGGGGAGGAAAACTGAGACATATTTGAACACGTCTCCCGTTCACATGGTTGATCATACTTGGGTTCCACATGCATGTTTTAGCTGAAGGAAGAATACCTTAAACCTGGGTAGTTGAAACCCGTGGAATGGGTACCATGCAATATGACTTCAAAGGGTCTTCATTTGCTCACCGAACCTCTCCAATCCTATCACTGCTGCGTTTATGCCCCTGTACACATGCTTGATTCTCTTTCAGAGACATAGCAATCCATAGGTTTTAAGATACTTACAAGTCAGGTACATTCTTAGGCATTTAATATGCGGTGTTGAGTCCATTTCGTTGAGCAAGGAGTAGCTCTTGTCTATTCCATATTTGGCTTAAGGAACTTTATCTGTGCTCATTTCAATCTCTGGTTTTATGCAGCACCCCAACTCACCTTTACCCTTAAGCAAGCATAAGTTGTTTTTCTAAATGTGAGACCCTGTTCTGTTCTGTAATTCAGTTCCTGTGTAGCCAAGTTTCCATTCCGTGTATTACTGATATCTTATGATGTTTCTTTTTCTGTGTGACTTATTTCAGTTAGAATCATCATACCTGAATCCACTCATTGTGCTGCTAAGGGCCTGATGACATAGATTTCATTGCTGAGTGATATTGCTTTGTAAGTGAATACCACAACTTCTTTATCCATTTTTCATTTTCTGCAATGTTGAACTTGTACTGTAAACGAGGTTCTTGTAAACAGAGCCGTTCCAAACTTTGGGGTGGCTGTGTCTTTTTGATTTTAATTTCCCTAAGCTATAGGACCATAAGTGGAAGTGCCCTAGGCTCTGTTGCTTTGTTTTTTAGATGTTTCAGGAAACACCATACACTTCTCCCGAGTGTCTGTTGGCAATTTACATCCCGCCCATCAGCATAACAAGGCTCCCAGTTCTCAATGGCCTGTTGCATTTCTGGATTTTACACTTTTTTCAGATGGCCCTTTTGACCGGGGGGAAGTGAGACTTCATTGTAGTGCAGATTTCCTTTGCAAGCTTGCTTGGTTGGCCAAAAAGTGCGTATGCGTTTTTGCCTGAATATATTCAGGAAAAAACGCATACGCCCTTTTTGGCCAAGTGCATCATTGTGGACATTCTGCCTCTTTTCCTATGCTTTCAAAGCAATTCCAGTCTACCTCCTGAAATCGGTTTCCTGCAATTCTGCCCCGCTTTCAAGTCCTCTTGGCAGCCTTACTTCAGTCTATTTTTGGACGATAGCTGTCATTTATAACTCTGCAGGTTTGTGAATTACAGTGCTCCTGAGCTCCTTTCTTCAACTCGCTTTCTTGTGACCTGGCCGCAACACCGCAGGATGGCTTCAGGCCCTAATCTGGTTCCGGCCCGGCACGCTGAGCCTTTGGTTATTTCCTCTTCCTGGTGGGAAATGAGAGTTAAATTTGCCCGTCCAGACACCTCCAGCTAGCCTCTCATTGGTTCTCGCTATTCCTGTTCATCTTCCGCAGAAATTGCAAACTGGGCCAAACAGGAGGTTAAAGGGACTGACTCTCCAAGTGGGGAGAGTGTTAGTAAAGCGTCTGGAATGTTGCACCTGAGTACCAGGGGAGGAAAACTGAGACATATTTGAACACGTCTCCCGATCACATGGTTGATCATACTCTAGGTTCCACATGCATGTTTTAGCTGAAGGAAGAATACCTTAAACCTGGGTAGTTGAAACCCGTGGAATGGGTACCATGCAATATGACTTCAAAGGGTCTTCATTTGCTCACCGAACCTCTCCAATCCTATCACTGCTGCGTTTATGCCCCTGTACACATGCTTGATTCTCTTTCGGAGACATAGCAATCCATAGGTTTTAAGATACTTACTAGTCAGGTACATTCTTAGGCGTTTAATATGGGGTGTTGAGTCCATTTCGTTGAGCAAGGAGTAGCTCTTGTCTATTCCATATTTGGCTTAAGGAACTTTATCTGTGCTCATTTCAATCTCTGGTTTTATGCAGCACCCCAACTCACCTTTACCCTTAAGCAAGAATAAGTTGGTTTTCTAAATTTGAGACCCTGTTCTGTTCTGTAATTCAGTTCCTGTGTAGCCAAGTTTACATTCCGTGTATTACTGATATCTTATGATGTTTCTTTTTCTGTGTGACTTAATTCAGTTAGAATCATCATACCTGAATCCACTCATTGTGCTGCTAAGGGCCTGATGACACAGATTTCATTGCTGTGTGATATTGCTTTGTAAGTGAATACCACAACTTCTTTATCCATTTTTCACTTTCTGCAATGTTGAACTTGTACTGTAAACGAGTTTCTTGTAAACAGAGCCGTTCCAAACTTTGGGGTGGCTGTGTCTTTTTGATTTTAATTTCCCTAAGCTATAGGACCATAAGTGGAAGTGCCCTAGGCTCTGTTGCTTTGTTTTTTAGATGTTTCAGGAAACACCATACACTTCTCCCGAGTGTCTGTTGGCAATTTACATCCCGCCCATCAGCATAACAAGGCTCCCAGTTCTCAATGGCCTGTTGCATTTCTGGATTTTACACTTTTTTCAGATGGCCCTTTTGACCGGGGGGAAGTGAGACTTCATTGTAGTGCAGATTTCCTTTACAAGCTTGCTTGGTTGGCCAAAAAGGGCGTATGCGTTTTTTCCTGAATATATTCAGGAAAAAACGCATACGCCCTTTTTGGCCAAGTGCATCATTGTGGACATTCTGCCTCTTTTCCTATGCTTTCAATGCAATTCCAGTCTACCTCCTGAAATCGGTTTCCTGCAATTCTGCCCCGCTTTCAAGTCCTCTTGGCAGCCTTACTTCAGTCTATTTTTGGACGATAGCTGTCATTTATAACTCTGCAGGTTTGTGAATTACAGTGCCCCTGAGCTCCTTTCTTCAACTCGCTTTCTTGTGAGCTGGGCACAACACCGCAGGATGTCTTCAGGCCCTAATCTGGTTCCGGCCCGGCACGCTGAGCCTTTGGTTATTTCCTCTTCCTGGTGGGAAATGAGAGTTAAATTTGCCCGTCCAGACACCTCCAGCTAGCCTCTCATTGGTTCTCGCTATTCCTGTTCATCTTCCGCAGAAATTGCAAACTGGGCCAAACAGGAGGTTAAAGGGACTGACTCTCCAAGTCGGGAGAGTGTTAGTAAAGCGTCTGGAATGTTGCACCTGAGTACCAGGGGAGGAAAACTGAGACATATTTGAACACGTCTCCCGATCACATGGTTGATCATACTCTAGGTTCCACATGCATGTTTTAGCTGAAGGAAGAATACCTTAAACCTGGGTAGTTGAAACCCGTGGAATGGGTACCATGCAATATGACTTCAAAGGGTCTTCATTTGCTCACCGAACCTCTCCAATCCTATCACTGCTGCGTTTATGCCCCTGTACACATGCTTGATTCTCTTTCGGAGACATAGCAATCCATAGGTTTTAAGATACTTACTAGTCAGGTACATTCTTAGGCGTTTAATATGGGGTGTTGAGTCCATTTCGTTGAGCAAGGAGTAGCTCTTGTCTATTCCATATTTGGCTTAAGGAACTTTATCTGTGCTCATTTCAATCTCTGGTTTTATGCAGCACCCCAACTCACCTTTACCCTTAAGCAAGAATAAGTTGGTTTTCTAAATTTGAGACCCTGTTCTGTTCTGTAATTCAGTTCCTGTGTAGCCAAGTTTACATTCCGTGTATTACTGATATCTTATGATGTTTCTTTTTCTGTGTGACTTATTTCAGTTAGAATCATCATACCTGAATCCACTCATTGTGCTGCTAAGGGCCTGATGACACAGATTTCATTGCTGTGTGATATTGCTTTGTAAGTAAATACCACAACTTCTTTATCCATTTTTCACTTTCTGCAATGTTGAACTTGTACTGTAAACGAGTTTCTTGTAAACAGAGCCGTTCCAAACTTTGGGGTGGCTGTGTCTTTTTGATTTTAATTTCCCTAAGCTATAGGACCATAAGTGGAAGTGCCCTAGGCTCTGTTGCTTTGTTTTTTAGATGTTTCAGGAAACACCATACACTTCTCCCGAGTGGTTGTTGGCAATTTACATCCCGCCCATCAGCATAACAAGGCTCCCAGTTCTCCATGGCCTGTCCTGCCTTTCTGGATTTTACACTTTTTTCAGATGGCCCTTTTGACCGGGGGGAAGTGAGACTTCATTGTAGTGCAGATTTCCTTTGCAAGTTTGCTTGGTTGGCCAAAAAGGGCGTATGCGTTTTTTCCTGAATATATTCAGGAAAAAACGCATACGCCCTTTTTGGCCAAGTGCATCATTGTGGACGTTCTGCCTCTTTTCCTATGCTTTCAATGCAATTCCAGTCTACCTCCTGAAATCGGTTTCCTGCAATTCTGCCCCGCATTCAAGTCCTCTTGGCAGCCTTACTTCAGTCTATTTTTGGACGATGGCTGTCATTTATAACTCTGCAGGTTTGTGAATTACAGTGCCCCTGAGCTCCTTTCTTCAACTCGCTTTCCTGTGACATGGCCGCAACACCGCAGGATGGCTTCAGGCCCTAATCTGGTTCTGGCACGGCACGCTGAGCCTTTGGTTATTTCCTCCTCCTGGTGGGAAATGAGAGTTAAATTTGCCCATCCAGACACCTCCAGCTAGCCTCTCATTGGTTCTCGCTATTCCTGTTCATCTTCCGCAGAAATTGCAAACTGTGCCAAACCGGAGGTTAAAGACGCTGACTCTCCAAGTGGGGAGAGTGTTAGTAAAGCGTCTGGAATGTTGCACCCGAGTACCAGGGGAGGAAAACTGAGACATATTTGAACACGTCTCCCGATCACATGGTTGATCATACTCTGGGTTCCACATGCATGTTTTAGCTGAAGGAAGAATACCTAAAACCTGGGTAGTTGAAACCCGTGGAATGGGTACCATGCAATATGAATTCAAAGGGTCTTCATTTGCTCACCGAACCTCTCCAATCCTATCACTGCTGCGTTTATGCCCCTGTACACATGCTTGATTCTCTTTCGGAGACATAGCAATCCATAGGTTTTAAGATACTTACAAGTCAGGTACATTCTTAGGCGTTTAATATGCGGTGTTGAGTCCATTTCGTTGAGCAAGGAGTAGCTCTTGTCTATTCCATATTTGGCTTAAGGAACTTTATCTGTGCTCATTTCAATCTCTGGTTTTATGCAGCACCCCAACTCACCTTTCCCCTTAAGCAAGCATAAGTTGGTTTTCTAAATTTGAGACCCTGTTCTGTTTTGGAATTCAGTTCCTGTGTAGACAAGTTTACATTCTGTGTATTAGTGATATCTTATGATGTTTCTTTTTCTGTGTGACTTATTTCAGTTAGAATCATCGTACCTGAATCCACTCATTATGCTGCTACGGGCCTGATGACATAGATTTCATTGCTGAGTGATACTGCATTGTACGTAAGTACCACAAGTTCTTTATCCATTTTTCACTTTCTGTGATATTGAACTTGTACGGTAAATGAGGTTCTTGTAAACAGAGGCGTCCCAAACTTTGGGTTGGCTGTGTCTTTTTGATTTTAATTTCCCTAAGCTATAGGACCATAAGTGGAAGTGCCCTAGGCTCTGTTGCTTTGTTTTTTAGATGTTTCAGGAAACACCATACACTTCTCCCGAGTGTCTGTTGGCAATTTACATCCCGCCCATCAGCATAACAAGGCTCCCAGTTCTCAATGGCCTGTTGCCTTTCTGGATTTTACACTTTTTTCAGATGGCCCTTTTGACCGGGGGGAAGTGAGACTTCATTGTAGTGCAGATTTCCTTTGCAAGCTTGCTTGGTTGGCCAAAAAGGGCGTATGCGTTTTTTCCTGAATATATTCAGGAAAAAACGCATACGCCCTTTTTGGCCAAGTGCATCATTGTGGACGTTCTGCCTCTTTTCCTATGCTTTCAATGCAATTCCAGTCTACCTCCTGAAATCGGTTTCCTGCAATTCTGCCCCGCTTTCAAGTCCTCTTGGCAGCCTTACTTCAGTCTATTTTTGGACGATAGCTGTCATTTATAACTCTGCAGGTTTGTGAATTACAGTGCCCCTGAGCTCCTTTCTTCAACTCGCTTTCTTGTGACCTGGCCGCAACACCGCAGGATGGCTTCAGGCCCTAATCTGGTTCCGGCCCGGCATGCTGAGCCTTTGGTTAATTCCTCTTCCTGGTGGGAAATGAGAGTTAAATTTGCCCGTCCAGACACCTCCAGCTAGCCTCTCATTGGTTCTCGCTATTCCTGTTCATCTTCCGCAGAAATTGCAAACTGGGCCAAACAGGAGGTTAAAGGGACTGACTCTCCAAGTGGGGAGAGTGTTAGTAAAGCGTCTGGAATGTTGCACCCGAGTACCAGGGGAGGAAAACTGAGACATATTTGAACACGTCTCCCGTTCACATGGTTGATCATACTTGGGTTCCACATGCATGTTTTAGCTGAAGGAAGAATACCTTAAACCTGGGTAGGTGAAACCCGTGGAATGGGTACCATGCAATATGACTTCAAAGGGTCTTCATTTGCTCACCGAACCTCTCCAATCCTATCACTGCTGCGTTTATGCCCCTGTACACATGCTTGATTCTCTTTCGGAGACATAGCAATCCATAGGTTTTAAGATACTTACTAGTCAGGTACATTCTTAGGCGTTTAATATGGGGTGTTGAGTCCATTTCGTTGAGCAAGGAGTAGCTCTTGTCTATTCCATATTTGGCTTAAGGAACTTTCTCTGTGCTCATTTCAATCTCTGGTTTTATGCAGCACCCCAACTCACCTTTACCCTTAAGCAAGAATAAGTTGGTTTTCTAAATTTGAGACCCTGTTCTGTTCTGTAATTCAGTTCCTGTGTAGCCAAGTTTACATTCCGTGTATTACTGATATCTTATGATGTTTCTTTTTCTGTGTGACTTATTTCAGTTAGAATCATCATACCTGAATCCACTCATTGTGCTGCTAAGGGCCTGATGACACAGATTTCATTGCTGTGTGATATTGCTTTGTAAGTAAATACCACAACTTCTTTATCCATTTTTCACTTTCTGCGATGTTGAACTTGTACTGTAAACGAGGTTCTTGTAAACAGAGCCGTTCCAAACTTTGGGGTGGCTGTGTCTTTTTGATTTTAATTTCCCTAAGCTATAGGACCATAAGTGGAAGTGCCATAGGTTCTGTTGCTTTGTTTTTTAGATGTTTCAGGAAACACCATACACTTCTCCCGAGTGGTTGTTGGCAATTTACATCCCGCCCATCAGCATAACAAGGCTCCCAGTTCTCCATGGCCTGTCCTGCCTTTCTGGATTTTACACTTTTTTCAGATGGCTCTTTTGACCGGGGGGAAGTGAGACTTCATTGTAGTGCAGATTTCCTTTGCAAGCTTGCTTGGTTGGCCAAAAAGGGCGTATGCGTTTTTTCCTGAATATATTCAGGAAAAAACGCATACGCCCTTTTTGGCCAAGTGCATCATTGTGGACGTTCTGCCTCTTTTCCTATGCTTTCAATGCAACTCCAGTCTACCTCCTGAAATCGGTTTCCTGCAATTCTGCCCCGCTTTCAAGTCCTCTTGGCAGCCTTACTTCAGTCTATTTTTGGACGATAGCTGTCATTTATAACTCTGCAGGTTTGTGAATTACAGTGCCCCTGAGCTCCTTTCTTCAACTCGCTTTCTTGTGACCTGGCCGCAACACCGCAGGATGGCTTCAGGCCCTAATCTGGTTCCGGCCCGGCATGCTGAGCCTTTGGTTAATTCCTCTTCCTGGTGGGAAATGAGAGTTAAATTTGCCCGTCCAGACACCTCCAGCTAGCCTCTCATTGGTTCTCGCTATTCCTGTTCATCTTCCGCAGAAATTGCAAACTGGGCCAAACAGGAGGTTAAAGGGACTGACTCTCCAAGTCGGGAGAGTGTTAGTAAAGCATCTGGAATGTTGCACCCGAGTACCAGGGGAGGAAAACTGAGACATATTTGAACACGTCTCCCGTTCACATGGTTGATAATACTCTGGGTTCCACATGCATGTTTTAGCTGAAGGAAGAATACCTTAAACCTGGAGAGTTGAGACCCGTGGAATGGGTACCATGCAATATGACTTCAAAGGGTCTTCATTTGCTCACCGAACCTCTCCAATCCTATCACTGCTGCGTTTATGCCCCTGTACACATGCTTGATTCTCTTTCGGAGACATAGCAATCCATAGGTTTTAAGATACTTACTAGTCAGGTACATTCTTAGGCGTTTAATATGCGGTGTTGAGTCCATTTCGTTGAGCAAGGAGTAGCTCTTGTCTATTCCATATTTGACTTAAGGAACTTTATCTGTGCTCATTTCAATCTCTGGTTTTATGCAGCACCCCAACTCACCTTTACCCTTAAGCAAGCATAAGTTGGTTTTCTAAATTTGAGACCCTGTTCTGTTCTGTAATTCAGTTCCTGTGTAGCCAAGTTTCCATTCCGTGTATTACTGATATCTTATGATGTTTCTTTTTCTGTGTGACTTATTTCAGTTAGAATCATCATACCTGAATCCACTCATTGTGCTGCTAAGGGCCTGATGACATAGATTTCATTGCTGAGTGATATTGCTTTGTAAGTAAATACCACAACTTCTTTATCCATTTTTCACTTTCTGCGATGTTGAACTTGTACTGTAAACGAGGTTCTTGTAAACAGAGGCGTCCCAAACTTTGGGGTGGCTGTGTCTTTTTGATTTTGATTTCCCTAAGCTATAGGACCATAAGTGGCAGTGCCCTAGGCTCTGTTGCTTTGTTTTTTAGATGTTTCAGGAAACACCATACACTTCTCCAGAGTGTCTGTTGGCAATTTACATCCCGCCCATCAGCATAACAAGGCTCCCAGTTCTCCATGGCCTGTCCTGCCTTTCTGGATTTTACACTTTTTTCAGATGGCCCTTTTGACCGGGGGGAAGTGAGACTTCATTGTAGTGCAGATTTCCTTTGCAAGCTTGCTTGGTTGGCCAAAAAGGGCGTATGCGTTTTTTCCTGAATATATTCAGGAAAAAACGCATACGCCCTTTTTGGCCAAGTGCATCATTGTGGACGTTCTGCCTCTTTTCCTATGCTTTCAGTGCAATTCCAGTCTACTTCCTGAAATCGGTTTCCTGCAATTCTGCCCCGCTTTCAAGTCCTCTTGGCAGCCTTACTTCAATCTATTTTTGGACGATAGCTGTCATTTATAACTCTGCAGGTTTGTGAATTACAGTGCCCCTGAGCTCCTTTCCTCAGCTCGCTTTCATTTGAGCTGGCCACAACACCACAGGATGGCTTCAGGCCCTAATCTGGTTCCAGCACGGCACGCTGAGCCTTTGGTTAATTCCTCTTCCTGGTGGGAAATGAGAGTTAAATTTGCCCGTCCAGACACCTCCAGCTAGCCTCTCATTGGTTCTCGCTATTCCTGTTCATTTTCCGCAGAAATTGCAAACTGGGCCAAACAGAAGTTTAAAGGGACTGACTCTCCAAGTCGGGAGAGTGTTAGTAAAGCGTCTGGAATGTTGCACCCGAGTACCAGGGTACAAAAACTGAGACATATTTGAACACGTCTCCCGATCGCATGGTTGATCATACTCTAGGTTCCACATGCATGTTTTAGCTGAAGGAAGAATACCTAAAACCTGGGTAGTTGAAACCCGTGGAATGGGTACCATGCAATATGACTTCAAAGGGTCTTCATTTGCTCACCGAACCTCTCCAATCCTATCACTGCTGCGTTTATGCCCCTGTACACATGCTTGATTCTCTTTCGGAGACATAGCAATCCATAGGTTTTAAGATACTTACTAGTCAGGTACATTCTTAGGCGTTTAATATGCGGTGTTGAGTCCATTTCGTTGAGCAAGGAGTAGCTCTTGTCTATTCCATATTTGGCTTAAGGAACTTTATCTGTGCTCATTTCGATCTCTGCTTATGCAGCACCCCAATTCACCTTTATCCTTAAGCAAGCATAAGTTGGTTTTCTAAATTTGAGACCCTGTTCTGTTCTGTAATTCAGTTCCTGTGTAGCCAAGTTTACATTCCGTGTATTACTGATATATTATGATGTTTCTTTTTCTGTGTGACTTATTTCAGTTAGAATCATCATACCTGAATCCACTCATTGTGCTGCTAAGGGCCTGATGACATAGATTTCATTGCTGAGTGATATTGCTTTGTAAGTAAATACCACAACTTCTTTATCCATTTTTCACTTTCTGCGATGTTGAACTTGTACTGTAAACGAGGTTCTTGTAAACAGAGCCGTTCCAAACTTTGGGGTGGCTGTGTCTATTTTATTTTAATTTTCCTAAGCTATACGACCATAAGTGGAATGGCCTAGGCTCTGTTGATTTGTTTTTTAGATGTTTCAGGAGACACCATACACTTCTCCCGAGTGGTTGTTGGCAATTTACATCCCGCCCATCAGCATAACAAGGCTCCCAGTTCTCCATGGCCTGTCCTGCCTTTCTGGATTTTACACTTTTTTCAGATGTCCCTTTTGACCGGGGGGAAGTGAGACTTCATTGTAGTGCAGATTTCCTTTGCAAGCTTGCTTGGTTGGCCAAAAAGGGCGTATGCGTTTTTTCCTGAATATATTCAGGAAAAAACGCATACGCCCTTTTTGGCCAAGTGCATCATTGTGGACGTTCTGCCTCTTTTCCTATGCTTTCAATGCAATTCCAGTCTACCTCCTGAAATCGGTTTCCTGCAATTCTGCCCCGCTTTCAAGTCCTCTTGGCAGCCTTACTTCAGTCTATTTTTGGACGATAGCTGTCATTTATAACTCTGCAGGCTTGTGAATTACAGTGACCCTGAGCTCCTTTCTTCAACTCGCTTTCTTGTGAGCTGGCCGCAACACCGCAGGATGGCTTCAGGCCCTAATCTGGTTCCGGCACGGCACGCTGAGCCTTTGGTTAATTCCTCTTCCTGGTGGGAAATGAGAGTTAAATTTGCCCGTCCAGACACCTCCAGCTAGTCTCTCATTGGTTCTCGCTATTCCTGTTCATCTTCCGCAGAAATTGCAAACTGGGCCAAACAGGAGGTTAAAGGCGCTGACTCTCCAAGTGGGGAGAGTGTTAGTAAAGCTTCTGGAATGTTGCACCCGAGTACCAGGGGAGGAAAACTGAGACATATTTGAACACGTCTCCCGTTCACACGGTTGATCATACTCTGGGTTCCACATGCATGTTTTAGCTGAAGGAAGAATACCTTAAACCTGGAGAGTTGAGACCCGTGTAATGGGTACCATGCAATATGTCTTCAAAGGGTCTTCATGTGCTCACCGAACCTCCCCAATCCTATCACTGCTGCATTTATGCCCCTGTACACATGCTTGATTCTCTTTCAGAGACATAGCAATCCATAGGTTTTAAGATACTTACTAGTCAGGTACATTCTTAGGCGTTTAATATGCGGTGTTGAGTCCATTTCGTTGAGCAAGGAGTAGCTCTTGTCTATTCCATATTTGGCTTAAGGAACTTTATCTGTGCTCATTTCAATCTCTGGTTTTATGCAGCACCCCAACTCACCTTTCCCCTTAAGCAAGCATAAGTTGCTTTTCTAAATTTGAGACCCTGTTCTGTTCTGTAATTCAGTTCCTGTGTAGCCAAGTTTACATTCCGTGTATTACAGATATCTTATGATGTTTCTTTTTCTGTGTGACTTATTTCAGTTAGAATCATCATACCTGAATCCACTCATTGTGCTGCTAAGGGCCTGATGACACAGATTTCATTGCTGAGTGATATTGCTTTGTAAGTAAATACCACAACTTCTTTATCCATTTTTCACTTTCTGCGATGTTGAACTTGTACTGTAAACGAGGTTCTTGTAAACAGAGCCGTTCCAAACTTTGGGGTGGCTGTGTCTTTTTGATTTTAATTTCCCTAAGCTATAGGACCATAAGTGGAAGTGCCCTAGGTTCTGTTGCTTTGTTTTTTAGATGTTTCAGGAAACACCATACACTTCTCCCGAGTGGTTGTTGGCAATTTACATCCCGCCCATCAGCATAACAAGGCTCCCAGTTCTCCATGGCCTGTCCTGCCTTTCTGGATTTTACACTTTTTTCAGATGGCCCTTTTGACCGGGGGTAGTGAGACTTCATTTTAGTGCAGATTTCCTTTGCAAGTTTGCTTGGTTGGCCAAAAAGGGCGTATGCGTTTTTTCCTGAATATATTCAGGAAAAAACGCATACGCCCTTTTTGGCCAAGTGCATCATTGTAGACGTTCTGCCTCTTTTCCTATGCTTTCAATGCAATTCCAGTCTACCTCCTGAAATCGGTTTCCTGCAATTCTGCCCCGCTTTCAAGTCCTCTTGGCAGCCTTACTTCAGTCTATTTTTGGACGATAGCTGTCACTTATAACTCTGCAGGTTTGTGAATTACAGTGCCCCTGAGCTCCTTTCTTCAACTCGCTTTCTTGTGACCTGGCCGCAACACCGCAGGATGGCTTCAGGCCCTAATCTGGTTCCAGCACGGCATGCTGAGCCTTTGGTTAATTCCTCTTCCTGGTGGGAAATGAGAGTTAAATTTGCCCGTCCAGACACCTCCAGCTAGCCTCTCATTGGTTCTCGCTATTCCTGTTCATCTTCCGCAGAAATTGCAAACTGGGCCAAACAGGAGGTTAAAGGGACTGACTCTCCAAGTGGGGAGAGTGTTAGTAAAGTGTCTGGAATGTTGCACCCGAGTACCAGGGGAGGAAAACTGAGACATATTTGAACACGTCTCCCGTTCACATGGTTGATCATAATTGGGTTCCACATGCATGTTTTAGCTGAAGGAAGAATACCGAAAACCTGGGTAGTTGAAACTCGTGGAATTGGTACCATGCAATATGACTTCAAAGGGTCTTCATTTGGTCACCGAACCTCTCCAATCCTATCACTGCTGCGTTTATGCCCCTGTACACATGCTTGATTCTCTTTCGGAGACATAGCAATCCATAGGTTTTAAGATACTTACTAGTCAGGTACATTCTTAGGCGTTTAATATGCGGTGTTGAGTCCATTTCATTGAGCAAGTAGTAGCTCTTGTCTGTTCCATATTTGGCTTAAGGAACTTTATCTGTGCTCATTTCAATCTCTGGTTTTATGCAGCACCCCAACTCACCTTTCCCCTTAAGCAAGCATAAGTTCGTTTTCTAAATTTGAGACCCTGTTCTGTTCTGTAATTCAGTTCCTGTGTAGCCAAGTTTACATTCCGTGTATTACTGATATCTTATGATGTTTCTTTTTCTGTGTGACTTATTTCAGTTAGAATCATCATACCTGAATCCACTCATTGTGCTGCTAAGGACCTGATGACACAGATTTCATTGCTGAGTGATATTGCTTTGTAAGTAAATACCACAACTTCTTTATCCATTTTTCACTTTCTGCGATGTTGAACTTGTACTGTAAACGAGGTTCTTGTAAACAGAACCGTTCCAAACTTTGGGGTGGCTGTGTCTTTTTGATTTTGAATTCCCTAAGCTATAGGACCATAAGTGGCAGTGCCCTAGGCTCTGTTGCTTTGTTTTTTAGATGTTTCAGGAAACACCATACACTTCTCCCCAGTGGTTGTTGGCAATTTACATCCCGCCCATCAGCATAACAAGGCTCCCAGTTCTCCATGGCCTGTCCTGCCTTTCTGGATTTTACACTTTTTTCAGATGGCCCTTTTGACCGGGGGGAAGTGAGACTTCATTGTAGTGCAGATTTCCTTTGCAAGCTTGCTTGGTTGGCCAAAAAGGGCGTATGCGTTTTTTCCTGAATATATTCAGGAAAAAACGCATACGCCCTTTTTGGCCAAGTGCATCATTGTGGACGTTCTGCCTCTTTTCCTATGCATTCAATGCAATTCCAGTCTACCTCCTGAAATCGGTTTCCTGCAATTCTGCCCCGCTTTGAAGTCCTCTTGGCAGCCTTACTTCAGTCTATTTTTGGACGATAGCTGTCATTTATAACTCTGCAGGTTTGTGAATTACAGTGCCCCTGAGCTCCTTTCTTCAACTCGCTTTCTTGTGACCTGGCCGCAACACCGCAGGATGGCTTCAGGCCCTAATCTGGTTCCGGCCCGGCATGCTGAGCCTTTGGTTATTTCCTCTTCCTGGTGGGAAATGAGAGTTAAATTTGCCCGTCCAGACACCTCCAGCTAGTCTCTCATTGGTTCTCGCTATTCCTGTTCATCTTCCGCAGAAATTGCAAACTGGGCCAAACAGGAGGTTAAAGGGACTGACTCTCCAAGTGGGGAGAGTGTTAGTAAAGCGTCTGGAATGTTGCACCCGAGTACCAGGGGAGGAAAACTGAGACATATCTGAACACGTCTCCCGTTCACATGGTTGATCATACTCTGGGTTCCACATGCATGTTTTCGCTGAAGGAAGAATACCTAAAACCTGGGTAGTTGAAACCCGTGGAATGGGTACCATGCAATATGACTTCAAAGGGTCTTCATTTGCTCACCGAACCTCTCCAATCCTATCACTGCTGCGTTTATGCCCCTGTACACATGCTTGATTCTCTTTCGGAGACATAGCAATCCATAGGTTTTAAGATACTTACTAGTCAGGTACATTCTTAGGCGTTTAATATGCGGTGTTGAGTCCATTTCGTTGAGCAAGGAGTAGCTCTTGTCTATTCCATATTTGGCTTAAGGAACTTTATCTGTGCTCATTTCAATCTCTGGTTTTATGCAGCACCCCAACTCACCTTTCCCCTTAAGCAAGCATAAGTTGGTTTTCGAAATTTGAGACCCTGTTCTGTTCTGTAATTCAGTTCCTGTGTAGCCAAGTTTACATTCCGTGTATTACTGATAACTTATGATGTTTCTTTTTCTGTGTGACTTATTTCAGTTAAAATCATCATACCTGAATCCACTCATTGTTCTGCTAAGGGCCTGATGACATAGATTTCATTGCTGAGTGATATTGCTTTGTAAGTAAATACCACAACTTCTTTATCCATTTTTCACTTTCTGCGATGTTGAACTTGTACTGTAAACGAGGTTCTTGTAAACAGAGGCGTCCCAAACTTTGGGGTGGCTGTGTCTTTTTGATTTTAATTTCCCTAAGCTATAGGACCATAAGTGGCAGTGCCCTAGGCTCTGTTGCTTTGTGTTTTAGATGTTTCAGGAAACACCATACACTTCTCCCGAGTGTCTGTTGGCAATTTACATCCCGCCCATCAGCATAACAAGGCTCCCAGTTCTCCATGGCCTGTCCTGCCTTTCTGGATTTTACACTTTTTTCAGCTTGCCCTTTTGACCGGGGGGAAGTGAGACTTCATTGTAGTGCAGATTTCCTTTGCAAGCTTGCTTGGTTGGCCAAAAAGGGCGTATGCGTTTTTTCCTGAATATATTCAGGAAAAAACGCATACGCCCTTTTTGGCCAAGTGCATCATTGTGGACGTTCTGCCTCTTTTCCTATGCTTTCAATGCAATTTCAGTCTACCTCCTGAAATCGGTTTCCTGCAATTCTGCCCCGCTTTCAAGTCCTCTTGGCAGCCTTACTTCAGTGTATTTTTGGACGATAGCTGTCATTTATAACTCTGCAGGTTTGTGAATTACAGTGCCCCTGAGCTCCTTTCTTCAACTCGCTTTCTTGTGACCTGGCTGCAACACCGCAGGATGGCTTCAGGCCCTAATCTGGTTCTGGCACGGCACGCTGAGCCTTTGGTTATTTCCTCCTCCTGGTGGGAAATGAGAGTTAAATTTGCCCGTCCAGACACCTCCAGCTAGCCTCTCATTGGTTCTCGCTATTCCTGTTCATCTTCCGCAGAAATTGCAAACTGTGCCAAACAGGAGGTTAAAGGCGCTGACTCTCCAAGTGGGGAGAGTGTAAGTAAAGCGTCTGGAATGTTGCACCCGAGTACCAGGGGAGGAAAACTGAGACATATTTGAACACGTCTCCCGATCACATGGTTGATTGTACTCTGGGTTCCACATGCATGTTTTAGCTGAAGGAAGAATACCTAAAACCTGGGTAGTTGAAACCCGTGGAATGGGTACCATGCAATATGACTTCAAAGGGTCTTCATTTGCTCACCGAACCTCTCCAATCCTATCACTGCTGCGTTTATGCCCCTGTACACATGCTTGATTCTCTTTCGGAGACATAGCAATCTATAGGTTTTAAGATACTTACTAGTCAGGTACATTCTTAGGCGTTTAATATGCGGTGTTGAGTCCATTTCGTTGAGCAAGGAGTAGCTCTTGTCTATTCCATATTTGACTTAAGGAACTTTATCTGTCCTCATTTCAATCTCTGGTTTTATGCAGCACCACAACTCACCTTTACCCTTAAGCAAGCATAAGTTGGTTTTCTAAATTTGAGACCCTGTTCTGTTCTGTAATTCAGTTCCTGTGTAGCCAAGTTTACATTCCGTGTATTACTGATAACTTATGATGTTTCTTTTTCTGTGTGACTTATTTCAGTTAGAATCATCATACCTGAATCCACTCATTGTGATGCTAAGGGCCTGATGACATAGATTTCATTGCTGAGTGATATTGCTTTGTAAGTAAATACCACAACTTCTTTATCCATTTTTCACTTTCTGCGATGTTGAACTTGTACTGTAAACGAGGTTCTTGTAAACAGAGGCGTCCCAAATTTTGGGGTGGCTGTGTCTTTTTGATTTTAATTTCCCTAAGCTATAGGACCATAAGTGGCAGTGCCCTAGGCTCTGTTGCTTTTTTTTTAGATGTTTCAGGAAACACCATACACTTCTCCCGAGTGTCTGTTGGCAATTTACATCCCGCCCATCAGCATAACAAGGCTCCCAGTTCTCCATGGCCTGTCCTGCCTTTCTGGATTTTACACTTTTTTCAGATGGCCCTTTTGACCAGGGGGAAGTGAGACTTCATTGTAGTGCAGATTTCCTTTGCAAGCTTGCTTGGTTGGCCAAAAAGGGCGTATGCGTTTTTTCCTGAATATATTCAGGAAAAAACACATACGCCCTTTTTGGCCAAGTGCATCATTGTGGACGTTCTGCCTCTTTTCCTATGCTTTCAATGCAATTCCAGTCAACCTCCTGAAATCGGTTTCCTGCAATTCTGCCCCGCTTTCAAGTCCTCTTGGCAGCCTTACTTCAGTCTATTTTTGGACGATAGCTGTCATTTATAACTCTGCAGGTTTGTGAATTACAGTACCCCTGAGCTCCTTTCTTCAACTCGCTTTCTTGTGACCTGGCCGCAACACCGCAGGATGGCTTCAGGCCCTAATCTGGTTCCGGTACGGCACGCTGAGCCTTTGGTTATTTCCTCTTCCTGGTGGGAAATGAGAGTTAAATTTGCCCGTCCAGACACCTCCAGCTAGCCTCTCATTGGTTCTCGCTATTCCTGTTCATCTTCCGCAGAAATTGCAAACTGGGCCAAACAGGAGGTTAAAGGCGCTGACTCTCCAAGTGGGGAGAGTGTTAGTAAAGCGTCTGGAATGTTGCACCCGAGTACCAGGGGAGGAAAACTGAGACATATTTGAACACGTCTCCCGTTCACATGGTTGATCATACTTGGGTTCCACATGCATGTTTTAGCTGAAGGAAGAATACCTTAAACCTGGAGAGTTGAGACCCGTATAATGGGTACCATGCAATATGACTTCAAAGGGTCTTCATTTGCTCACCGAACCTCTCCAATCCTATCACTGCTGCGTTTATGCCCCTGTACACATGCTTGATTCTCTTTTGGAGACATAGCAATCCATAGGTTTTACGATACTTACTAGTCAGGTACATTCTTAGGCGTTTAATATGCGGTGTTGAGTCCATTTCGTTGAGCAAGGAGTAGCTCTTGTCTATTCCATATTTGACTTAAGGAACTTTATCTGTGCTCATTTCAATCTCTGGTTTTATGCAGCACCCCAACTCACCTTTACCCTTAAGCAAGCATAAGTTGGTTTTCTAAATTTGAGAACCTGTTCTGTTCTGTAATTCAGTTCCTGTGTAGCCAAGTTTACATTCCGTGTATTACAGATATCTTATGATGTTTCTTTTTCTGTGTGACTTATTTCAGTTGGAATCATCATACCTGAATCCACTCATTGTGATGCTAAGGGCCTGATGACATAGATTTCATTGCTGAGTGATATTGCTTTGTAAGTAAATACCACAACTTCTTTATCCATTTTTCACTTTCTGCGATGTTGAACTTGTACTGTAAACGAGGTTCTTGTAAACAGAGGCGTTCCAAACTTTGGGGTGGCTGTGTCTTTTTGATTTTAATTTCCCTAAGCTATACGACCATAAGTGGAAGTGCTCTAGGCTCTGTTGCTTTGTTTTTCAGATGTTCCAGGAAACACCATACACTTGTCCAGAGTGTCTGTTGGCAATTTACATCCCGCCCATCAGCATAACAAGGCTCCCAGTTCTCCATGGCCTGTCCTGCCTTTCTGGATTTTACAGTTTTTTCAGATGGACCTTTTGACCGGGGGGAAGTGAGACTTCATTGTAGTGCAGACTTCCTTTGCAAGCTTGCTTGGTTGGCCAAAAAGGGCGTATGCGTTTTTTCCTGAATATATTCAGGAAAAAACGCATACGCCCTTTTTGGCCAAGTGCATCATTGTGGACGTTCTGCCTCTTTTCCTATGCTTTCAATGCAATTCCAGTCTACCTCCTGAAATCGGTTTCCTGCAATTCTGCCCCACTTTCAAGTCCTCTTGGCAGCCTTACTTCAGTCTATTTTTGGACGATAGCTGTCATTTATAACTCTGCAGGTTTGTGAATTACAGTGCCCCTGAGCTCCTTTCTTCAACTCGCTTTCTTTTGAGCTGGCCGCCACACCGCAGGATGGCTTCAGGCCCTAATCTGGTTCCGGTACGGCACGCTGAGCCTTTGGTTATTTCCTCTTCCTGGTGGGAAATGAGAGTTAAATTTGCCCGTCCAGACACCTCCAGCTAGCCTCTCATTGGTTCTCGCTATTCCTGTTCATCTTCTGCAGAAATTGCAAACTGGGCCAAACAGGAGGTTAAAGGCGCTGACTCTCCAAGTGGGGAGAGTGTTAGTAAAGCGTCTGGAATGTTGCACCCGAGTACCAGGGGAGGAAAACTGAGACATATTTGAACACGTCTCCCGTTCACATGGTTGATCATACTTGGGTTCCACATGCATGTTTTAGCTGAAGGAAGAATACCTTAAACCTGGAGAGTTGAGACCCGTGTAATGGGTACCTTGCAATATGACTTCAAAGGGTCTTCATTTGCTCACCGAACCTCTCCAATCCTATCACTGCTGCGTTTATGCCCCTGTACACATGCTTGATTCTCTTTTGGAGACATAGCAATCCATAGTTTTTACGATACTTACTAGTCAGGTACATTCTTAGGCGTTTAATATGCGGTGTTGAGTCCATTTCGTTGAGCAAGGAGTAGCTCTTGTCTATTCCATATTTGACTTAAGGAACTTTATCTGTGCTCATTTCAATCTCTGGTTTTATGCAGCACCCCAACTCACCTTTACCCTTAAGCAAGCATAAGTTGGTTTTCTAAATTTGAGACCCTGTTCTGTTCTGTAATTCAGTTCCTGTGTAGCCAAGTTTACATTCCGTGTATTACTGATATCTTATGATGTTTCTTTTTCTGTGTGACTTATTTCAGTTAGAATCATCATACCTGAATCCACTCATTGTTCTGCTAAGGGCCTGATGACATAGATTTCATTGCTGAGTGATGTTGTTTTGTAAGTAAATACCACAACTTCTTTATCCATTTTTCACTTTCTGCGATGTTGAACTTGTACTGTAAACGAGGTTGTTGTAAACAGAGGCGTCCCAAACTTTGGGGTGGCTGTGTCTTTTTGATTTTAATTTCCCTAAGCTATAGGACCATAAGTGGCAGTGCCCTAGGCTCTGTTGCTTTGTTTTTTAGATGTTTCAGGAAACACCATACACTTCTCCCGTGTGTCTGTTGGCAATTTACATCCCGCCCATCAGCATAACAAGGCTCCCAGTTCTCCATGGCCTGTCCTGCCTTTCTGGATTTTACAGTTTTTTCAGATGGACCTTTTGACCGGGGGGAAGTGAGACTTCATTGTAGTGCAGATTTCCTTTGCAAGCTTGCTTGGTTGGCCAAAAAGGGCGTATGCGTTTTTTCCTGAATATATTCAGGAAAAAATGCATACGCCCTTTTTGGCCAAGTGCATCATTGTGGACGTTCTGCCTCTTTTCCTATGTTTTCAATGCAATTCCAGTCTACCTCCTGAAATCGGTTTCCTGCAATTCTGCCCCGCTTTCAAGTCCTCTTGGCAGCCTTACTTCAGTCTATTTTTGGACGATAGCTGTCATTTATAACTCTGCAGGTTTGTGAATTACAGTGCCCCTGAGCTCCTTTCTTCAACTCGCTTTCTTGTGAGCTGGCCGCAACACCGCAGGATGGCTTCAGGCCCTAATCTGGTTCCGGCACGGCACGCTGAGCCTTTGGTTAATTCCTCTTCCTGGTGGGAAATGAGAGTTAAATTTGCCCGTCCAGACACCTCCAGCTAGTCTCTCATTGGTTCTCGCTATTCCTGTTCATCTTCCGCAGAAATTGCAAACTGGGCCAAACAGGAGGTTAAAGGCGCTGACTCTCCAAGTGGGGAGAGTGTTAGTAAAGCGTCTGGAATGTTGCACCCGAGTACCAGGGGAGGAAAACTGAGACATATTTGAACACGTCTCCCGTTCACATGGTTGATCATACTTGGGTTCCACATGCATGTTTTAGCTGAAGGAAGAATACCTTAAACCTGGAGAGTTGAGACCCGTGTAATTGGTACCATGCAATATGAATTCAAAGGGTCTTCATTTGCTCACCGAACCTCTCCAATCCTATCACTGCTGCGTTTATGCCCCTGTACACATGCTTGATTCTCTTTTGGAGACATAGCAATCCATAGGTTTTACGATACTTACTAGTCAGGTACATTCTTAGGCGTTTAATATGTGGTGTTGAGTCCATTTCGTTGAGCAAGGAGTAGCTCTTGTCTATTCCATATTTGACTTAAGGAACTTTATCTGTGCTCATTTCAATCTCTGGTTTTATGCAGCACCCCACCTCACCTTTACCCTTAAGCAAGCATAAGTTGGTTTTCTAAATTTGAGACCCTGTTCTGTTCTGTAATTCAGTTCCTGTGTAGCCAAGTTTACATTCCGTGTATTACTGATAACTTATGATGTTTCTTTTTCTGTGTGACTTATTTCAGTTAAAATCATCATACCTGAATCCACTCATTGTTCTGCTAACGGCCTGATGACATAGATTTCATTGCTGAGTGATATTGCTTTGTAAGTAAATACCACAACTTCTTTATCCATTTTTCACTTTCTGCGATGTTGAACTTGTACTGTAAATGAGGTTCTTGTAAACAGAGCCGTTCCAAACTTTGGGGTGGCTGTGTCTTTTTGATTTTAATTTCCCTAAGCTATAGGACCATAAGTGGAAGTGCCCTAGGTTCTGTTGCTTTGTTTTTTAGATGTTTCAGGAAACACCATACACTTCTCCCGAGTGGTTGTTGGCAATTTACATCCCGCCCATCAGCATAACAAGGCTCCCAGTTCTCCATGGACTGTCCTGCCTTTCTGGATTTTACAGTTTTTTCAGATGGCCCTTTTGACCGGGGGGAAGTGAGACTTCATTGTAGTGCAGATTTCCTTTGCAAGCTTGCTTGGTTGGCCAAAAAGGGCGTATGCGTTTTTTCCTGAATATATTCAGGAAAAAACGCATACGCCCTTTTTGGCCAAGTGCATCATTGTGGACGTTCTGCCTCTTTTCCTATGCTTTCAATGCAATTCCAGTCTACCTCCTGAAATCGGTTTCCTGCAATTCTGCCCCGCTTTCAAGTCCTCTTGGCAGCCTTACTTCAGTCTATTTTTGGACGATAGCTGTCATTTATAACTCTGCAGGTTTGTGAATTACAGTGCCCCTGAGCTCCTTTCTTCAACTCGCTTTCTTTTGAGCTGGCCGCAACACCGCAGGATGGCTTCAGGCCCTAATCTGGCTCCGGTACGGCACGTTGAGCCTTTGGTTATTTCCTCTTCCTGGTGGGAAATGAGAGTTAAATTTGCCCGTCCAGACACCTCCAGCTAGCCTCTCATTGGTTCTCACTATTCCTGTTCATCTTCCTCAGAAATTGCAAACTGGGCCAAACAGGAGGTTAAAGGCGCTGACTCTCCAAGTGGGGAGAGTGTTAGTAAAGCGTCTGGAATGTTGCACCCAAGTACCAGGGGAGGAAAACTGAGACATATTTGAACACGTCTCCCGTTCACATGGTTTATCATACTTGGGTTCCACATGCATGTTTTAGCTGAAGGAAGAATACCTTAAACCTGGAGAGTTGAGACCCGTGTAATGGGTACCATGCAATATGACTTCAAAGGGTCTTCATTTGCTCACCGAATCTCTCCAATCCTATCACTGCTGCGTTTATGCCCCTGTACACGTGCTTGATTCTCTTTTGGGGACATAGCAATCCATAGGTTTTACGATACTTACTAGTCAGGTACATTCTTAGGCGTTTAATATGCGGTGTTGAGTCCATTTCGTTGAGCAAGGAGTAGCTCTTGTCTATTCCATATTTGACTTAAGGAACTTTATCTGTGCTCATTTCAATCTCTGGTTTTATGCAGCACCCCACCTCACCTTTACCCTTAAGCAAGCATAAGTTGGTTTTCTAAATTTGAGACCCTGTTCTGTTCTGTAATTCAGTTCCTGTGTTGCCAAGTTTACATTCCATGTATTACTGATATCTTATGATGTTTCTTTTTCTGTGTGACTTATTTCAGTTAGAATCATCATACCTGAATCCACTCATTGTTCCTCTAAGGGCCTGATGACACAGATTTCATTGCTGAGTGATATTGCTTTGTAAGTAAATACCACAACTTCTTTATCCATTTTTCACTTTCTGCGATGTTGAACTTGTACTGTAAATGAGGTTCTTGTAAACAGAGCCGTTCCAAACTTTGGGGTGGCTGTGTCTTTTTGATTTTAATTTCCCTAAGCTATAGGACCATAAGTGGAAGTGCCCTAGGTTCTGTTGCTTTGTTTTTTAGATGTTTCAGGAAACACCATACACTTCTCCCGAGTGGTTGTTGGCAATTTACATCCCGCCCATCAGCATAACAAGGCTCCCAGTTCTCCATGGACTGTCCTGCCTTTCTGGATTTTACACTTTTTTCAGATGGCCCTTTTGACCGGGGGGAAGTGAGACTTCATTGTAGTGCAGATTTCCTTTGCAAGCTTGCTTGGTTGGCCAAAAAGGGCGTATGCGTTTTTTCCTGAATATATTCAGGAAAAAACGCATACGCCCTTTTTGGCCAAGTGCATCATTGTGGACGTTCTGCCTCTTTTCCTATGCTTTCAATGCAATTCCAGTCTACCTCCTGAAATCGGTTTCCTGCAATTCTGCCCCGCTTTCAAGTCCTCTTGGCAGCCGTACTTCAGTCTATTTTTGGACGATAGCTCTCATTTATAACTCTGCAGGTTTGTGAATTACAGTGCCCCTGTGCTCCTTTCTTCAACTCGGTTTTTTTTGAGCTGGCCGCAACACCGCAGGATGGCTTCAGGCCCTAATCTGGTTCCGGTACGGCACGCTGAGCCTTTGGTTATTTCCTCTTCCTGTTGGGAAATGAGAGTTAAATTTGCCCGTCCAGACACCTCCAGCTAGCCTCTCATTGGTTCTCGCTATTCCTGTTCATCTTCCGCAGAAATTGCAAACTGTGCCAAACAGGAGGTTAAAGGCGCTGACTCTCCAAGTGGGGAGAGTGTTAGTAAAGCGTCTGGAATGTTGCACCCGAGTACCAGGGGAGGAAAACTGAGACATATTTGAACACGTCTCCCGTTCACATGGTTTATCATACTTGGGTTCCACATGCATGTTTTAGCTGAAGGAAGAATACCTTAAACCTGGAGAGTTGAGACCCGTGTAATGGGTACCATGCAATATGACTTCAAAGGGTCTTCATTTGCTCACCGAACCTCTCCAATCCTATCAATGCTGCCTTTATGCCCCTGTACACATGCTTGATTCTCTTTTGGAGACATAGCAATCCATAGGTTTTACGATACTTACTAGTCAGGTACATTCTTAGGCGTTTAATATGCGGTGTTGAGTCCATTTCGTTGAGCAAGGAGTAGCTCTTGTCTATTCCATATTTGACTTAAGGAACTTTATCTGTGCTCATTTCAATCTCTGGTTTTATGCAGCACCCCAACTCACCTTTACCCTTAAGCAAGCATAAGTTGGTTTTCTAAATTTGAGACCCTGTTCTGTTCTGTAATTCAGTTCCTGTGTAGCCAAGTTTACATTCCGTGTATTACTGATAACTTATGATGTTTCTTTTTCTGTGTGACTTATTTCAGTTAGAATCATCATACCTGAATCCACTCATTGTGATGCTAAGGGCCTGATGACATAGATTTCATTGCTGAGTGATATTGCTTTGTAAGTAAATACCACAACTTCTTTATCCATTTTTCACTTTCTGCGATGTTGAACTTGTACTGTAAACGAGGTTCTTGTAAACAGAGCCGTTCCAAACTTTGGGGTGGCTGTGTCTTTTTGATTTTAATTTCCCTAAGCTATAGGACCATAAGTGGCAGTGCCCTAGGCTCTGTTGCTTTGTTTTTTAGATGTTTCAGGAAACACCATACACTTCTCCCGAGTGTCTGTTGGCAATTTACATCCCGCCCATCAGCATAACAAGGATCCCAGTTCTCCATGGTCTGTCCTGCCTTTCTGGATTTTACACTTTTTTCAGATGGCCCTTTTGACCAGGGGGAAGTGAGACTTCATTGTAGTGCAGATTTCCTTTGCAAGCTTGCTTGGTTGGCCAAAAAGGGCGTATGCGTTTTTTCCTGAATATATTCAGGAAAAAATGTATACGCCCTTTTTGCCCAAGTGCATAATTGTGGACGTTCTGCCTCTTTTCCTATGCTTTCAATGCAATTCAAGTCTACCTCCTGAAATCGGTTTCCTGCAATTCTGCCCCGCTTTCAAGTCCTCTTGGCAGCCTTACTTCAGTCTATTTTTGGACGATAGCTGTCATTTATAACTCTGCAGGTTTGTGAATTACAGTGCCCCTGAGCTCCTTTCTTCAACTCGCTTTCTTGTGACCTGGCCGCAACACCGCAGGATGGCTTCAGGCCCTAATCTGGTTCCGGCACGGCATGCTGAGCCTTTGGTTAATTCCTCTTCCTGGTGGGAAATGAGAGTTAAATTTGCCCGTCCAGACACCTCCAGCTAGCCTCTCATTGGTTCTCGCTATTCCTGTTCATCTTCCGCAGAAATAGCAAACTGGGCCAAACAGGAGGTTAAAGGGACTGACTCTCCAAGTGGGGAGAGTGTTAGTAAAGCGTCTGGAATGTTGCACCCGAGTACCAGGGGAGGAAAACTGAGACATATTTGAACACGTCTCCCGATCACATGGTTGATCATACTCTAGGTTCCACATGCATGTTTTAGCTGAAGGAAGAATACCTTAAACCTGGTTAGTTGAAACCCGTGGAATGGGTACCATGCAATATGACTTCAAAGGGTCTTCATTTGCTCACCGAACCTCTCCAATCCTATCACTGCTGCGTTTATGCCCCTGTACACATGCTTGATTCTCTTTCGGAGACATAGCAATCCATAGGTTTTAAGATACTTACTAGTCAGGTACATTCTTAGGCGTTTAATATGCGGTGTTGAGTCCATTTCGTTGAGCAAGGAGTAGCTCTTGTCTATTCCATATTTGGCTTAAGGAACTTTATCTGTGCTCATTTCAATCTCTGGTTTTATGCAGCACCCCAACTCACCTTTACCCTTAAGCAAGCATAAGTTGGTTTTCTAAATTTGAGACCCTGTTCTGTTCTGTAATTCAGTTCCTGTGTAGCCAAGTTTACATTCCGTGTATTACTGATATCTTATGATGGTTCTTTTTCTGTGTGACTTATTTCAGTTAGAATCATCATACCTGAATCCACTCATTGTGCTGCTAAGGGCCTGATGACATAGATTTCATTGCTGAGTGATATTGCTTTGTAAGTAAATACCACAACTTCTTTATCCATTTTTCACTTTCTGCGATGTTGAACTTGTACTGTAAATGAGGTTCTTGTAAACAGAGGCGTCCCAAACTTTGGGGTGGCTGTGTCTTTTTGATTTTAATTTCCCTAAGCTATAGGACCATAAGTGGCAGTGCCCTAGGCTCTGTTGCTTTGTGTTTTAGATGTTTCAGGAAACACCATACACTTCTCCCGAGTGTCTGTTGGCAATTTACATCCCGCCCATCAGCATAACAAGGCTCCCAGTTCTCCATGGCCTGTCCTGCCTTTCTGGATTTTACACTTTTTTCAGATGGCCCTTTTGACTGGGGGTAAGTGAGACTTCATTGTAGTGCAGATTTCCTTTGCAAGCTTGCTTGGTTGGCCAAAAAGGGCGTATGCGTTTTTTCCTGATTATATTCAGGAAAAAACGCATACGCCCTTTTTGGCCAAGTGCATCATTGTGGACGTTCTGCCTCTTTTCCTATGCTTTCAATGCAATTCCAGTCTACCTCCTGAAATTGGTTTCCTGCAATTCTGCCCCGCTTTCAAGTCCTCTTGGCAGCCTTACTTCAGTCTATTTTTGGACGATAGCTGTCATTTATAACTCTGCAGGTTTGTGAATTACAGTGCCCCTGAGCTCATTTCTTCAACTCGCTTTCTTGTGACCTGGCCGCAACACCGCAGGATGGCTTCAGGCCCTAATCTGGTTCGGGCCCGGCATGCTGAGCCTTTGGTTAATTCCTCTTCCTGGTGTTAAATGAGAGTTAAATTTGCCCGTCCAGACACCTCCAGCTAGCCTCTCATTGGTTCTCGCTATTCCTGTTCATCTTCCGCAGAAATTGCAAACTGGGCCAAACAGGAGGTTAAAGGGACTGACTCTCCAAGTGGGGAGAGTGTTAGTAAAGCGTCTGGAATGTTGCACCCGAGTACCAGGGGAGGAAAACTGAGACATATTTGAACACGTCTCCCGATCACATGGTTGATCATACTCTAGGTTCCACATGCATGTTTTAGCTGAAGGAAGAATACCTTAAACCTGGGTAGTTGAAACCTGTGGAATGGGTACCATGCAATATGACTTCAAAGGGTCTTCATTTGCTCACCGAACCTCTCCAATCCTAGCAATGCTGCGTTTATGCCCCTGTACACATGCTTGATTCTCTTTCGGAGACATAGCAATCCATAGGTTTTAAGATACTTACTAGTCAGGTACATTCTTAGGCGTTTAATATGGGGTGTTGAGTCCATTTCGTTGAGCAAGGAGTAGCTCTGGTCTATTCCATATTTGGCTTAAGGAACTTTATCTGTGCTAATTTCAATCTCTGGTTTTATGCAGCACCCCACCTCACCTTTACCCTTAAGCAAGCATAAGTTGGTTTTCTAAATTTGAGACCCTGTTCTGTTCTGTAATTCAGTTCCTGTGTAGCCAAGTTTACATTCCGTGTATTACTGATATCTTATGATGTTTCTTTTTCTGTGTGACTTATTTCAGTTAGAATCATCATACCTGAATCCACTCATTGTGCTGCTAAGGGCCTGATGACACAGATTTCATTGCTGAGTGATATTGCTTTGTAAGTAAATACCACAACTTCTTTATCCATTTTTCACTTTCTGCGATGTTGAACTTGTACTGTAAACAAGGTTCTTGTAAACAGAGCCGTTCCAAACTTTGGGGTGGCTGTGTCTTTTTGATTTTAATTTCCCTAAGCTATAGGACCATAAGTGGAAGTGCCCTAGGTTCTGTTGCTTTGTTTTCTAGATGTTTCAGGAAACACCATACACTGCTCCCGAGTGGTTGTTGGCAATTGACATCCCGCCCATCAGCATAACAAGGCTCCCAGTTCTCCATGGCCTGTCCTGCCTTTCTGGATTTTACACTTTTTTCAGATGGCCCTTTTGACCGGGGGGAAGTGAGACTTCATTGTAGTGCAGATTTCCTTTGCAAGCTTGCTTGGTTGGCCAAAAAGGGCGTATGCGTTTTTTCCTGAATATATTCAGGAAAAAACGCATACGCACTTTTTGGCCAAGTGCATCATTGTGGACGTTCTGCCTCTTTTCCTATGCTTTCAATGCAATTCCAGTCTACCTCCTGAAATCGGTTTCCTGCAATTCTGCCCCACATTCAAGTAATCTTGGCAGCCTTACTTCAGTCTATTTTTGGACGATAGCTGTCATTTATAACTCTGCAGGTTTGTGAATTACAGTGCCCCTGAGCTCCTTTCTTCAACTCGCTTTCTTTTGAGCTGGCCGCAACACCGCAGGATGGCTTCAGGCCCTAATCTGGCTCCGGTACGGCACGCTGAGCCTTTGGTTATTTCCTATTCCTGGTGGGAAATGAGAGTTAAATTTGCCCGTCCAGACACCTCCAGCTAGCCTCTCATTGGTTCTCGCTATTCCTGTTCATCTTCCGCAGAAATTGCAAACTGGGCCAAACAGGACGTTAAAGGCGCTGACTCTCCAAGTGGGGAGAGTGTTAGTAAAGCGTCTGGAATGTTGCACCCGAGTACCAGGGGAGGAAAACTGAGACATATTTGAACACGTCTCCCATTCACATGGTTGATCATACTTGGGTTCCACATGCATGTTTTAGCTGAAGGAATAATACCTTAAACCTGGAGAGTTGAGACCCGTGGAATGGGTACCATGCAATATGACTTCAAAGGGTCTTCATTTGCTCACCGAACCTCTCCAATCCTAGCACTGCTGCGTTTATGCCCCTGTACACATGCTTGATTCTCTTTCGGAGACATAGCAATCCATAGGTTTTAAGATACTTACTAGTCAGGTACATTCTTAGGCGTTTAATATGGGGTGTTGAGTCCATTTCGTTGAGCAAGGAGTAGCTCTTGTCTATTCCATATTTGGCTAAAGGAACTTTATCTGTGCTCATTTCAATCTCTGGTTTTATACAGCACCCCAACTCACCTTTCCCCTTAAGCAAGAATATGTTGGTTTTCTAAATTTGAGACCCTGTTCTGTTCTGTAATTCAGTTCCTGTGTAGCCAAGGTTACATTCCGTGTATTACTGATATCTTATGATGTTTCTTTTTCTGTGTGACTTATTTCAGTTAGAATCATCATACCTGAATCCACTCATTGTGCTGCTAAGGGCCTGATGACACAGATTTCATTGCTGAGTGATATTGCTTTGTAAGTAAATACCACAACTTCTTTATCCATTTTTCACTTTCTGCGATGTTGAACTTGTACTGTAAACGAGGTTCTTGTAAACAGAGCCGTTCCAAACTTTTGGGTGGCTGTGTCTTTTTGATTTTAATTTCCCTAAGCTATAGGACCATAAGTGGAAGAGCCCTAGGCTCTGTTGCTTTGTTTTTTAGATGTTTCAGGAAACACCATACACTTCTCCCGAGTGGTTGTTGGCAATTTACATCCCGCCCATCAGCATAACAAGGCTCCCAGTTCTCCATGGCCTGTCCTGCCTTTCTGGATTTTACACTTTTTTCAGATGGCTCTTTTGACCGGGGGGAAGTGAG
The DNA here is from genome assembly GCF_951394435.1 of Stenella coeruleoalba. NCBI lineage: Eukaryota > Metazoa > Chordata > Mammalia > Artiodactyla > Delphinidae > Stenella > Stenella coeruleoalba. Next base: position 587,312 of record NW_027645870.1, read on the forward strand.
ACTTCATTGTAGTGCAGATTTCCTTTGCAAGCTTGCTTGGTTGGCCAAAAAGGGCGTATGCGTTTTTTCCTGAATATATTCAGGAAAAAACGCATATGCCCTTTTTGGCCAAGTGCATCATTGTGGACGTTCTGCCTCTTTTCCTATGCTTTCAATGCAACTCCAGTCTACCTCCTGAAATCGGTTTCCTGCAATTCTGCCCCGCTTTCAAGTCCTCTTGGCAGCCTTACTTCAGTCTATTTTTGGACGATAGCTGTCATTTATAACTCTGCAGGTTTGTGAATTACAGTGCCCCTGAGCTCCTTTCTTCAACTCGCTTTCTTGTGACCTGGCCGCAACACCGCAGGATGGCTTCAGGCCCTAATCTGGTTCCGGCCCGGCATGCTGAGCCTTTGGTTAATTCCTCTTCCTGGTGGGAAATGAGAGTTAAATTTGCCCGTCCAGACACCTCCAGCTAGCCTCTCATTGGTTCTCGCTATTCCTGTTCATCTTCCGCAGAAATTGCAAACTGGGCCAAACAGGAGGTTAAAGGGACTGACTCTCCAAGTCGGGAGAGTGTTAGTAAAGCATCTGGAATGTTGCACCCGAGTACCAGGGGAGGAAAACTGAGACATATTTGAACACGTCTCCCGTTCACATGGTTGATCATACTCTGGGTTCCACATGCATGTTTTAGCTGAAGGAAGAATACCTTAAACCTGGAGAGTTGAGACCCGTGGAATGGGTACCATGCAATATGACTTCAAAGGGTCTTCATTTGCTCACCGAACCTCTCCAATCCTATCACTGCTGCGTTTATGCCCCTGTACACATGCTTGATTCTCTTTCGGAGACATAGCAATCCATAGGTTTTAAGATACTTACTAGTCAGGTACATTCTTAGGCGTTTAATATGCGGTGTTGAGTCCATTTCGTTGAGCAAGGAGTAGCTCTTGTCTATTCCATATTTGACTTAAGGAACTTTATCTGTGCTCATTTCAATCTCTGGTTTTATGCAGCACCCCAACTCACCTTTACCCTTAAGCAAGCATAAGTTGGTTTTCTAAATTTGAGACCCTGTTCTGTTCTGTAATTCAGTTCCTGTGTAGCCATGTTTCCATTCCGTGTATTACTGATATCTTATGATGTTTCTTTTTCTGTGTGACTTATTTCAGTTAGAATCATCATACCTGAATCCACTCATTGTGCTGCTAAGGGCCTGATGACATAGATTTCATTGCTGAGTGATATTGCTTTGTAAGTAAATACCACAACTTCTTTATCCATTTTTCACTTTCTGCGATGTTGAACTTGTAATGTAAACGAGGTTCTTGTAAACAGAGGCGTCCCAAACTTTGGGGTGGCTGTGTCTTTTTGATTTTGATTTCCCTAAGCTATAGGACCATAAGTGGCAGTGCCCTAGGCTCTGTTGCTTTGTTTTTTAGATGTTTCAGGAAACACCATACACTTCTCCAGAGTGTCTGTTGGCAATTTACATCCCGCCCATCAGCATAACAAGGCTCCCAGTTCTCCATGGCCTGTCCTGCCTTTCTGGATTTTACACTTTTTTCAGATGGCCCTTTTGACCGGGGGGAAGTGAGACTTCATTGTAGTGCAGATTTCCTTTGCAAGCTTGCTTGGTTGGCCAAAAAGGGCGTATGCGTTTTTTCCTGAATATATTCAGGAAAAAACGCATACGCCCTTTTTGGCCAAGTGCATCATTGTGGACGTTCTGCCTCTTTTCCTATGCTTTCAGTGCAATTCCAGTCTACTTCCTGAAATCGGTTTCCTGCAATTCTGCCCCGCTTTCAAGTCCTCTTGGCAGCCTTACTTCAATCTATTTTTGGACGATAGCTGTCATTTATAACTCTGCAGGTTTGTGAATTACAGTGCCCCTGAGCTCCTTTCCTCAGCTCGCTTTCATTTGAGCTGGCCACAACACCACAGGATGGCTTCAGGCCCTAATCTGGTTCCAGCACGGCACGCTGAGCCTTTGGTTAATTCCTCTTCCTGGTGGGAAATGAGAGTTAAATTTGCCCGTCCAGACACCTCCAGCTAGCCTCTCATTGGTTCTCGCTATTCCTGTTCATTTTCCACAGAAATTGCAAACTGGGCCAAACAGAAGGTTAAAGGGACTGACTCTCCAAGTCGGGAGAGTGTTAGTAAAGCGTCTGGAATGTTGCACCCGAGTACCAGGGTACAAAAACTGAGACATATTTGAACACGTCTCCCGATCGCATGGTTGATCATACTCTAGGTTCCACATGCATGTTTTAGCTGAAGGAAGAATACCTAAAACCTGGGTAGTTGAAACCCGTGGAATGGGTACCATGCAATATGACTTCAAAGGGTCTTCATTTGCTCACCGAACCTCTCCAATCCTATCACTGCTGCGTTTATGCCCCTGTACACATGCTTGATTCTCTTTCGGAGACATAGCAATCCATAGGTTTTAAGATACTTACTAGTCAGGTACATTCTTAGGCGTTTAATATGCGGTGTTGAGTCCATTTCGTTGAGCAAGGAGTAGCTCTTGTCTATTCCATATTTGGCTTAAGGAACTTTATCTGTGCTCATTTCGATCTCTGCTTATGCAGCACCCCAATTCACCTTTATCCTTAAGCAAGCATAAGTTGGTTTTCTAAATTTGAGACCCTGTTCTGTTCTGTAATTCAGTTCCTGTGTAGCCAAGTTTACATTCCGTGTATTACTGATATATTATGATGTTTCTTTTTCTGTGTGACTTATTTCAGTTAGAATCATCATACCTGAATCCACTCATTGTGCTGCTAAGGGCCTGATGACATAGATTTCATTGCTGAGTGATATTGCTTTGTAAGTAAATACCACAACTTCTTTATCCATTTTTCACTTTCTGCGATGTTGAACTTGTACTGTAAACGAGGTTCTTGTAAACAGAGCCGTTCCAAACTTTGGGGTGGCTGTGTCTATTTTATTTTAATTTTCCTAAGCTATACGACCATAAGTGGAAGTGCCCTAGGCTCTGTTGATTTGTTTTTTAGATGTTTCAGGAGACACCATACACTTCTCCCGAGTGGTTGTTGGCAATTTACATCCCGCCCATCAGCATAACAAGGCTCCCAGTTCTCCATGGCCTGTCCTGCCTTTCTGGATTTTACACTTTTTTCAGATGTCCCTTTTGACCGGGGGGAAGTGAGACTTCATTGTCGTGCAGATTTCCTTTGCAAGCTTGCTTGGTTGGCCAAAAAGGGCGTATGCGTTTTTTCCTGAATATATTCAGGAAAAAACGCATACGCCCTTTTTGGCCAAGTGCATCATTGTGGACGTTCTGCCTCTTTTCCTATGCTTTCAATGCAATTCCAGTCTACCTCCTGAAATCGGTTTCCTGCAATTCTGCCCCGCTTTCAAGTCCTCTTGGCAGCCTTACTTCAGTCTATTTTTGGACGATAGCTGTCATTTATAACTCTGCAGGCTTGTGAATTACAGTGACCCTGAGCTCCTTTCTTCAACTCGCTTTCTTGTGAGCTGGCCGCAACACCGCAGGATGGCTTCAGGCCCTAATCTGGTTCCGGCACGGCACGCTGAGCCTTTGGTTAATTCCTCTTCCTGGTGGGAAATGAGAGTTAAATTTGCCCGTCCAGACACCTCCAGCTAGTCTCTCATTGGTTCTCGCTATTCCTGTTCATCTTCCGCAGAAATTGCAAACTGGGCCAAACAGGAGGTTAAAGGCGCTGACTCTCCAAGTGGGGAGAGTGTTAGTAAAGCGTCTGGAATGTTGCACCCGAGTACCAGGGGAGGAAAACTGAGACATATTTGAACACGTCTCCCGTTCACACGGTTGATCATACTCTGGGTTCCACATGCATGTTTTAGCTGAAGGAAGAATACCTTAAACCTGGAGAGTTGAGACCCGTGGAATGGGTACCATGCAATATGTCTTCAAAGGGTCTTCATTTGCTCACCGAACCTCCCCAATGCTATCACTGCTGCATTTATGCCCCTGTACACATGCTTGATTCTCTTTCGGAGACATAGCAATCCATAGGTTTTAAGATACTTACTAGTCAGGTACATTCTTAGGCGTTTAATATGCGGTGTTGAGTCCATTTCGTTGAGCAAGGAGTAGCTCTTGTCTATTCCATATTTGGCTTAAGGAACTTTATCTGTGCTCATTTCAATCTCTGGTTTTATGCAGCACCCCAACTCACCTTTCCCCTTAAGCAAGCATAAGTTGCTTTTCTAAATTTGAGACCCTGTTCTGTTCTGTAATTCAGTTCCTGTGTAGCCAAGTTTACATTCCGTGTATTACAGATATCTTATGATGTTTCTTTTTCTGTGTGACTTATTTCAGTTAGAATCATCATACCTGAATCCACTCATTGTGCTGCTAAGGGCCTGATGACACAGATTTCATTGCTGAGTGATATTGCTTTGTAAGTAAATACCACAACTTCTTTATCCATTTTTCACTTTCTGCGATGTTGAACTTGTACTGTAAACGAGGATCTTGTAAACAGAGCCGTTCTAAACTTTGGGGTGGCTGTGTTTTTTCATTTTAATTTCCCTAAGCTATAGGACCATAAGTGGAAGTGCCCTAGGTTCTGTTGCTTTGTTTTTTAGATGTTTCAGGAAACACCATACACTTCTCCCGAGTGGTTGTTGGCAATTTACATCCCGCCCATCAGCATAACAAGGCTCCCAGTTCTCCATGGCCTGTCCTGCCTTTCTGGATTTTACACTTTTTTCAGATGGCCCTTTTGACCGGGGGTAGTGAGACTTCATTTTAGTGCAGATTTCCTTTGCAAGTTTGCTTGGTTGGCCAAAAAGGGCGTATGCGTTTTTTCCTGAATATATTCAGGAAAAAACGCATACGCCCTTTTTGGCCAAGTGCATCATTGTAGACGTTCTGCCTCTTTTCCTATGCTTTCAATGCAATTCCAGTCTACCTCCTGAAATCGGTTTCCTGCAATTCTGCCCCGCTTTCAAGTCCTCTTGGCAGCCTTACTTCAGTCTATTTTTGGACGATAGCTGTCATTTATAACTCTGCAGGTTTGTGAATTACAGTGCCCCTGAGCTCCTTTCTTCAACTCGCTTTCTTGTGACCTGGCCGCAACACCGCAGGATGGCTTCAGGCCCTAATCTGGTTCCAGCACGGCATGCTGAGCCTTTGGTTAATTCCTCTTCCTGGTGGGAAATGAGAGTTAAATTTGCCCGTCCAGACACCTCCAGCTGGCCTCTCATTGGTTCTCGCTATTCCTGTTCATCTTCCGCAGAAATTGCAAACTGGGCCAAACAGGAGGTTAAAGGGACTGACTCTCCAAGTGGGGAGAGTGTTAGTAAAGTGTCTGGAATGTTGCACCCGAGTACCAGGGGAGGAAAACTGAGACATATTTGAACACGTCTCCCGTTCACATGGTTGATCATACTTGGGTTCCACATGCATGTTTTAGCTGAAGGAAGAATACCGAAAACCTGGGTAGTTGAAACCCGTGGAATGGGTACCATGCAATATGACTTCAAAGGGTCTTCATTTGGTCACCGAACCTCTCCAATCCTATCACTGCTGCGTTTATGCCCCTGTACACATGCTTGATTCTCTTTCGGAGACATAGCAATCCATAGGTTTTAAGATACTTACTAGTCAGGTACATTCTTAGGCGTTTAATATGCGGTGTTGAGTCCATTTCATTGAGCAAGTAGTAGCTCTTGTCTGTTCCATATTTGGCTTAAGGAACTTTATCTGTGCTCATTTCAATCTCTGGTTTTATGCAGCACCCCAACTCACCTTTCCCCTTAAGCAAGCATAAGTTCGTTTTCTAAATTTGAGACCCTGTTCTGTTCTGTAATTCAGTTCCTCTGTAGCCAAGTTTATATTCCGTGTATTACTGATATCTTATGATGTTTCTTTTTCTGTGTGACTTATTTCAGTTAGAATCATCATACCTGAATCCACTCATTGTGCTGCTAAGGACCTGATGACACAGATTTCATTGCTGAGTGATATTGCTTTGTAAGTAAATACCACAACTTCTTTATCCATTTTTCACTTTCTGCGATGTTGAACTTGTACTGTAAACGAGGTTCTTGTAAACAGAACCGTTCCAAACTTTGGGGTGGCTGTGTCTTTTTGATTTTGAATTCCCTAAGCTATAGGACCATAAGTGGCAGTGCCCTAGGCTCTGTTGCTTTGTTTTTTAGATGTTTCAGGAAACACCATACACTTCTCCCCAGTGGTTGTTGGCAATTTACATCCCGCCCATCAGCATAACAAGGCTCCCAGTTCTCCATGGCCTGTCCTGCCTTTCTGGATTTTACACTTTTTTCAGATGGCCCTTTTGACCGGGGGGAAGTGAGACTTCATTGTAGTGCAGATTTCCTTTGCAAGCTTGCTTGGTTGGCCAAAAAGGGCGTATGCGTTTTTTCCTGAATATATTCAGGAAAAAACGCATACGCCCTTTTTGGCCAAGTGCATCATTGTGGACGTTCTGCCTCTTTTCCTATGCATTCAATGCAATTCCAGTCTACCTCCTGAAATCGGTTTCCTGCAATTCTGCCCCGCTTTGAAGTCCTCTTGGCAGCCTTACTTCAGTCTATTTTTGGACGATAGCTGTCATTTATAACTCTGCAGGTTTGTGAATTACAGTGCCCCTGAGCTCCTTTCTTCAACTCGCTTTCTTGTGACCTGGCCGCAACACCGCAGGATGGCTTCAGGCCCTAATCTGGTTCCGGCCCGGCACGCTGAGCCTTTGGTTATTTCCTCTTCCTGTTGGGAAATGAGAGTTAAATTTGCCCGTCCAGACACCTCCAGCTAGTCTCTCATTGGTTCTCGCTATTCCTGTTCATCTTCCGCAGAAATTGCAAACTGGGCCAAACAGGAGGTTAAAGGGACTGACTCTCCAAGTGGGGAGAGTGTTAGTAAAGCGTCTGGAATGTTGCACCCGAGTACCAGGGGAGGAAAACTGAGACATATCTGAACACGTCTCCCGTTCACATGGTTGATCATACTCTGGGTTCCACATGCATGTTTTCGCTGAAGGAAGAATACCTAAAACCTGGGTAGTTGAAACCCGTGGAATGGGTACCATGCAATATGACTTCAAAGGGTCTTCATTTGCTCACCGAACCTCTCCAATCCTATCACTGCTGCGTTTATGCCCCTGTACACATGCTTGATTCTCTTTCGGAGACATAGCAATCCATAGGTTTTAAGATACTTACTAGTCAGGTACATTCTTAGGCGTTTAATATGCGGTGTTGAGTCCATTTCGTTGAGCAAGGAGTAGCTCTTGTCTATTCCATATTTGGCTTAAGGAACTTTATCTGTGCTCATTTCAATCTCTGGTTTTATGCAGCACCCCAACTCACCTTTCCCCTTAAGCAAGCATAAGTTGGTTTTCGAAATTTGAGACCCTGTTCTGTTCTGTAATTCAGTTCCTGTGTAGCCAAGTTTACATTCCGTGTATTACTGATATCTTATGATGTTTCTATTTCTGTGTGACTTATTTCAGTTAGAATCATCATACCTGAATCCACTCATTGTGCTGCTAAGGGCCTGATGACACAGATTTCATTGCTGAGTGATATTGCTTTGTAAGTAAATACCAGAACTTCTTTATCCATTTTTCACTTTCTGCGATGTTGAACTTGTACTGTAAACGAGGTTCTTGTAAACAGAGGCGTCCCAAACTTTGGGGTGGCTGTGTCTTTTTGATTTTAATTTCCCTAAGCTATAGGACCATAAGTGGAAGTGCCCTAGGCTCTGTTGCTTTGTTTTTTAGATGTTTCAGGAAACACCATACACTTCTCCCAAGTGGTTGTTGGCAATTTACATCCCGCCCATCAGCATAACAAGGCTCCCAGTTCTCCATGGCCTGTTCTGCCTTTCTGGATTTTACACTTTTTTCACATGGCCCTTTTGACCGGGGGGAAGTGAGACTTCATTGTAGTGCAGATTTCCTTTGCAAGCTTGCTTGGTTGGCCAAAAAGGGCGTATGCGTTTTTTCCTGAATATATTCAGGAAAAAACGCATACGCCCTTTTTGGCCAAGTGCATCATTGTGGACGTTCTGCCTCTTTTCCTATGCTTTCAATGCAATTCCAGTCTACCTCCTGAAATCGGTTTCCTGCAATTCTGCCCCGCTTTCAAGTCCTCTTGGCAGCCTTACTTCAGTCTATTTTTGGACGATAGCTGTCATTTATAACTCTGCAGGTTTGTGAATTACAGTGCCCCTGAGCTCCTTTCTTCAACTCGCTTTCTTGTGAGCTGGCCGCAACACCGCAGGATGGCTTCAGGCCCTAATCTGGTTCCGGCACGGCACGCTGAGCCTTTGGTTAATTCCTCTTCCTGGTGGGAAATGAGAGTTAAATTTGCCCGTCCAGACACCTCCAGCTAGTCTCTCATTGGTTCTCGCTATTCCTGTTCATCTTCCGCAGAAATTGCAAACTGGGCCAAACAGGAGGTTAAAGGCGCTGACTCTCCAAGTGGGGAGAGTGTTAGTAAAGCGTCTGGAATGTTGCACCCGAGTACCAGGTGAGGAAAACTGAGACATATTTGAACACGTCTCCCGTTCACATGGTTGATCATACTTGGGTTCCACATGCATGTTTTAGCTGAAGGAAGAATACCTTAAACCTGGAGAGTTGAGACCCGTGTAATTGGTACCATGCAATATGAATTCAAAGGGTCTTCATTTGCTCACCGAACCTCTCCAATCCTATCACTGCTGCGTTTATGCCCCTGTACACATGCTTGATTCTCTTTTGGAGACATAGCAATCCATAGGTTTTACGATACTTACTAGTCAGGTACATTCTTAGGCGTTTAATATGTGGTGTTGAGTCCATTTCGTTGAGCAAGGAGTAGCTCTTGTCTATTCCATATTTGACTTAAGGAACTTTATCTGTGCTCATTTCAATCTCTGGTTTTATGCAGCACCCCACCTCACCTTTACCCTTAAGCAAGCATAAGTTGGTTTTCTAAATTTGAGACCCTATTCTGTTCTGTAATTCAGTTCCTGTGTAGCCAAGTTTACATTCCGTGTATTACTGATAACTTATGATGTTTCTTTTTCTGTGTGACTTATTTCAGTTAGAATCATCATACCTGAATCCACTCATTGTTCTGCTAAGGGCCTGATGACATAGATTTCATTGCTGAGTGATATTGCTTTGTAAGTAAATACCACAACTTCTTTATCCATTTTTCACTTTCTGCGATGTTGAACTTGTACTGTAAACGAGGTTCTTGTAAACAGAGGCGTCCCAAACTTTGGGGTGGCTGTGTCTTTTTGATTTTAATTTCCCTAAGCTATAGGACCATAAGTGGCAGTGCCCTAGGCTCTGTTGCTTTGTGTTTTAGATGTTTCAGGAAACACCATACACTTCTCCCGAGTGTCTGTTGGCAATTTACATCCCGCCCATCAGCATAACAAGGCTCCCAGTTCTCCATGGCCTGTCCTGCCTTTCTGGATTTTACACTTTTTTCAGCTTGCCCTTTTGACCGGGGGGAAGTGAGACTTCATTGTAGTGCAGATTTCCTTTGCAAGCTTGCTTGGTTGGCCAAAAAGGGCGTATGCGTTTTTTCCTGAATATATTCAGGAAAAAACGCATACGCCCTTTTTGGCCAAGTGCATCATTGTGGACGTTCTGCCTCTTTTCCTATGCTTTCAATGCAATTTCAGTCTACCTCCTGAAATCGGTTTCCTGCAATTCTGCCCCGCTTTCAAGTCCTCTTGGCAGCCTTACTTCAGTGTATTTTTGGACGATAGCTGTCATTTATAACTCTGCAGGTTTGTGAATTACAGTGCCCCTGAGCTCCTTTCTTCAACTCGCTTTCTTGTGACCTGGCCGCAACACCGCAGGATGGCTTCAGGCCCTAATCTGGTTCCGGTACGGCACGCTGAGCCTTTGGTTATTTCCTCTTCCTGGTGGGAAATGAGAGTTAAATTTGCCCGTCCAGACACCTCCAGCTAGCCTCTCATTGGTTCTCGCTATTCCTGTTCATCTTCCGCAGAAATTGCAAACTGGGCCAAACAGGAGGTTAAAGGCGCTGACTCTCCAAGTGGGGAGAGTGTTAGTAAAGCGTCTGGAATGTTGCACCCGAGTACCAGGGGAGGAAAACTGAGACATATTTGAACACGTCTCCCGTTCACATGGTTGATCATACTTGGGTTCCACATGCATGTTTTAGCTGAAGGAAGAATACCTTAAACCTGGAGAGTTGAGACCCGTATAATGGGTACCATGCAATATGACTTCAAAGGGTCTTCATTTGCTCACCGAACCTCTCCAATCCTATCACTGCTGCGTTTATGCCCCTGTACACATGCTTGATTCTCTTTTGGAGACATAGCAATCCATAGGTTTTACGATACTTACTAGTCAGGTACATTCTTAGGCGTTTAATATGCGGTGTTGAGTCCATTTCGTTGAGCAAGGAGTAGCTCTTGTCTATTCCATATTTGACTTAAGGAACTTTATCTGTGCTCATTTCAATCTCTGGTTTTATGCAGCACCCCAACTCACCTTTACCCTTAAGCAAGCATAAGTTGGTTTTCTAAATTTGAGAACCTGTTCTGTTCTGTAATTCAGTTCCTGTGTAGCCAAGTTTACATTCCGTGTATTACAGATATCTTATGATGTTTCTTTTTCTGTGTGACTTATTTCAGTTAGAATCATCATACCTGAATCCACTCATTGTGATGCTAAGGGCCTGATGACATAGATTTCATTGCTGAGTGATATTGCTTTGTAAGTAAATACCACAACTTCTTTATCCATTTTTCACTTTCTGCGATGTTGAACTTGTACTGTAAACGAGGTTCTTGTAAACAGAGGCGTTCCAAACTTTGGGGTGGCTGTGTCTTTTTGATTTTAATTTCCCTAAGCTATACGACCATAAGTGGAAGTGCTCTAGGCTCTGTTGCTTTGTTTTTCAGATGTTTCAGGAAACACCATACACTTGTCCAGAGTGTCTGTTGGCAATTTACATCCCGCCCATCAGCATAACAAGGCTCCCAGTTCTCCATGGCCTGTCCTGCCTTTCTGGATTTTACAGTTTTTTCAGATGGACCTTTTGACCGGGGGGAAGTGAGACTTCATTGTAGTGCAGATTTCCTTTGCAAGCTTGCTTGGTTGGCCAAAAAGGGCGTATGCGTTTTTTCCTGAATATATTCAGGAAAAAACGCATACGCCCTTTTTGGCCAAGTGCATCATTGTGGACGTTCTGCCTCTTTTCCTATGCTTTCAATGCAATTCCAGTCTACCTCCTGAAATCGGTTTCCTGCAATTCTGCCCCACTTTCAAGTCCTCTTGGCAGCCTTACTTCAGTCTATTTTTGGACGATAGCTGTCATTTATAACTCTGCAGGTTTGTGAATTACAGTGCCCCTGAGCTCCTTTCTTCAACTCGCTTTCTTTTGAGCTGGCCGCAACACCGCAGGATGGCTTCAGGCCCTAATCTGGTTCCGGTACGGCACGCTGAGCCTTTGGTTATTTCCTCTTCCTGGTGGGAAATGAGAGTTAAATTTGCCCGTCCAGACACCTCCAGCTAGCCTCTCATTGGTTCTCGCTATTCCTGTTCATCTTCCGCAGAAATTGCAAACTGGGCCAAACAGGAGGTTAAAGGCGCTGACTCTCCAAGTGGGGAGAGTGTTAGTAAAGCGTCTGGAATGTTGCACCCGAGTACCAGGGGAGGAAAACTGAGACATATTTGAACACGTCTCCCGTTCACATGGTTGATCATACTTGGGTTCCACATGCATGTTTTAGCTGAAGGAAGAATACCTTAAACCTGGAGAGTTGAGACCCGTGTAATGGGTACCTTGCAATATGACTTCAAAGGGTCTTCATTTGCTCACCGAACCTCTCCAATCCTATCACTGCTGCGTTTATGCCCCTGTACACATGCTTGATTCTCTTTTGGAGACATAGCAATCCATAGGTTTTACGATACTTACTAGTCAGGTACATTCTTAGGCGTTTAATATGCGGTGTTGAGTCCATTTCGTTGAGCAAGGAGTAGCTCTTGTCTATTCCATATTTGACTTAAGGAACTTTATCTGTGCTCATTTCAATCTCTGGTTTTATGCAGCACCCCAACTCACCTTTACCCTTAAGCAAGCATAAGTTGGTTTTCTAAATTTGAGACCCTGTTCTGTTCTGTAATTCAGTTCCTGTGTAGCCAAGTTTACATTCCGTGTATTACTGATATCTTAGGATGTTTCTTTTTCTGTGTGACTTATTTCAGTTAGAATCATCATACCTGAATCCACTCATTGTGCTGCTAAGGGCCTGATGACACAGATTTCATTGCTGAGTGATATTGCTTTGTAAGTAAATACCACAACTTCTTTATCCATTTTTCACTTTCTGCGATGTTGAACTTGTACTGTAAATGAGGTTCTTGTAAACAGAGCCGTTCCAAACTTTGGGGTGGCTGTGTCTTTTTGATTTTAATTTCCCTAAGCTATAGGACCATAAGTGGAAGTGCCCTAGGTTCTGTTGCTTTGTTTTTTTGATGTTTCAGGAAACACCATACACTTCTCCCGAGTGGTTGTTGGCAATTTACATCCCGCCCATCAGCATAACAAGGCTCCCAGTTCTCCATGGCCTGTCCTGCCTTTCTGGATTTTACACTTTTTTCAGATGGCCCTTTTGACCGGGGGGAAGTGAGACTTCATTGTAGGGCAGATTTCCTTTGCAAGCTTGCTTGGTTGGCCAAAAAGGGCGT